>NC_058518.1:442800080-444005580 GCF_904849725.1 Hordeum vulgare subsp. vulgare | reverse complement strand
TCTTCTTGCTTCTTCTCTTTCTTCTTCAATTTAGCTTATTTGTCATATATATGTTGTTGTTGTTCTTTTTCTGACTTTCTTATTCCCATTTTGCAGATTGGATGTACTACATGCATGGAAGCTGGCATTGATTTAGTGCTTTAGTTCTAGTTTTCATTTGAGTTGATGAACAATGTGGAATTATATGTATATGTATATATGGATGAACAATATATGTGGAACTATATGTATATGTATATATATGGATGAAACTTTGTGCTATGAATATGTGTTGTGGCCTATATAGGTGCTATGAATTATATGTGCTATGTATATGTATATGTGTTGTGACCTATATATGTGCTATGTATATGTATATGTGCTATGAAATAAACAAAAAAACAAAATTGTGACAATATGGGCTCTTTGCCGTCTACCAGCTGATGGCAAAGGCCTTTGCCATCAGCTGACCGACAGCAAAGGTGCCACATGGCGCCCAGCTGTGCAACCTGGGCAGCAGCAGCTGGCCATATAGTCTCTTTGTCGTCTGCTTCCTGGGGGCAGACGGCAAAGAAGAGGGCACAAAGGAGGGGGAGGAGGGGTAGGCAAACGGCAAAGAGTGGAGGGGGGGAGGTGGAGGCAGACGGCAAAGAGTGGAGGGGGGAGGAGGTGGAGGCATACGGCAAAGAGTGAAGGGGGAGGAGGTGGAGGCAGATAGCAAAGAAGAGGGCGAGGTAGACGGCAAAGCCTCCGTTAGCCCCTAATGGAGGCAACGCGTGTCGGCTGCCGTCTCGACTTCTTTGCCGACTGCTCTTATGAAAAGCTGACGGCAAAGCTCTTTGCCGTCCGCTTCGGTGAGGCTGACGGCAAAGAAGCTACAATGTCGTCGTAGGTTGACGCAAAACTTTTGCCGATAGGAGTTTTCTTTGCCGTCTGTGTATTACTCTTTGCCGTCGGTGGATTACTCTTTGCCGTCTGTGATGGCATACGAAAAAGAAGATAATTCGTGTAGTGCTTTGTCCTTCGGTATGTTACTTGCCCAAGATTCGATCGTCAGTATCCGCATACCTATTTCAATCTCGTTTACCGGCAAGTCTCTTTACTCGTTCCGTAATACAAGATCACGTGACTTACACTAAGTCACATTGCTTGCAAGGCTTGTGTGTGATGTTGTATTACCGAGTGGTCCCCGAGATACCTCTCCGTCATACGGAGTGACAAATCCGAGTCTTGATCCATACTAACTCAACGGACACCTTTGGAGATACCTGTAGAGCATCTTTATAGTTACCCAGTTACGTTGTGACGTTTGATACACACAAAGCATTCCTCCGGTGCCAGTAAGTTATATGATATCATGGTCATAGGAATAAATACTTGACACGCAGAAACAGTAGCAAAAAAATGACATGATCAACATGCTACGTCTATTAGTTTGGGTCTTGTCCATCACATGATTCACCCAATGATGTGATCCAGTTATCAAGCAACAACACCTTGTACATAGTCAGAAGACCCTGACTATCCTTGATCAACTGGCTAGCCAACTAGAGGCTTGCTAGGGACACTGTTTTGTCTATGTATCCACACATGTATCTAAGTCTTCATTCAATACAATTATAGCATGGATAATAAACGATTATCTTGATACATGAATTGTAATAATAACTTATTTATCATTGCCTCTAGGGCATAATTCCAACAAACATGGGGCGGCACCGGCCGGTGAGGTGTTGCGTATGTGTTGGCCGCGAGAACGGCGGGCGCACATCCATATGTGACCGAACGACTTTTAACATTTTATAACTAAGTTGTTAATTAAAAAATGGGTGGTCAATTACCGAAACCCTACTCATGTCACATTATCCATACATAGATACTCAACACTCATGGTGTGAGGTACGAGTCATTTTGACAACATTTTTTGACTATTTTTCCCATTACTGACCGGTGGGCCCAAGCTTCATCTAGAATCCCATCACCTTTACTACCACGGACAAGTCGGTTACATATTGCCACATCGCCTTTCTTTAAGTGAATGGCATATGGATTGAACGCTTTCCGGTCCCACATGTCATGAACAAAAAAGTGGGTCAATTAACTCAGTGAAGTTGCCTCCCCCATGAAAAGAAAATCTGCTTTGCTATTCTTCTCCATGCCCACTTCCACTCTAGCTCATTGGACTATTCGTATCTGCCTCCGCACTCAAACCCAAATCTCACAACTCCACGTCTAATGCCACTCGCCCCATGCCATCGCCAAACACCACCACGATTGACTTTGGTCTCCGCATCTGTCCATCAGAACCGCCTATCACCACATTGCTCGAGGGAAGCTTACCTCTCGGTGTTGGAAATATGCCCTAGAGGCAATAATAAAATGGTTATTATCATATTCCCTTGTTCATGATAATCGTCTATTGTTCATGCTATAATTGTGTTAACAGGAAACAGTAATACATGTGTGAATAAATAGATCACAATGTGTCCCTAGCAAGCCTCTAGTTGGCTAGCTCGTTAGTCAATAGATGATCATGGTTTCCTGGTCATGGGCATTAGATGTCATTGATAACGGGATCAAATCATTGGGAGAATGATGTGATGGACAAGACCCAATCCTAAGCGTAGCACTAGATCGTATTGTTCGTATGCTAAAGCTTTTCTAATGTCAAGTGTCTTTTCCTTCGACCGTGAGATTGTGCAACTCCTGGATATCGTAGGAGTACTTTGGGTGTATCAAACGTCACAACGTAACTGGGTGACTATAACGGTGCACTACGGGTACCTCTAAAAGTGTCTGTTGGGTTGGTACGAATCGAGATCGGGATTTGTTACTCCGCATGACGGAGAGGTATCTCTGGGCCCACTCGGTAGAACATCATCATGAGCTCAATGTGACTAAGGAGTTAGTCACACGATGACGTGCTATGGAATGAGTAAAGAGACTTACCGGTAACGAGATTGAACAAGGTATAGGTATACCGACGATCAAATCTCGAGCAAGTTCTATACCGACAAACAAAGGGAATTGTATACGGGATTGATTGAATCCTTGACATCGTGGTTCATCCGATTAGATCATCGTGGAGCAAGTCAGAGCCACCATGGGTATCCAGACCCCGCTGATGGTTATTGGCCAGAGAGGTGTCTCGGTCATGTCTACTTGTCTCCCGAACCCGTAGGGTCTACACACTTAAGGTTCGATGACGCTAGGGTTATAGGGAATTATTATACAAGGTTATCGAAAGTTGTTCGGAGTCTCGGATGAGATCCCGGACGTCACGAGGAGCTCCGGAATGGTCCGGAGGTAAATATTGATATATAGGACGGATGGTTTCGGACACCGGAAGTGTTTCGGGCGTCACCGGTAACGTACCGGGACCACCGGGACCACCGGAGATGGCTCCGGGGGACCACCGGAAGGGGGCAACGACCCCGGGATGCTAGATGGTCCAAGTGCGGGAAGGAACCAGACCCTAGGTGGGCTGGTGCACCCCCCACACTCAGCCCAAGGCGCAGGAGGTGGAGAGGGGGGGAAACCCTAGGCGCTGGTGGGCCTAAGGGCCACCTAGGGGTGCGCCACCCCTCCCCCTTGCCCTGGCCGCCGCACCTCCCATCTGGGGGGGGGCTGCCGCACCACCTAGGGTGGGAACCCTAGGGGTGGCACCCCCCTCCCCTCCTCCTATATATAGTGCGCACTTTTGGGTTTTTGGAGACACAATTTTCCATCTCCCTCGGCGCAGCCCTGCTCTTCTTTCTCCTCCTCTCTGCCGGTGCTTGGCGAAGCCGTGCCGGGAGACCTCGTCTCTCCATCGACACCACGCCGTCGTGATGCCGGAGATCTTCCCCAACCTCTCCCTCCTCCTTGCTGGATCAAGGTGCGGGAGACGTCACCGGGTTGCACGTGTGTTGAACGCGAAGGTGCCGTGGTTCGGCACTAGATCGGAATCACACCGCGATCTGAATCGCCGCGAGTACGACTCCATCAACCACGTTCTAGTAACGCTTCCGCTTAGAGATATTCAAAGGTATGAAGATGCACTCACCCCTCTCTCGTTGCTGGTCTCTCCATAGGAAGATATGAATATGCGTAGGAATTTTTTTGAATTTATGCTACGTTCCCCAATAGTGGCATCCGAGCCAGGTTTTCTATGCGTAGATTCTATGCACGAGTAGAACACAAAAGGTTGTGGGCGATGATTTGTCAATTGCTTGCTGCTACTAGTCTTATTCTTTTCCGGCGGTATTGTGGGATGAAGCGGCCCAGACCGACATTAGACGTACGCTTTCGTGAGACTGGTTCCACCGACAGACATGCACACCGTGCATAAAGGTGGCTAGTGGGTGTCTGTCTCTCCTACTCTAGTCGGATAGGATTTGATGAAAAGGGTCCTTATGAAGGGTAAATAGATTTGGCATATCATCGTTGTGGCTGTCACATAGGTAAGAAAGCGTTCTTGCTAGAAACCCAAATCAGCCACGTAAAACTTGCAACAACAACTAGAGGACGTCTAACTTGTTTTTGCAAGGTTTGACATGTGATGTGATATGGCCAAAGTTGTGATGTTGCATGTATGATGTATGAGATGATCATGTTATTGTAATAGGTTTCACGACTTGCATGTCGATGAGTATGACAACCGGCATGAGCCATAGGAGTTGTCTTAATTTATTGTATGAGATGCAACGCCATGTGCTTACTACTTTTACTTCATTGCTAATGGTTAGCTATAGTAGTAGTGATAGTAGTAGTTGGCGTGACGACTTCACGGAGACACGATGATGGATATCATGATGATGGAGATCATGGTGTCACGCCCGTGACGATGATGATCATGTGATGCGTGAAGATGGAGATCGAAAGAGCAAATATGATGATGGCTACATCATGTCACTATATGATTGCATTGTGATGTTTATCATGTTTTTCATCTTATTGCTTAGAACGACGATAGCATAATAAGATGATCCCTCTTAAAATTTCGAGAACGTATTCCCCTAAGTGTGCACCGTTGTGAAGGATCGTTGTCTCAAAGCACCACGTGATGATCGGGTGTGATAGATTCTAACGTTCGCATACAACGGCTGTAAGTCAGATTTACACACGCTAAACACCTAGGTTGACTCGACGAGCTTAGCATGTACAGACATGACCTCGAATACAACAGACCGAAAGGTCGAACATGAGTCGTATGGTTGAATACGATCAGCATGAAGTTGCTCACCATGGTGACTAGTCCGTCTCACGTGATGATCGGACACGGGTTAGTCAACATGGATCATGTATCACTTAGATGACTAGAGGGGTGTCGATTTAAGTGGGAGTTCATACTTAATTTGTTTAAATGGACTTAATTGTCATGAACTTAGTCTAAAAGTTGTCTTTATAAATATTGTAGATGGCCAACGTCAACCTCAATTTCAACGCATTCCTAGAGAAAAACAAGCTGAAAGATGATGGTAGCAACTATGCGGACTCGGTTCACAACTTGAAGCTCATCCTTGAAGCAGCTAAAAAGGCTTATGTCCTTGATGCGACGCTAGGTGACCCTCCCGCTCCCGCAGCAGCCCAGGACATTCTGAACGTCTGGCAAACACGGAGTGATGACTACTCTCTGGTTAGGTGTGGCATGTTATACAGTTTAGAAACGGGGCTCCAAAGGCGTTTTGAGCAACACGGTGCATATGAGATGTTCCAAGAGCTGAAGCTAGTTTTTGAAGCGCATGCCCGTGTCGAGAGATATGAAGTCTCCGACAAGTTTTTTAGCTGTAAGATGGAGGAGAACAGTTATGTCAGTGAGCACATACTCAAAATGTCTAGGTTACACAGTCGTCTGACTTCACTTGGAGTCGAACTTCCGGATGATGCTATAATTGACAGAATCCTCCAGTCTCTCCCACCAAGCTACAAAGTTTTTGTGCTGAACTACAACATGCAAGGGATGGAGAAGACCATTCCCGAGTTGTACTCGATGCTCAAGTCTGCAGAAGTAGAAATCAAGAAAGAGCATCAAGTGTTGATGGTCAACAAGACCACTAGTTTCAAGAAGGGCAAGGGTAAGAAGAACTTCAAGAAAGACAACAAAGCCGTTGCCGCGCCCGGTAAGCCAGATGCCGGGAAGAAGAAAAAGAATGGACCCAAGCCTGAGACTGAGTGCTTCTATTGCAAGGGAAAGGGTCACTAGAAGCGGAACTGTCCCAAATACTTAGCGGACAAGAAGGTCGGCAACGTTAAAGGTATATGTGATATACATGTTATTGATGTGTACCTTACCAGCGCTCGTAGTAGCTCCTGGGTATTTGATACCGGTGTTGTTGCTCACATTTGCAACTCAAAGCAGGAACTGCGGAATAAGCGGAGACTGGCCAAGGACGAGGTGACGATGCGCGTCGGGAATGGCTCCAAGGTCGATGTGATCGCCGTCGGCACGCTACCTCTACATCTACCGTCGGGATTAGTTTTAAACCTTAATAATTGTTATTTACTACCAGCTTTGAGCATGAATATTGTATAAGGGTCTTGCTTAATGCGAGACGGCTACTCATTTAAGTCTGAGAATAATGGTTGTTCTATTTATATGAGTGATATGTTTTATGGTCATGCTCCGCTGGTGAATGGTTTATTCTTGATGAATCTCGATCGTGATGTTACGCATATTCATAATGTGAGTACCAAAAGATGTAAAGTTGATAATGATAGTCCCACATACTTGTGGCACTGCCGCCTTGGTCATATCGGCGTTAAGCGCATGAAGAACCTCCATACTGATGGACTATTAGAGTCTCTTGACTTTGAATCATTTGACACATGCGAACCGTGCCTCATGGGCAAGATGACTAAGACTCCATTCTCAGGAATAATGGAGAGAGCAACCGACTTATTGGAAATAATACATAGTGATGTGTGTGGTCCAATGAACGTTGAAGCTCGCAGTGGCTATCGTTATGTTCTCACTCTCACTAATGATTTGAGTAGGTATGGGTATATCTACTTGATGAAGCACAAATCTGAGATGTTTGAAAAGTTCAAGGAATTTCAGAGTGAGGTCGAGAATCAACGTGACAGAAAAATTAAGTGTCTACGATCTGGTCGTGGAGGAGAATATTTGAGTCACGAGTTTGGCACACACCTAAGGAAGTGTGGAATCGTTTCACGACTGACGTAGCCTGGCACACCGCAATGCAACGGAGTGTCTGAACATCGTAATCGCACTTTATTAGATATGGTACGATCTATGATGTCTCTTACCGACTTACCGCTATCATTTTGGGGATACGCATTAGAAACTGCATCATTCACTTTAAATAGGGCACCGTCTAAATCCATTGAGACGACACCGTATGAACTATGGTTTGGCAAGAAACCTAAGTCGTCGTTTCTTAAAGTTTGGGGCTGTGATGTTTATGTGAAGAAACTTCAACAAGAAAAGCTCGAACCCAAAGCGGAGAAATGTGTATTCATAGGATACCCTAAGGAACCTATTGGGTATACCTTCTATCTTAGATCCGAAGGTAAAACCTTTGTTGCCAAGAACGGATCCTTTCTAGAGAAAGAGTTTCTCTCGAAAGAAGTAAGTGGGAGGAAGGTAGAACTTGATGAGGTAATTGCACCCCCTCTCGAACATGATAGTAGCGCAGCGCGGGAAGTTTTCCTGTGGCGCCTACACCAACTGAAGAGGAAGTTAATGATAATGATCATGAAGCTTCGGATCAAGTTACTACTGAACCTCGAAGGTCCACAAGGGTACGCTCCGCACCACAGTAGTACGGCAACCCTGTGATGGAAATCATGTTGTTGGACAATGGTGAACCTTCGAACTATGAAGAAGCAATGGCGGACCCGGATTCCAACAAATGGCTTGAAGCTATGAAATCCGAGATAGGATCCATGTATGAGAACAAAGTATGGACTTTGGTGGACTTGCCCGATGACCGGCGAGCCATAGAAAATAAATGGATCTTCAAGAAGAAGACTGATGCAAACGGTAATGTGACAGTTTATAAAGCTCGACTTGTCGCAAAGGGTTTTCTATAAATTCAAGGTATTGACTACGAAGAGACTTTCTCTCCCGTAGCGAAGCTGAAATCAGTCTGAATCATGTTAGCAATTGCCACCTTTTATGATAATGAAATTTGGCAAATGGACGTCAAAACAACGTTCCTTAACGGGAACCTTAAGGAAGAGTTGTATATGATGCAACTAGAAGGTTTTGTCGACCCTAAGGGTGCTAACAAAGTGTGCAAGCTCCAGCGCTCCATCTATGGGCTGGTGCAAGCATCTCGGAGTTGGAACATTCGCTTTAATGAGGTGATTAAAGCGTTTGGGTTCATACAGGTTTACGGAGAAGCCTGTCTCTACAAGAAAGTGAGTGGGAGCTCTATAGCTTTCCTCATACTGTATGTGGATGACATATTATTGATGGGGAATAATATAGAGATGTTGGAGAGCATAAAGGCCTATTTGAACAAGAGTTTTTCAATGAAGGACCTTGGAGAAGCTGCATACATATTAGGCATCAAGATCTATAGAGATAGATCGGGACGCCTCATAGGTTTTTCACAAAGTACATACCTTGACAAGATGTTGAAGAAGTTCAATATGGAAAACTCAAAGAAAGGGTTCTTGCGAGTTTTGCAAGGTATGAGATTGAGTAAGACTCCATCGCCGACCACGGCAGCAGATAGAGAGGAGATGAGTTTTGTCCCCTATGCTTCAGCCGTAGGCTCTCTTATGTATGCCATGCTGTGTACCAGACCTGATATAAACCTTGCCATAAGTTTGGTAGGGAGGTACCAAAGTGATCCCGGTATGGAACACTGGACAGCGGTCAAGAATAACCTTAAGTACCTGAAAAGTACTAAGGAAATTTTTCTCGTTTATGGAGGTGACGAAGAGCTCGTCGTAAAGGGTTACGTCGACGCTAGCTTCGACACAGATCCGGATGACTCTAAGTCACAGACCGGATACGTATATGTGTTGAATGGTGGGGCAGAGAGCTGGTGCAGCAGCAAGCAAGAAGTCGTGGCAGCATCTACATGTGAAGCGGAGTACATAACTGCTTCAGAAGCGGCTCATGAAGGAATTTGGATGAAGGAGCTCATCACCGACCTTGGAGTGGTTCCAAGCACGTCGGGTCCAATGACACTCTTCTGTGATAACACTGGGGCCATTGCCATAGCCAAGGAGCCCAGGTTTCACCGGAAGACGAAGCACATCAAACGCCACTACAACTCCATCCAGGACCATGTCCAGAGTGGAGTAATAGAGATTTGTAAAGTACACACGGATCTGAATATTGCAGACCCATTGACTAAACCTCTTCCACGAGCAAAACAAGATCAACACCATAATGCTATGGGTGTTTGATACATCACAATGTAACTAGATTATTGACTCTAGTGCAAGTGGGAGACTGTTGGAAATATGCCCTAGAGGCAATAATAAAATGGTTATTATCATATTCCCTTGTTCATGATAATCGTCTATTGTTCATGCTATAATTGTATTAACAGGAAACAGTAATACATGTGTGAATAAATAGATCACAATGTGTCCCTAGCAAGCCTCTAGTTGGCTAGCTCGTTAGTCAATAGATGATCATGGTTTCCTGGTCATGGGCATTAGATGTCATTGATAACGGGATCACATCATTGGGAGAATGATGTGATGGACAAGACCAAATCCTAAGCGTAGCACTAGATCCTATTGTTCGTATGCTAAAGCTTTTCTAATGTCAAGTGTCTTTTCCTTCGGCCGTGAGATTGTGCAACTCTCGGATACCGTAGGAGTACTTTGGGTGTATCAAACGTCACAACGTAACTGGGTGACTATAAAGGTGCACAACGGGTACCTCCGAAACTGTCTGTTGGGTTGGTACGAATCGAGATCGGGATTTGTCACTCCGCGTGACGGAGAGGTATCTCTGGGCCCACTCGGTAGAACATCATCATGAGCTCAATGTGACTAAGGAGTTAGTCACACGATGACATGCTATGGAACAAGTAAAGAGACTTACCGGTAACGAGATTGAACAAGGTATAGGTATACCGACGATCGAATCTCGGGCAAGTTCTATACCGACAGACAAAGGGGATTGTATACGGGATTGATTGAATCCTTGACATCGTGGTTCATCCGATGAGATCATCATGGAGCAAGTGGGAGTCACCATGGGTATCCAGACCCCACTGATGGTTATTGGCCAGAGAGGTGTCTCGGTCATGTCTACTTGTCTCCCGAACCCGTAGGTCTACACACTTAAGGTTCGATGACGCTAGGGTTATAGGGAATTGTTATACGAGGTTATCGAAAGTTGTTAGGAGTCCCGGATGAGATCCCGGACGTCACGAGGAGCTCCGGAATGGTCCGGGGGTAAAGATTGATATGTAGGACGGATGGTTTCGGACACCGGAAGTGTTTCGGGCGTCACCGGTAACGTACCGAGACCACCGGGACCACCGGAGGTGGCCCCGGGGGTCCACCTGAAGGGGGCAACGACCCCGGGAGGCTAGATGGGCCAAGTGCGGGAGGGAACCAGCCCCTAGGTGGGCTGGTGCGCCCCCCACACTCAGCCCAAGGCACAGGAGGTGGAGAGGGGGGAAACCCTAGGCGCTGGTGGGCCTAAGGCCCACCTAGGGGTGCGCCACCCCTCCCCCTTGCCCTGGCCGCCGCACCTCCCATCTGGGGGCTGCGCACCACCTAGGGTGGGAACCCTAGGGGTG
This sequence comes from Hordeum vulgare subsp. vulgare, assembly GCF_904849725.1. Lineage (NCBI taxonomy): Eukaryota > Viridiplantae > Streptophyta > Magnoliopsida > Poales > Poaceae > Hordeum > Hordeum vulgare. The sequence goes on along the minus strand of NC_058518.1, from coordinate 443,994,880 downwards.
GCACCCCCCTCCCGTCCTCCTATATATAGTGGGCACTTTTGGGCTTTTGGAGACACAGTTTTCCATCTCCCTCGGTGCAGCCCTGCTCTTCTTTCTCCTCCTCTCTGTCGGTGCTTGGCGAAGCCGTGCCGGGAGACCTCGTCTCTCCATCGACACCACGCTGTCGTGCTGCCAGAGATCTTCGCCCAACCTCTCCCTCCTCCTTGCTGGATCAAGGTGCGGGAGACGTCACCGAGCTGCACGTGTGTTGAACACGGAGGTGCCGTGGTTCGGCACTAGATCGGAATCACACCGCGATCTAAATTGCCGCGAGTACGACTCCATCAACCGCGTTCTAGTAACGCTTCCGCTTAGCGATCTTCAAAGGTATGAAGATGCACTCACCCCTCTCTCGTTGGTGGTCTCTCCATAGGAAGATCTGAATATGCGTAGGAATTTTTTTGAATTTATGATACGTTCCCCAACACTCGGTGCATAGTTAGGGTTTTTTCATGGAGAACCATGTTAGTGAAAAAACTATCCATCTCCTTCTAAATCTTAGTCCATCTACTACTAATAATCTACACATGGCAATCACCATGTCCATGCATTGTTTCTTTGGATACTGAATTTGGGGTACGGTTTTTAATCCTAGTGTGTCAAGTGTGAGTATATTAGGTTTTCTATGGCCAGGGTCTGATGCGACTCTTTTTCTATCTCGCCTTCGGCATCGCATGGTATGTTCTAGAAATCCATTTGTGGTGTTTTTATTTTGTGTGTACTAGTTGGTTCACAGATGTTTGGCAATCACATCTTTGTTTTTTTATGTTATGTGTATTGATTCACTCACAAACGCTTGGCAAATGCAACTAATATTGAAATTTATTTGAGACTATTTCATACTTTTTTTAATAGTGAAATGCAACTTGTAGTGAAATTGGTTCACAAATACTTACCAATGTGAGACCATTTTGTACTTTTTTTATATAAATAGCAAACATACTATTACTCCTTTTAGATAAAATGCAACACGCAAATCACCCATGTCGTTAACACCATACCGGAAATTGTTATTATATTGGTGTTTTACATACAAAGAGTATTTTCTTTAGCTATATAGAGCACCAATGTCATCTAGTCTTTAATAAATTAATATAGCACACCTCTTAGTATTTTCTATGCTTAATGAATATTTTCAGTCAGTGCATCTCTTTGTTTGCCTGGACTACTGTGGTGAGAAAGGTTGGTATTCAAAGAAATGAGTACATTGGAGTGAGGGTATTTCTCAACCAAACACAGATCTTTATGGGGATATTGGATTAACAACATCAAGGGTCACAACTTTCTTGATGGCCAAACTTGGGCAGAGTTTTGCACATGCTATGATGTGAAACCTAGGATGAAAATGTTCCTAGATCTATACAACTACGAGATGGGAGATCATGGTCGTGGTATAAACATCCATGTTACCTTACGATCCGAAGTACTACCATTAGTGCATTAAGGTTAGTTTATTTCTCCTTCTTCCATATTAGCTGTAGCAAATTGTGAACTTCTTATCGCTACTATTTCCTATGATTGTTACCACGTAGATTATTAACAAGTGAGATTTGTTATGCAATTGTTAATTGACACCATGAGGTTTACTGTGAGCACTAAAGGAGTTACCTAGCAAATCATGGGCCATGTGATCAACTTTATCAATCAACCACACTTCCTATGAAGGTGATACACAGCTCGCAAGCTCATACATCCATTATGCATCATGAATCCTTATTGATATTTATGTTACCTTTGCCCATTATTCCTTATTATGATGCACTTCTTATGACTTTTCTCTCTGAATGTGCAAGGTACACCATGAAGAGGAAAATTGTCGAAACTGGAATTCTGGACCTCAACACCAACAAAAAAGGTGAAAATTCACTGGACTCCAAATGACCTGAAATTTCATGGAGAGTTCATATATAATATTCAATAATTATTCAGCCAAAAACATACCAGAGAGGAGCCACCTGCTGGCCATGATCCAATAGGGCGCGACCACCCCCTAGCTGCACCATGTTGCCTTGTGGGGGGCCAGCAGGTCTCCCAACCCCCCTATTATTCTATATGGTGTGTTTTGACCTTGAAAAAGAACATAATCAATCTTTAGGGATGAATCGTCGTCGTCTCGAGGCGGAAACCTCGACAAAGGCCCTTTTGCTCTCCAGTAGGGAGATTCTGTCGGGGAAATTCCACTCCGGGAGGGGGAGATTGAAGTCGTCATCATCACCAATGCTTCCTCCTTCATGGGAGGATCAATCTTCATCAACATCTTCACCGACACCATCTCATCTCCATGTTGGAAATATGCCCTAGAGGCAATAATATATTAGTTATTATTATATTTCCTTGTTCTTAATAATTGTTTATTATCCATGCTAGAATTGTATTGATTGGAAACTCAAATATATGTGTGGATACATAGACAACACACTGTCCCTAGTGACCCTCTAGTTGACTAGTTCATTGATCAAAGATGGTCAAGGTTTCCTGGCCATAGGAAAGTGTTGTCAATTGATAACGGGATCACATCATTGGGAGAATGATGTGATGGACAAGACCCAAACTATAAACGTAGTATATGATCGTGTCAGTTTATTGCTACTATTTTCTGCATGTCAATGTATCTGTTCCTATGACCATGAGATCATGCAACTCCCGGACACCGGAGGAATACCTTGTGGGTTATCAAACGTCGCAACGTAATTGGGTGACTATAAAGGTTCTCTACAGGTATCTCCAAAGGTGTTTGTTGGGTTGGCATGGATCAAGACTGGGATTTGTCACTCCGTGTGACGAAGAGGTATCTCGGGGCCCACTCGGTAATACAACATCACAACAAGCCTTGCAAGCAATGTGACTAAGGAGTTAGTTACGGGATCTTGTATTACGGAATGAGTAAAGAGACTTACCAGTAACGAGATTGAACTAGGTATAGAGATACCGACGATCGAATCTCGAGCAAGTAACATACCGAAGGACAAAGGGAATAGTATACGGGATTATATGAATCCTTGACATAGAGGTTCCACCGATGGAGATCTTCGTAGAATATGTGGGAGTCAATATGGACATCCAGGTCCCGCTATTGGTTATTGACCGGAGGGTGTCTCGGGTCATGTCTGCATAGTTCTCGAACCCGCAGGATCTACACACTTAAGCTTTGATGATGTTTTAGTATAGTTGAGTTATATGTGTTGGTGACCGAAGGTTGTTCGGAGTCCCGTATGAGATCACGGATGCCACAAGGGTTTTCATAATGGTCTGAAAACAAAGATTGATATATAGTATGGTTTCATTTGGTCACCAGAAAGATTTCGGGCATTACAGATAGTGTTCCGGGAGTGACAAATGGGTTCCGGATATTCACCGGGAGGGGCCCACCCACCCGGGAGTGAGCCCAATAGCACTAGGGTGGCGCACCAGCCCTTAGTGGGCTGGTGAGGCCAGCCCAAGTGGGCTATGGCGCCACAAGAAGAAGAAAACCAAAGGAAAAGAAAAAACAAGGAAAGAGGGAGGTTGGAAGGAAGGAGTGGACTCCTTCCCCCAAACCGAATTAGGGTGGGAGTCCACCTCCTCCCCTTCGGCCGGCGCCCTTGGGGCTCCCTTGAGCCCCAAGGCTAGCCCCTCCCCTCCTCCTATATATATTGGTGGTTTTAGGGCTTTTGAGACACGACGTTGCCACGTGCAAGTCAAACCTATACCACGTAGTTCTTTCTCTAGATTAGATTTTTGCGGAGCTCGGGCGGAGCCCTGCAGGAATAGATCATCACCAACACCGGCGCACCATCACGCTGCCAGAGAACTCATCTAATCCCCCGTCTTTCTTGCTGGATCAAGAAGGTGGAGATCGTCATCAAGTTGTACGTGTGTTGAACGCGGAGGTGTCGTCCGTTCGGCGCTAGATCAGAACCGATCGTGGGACGACGATGATTTGAATCACGAAGTTGTACCACTACATCAACCGCGTTTTATGCTTCCCGCTTAGCGATCTACAAGGGTATGTGGATCCAATCTCCCTCTCGTAGATGAACATCACCAGGATAGGTCTTCGTGTGCGTAGGAATTTTTTTTGTTTCCCATGCAACGTTCCCCAACAGTGGTATCAGAGTTAGGTTCATGCGTAGATGTTATCTCAAGTAGAACACAAAAGTTTTTGTGGGCGTTGATGTTCAATTTGCTGCCCCCCTTAGTCTTTTCTCGATTCGGCGGTATCGTAGGATTGAAGCGGCCCGGACCGACATTACTCGTACGCTTACGAGAGACTGGTTTCATCGACTACCATGCAACTCGTTGCATAAAGATGATTGGCGGGTGTCGGTTTCTTCAACTTTAGTTGAATTGGATTTGACCAAGTCGGTCCTTGGAGAGAGGTTAAATAGCAATTTGCACATCTCCCTTGTGGTTATTGCGTAAGTAAGATGCGATCTACTAGATACCCACAGCAACCACGTAAAATATGCAACAACAAATTAGAGGACGTCTAACTTGTTTTTGTAGGGTATGCTTGTGATATGATATGGCCAAAGATATGATGTGATATATTGGATGTATGAGATGATCATGTTGTAATAGTTAATATCGACTTGCATGTCGATGCTACGGCAACCGGCAGGAGCCATAGGGTTGTCTTTAAACTAACGTTTGTGTTTGCAGATGCGTTTACTATATTGCTAGGTTGTAGCTTTAGTTGTAATAGCATAGATAGCACGGCAACCTCGATGGCAGCACGATGATGGAGATCATGGTGTGGCTCCGGTGACGATGAAGATCATGTCGGTGCTTTGGTGATGGAGATCAAGAAGCACAAGATCATGGCCATATCATGTCACTTATGAATCGCATGTGATGTTAATCCTTTTATGCACCTTATCTTTCTTAGAATGACGGTAGCATTATAAGGTGATCCCTCACTAAAATTTCAAGATAAAATTGTGTTCTCCCTGACTATGCACCGTTGCGACAGTTCGTCGTTTCGAGACACCACGTGATGATCGGGTGTGATAGACTTAACGGTCACATACAACGGGTGCAAAACAGTTGCACACGTGGAACACTCGGGTTAAACTTGATGAGCCTAGCATGTGCATACATGGCCTCGGGACACAAGAGACCGAAAGGTTAAGCATGAATCATATAGTTGATATGATTAGCATAGAGATGTTTACCACTGAAACTATACTCAACTCACGTGATGATCGGACTTGAGTTAGTGGATTTGGATCATGCGCCACTCAAATGACAAGAGGTATGTATATTTTGAGTGGGAGTTCCGAAGTAATATGATTAATTGAACTAATTAGCATGAACATAGTCAAAAGGTCTTTGTGAATTATGTTGTAGCTTGCGTTGTAGTTCTACTGTTTTTATATGTTCCTATAGAAATTTAGTTGAAAGATGATAGTAGCAACTTTGCGGACTGAGTCTGTAAACTGAGGATTGTCCTTATTGCTGCGCGGAAGGCTTATGTCCTTAATGCACCACTCGGTGTGCTGCACCTCGAGCGTCGTCAGTGGATACTGCGAACATCTGACATACACGTTTTTTATGACTACGTGATAGTTCAGTGCGTAAAACTTAACGGCTTAGAAGCAAGGCGCCGAACACGTTTTTGAACGTCACGAAACATAAGAGATGTTCTAAAGAGATGAAATTGAGATTTCATGCGCGTGCCCTTATTAAGAGGTATGAGACCTCCGACAAGATTCTTTGTCTGCAAAGTAAAGGAGAAAAGCTCAATCGTTGAGCATGTGCTCAGATTATCTGAGTGCAACAGTCGCTTGAATCAAGTGGGAATTAATCTTCCAGATGAGATAGTGATGGTTCTCCAAAGTCACTGCCACCAACTACTGGAGCTTCGTGATGAACTATAACATATCAAGGATAGATATGATAATCCTTGAGCGATTCGCAATGTTTGACACCGCGAAAGTAAAAATCAAGTAGGAGCATCAATTGTTGATGGTTAGTAAAACCACTAGTTTCAAGAAGGGCAAGGGCTAGAAGGGATACTTCATGAAACGGCAAACCAGTTGCTGCTCTAATGAAGAAACCCAAGGTTGAACCCAAACCCGAAACTAAGTGCTTATGTTATGATGGGAACGGTCGCTGAGGCGGAACTACCATAGATATTTGGTAGATAAGAAGGTTGGCGAAGTCGACAGAAGTATATTTGATATACATGATATTGATGTGTACTTTACTAGTACTCCTAGTAGCACGAGGGCATTAGATACCGGTTCGGTTGCTAAGTGATTAGTAACTTGAAATAAAAGCTACATAATTAACGGAGACTAGCTAAAGGCGAGGTGACGATATGTGTTGGAAGTGTTTCCAAGGTTGATGTGATCAAACATCGCACACTCCCTCTACCATCGGGATTGGTGCTAAACCTAAATAATTGTTATTTGGTGTTTGTGTTGAGCATGAACATGATTGGATCGTGTTTATTGCAATACAATTATTCATTTAAAGAGAATAATGGTTATTCTATTTGCTTGAATAATTACCTTCAATGGTTTATTGAATCTCGATCGTAGTGCTACACATGTTCATAATATTGATGTCAAAAGATACAAAGTAGTATTGATAGTACCACTTACTTGTGGCACTGCCACTTGAGTCATGTTGGTGTAAAATGCATGAAGAAGCTCCATGCTGATGGATCTTTGTACTCACTCATTTTTGAAACGTTTGAAACATGCAAACCATACCTATTGGTATAAACGCATGAAGAAACTCCATGCAGATGGATCGTTTGGACTCACTTGATTTTGAATCACTTGAGACATGCAAATCATACCACATGGAACAAGAAAGTAACTTGTTGGAAGTAATGCATTTTTGATGTGTGCAGTCCAGTGAGTGTTGAGGCACGCAGTGGATATCGTTATGTTCTTACTTCACTGACGATTTGAGTAGATACCGGAGTATTTACTTGATGAATCACAAGTCTGAAATATTGAAAGGTTCAAAGCTATTTCAGAGTGAAGATCGTCGTGACAAGAGGATAAACTGTCTACGAAATGATCATAGAGATGAATATCTCAGTTGCGAGTTTTTGGTACACAGTTAAGACAATGTGGAAATTGTTTCGCAATTCATGCCACCTAGAACACCATAGTGTGATTGTGTGTCCGAACGTCATAGCCACGCCATATTTGATATAGTGCGTATTATGATGTCTCTTATCGAATTACCACTATCGTTTATGGGTTATGCATTATAGACAACCGCATTCACTTTATATAGGGCACCACGTATTTCCGTTGAGATGACATCGTGTGAACTATGGTTTGGAGAAACCTAAGCTATCGTTTCTTGAAAGTTTGGGGTTGCGACGCTTATATGAAAAAGTTTCAGTTTGATCAGCTCGAACCGAAAGCGGATAAATGCATCTTCATAGGATATCCAAAATAGTTGGGTACATCTCCTATCTCAGATCTGGAAGCAAAGTGTTTGTTTCTAGAAACGGGTCCTTTCTCGAGGAAAGGTTTCTCTCGAAAGAATTGAGTGGGAGGGTGGTGGAACTTGATGAGGTTATTGAACCGTCACTTCAACGAGTGTGTAGCAGGGCGCGGGAAGTTGTTCTTGTGGTGACTACACCAATTGAAGTGGAAACTGATGATGGTGATCATTAAGCTTCGGATCAAGTTACTACAAACCTCGTAGGTCGACAAGGCCGCGTACTACTACAGAGTGGTACGGTAACCCTGTCTTGGAGGTCATGTTATTGAACAACAATGAACCTACGAGCTATGAAGAAGCGATGGTGGGCCCAGATTCCGGCAAATGGTTGGAGGCCATGAAATCCGAGAGAGGATCCATGTATGAAAACAAAGTGTAGACTTTGGAAGAACTACTTGATGGTCCTAAGACTATTAAGTAAAGATGGATCTTTAAAAGGAAGACATACGATGATGGTGAAAAGTCACTATTAAAAGCTCGACTTGTCGCAAAGATGTTTGTGACAAGTTCAAAGAGTTGACTATGATGAGACTTTCTCACTCGTAGCAATACTAAAAGTCTGTTGGAATTATGTTACTAGTTGCTGCATTATTTTTGAAATGTTGCACATAGGATGTCAAAACATTGTTTCCTCGACGGTTTCCTTGAGGAAAGGTTGTATGTAATACAACCAGAAGGTTTTGTCGATCCTAAAGATGCTAACAAGTATGCAAGCTCCAGCGATCCTTCTATGGACTGGTGCAAGCATCTCGGAGTTGGAATATACGCTTTGATGAGATGATCAAAGCTTTTGGGTTTATACAAGGTTTATGAGAAACTTGTATTTCCAAAGAAGTGAGTGGGAGCACTATAGAATTTCTGATAAGTATATGTGGTTGACATATTGTTGATCGGAAGTAATGTAGAATTTCTCTAAAGCTTAAAGGGTTGTTTGAAAGGAGTTTTTCAAAGGAAGACTTGGATAGAGCTACTAGAACATTGAGCATCAAGATCTATAGAGATAGATCAAAACGCTAAATAGAAATTTCAATGAAATGCATGCCTTGACAGGTTTTTGAAGGAGTTTATAATATATCAGCAAAGAAGGAGTTCTTGGATGTGTTGTAAGGTGTGAATTTGAGTAAGACTCAAAGCCCGACCATGGCAGAAGAAAGAGAAAGGACGAAGTTCGTCCCCTATGCCTTAGCCGTAGGCTCTACAGTATGCCATGTTGTGTACCGCACCTGATGTGTGCCTTGCCATGAGTCTGTCAAGGGGTACAAAGAGTGATCCAGGATTGAATCACTGAAATAGCGGTCAAAGTTATCCTTAGTAACTAATGGACTAAAGGATTTTTTTCTCGATAATGGAGGTGATTAAAGAGTTTGTCGTAAAGGGTTACGTCGATGCAAGCTTTGACACTAATCCGAATAACTCTCAGTAGTAAACAGGATTCGTATAGTAGAGCACTCATTTGGAATATTTCCAAATAGCACATAGTAGCAGCATCTATAGGATGACATAAAGATTTGTAAAGAACACACGGATCTGAAAGGTTCAGAACCGTTGACTAAAACCTCTCTCACAAGCAAGACATGATCGAACCCCAGAACTGTATGGGTATTAGATTCATTACAATCACATAGTGATGTGAACTAGATTATTGACTCCAGTGCAAGTGGGAGACTGTTGGAAATATGCCCTAGAGGCAATAATAAATTAGTTATTATTATATTTCCTTGTTCATGATAATCGTTTATTATCCATGCTAGAATTGTATTGATTGGAAACTCAAATACATGTGTGGATACATAGACAACACACTGTCCCTAGTGAGCCTCTAGTTGACTAGTTCGTTGATCAAAGATGGTCAAGGTTTCCTGGCCATAGGCAAGTGTTGTGAGTTGATAACGGGATCACATCATTGGGAGAATGATGTGATGGACAAGACCCAAACAATAAACGTAGTATATGATCGTGTCAGTTTATTGCTACTGTTTTCTGCATGTCAATGTATCTGTTCCTGTGACCATGAGATCATGCAACTCCCAGACACCGGAGGAATACCTTGTGGGTTATCAAACATCGCAATGTAACTGGGCGACTATAAAGGTTCTCTACAGGTATCTCCAAAGGTGTCTGTTGGGTTGGCATGGATCAAGACTGGGATTTGTCACTCCATGTGACGGAGAGATATCTCGGGGCCCAATCGGTAATACAACATCACAACAAGCCTTGCAAGCAATGTGACTAAGGAGTTAGTTACGGGATCTTGTATTACAGAAAGAGTAAAGAGACTTACCGGTATCGAGATTGAACTAGGTATAGAGATACCAACGATCGAATATCGTGCAAGTAACATACCGAAGGACAAAGGGAATAGTATACGGGACTATATAAATCCTTGACATAGAGGTTCAACTGATAGAGATCTTCGTAGAATATGTGGGAGTCAATATGGACAATCCAGGTCCCGCTATTGGTTATTGACCGGAGAGTGTCTCGGGTCATGTCTGCATAGTTCTCGAACCCGTAGGGTCTGCACACTTAAGGTTCGATGATGTTTTAGTATAGTTGAGTTATATGTGTTGGTGACCGAAGGTTGTTCGGAGTCCAGGATGAGATCACGGACGTCACGAGGGATTCTCGAATGGTCCGGAAACGAAGATTGATATATAGGATGGTTTCATTTGGTCACCGGAAAGATTTCGCGCATTACCGGTAGTGTTCCGGGAGTGACGAATAGGTTCCGGATATTCACCGGGAGGGGCCCACCCACACGGGAGTGAGCCCAATAGCACTAGGGTGGCGCACCAGCCCTTAGTGGGCTGGTGAGGCCAGCCCAAGTGGGCTATGGCGCCACAAGAATAAAAAACCAAAGGAAAAGAAAAAACAAGGAAAGAGGGAGGTGAGAAGGAAGGAGTGGACTCCTTCTCCCAAATCGAATTGGGGTGGGAGTCCACCTCCTCCCCTTCAGTCGTCGCCCTTGGGGCTCCCTTGAGCCCCAAGGCTAGCCCCTTGTAACGCCCCGATACACACCCGCCGGCGGTCGTTACTCCTGGCAGGATCTAGACTGGCCTCACATATCAATACTAGTCTTTTCTGCACACTTTGTCCTCACTCATGCGCACCCGGGATCAACTTCCCGGTCGGTCACCCATCCTAGAACTACTCCAAGCTGGGAGTTCTGTTCGAATGGGATCCCGGAAAAGAAGGAATTCCTTATTGATATGAGTAGTCTATCATCCCTAATAAGCCAGGCTATCACACCCCTCCCCTCCTCCTATATGGTGGTTTTAGGGCTTTTGAGACACAACTTTGCCACATGCAACTCAAACCTATACCACGTAGTTCTTCCTCTAGATTAGATTTCTGCGGAGCTCAGGCGGAGCCCTGCAGGAATAGATCATCACCAACACCGGCGCACCACCACGCTGTCGGAGAACTCATCTACTTCCCCGTCTTTCTTGCTGGATCAAGAAGGCGGTGATCGTCATCAAGCTGTACGTGTGCTGAACGCGGAGGTGTCGTCCGTTCAGCGCTAGATCGGAACGGATCGTGGGACGACGATGATTTGAATCACGAAGCTGTACCACTACGTCAACCGCGTTTATTAACGCTTCCCGCTTAGCGATCTACAAGGGTATGTGGATCCAATCTCCCTCTCGTAGATGAACATCACCATGATAGGTCTTCGTGTGCGTAGGAAAAAAATTGTTTCCCATGCAACGTTCCCCAACGCTCCAACCCTAGTTCATCTCTTGTATTCAATCTTTGTCTTGAAACCTCACATTGGTACCTGTGAATTGCTAGTTGTGTTGATTACATCATGTAGTTCATGCTTTGTTGGATTACTTGGTGGAAGATATTATGTTCATATCCTTGATCACCATTATTATACCTCTGATATTGAACATTTTGATGAGGTGTGACTAGTTAATATTGTTCCTCGGGACATGGGAGAAGTATTGTTATAAGTAATCATGTGAAGTTGTTATTCGTTCGATATTTTGATGGTGTGTATGTTGATGCTTCTCTTAGTTGTGTCGTGTGAATGTCGACTACACGACACTTCACCATGTTATGGGCCTAAGGAAAGGCATTGTGGAGTAACAACTAGATGATGGGTTGCGAGAGTGACAGAAGCTTAAACCTAGTTTATGTGTTGCTTCATATGGGGCTAATTTGGTTCCACATGTTTCATGTTATCGTTAGATTTATCTTAATTCTTCTTTCGTAGTTGCGGATGCTTTCCAGAAGGGGTAATCATAAGTGGTTTTCTTGTTCAAGTTAGAACAACACCTTAGCACCGGTCCACCCACATATCAAATTATCAAATTAACGAACGTGAATCAACTCAACATGATGAACATGACTAGACACTAATTCCCATGTATCCTCAGGAGCGCTTGCTTTATATAAGAGTACTTTTTGGCATGTCCTTTGCTATAAAAAGGATTAGGCTATATTGTTGCACACTTGCTACTATTGTTACTTATCACTTGTTACAAATTACCTTGTTACAAAACTATCTATCATTGTCGCTTTAGCACTTGCACAGAATACCTTGCTGAAAATTGTTTGTCATTTCCTTCTGCTCCTCGTTGGGTTCGACACTCATACTTATCAAAAGGACTATGATTGATACCCTATACTTGTGGGTCATCACAAGCCACACGGACATTGTGTGCCACTCTTGCACATGCTAAACAGGCCAAACTGTGAGGGGAATAAGCACTTGGTATGACGTTTTTCTCTTCTTATAATTGGTTGATTGTTTTAAGCAACTCATAGTCATAAACAACAACATATAATCATAATTTACAATAGTAGATTACAGCAACACATATACTTATAAACTATGACACATCATAAAGAACAACACATTTAATAAACATCACTTTCTCGTAAACAATAACACATCATAATAACATCACGTTCTAATAAACAACAACACATTGTCATACATTTTAATTCACAAATTCATGACAAAGTGTAAATTGTAGAAATAACTTTGAGCTCACATTAATTTTATATGGGTACATGGGTATGTGGGTATGGGTTATACGATCCCATACTCGTACCTATTGTACCTGATGGATTTCAAATTTCCCTATTTATATACCCATGGATGACTTTTATCCCATACCCTTACCCTAATAGGGGTACCCACAAGGTACGTGGGTAATGATTACTCGTTGCCATCCTAACAGATATACACTTGACATAACCACTGCCTAAACCCTGTCATATCAGTCACACAGACTTGGCCCTTCGGCCCCACCAAAGAGCACGTGCCAACCTTTTGTTACAAATTGAAATTGACTCAAAATTTTCGATCTATTTCAATCGGTGACACCAAAGTGTGAAAAGTTCTTAGGTCAACTTGACTCGGTCCTACCGAGCAATTTAATTCGATCTCACCGAAAAGCCTAAAGTTCAAACCTTTTGCAGAGGTCGGTCTCACCGAGTGGTTTCACCAATTCTGAGTGTTGTATGCATAGACATGTGTAACAGTTAGATTTTTGGTGTTGCCTATATGTAACCCGAGTTGTTCCACTAACACTCAGAGCGCAACTACTTCGAGTTTTACACTTTCCATATCCATTTTCTAAGAGAAACCACATATTCTTGTATTGAGATCAAATGGATTTCACTCCAACCATATAATTTTTGTCTCTTGGTACCTCAATTGCTTTCCACACAAACCCCTCTCCTACCACATAGCCAAAATCTTCGAGGGGGTGTTTGAGTGTTGAAGAGACTATTTTTTGAAGCCTTCCGAAGGGTGGCGTCTCCTAGATTGGTTATGTATCACTTGAGAGCCTTCAAATTGCGTGGGGGTGAACCAAGAGTTTGTAAGGGCAATGAGATCACCTACTAAGATCTACCATGAGTGAGAGTAGTTCTTCATGTGCGTAAGCCATGGTGAAATAGACAAGGTTGCTTCTTAGTGGACCCCACATGGATAGGGCTCTTCATGGACTCGTGCGGCCGCTATTCCTTTGGGATTGATACCTAGTTTGGTTCGATCCCTAGGCATTGTGTGTGGAAAAAGTCCAGCCTCAGAGTAGCCTCGATATCTGTCCATTTTTGCCTCGTCAAGCATGCCTCAGTAGATGTTTTTTGGTTGAGGACATGGCCTCGAGAAAGTGTTACGCAGATGAAGACGTACTAGTATGTGACAACTTTACTAAAAACCAATTTATTTGGACCACGCAGCTGTGGTTACTCATCCCACGTATACATGTCCATCTTTGGCCCGGCCGCCCATGCCCGACCCAAAAATTTAGGGCCTAGGCCTGACAGGCTTGCTCGTGGGTCGGGCTTGGGCCTGAGTTTTGAGCCCACCGACAGGGTCGGGCTAGGCTTGGGCTTAGCATACTGAGATTTTAAGGAAGAGGCCCGACCCGTGGCGCTAGGCCCGACGAGCTTTTCAATAGATGGGTCGGGCTTGGTCTTGAAAAGTAGGCCCGATGGTAGGGTCAGGGCCGGGTCTGGGCCTCAGTTTTCTGCTATGGGCTTTTTAGGCCCGGCCCAGGCCCGACCCATGGCCAAGTATAGTCCCACACGTCCAGTTTTGATTCCATGGGCCACGCTAAGCCACGGCAGCGCCTTTTTCACCAGGCTATGCTCCCCTCTCGGTAACTCACGCCAGGCTAGCCCTTTTTTTCTCCAGGATACAAACCAAACAATGTGCACGCAAGTCTGAGGGAGGCTTCATGTCAAGAAAGTTCGGACCAGGACACGAACAAAACATGCCATAAGTCCTCCATCAACATGGATGTACGATCGCACCACTTATCAGAACAATGGAAAAAAACTCTGTGTCACTCGTTTGCAAAACCTCCTAAACTCTACCCTCTTTTTTAAAACTTTAAACTCTACTCCTTACTTCCTAGCATGTGCATGTTATTTACTTTGCGCTGCTCAAACTCTAGGTATGCATGTGTAAAGTATGCTCCTTGTTATTCAAGTTGTGCTAAAACCGGCCTAAGTTTCAAGGGAATTGCACCTTTTGCATTGTTAGTGTCTATTCAGCCCCCTCTAGACCTGCCCTTTTGACACCACAACATTTTGCGAATGATCCAAATATATGTTAATAACTTTCGATTTCTATTGGCTTGTCTCTCATAATTTTCATTCTATCATACTATGGTTTGATTTATATCAGCAGAAATATTTGCAAGCTCCATGGCTCATTTGATGAGACAGAAGTGACAAAAACATTTCGATGCAAGAGTGGGGATCAAATCCACGACCTCTCGTCCAAGCATATATGTAACCTAACAGTGTGCTAGGGGAAGTGATTTGTTAAGATCTCTTGAATATTACTTTTTATTGTATAAATATATCAACATACTTTTTTTAACGCGAGAAAAGTAAAAAAAATGATTTTGGAAGCAAAACCGGGGTTCGAACCGACGAGCATGGTGTTAAACCCAACTAGCTTCTGTGAGTCAGTTCATCAGCGAGCCTCCAATTAACATGAATTATTGTGTGAGTCTGTTCCATCATGAATCCATTCAACCATGATGCATACGTTGAGCAAGTTTAAAGTTTGAGAGTGCTCCTACTCTACTCAAAATATGTATCTCAATCCTTCGTCGGAGCAACATTTCTCCTACAATTTCCCTTCTCCTCATCCTCTCATCTCTGCACACACACCGTCAACATTTCACCGAAGAAGATGATGGAAGTGCGCGTCGAGGCCACAAACACCAACCCGACGGAGATCGAGGACACGATGCGCGTTTACACAATGAAGCGCCTATACACAATGAAGCCAAAAAGGAACGGCACCGTCTTCGTCCTATTTTGATGCAGAAACTCGGTATCCAAGGTCCATGGCAAGCGTCGGTGCAGTGGATGATCCAAGCTGGCGTTCTGATCAGTCACCCAGGACGTGGAGCACAAGATGCCTCTGCAGCATGCACACCAAGGTCCGGGTCAAAGAGGAATGAGAAAGAAGACGAAGATGAAGCTGTTTTTATTTTAATTTGTTTACCGGTGACCTATTCATTACACGCATTTTCCAAATTTAAGACCGCAGCGCAAACCCATTAAAAGTTCCAGCTCCAAAACACAGCATTGGCTTCGAATTTGTGACCTCCACGTGATATAATTCTTGTTTATTAGAGCGGAGGCAGAGACAGAGTTCGCCGTCGTTCAATCGAAGGAGATAGCGGAGCATCAGGCTATCTTGGATTTCATCCAAAATGAGGCCGAGATGGAGGCCAACGGCCGATTCATCCAACAGAGGCAGACGAAGGTCGACGCCCACTTCGACGAGCTGGACGCGGAGATTAAGGTGAAGGAAGCCGCAACGGAGGCACCGGAGGGGACGGAGCTATGGCAAACATCCATTTATCCGCATCTTTGATGAGGAGTAGATAGGTTTTATATAATACGTAAATTTCATATCTTACATGTTTTTATATGAATTTAAGGATTTTAATATAAAAAGTTTGGATGCACATGCTCTTACGGTGAACTGAACGAGCGATCAGCCGAGCCATGGGTGCATATGCTCTTACGGTGAATTGAACGAGCGATCAGCCGAGCCATGGCCAGCCACTGTCGACCGACTGCGGCAGCGTACGGCATCATGGGCTGTGGCACGCACGATCGCGGCAGCAGGCGAGGTGGACGTGGATTTGGATGTGTCCCCTCCGCCGGTGACGCCAGGAGGGCTCGTGCGTGGGGCATGGGGCTCCCGCACCCGACGCGTTCCTGTGACGTGTCAGATTTATTTTTTCTGGAGTGACGTGTTAGATTTCGGCGGATACGATACGATGCCCTCACTCTTTACGTGCGCACGGCCCCTCGGCGCATCGGCGATCGCCGATCGCAGCGCGCCCGTGTGGCCTCTTTCGCATCGTGCCACGAGTTTCTAAAACGCACGGAAGCAAACACATATTTATTTCGTTTTTCGTCCGCTTTCGCATCTTTTTTATTGAAATTTAAACCGCATTTGTGTCGATACAGACAAGCACGGACGGACAGCGACGAGTGTCCTTGTCCTTCCCTCACCCGCCCATCAAGGACACCATCGTTCCTTTTTCTTCTCTCCCCCCTTCAACCGCCCCCCGTCCTCCGACCCAGCCATAGTTGTCATCGTCAAATTCTCGACCTCTTTGTTGTCCAGCCCGATCGACGACAACATGACCGTCGGGTTTGGGACTCCCTTGCCTCAATCTCTCGCTCATGTGTCGGTAGCTATCTACTACATCTGCAACAACAAGATTTAGCACACCCGTCCATCGGATTTGATGCATCCGAGCGCTGATGAGCGCGCCTTACCATGGACTGACCGAATATCGAACCGCACAGTCCCAATAATGCCTAGGCGACGCATGCAAGTATTGAATCGGTCTCTAGCCGCTCGGATCTATCATGTCGGTGGTTCATCGGCAAAGACACGCCCGACTGTCGTCCGGGCTCGGTACTGGCCCAGCGGCTCGTCGGCTCACTGTTGCCGTTTACAAAGTGCGATGACTGCCCGCTTCAGATCATGCGCCGCGTTTCTACCACATCGGACACGCCGGGTGAGTGTTCTTCAAGTGCAAAAAAAGGTATGTGCTTCTTTTGGTATGTTCTTCATTGGATTCAATGCAATTTCGGTAGCTCATTGTTTGCTTAAATT
The DNA here is from genome assembly GCF_904849725.1 of Hordeum vulgare subsp. vulgare. Classification (NCBI taxonomy): domain Eukaryota; kingdom Viridiplantae; phylum Streptophyta; class Magnoliopsida; order Poales; family Poaceae; genus Hordeum; species Hordeum vulgare. Next base: position 443,977,764 of record NC_058518.1, on the reverse strand, counting down.
TATGTGTAGGCCAAATGCAAGTTTTGGTATTGAAAAAATGCAATGATCTATTGATATTGTGAAATTTTATTAGGAAAGAGAATAGAGGGGAAGCGAAGCAACCTCTACCATTTTAGAATAAAAAATAAACGTGCAGACTTAAAAATCCACAGATCAACATTAAAGACATAAAAAATATGAAGCCAACTAATAGAAGCAGTACAGAAGTTGGATATCTTCTAAAATATCTAATTTTTATTTTTATTTTCTTTGATCTTGCTTTTCTAACAAAGAATTAATGAATGTATTTTCAAGATATCAAAGTACTATTATTGAAAACAAATAAAAAATAAAAACAACCAAACAAACTATACATGCGGACGAGATGCGGACGCGCATTAAAAAAACAACCGGGCGACATTCATTATTATATTCAAACAGACAAAATCCAGACATCCGTTTGGATCCTGCCTTGAAGTTGGCCTCGCAACGTTTCCCGTTGGTGCTCGTAAAGAAGAGCGGTGCCTGCCCTTTTGCGTATCTTGTTTTCCTATCGGCGGGGCGTCTGGTGCGTGGTGAGTTCGGGGAGCGGAAAGTGGTTTTGATCTCCTGATTTGTTGTCTGCCACTGTTCATGTTGGCTTGCTCCGCATTGACCAGACCGGAGATGGCCGCGCGAGCAAGCGACGGCCTGCCTCGTCTGAAAAGGGCATGCATGCATCTTCCTTTTTTCTTTTTCTTTTTTCTTTTCTTCCGAGCCCGTCTGCGATTTTCTGCTAGACGAACGTAGGCAGGCGAGATGGAAAAACAAAATATGGACCCATGGTACCGTGTCAGACCGCGGAGCACAATAGTGGCATTGGCGTGGAGGGCAAAATTGACAAATTTGATTCAGGAACCAAAGTATTTTACAAACTGGACTATGTTTGAAAAAAAATCCACCCGGCTGACCCTTTTGTATGACGTCCGACAGTCAGACACCACAGTACACGGTGTGACGTTTTTGTCTTAGACGTCGCACGGTGTAGTGGGACGCCTATGCCTTAAACGTCATACTAGGTCTCGAACGTCACACAACGTACTGTCGGGCGTCACACAGTTTAGTGTGACGCCTAAAACAAAGACGTCACACAAAAGGATCAGTTGTCCGACGTGGAGAGACTGGTCGGTTTCTCATTGATGCGTTACAGGAGCCGCAACCACAAAGACAGCAAAGTGAGCCTGAGCTTGCGCCGCTGGCCTGTAGCTGTTTCTGCGATTCACTCTCGCCGTCCAAGCTAACTAGCAGCAGGGCTGTGGACTTTATGTTGGGGCGGTGGCTTCAGATGAGGTTCTGGGGACTGATTTTCAGCAGTGCTGGGGCGGTGTCTGAATGCGGCCGGTTTTCAACAATTAACAGGACAAGAATGTTCTCAATCAACGGAGCATTGTTGCCTCGGTTTCAGAAAATGAAATGATAAACCTGAGCTTAAGCTTTACATTAAGAGTCGAGAGTTTATATGCGTGTAGGTATATGGAGCCGCTCTTGCCTCTGGTGGCAAGAGCCGAGAGTTTTGGTATAAAGTGTAGAGTGCAAAACTGAAGAAAGAAAGAAAGAAAAATGTTAGTTGCAAACAAAAAAAATCTTGGCATACTGGCCACCTTTTGCACATATACCTACACGCATAACATCCATTCAAGTTCGCAATAAAAACGCCAGCTGCCACTGGACCAATCAAGAGGCAAAATCATACAGCTTTAGTGCGCAGTGCTGCCATATCTTCAACCTCCCTGGACCTTGATATGCACAGAAATAAGGAAGACATGAGCTGAGACTGATCACTGACGTATGTGTTCTGATGTTTTTGGGCACTCAGTATATTAAACTAGGAACAACGCTGTCCAACTCCAAGAACAAAATAGTACTCCCTCCGTCCGAAATTACTTGTCGTGAAAATAAATAGAAATGAATGTATATAGAACTAAAATACGTCTAAGATATATTCATCTTTTTGATAAGTATTTTCAAACGGAGAAAATAGTTGGCACAATATAAAAGCATGCCCAGTTCGACCACACAAGTCATCGAAGGAGCAAGGAGCAGTAGCATGTGTTTTACTTTCTCCTGAACCAAACATCAATCCCGATTTTAATAAGCTTCCAAATTACAGCGGACAAAAAATGCAGTGCCACAAGCCAAGAACTGATCTGCATGGTGTGACAATTGGTGGTATAGAGCAAAGTTTATGAAAACATTAGGTTTTGCATCACGATAACATGGTAATCTGTCAAAGGTAAGTGTGACTGGACATAATTCAAAACATTCATTTACATTTTCCTCTTTAGGATACTTTGCGGATGCTGCAAAGTATCCATAAAAGATCAATGAAATGCTCTTCCGTACTCTCTACATTTCAATAAAGCCCTGCAAGAACATGCAATATTATGAAGCTAGTGCATCTAGCAATTCATTTGATAGGCATATACTTATCTGAACAAGCCACAACTCTGCACCTAGAAGCAAAATGAGAGCTGCCACCAGCTCTGCACCTAGCAGGAGATATCACCAAGCAGCAAGCTTCAGATACTTTTGAGGGAGACTACAAAGTTTCTCATTTTTGTGCAACCGAGACTACAAAGTTTGTATAACATAGAAAAAACAACACTAGTCAAGAGTACATCGGTAACTTGCAAGGGTGAAATAAACTAGTAATCAACGTAATAACCGTACTAACTGCATCCGTATATCGCATAACTAACTCACTAATCCCATGAGCAAAAACGTTTGACATAGAACTGTGAGATCCTAAATAATTTTTGCCTGATTTTCAGTGTGGCTAGCGTGCTAGTACCAATCAAAAACATCCAGGTCATCATCATCAGCATTTCCAGAAAAATCCTCCCCTTCTTTGACCTCAGATTGGTGCGTGCCCATCTCTTCATCTGATAAAGTTGAACAATTCTCAACACTGTACGTGTTAGTTTCAGGAAAAACCTCCTTTCCAGTGTTCGCTTCACTTGATGCAACCTCTTGTTTTTGTGTAATGTTGACGTCTTTCAGCGAATCTTCAACGTTGAGCTGTTTCATTACTTGTTTTAAATACAGATTATCTGTATACAGTTGTAAAAAAGAAGAGTTAAGTTAAGCAAAATCAGAAATCAGAAATCAGAAATCAGAAATCAGAACTCAAAATATATGGGCTGGACCAGGTATAAAGCAATCGCTGACCTCTTGAGCGATGAAGTATAGCATCGTCAACTTGCCTTGGATGCTTTTTGTCCTCACTTTTAAACTTTTGGCGTACTTGGTCACGGGACTTATCTGGGAATAGTTGCTGTATCATCGCAAAATCGCTACCAAATTGTTGAAGACCCTGAACAAGAACAGATAAAAATGTTGGAACTTTCCCATAGGCAAGCCAAAACGTCAGCACAAAAAAAAAGGAATATTCAACATCAAAATAGTAGCGAGTGACCCCTCTGTAACTTTTTATAAGAAGTTTTAGAGTCCATGACAGTGTGAAAAAACGTCTTATATTAAGTTACAGAGGGTGTAGTTGATTTCCAAATACCTGGTAAAACAAGTCAGTGTCAGATTTTGTCCATTTGGCTGGTGTTTTTTTGTCCATATAAGAATGGTAATTCAGTTTAGTAGCATTTTCTAGCGCATGATTCTCTGTTCTGTCATTGTCATAGTTATCTCCAAAAGGATCAAAATCGTCAGTATCTCCAAAATGGGAGCTGCTGTGGAAAGACATCAACAAATACCAGGACAGGGAAAAGTCAGTGAAATCATGATTAAAGCACCATACCAACTCATCAAGTTGAAGAATACAATTTTTTATGCTGGAACAAACAAGTGCAGCAGCAACGCCAAGTTCAAATACCCTATCTGAAAAAGTGAAGCATCTACTTCCTCCGGTCCTAAATATAAGTCTTTTTAGTGATTCCACTAAGGACTACATATGGATATATATAGACATATTTTAGAGTGTAGATTCATTCATTTTGCTTCATATGTAGTCCATAGTGGAATCTCTAAAAAGACTTATTATATTTAGGAACGGAGGGAGTACATGGTAAAATAGAAATCTTCCAAATAACCTGTAGCATTGTTGTCAATGACTGGCTGTTTTACTAGTACAGTTTACGTAAACATATCCAAACACAAAATATAGAATGGCAGTTAAACATGACACAGAGAGAATATCCATACATACTCCCTCCGTCCCAAAATAACTGTCTCAAGCTTAGTACAAATTTGTACTAGAGCTAGTATAAAGTTGAGACACTTATTTTGGGACGGAGGGAGTAATATTTTAAGCGGAAAAAAGAGCCTACCTTTGATTAGAGGATGATGGTCCTGACGGTGTTTTACTCTAGGAAAGGCCAAAACAAAAAACATGAAGCAACAGCATAATACTCTAATGAAAAAGGTAGACCAAGCAAACGTGCCTCAACACAACTCACCTGAATACGCTCTCTGGCCTCTTGCAACAACCTGAGATGCGTCACACTTAGCTTCATGCGATCTATCTCATGATCAGGTTTTTGTAGTAACGTTTGCACTTCTATAAAACAACAAAGGCCAAAAATACAAGAGTCAAGAGCTCATATCATGTAAAATTGATGCTTTGTTATTTGGGTACCGTTGTTATTTTAGCCAGATACCTTTTGCTCTTTTTTGACGAATTCTGTGAGTAAGCTTCTTCTCAGGCTGTTCCATCATTGTATCTTTCAAGGCTCTCTTACGACCACGTGACGATACTTCACTTTTATTTTTCTGCTGGGTCGGCTGTGATTTTTCCAAAGTGGATTTCGTCGAGGTGCGCCTGGAACCCCTCAAAGGTTCTTTATTCGGATCTCTCTTCCTTGACTTTCTCACTGCCTTCTGCTTTCCTCCAGCAGTGTTCTCATCGCCACTATCATTATTTTGTTCGGTTGCTGAAGGTTCAGCAAAATCTTCGTCAAGATGATCGTCAACAATATTCTCAGATACCCCAACTTTCTGAAACTCTGTCCTGCTTCTTAACTTCATTGACAATTCTAGTTTTCCAACATCCAATTTGGATTGTTGTTCAACACCATGATCTGATGGCTCACCCTCATGGTACTGGCTCTCCCTGTCAGTATATTCCTGATCGTCTGAATGTTCTTCAGTAAGACAATGCTGCAAAAATTACCAATGAGACAAAGACTTACCTTTTGAGGTGCCAAGAAAATTCTAATCACAATTCACAAGTGTAGACTTCAGCAAGGGCTTACCTTTTGAGGTGCTTGCTGAAGCAAGGTGTTCAAATTTTCATCAGAGCCTATGTCATTATGGTTGGTATCTGTTGGAGCGATCCACTCATAATCATCCGGTAGAACAAATGTTACTGATTTTCCTTTGCCCTTTTTCTTTCCAAGGTCAAGTAGAAATGTAGCAGCAGCTTCAGCTGTATCAGAAATATGTTTCCTCATTATGAGTAAATAAGAACCAGGAAAGCTAGACGAAACTATATAAAGCAATTCATGACATACTGTTAGTCAGAATGAACATCATGCCAGGTAGCACAATTAATAACAGTCACAATTTGGACAACAAAATCTTAAACTGATGAAAAAGAAGCATTCGATATTTTCTTCCCTATATATGATTAAGTGTACTGGAAACATATGAAATATAAGTCTGTCTGATTTTCAAGGAGTTTATGAACAATCACCAAACATCCACATTGAGGAGAAAGCTCACTCAGGCTACTGAACTTGTAGTACAAGTTTTGAAGTAATTGGCAATTTATGTTACTAATGTGTCGACAACTTTTGGTTTATACATGCACTATATACTTCAAAGTTCAAACCAGGGCATAAAATCAACAAATTTTCACGTCCACAACAAATACTAATTACGAATTTAAGACTACTAGATATATATAACGAAAAAGAATCAAAGTGGGGTAATGTGGAATGGAGATTTCCACCAAAAACGATGAAATTTGAGCAAATGTGGATTGTAAAGCAAAACACTCTATTCAGCTAACAGAAAAAGTAGTAACAGGTTTCAAACAAAAATTATTGTAGAGTTTAACTCCCTTGTCACAACGCTGATTTGGAATATAAGTATTCCTCGAAAACAAAATATATTTTTTCTCGTATGCAACTAAAAAGAGATCATTGGCAGTCTTCGAACTCAAGATGTGCATGGAAAAAAGTTCCACAAGTAGATCAAACACGCACCAGAGAGTTCTCCTAAGATCGGTTGAGTATCATCAGTATGAGGACTTATCAGCCCATCTTGAGAGCCTATATCAACACTAGCATTGGTATCCTAAAAGCAATCAAAAGCAGAGCATCAGCATATCATATTTGTGAACTTACTTAAATTTGTAAAAGATTTTAACCTTTAGATTAGCTGCTGCATAATCATCACTAGTCCCAACTGCCCTGGATGAAGCCCTGCCAGGTTTTCTTTGTGATTTAGGGCGTAACTTTGCAGCTGTTTCCGCTGGAACAGGCTCTTCAAGGATGAGGTTGTGGTTAGCAAAATTGTCAACTATACCATCATCGGTTCCCAAGGGTGGCTGAGAATCTGAGGTCTGTACATGTTCTTCATGTCTAGGAGCTTGTACCTGCTCATTGTTGCATCCTCTGAGATCATCGTTACCATCCTCTTTATTTTGTGAAACCACATCTACAGTTGAAGCTACCTTCTTTTGGCCAGTCTTTCGGGATTTGGATGCTGCCTTGCTGAGTTTCACCTTAATTTTTAGCTTGGACTTTGCAACGTTTTCCTCTTCAGAATGTGTGTCAAATAGTTCCCCAAAGTCAGCTAAATCATCAACTGTCTCGCTAGTTGGATGGGTGGATGATGCTTGGGTATCTGAAACAACCAAGTTTTCTTGGTGTGTATCTACTTCAGATGGATTATCATGAGGATCATCATTTCGAGAAACCCTATCTATAGAAGAAACTGTCAGCATGTCATCAGAAGGTGTGTAAAGAGTACCCCCACAAGCTTCCACGTCACCAATCATTTCACTACCAAGAACCGTCGAAGATGTTATTTCTTGATTCGTGGCAAGTCCTTGAGAGGAATTATCTTGACTTAAAGCTACAGCCTTCTCATCACTTGTTTCCACTGTACGATTGGGTACAACAGATAGTGATGGCACAGATTTCTTCTGAAGCTTGCCCCGCACCTTAGGATGAAACTTTACAGCAGCTTCCGCTTCTGCGGGGGCATCAGTGATGTCGCCAAAGTTAGCCTCATCATCAATCATGTCCAACCCCCCTTTGTGGCCTCCAAGAAGCTGTTTTGACCTGCCAAAGTCACTTTAGGAAATATTGCAGGTTCAGAAAGCAGCAGCAGCAAGGCAAGCATGTTATATAAAAAAGAAATGGACAATATATTATCTCACAGAGAGATAATAAAATAAAAGGAAACGGAAATCCTTGTTGGCACTATCTTTCTAAGGCCCCGTAACATCTTATCGGTCCACTTTGCCGTGGACAAGAAACACCAGACAGTACAATCAAAACACACAGGTAAACTTCTGGTAACCAGCCATATTTTCCAGGTTCTAACAACACAATTGCATTCATTTGTTGCAAGATTAAAAGACCATACAAATTTAGCACATGGCACAAGAAAAGGCAGTACTACCTCAACCAAACGAAGAGCTAGCACAAGCACAAGCACATAGCACACGAGGTGTGAACTAATCAACCAAACGAATACGTAAAATTAAATCTTACTATTCGATTTGGTTCACAAGAAAGCATCAAGCCATCAACGACCGAATTTCTAATTAGTTTCAACAACAATTGTACATACGGTTCATCAACAAGAAATCTACAACGTACCAAACATTCGTGCAGAACAAAAGAAATCAACTAGTAACGAGGAGCATGAAATCTTTACCTGGTGACACCACGAAGGTACTTTCCCGGTGACGGCGAGTACGAACTTTTTGGCCCCTAGAAGAGGTCGAGCTTGTCCGCAGCGGGGAAGTAGAGGATTGGGAAGAGAGGAGGGGGGCAGCAGCGGAGAAGCACAGACTGGGTAGTGCGGCGGTGTTGGGGGTAGCACTGAGTCGGTAGGGGGTGACGCAGGCGGCAGGGAGGCTATGAGGTGGGGAGGTGCCCGTGGGGAAGGGAAGGACACGGAGAGGCGGCGGCAGCAGGGGGGCGGCGGCGGCGGCGGCGGCGGCGGCACCACCTCAACGCGGTTGCCTTCGCACGCGGCACGCCCTCGCCAGCGGAATCCAATAGACGAGGCGGATCCTTTTTATTTTTTTGAGAATTGACGAGGCGGATCCTAAATCCGCGCAACCGCCCTGTCTATATGGGCCGGCCCAGGTTGGGGTTCTTCGTCGACTCTGTTCGGCCGGGAGAGAGCGCTATATCGCGCACTAAGCAACTGCTTCATTTAATAAAAAAGGCGTTTCTTGGGGAGTCCCCGTAAGGGTCACTTGCAGCGGGTTGAGAGCACGTCACTTTTTTTAAAGTTTTCTAAATTGCACTCGTTTTTCGTCTTCATGTGTCATTTTTTAAAGTTTTCTAAATTGCACTCGTTTTTCGTTTTTAGATGATTTTTCTGTTTTTAAGGCTTTTCTTAGGCTTTGGATCCAAAAAATGATTTTTTATGCGAAGAACCGTGTTTTTTTTCGTGAGAGGCACGAATTTACTTCTCGTGGAGACGTGAATTTTCTTCCGTGAAAGACACGGATTTGGTTCCGCGAGAGGCATGACCGTGTTTCTTGAAAAGAAAAAAAACAATTTTTTCCTACCATGAGAGGTATGAATTTACTTTTCGTAGAGCCACGGATTTGCTTCCGCGAGAAGAAAAAACGTATGTTTCCGCAAGAGGCCTGCATTTATTTCATGTAGAGACACGAATTTGCTTACGCGAGAGGCACGATCGTGCCTCTCGCAAAAGGAAAAAAGAACGTGCTCCCGGTTCGAAAAGGGAAAAACGTGCTTTGGGTTCGAAAAGGGGAAAACATATTCGGTTTGTGTTTTTTGTCCCTTTTTTCTATGAAAAAACCCTATTAATATGAGATCTATTTTTAAAGATGACGACACGAGAAATCCAATAGTTAAGAGATAAAACATTTTAAATAAACGAATCTACGAAAAAAGGGAAAACCTCAGGTTGCGACTAATGGCGTATAGGTGGTGTTTAGTTGGGTTGTGGATTTCTGAAAGCAGCTGCGGAAAATCTGTTGTGGAAAAGTAGCTGTGAAAATTGTGTTGTAAGAATGGAGATAAATGTATGAAATACCCCTAAAAGTTGAGAGATTGGTTGCACGTTATTTAATGATAATAACATTATTACAAGCTGATTTAGAGCACTAATTTAAATCTAACTAAATAGTCATCCGACTTATGATGAACATGGTATCTTTTGACATGGCAAAAGAGTAGCATTACATGATATTTTGACATGGCAAAATAGTAGCAACTTTTTATAAGGATCAATACAACACATAGAAATAGAAATGTTGATGAACTAGCAATCGAGCCCAAATATTTTATCATTCATCAATGTATCGGTATATTAGAACGCTTGCAATTTTATGAAGCGAAAACCCATCAACTAGATTACTAGGAGCAGCACAAAATATTTTACACACTTCTACACATATCACAAAATAGAATAGTAGTTTGTCCATGAGCAGATGAAAGAACTCTATGATCGATTTGAGCTCATCAAAGAGTTAGCAATTCTATCATGGACTATGTTCATGTTGACGATGTCAAGTCCCGCCGGAACACTATCTCTTTGGAGTTACTTGGATAATCTCGAACTTGTTAGATAAATTACTGGCATAGAACTCACACATATCACAAACTAGTTGTACTAGATCCATAAAAATTACTCTGTCCATGGCAAACCAAATGCTCACAAATATTCAGGTAGAACACTAATGAATCTGGAAAAAGGGAGTTGTACCTTGGGATGGTGGGGTGATGCGGACGGAGGGACGAAGAAGAGCAACACGGGGCTGAGCAGCGTTGGCTACCCCGTGATCGGAGACGACCTGATGGTGGAGGTCTACGATGGGGCGGCGACAGAGCTTAGAAGAGGACGACATGCTGAGATAGATGGAGACGGTCGGAGGACGGCGGCGGCGCGCCGGTGACGAGGAACCCTAGAATCGCTATAGACCCGCAGTATAGCGGTTGTGACCGGTCCAACTTTATCTGTTTTTTTACCTTTGCTAGCTCCTTCGCCATGCTTGATGGGTTGGTTCGCTTTGGTTTTTTTCCATTTTTTTGTTTTTTTTTCTTCGTCTCTCCACCTTTTAAGTTTTCTTTACCTTTAAATCGGGTTTCTTCCTTTCTTTTAAGGTTTTCATCGGGTTTGTTGTGTTTCTGTGTTTTTATCTGTTTCTTTACTAGATTTTCATTATCCTTTTTATTTCCCTTTTTCTTTGGTTCGTATTTATTTCTCTTTCGATTTTCTCTAGTTTTTCATTTTTTAATTTTTGCCTTTGGGGGGGGGGGTTCTTTGTTTCTTCGATTTCCTTTTTATATATTTTTATATGTCAACAAAATTTTCTAATGTGCTTTCAATATTTTTTGAATACAAAATTAAATTTTCTAAATACATGGTTAACATTTTTCCTAATACCCATATAAAATAAATTCAATTATAAGATTAACATTGTTCGAATATTTGTCAACATTTTTTCATACACACTTATTCTTTTTTCCTTTTTGGCTTAATGTCTTCCAAACAACATAATCTTTTTTCAGCACATCCCACTTATTCTTGAATTGCTTTTTGCTATATTCTCTCCTCGTGCGCTAAAAAAAAATCCTTACCACATTGTCATATCCAAGTGGTGTCAATGTTCCTTCTTTGCCACAGTTATTAGCATTCACTTCTTCCACACATATATCAATGAAAGTTCTAAGACCAACATTACCCCATTGTGATTTCATCTATTTTTCATCATGTCAATAGAAAGAATTGGAATAATTAATATGGTGTACAAACAATATGTACATTCCTGCCATATCAATACATCTATATGAGCTGCTCAGAGGAGCAAAAATCTTCCACACAATATACCATATCAACACATCTATATCAAAATTATTTCTTCCATATCAACACACCATATCAACACATCAATATCAAAATGAGTTCTTCCATATCAACACAATACCAAATCATATGAGCTGCTGAAGAAAATCCAATACAAAAACTTCACAGGAGCTGCTCATCTTGCTGCCTCACGAACAGGACGAGGGGAGTGGTGTAACGACTAAGATGCGGTCATTTCCTTATTTGGGGGCGAGGCCTCAAAAGGGGAAAGGGGCGCATCTATGCGTTTCGCAAACGGGATAATCATCACAATACGTAATTAAAGATCAACAAATAGGGCATACACTTGCCATCTGGTAAGAATATATCATATATAGCTTACAAACACACATTATTCAGAGTAGCAGCAGGTCCAACTACGGACTTAAACAGAAAACACATGATCTAACACATCCCGTATGCTAGCCCACGTTCACGACCACATCCTCAGTCTTCCGGATAGTTCACATACATACGGCCAGAGTCCTCATCGAACTCCCACTTCAACTGGTTGTCATCAGGATCTCCTACGTCGGGCGTACCTGCACCTGTTGGGGTTTGTAGTAATCTGTGAGCCACGGGGACTCAGCAATCTAATGACCTTGGTACTGAATAAAGTCAAGTTATTAGGTGAGGAAGGTTTAGTGTATGGGTTTGCAGCAACCTAAGCATATATGGTGGCTAACTTACGATGATCAGAGTATTTATATGGTGGTCTACGCGAGTGATCGAAGACTAGATGACCACTAAGTGATCCTGAACACCTACTTACGTCAAACATAACCCCATCATGTTCCCGGTCGAAGAGTGATCTCCGAAGGAGACAGTCACGGTTACGCACACAGTTGGCAGTTTTATTAGAGTTACTTCAAGTTATCTATAACCGGATGTTAATAAATTATCCATGTTTGCCACATGACCGCGTGCAGGGCTTTCCGAAAGAATTAAACCCTGCAGGGGTGCTCCAACTAGTCCATCACAAACAGCCACGGGCCGCAAAGTAATCCTCTATCACGAAACTCGTGATCTCGTCGGATTCCTTAGAGGAAAACCTCAACTTTGAGGAGACCCAAAGTTTCACCGGGATTCCTATACGCAAGATATATGCTAAGGTAAGACAAATCTGGCAAGACCTCCCATCGTGTCGACGAACCCGATAGGAGTCGCGTATCTCGTTCTCAGGACACGACGGATTGTCCAAACTTTCGGTAGGCAAATCACAGAGTTGCCCCTGGTAGCCACCGGCGGATGACAGGGTGGACCAACACTCATGAGGAGCACTGGCCCGGGTTGCTGATTAAAATCTCGGGGTAGCTATTCCCTATGCAAATTATTATTAGGTGATTAGCAGATTAAAACCAATGTTGGGTCCTTCCAGACGAGCTTTAACACTACACGATTTATCAAGGGGGTCCCCATAACAACCCCGACCGTGTTAGGAGTGATCAGTTATGGAATCAAACACCGGTAACCGAAACTAAGGCGGCAACAACGGAACAAATCACCCGACAAAAGGCTAGGCCTCCCGTCATTTACCAAGTATATAGGTGCATAATTAAATATCAGTTTAAACATAATGATATCAAAATACTCATGTTATCACATGAGACAGCTGGCACCTGCAACTAGCAAAGCTACTCATTAGAGGTTGAGCAAGCCTACTTAGCCAAACAACATTTGCTACGAGAGGGAGGTGTTTGGGGGTTCATGGCAAAGACATGTGGCATTTATATCAAGTGGTAGGTAGCGAGCATGTATCAAAGGAAACATGATTCTAAGCATAACAAAGCTAGATATGGTGTCAAGGTCACGGTCATCTTGCCTGTGATGTCTTCAGCTTGGAACTGCTCTTGATCTTCCTGCACGTACTCTCCAGAATCCACTTACTCGCTCTCCGATCCCGATGCTACCCAAGATAAGATAACAGCCAATGAACACCAACGCAACATAATGCAACAAGCAATATGATGCATGTGTGAAGAAGGAAGCATGCATCACTATTCTAGCCACTTTCATATGCATTAGTTGAGTTAATTGAATTCTGGACAGAATCTCATATTAAGTTATCTTTACATGCATGAATATGGCATGAACATGTGCATCACGAGAAAATGATGCAAATCATATAAAGATCGTAGAGAACGGAGTTACGGATCAACCGGAACTACGAAACGAGTTATGGAGACCTACGGTTCAAATCAGCCACAAACACACTCCAATGGGCACTCCCTGGTGTTACCAGGTTGCCACATGATCAAGCAACCAAATATAAGTGGGGTGGTGCATGGGAACACACCACACCATCAACAAAGCCCACACAAGCTTGAAATCAACAAAAACAAGCAATCTGTTTTCAACAGCAATATAGGAGTTTGTCTACAATATTTAAAGTAGCTACGACCATCTAAATGAGCCAAACAACATATGAGGCAGAAGCCATCCAAAAGCTCTACAACCCCGAACAAGAAGCTAATGCAAAGGAATCACACATGAGCAGATCTACATGCACTAACTTGGACAAAATATCACAGATTCTGGGACTTAGTGAAAATCACAGATTTTCACCAGCTGCTTATGCTGTGAAGCATTTTGGCAGCTTCCAAAATGATATCTACTGGAAGTGAAAAAGCATGAAATTTAACAGGGAGCTAGACAAACATGAAAGCTCACAAACTTTAGTTTGTTGCATGGGCTGATTCCCAACACATGAGCTAATTCATCCAAGACAATAGGGTAAGAAAATAACACCAGATTCCCACACTAAGTGAAAATCAGAAGGTTTCACAAATCTGTCAGTTTCAGCCAAGTGTCAACTTTGACAGGGCACAATAGGTGCATACAAATTCCTAAGAACAAAACAAAGACCCCATGCTATATAGGGCTTCACCCACTACCACTACATCAAGGATTTATCCTCAAAGGGTCAAGGCACCACCTAATACAAAGCACTAAACATGGCATCATGACAGAAAATAACAGTTTTATGAAGTTGCTCTAAAGTGAAATTTGATTGCACCAATGGATTCCTGAGATGATTCTACCCCAAAAACATATACAATACATGTGTACTCGCATGTAACATCAAGGCACAAAGCTAGCTCGAAAAACATCACCTAGAATCCAATATGCTATATAAGAATAACATCACATGTAAACTAACTCATATTGCATCATCTACACCTATACATGCACACACACCAACTCTATTCACAACAACACCACTTCATAGTGGCAAGCATGAGGGGTTAGGCCCTCATACACTAACCCCTCATGCACAAGTGCATATGCACACTTACGCACACACACACCATGCATGAGCACACACATACACATACATGTGCTCTCACACACACACACTACAAGAATAGGTGCAACATGAGGATAGGCCCTCTTGCACATGTGTATGTGCACCCATGCACACACATACACCTACATGTGCACACACACACTACATACATGTGTGCACACATACATACAAATGCATACACACACACATATGTGCACACACCACACTCATGTGCACTCACACACAAGGCCCAAAAAGAAATAGAACACCCCCTGTTTTTTAAAAGAAACAAAATAGAAAAATGCAGCAAAAGAAGAGAAAAGGAAAAATAAAACAAGTGAAAAACAAAAGGGGAGGCCCTGGGTTTCGAACCAACAACCTCCTGCACCACTACACACCCATGCACCACTGGGCTATCACTTCGGCTCTCGACAGAGAAGACGGAGGAAGCAGGTTAACCTCTCTGCACTGTACTGATACTAGAGAAACCACAGAAAATGAAAAAGGGGGCCTGCGGGGGATTGAACCCTAGACCTGAGGCGAACGAGCTCACATTCTAAACCAGTCAGACTACGGTCGGACACTTGGCAGAGAGGGGTTCCTTGCTCTTTTGAGCAGGCCCCTCTACGCTACCTGCTGCTCCGTTGACTAAAGCAGAGGTGGCCGTCGGCGAGCACACGGGCCACCACCGGTGGGAAAGATCATTGGCGAGGGATGCGGGGAGCACGGGGGTTCCATCCCCGGAGCTAGCACGGGAAAAACTGCCGCTTGGCCTTGCTACTACTGCGAGGAGTTGCCGCTGCTTCTACTGCTCGCGCTCCTACAGTGCGACTACGGCAGGGCATTGCCTCGACTAGCTACATGCGTTGACAGAGAGGGGGAGCGGGGGAGAACGGTGCGCGGCTCACCTAGGGTCTAGGCGACAATCCGACACAGGAGAGGAGGGAGGGCGACGAGTCGGAGCAGAGGAGCTTGCTGGAAGAAGAGGAAGAAGTCGTCGTCGTGGACGTCGTGGAAGGAGTCCTCATCGTCCGGTTGCTGCGGGAACGGAGCTTCCAAGGCCACTGCGTGCTCCTGGCGCTGACAAAGAGGAAGAGGAGGCCGATGTGCTGCTTGCTACCAGGCTCACCGGAGCCCATCCATGGTGTCGGCGTCGAAGGGTCTCCCCTGACGGCGTGAGGGAGAGAGGAGGGAGAAGATGGAATGGGCTAGGGTTGGAGAGGGTGTCGGACTGCTTATATGGCCTCGGGGGTCGAGCTCCAAGCCGCAAGATCGAGGGTGGAGGACATCGGCGGCTACGTTTCGGTCGTACACGGTGACGACAGCGAGAGGAGGGAGACGGTCGTGCTACGGGCCGATGCTGGCGGCAGAATAGAAGAGGCCCTGGTAGGGAAGAGGGAGCTAGCCCACCTAGGCGCGTGATAAAACAGAGAGAGATAAAAAAGTTTTTCCTATTTATCAATACACCAAACAAAAACAAAATACCCAGAGCATCATAGTGTTTTAAAAATAAAAATAAGAACACCTGGGGCATGAGGGAATTATGCCCTATTTAACAAAAATATAACTCCGTTTTTTAGAGCAAATAAAATATACACCAAAACAGGAATTTAATAATGATGTTTTAATAAATACCACATGTTCCAAAGTGATATTCCACAATGAGAGTACCCCTCAATCGCAATTAATCTCCTCTAATTAACTAACAATTTTAAAACAGGTTTAAGCAAAGTTAAATCATAAGTTCCAATATTAATGGAGAAGGGGGTTTTGAAACCTTGTTTGAAACACCACTGTTTTGAAAACACCACAACATCAACACAACCACACTAGCAATCATAATCACATTGGCACTCATGATGATCAAGCAACATCAACACAATGGGATTGCCATGAATGCAATGAATGCCATGATGCAAGATGAAGACACAAAATGAAGCCACATGAAATGATAACTCTTATAACATCCACAACATGGTACTCCAAAATAGGAAAGGTCCAAATATGGCAAGGATTACATCTGGGGTGTTACAAACTCTGCCACACTACAAGAAGATCTCGACCCGAGATCTAGGACTGAAAGAACTCTGGAAATTCAGAACGGAGGTGATCTTCGCGCTCCCAAGTGGCCTCTTTATCGGAATGATGTGACCACTGGACCTTGAGAAACTTGATTGACTTATTGCGGGTCTTGCGCTCACTCGTCTCAAGAACTGCAACTGGATGCTCACGGTAGGATAGGTCGGGTTGAAGGTCGATATCATGAAGATCAAGTGTGCGCTCGGGAGTCTTGAAGCATCTCCGAAGCTGAGAGACATGGAACACGTCATGCACATTTGCGAAGTTTGAAGGGAGCTCTAATTGATATGCAAGGTCGCCTCTCTTGCCAACAATTCTGAAAGGCCCAACAAAACGAGGAGCAAGCTTCCCATTCATGCCAAAACGCTGAGTGCCCTTCATAGGAGACACTTTAAGATAGACGAAGTCATCGAGCTCATAAGACATGCACGATGCTTGCTATCATAGTAGCTCTTTTGACGGGACTGTGCTGCTTTGAGATTATCCCGAATGACATGACACATCTCTTATGCTTCTTCAATCATGTCATTCCCAAGAATCTGACGCTCACCGGTTTCTGACCAGTTGAGCAGGGTACGACACTTCCTGCCATAGAGAATCTCGAACGGAGCTTTGCCTGAACTTGCCTGATAGCTGTTGTTATATGAAAACTCAGCAAAAGGTAGGCAGTCTTCCCACTTCATGCCAGAGGAAATGACACATGCTCTTAGCATATCCTCGAGGACCTGATTGACTCTCTCAACTTGCCCACTAGTCTGAGGATGAAAGGCTGTGCTGAAACGAATCTTAGTACTCATCGCAGACTGAAATGAGTCGCAGAACTTGGAAGTAAAGATGCTTCCTCGATCCGAAGAAATCAGCATTGGAACACCATGCAATGAGTCTACCCTTGACATATACAGCTTTGCAAGCTGAGCTGCCGAGATAGACTCCTTGACTGGAAGGAAATGAGCGACTTTGCTTAACTTGTCAATGACGACGAAGATGGCATCGTTACCATTCTTGGACTTCGGAAACCCGGTGACGAAATCCATCTCAATATGGTCGAACTTCCACTCGGGAATGGGCAATGGATGCAAAAGACCTGCTGGACATTGATGCTCTGCTTTCACCCTTCGACATGCATCACATTCATTTATGAACTAAGCAATGTCACGCTTCATGCGAGTCCACCAGAAGGTCTGTTTCAAATCCTGATACATCTTGGAACTTCCTGGATGTATCGAGAGAAGAGAGTTATGAGCTTCTTCCATGATAACCTTTCTGAGATCCCCTTTCGGAACGACAAGACGATCCTCAAAGAATAATGTATCTCTGGCATCAACATCGAAGCACTTATATTTGGGAACTCCCTTTGCCAAGCCAATCTTAACTTTCTTCACCATTGCATCAAGAAGTTGAGCTTGTCGGACTTGGTCTTCCAAGGTAGGCGAAATATGAAGATTAGCAAGAAATCCCTGAGGTACTAACTGAAGGTTGAGCTTTCTGAAAGATTCACAAAGATCAGACCGGAGAGGCTTCAGAATAGACTGTTGCAGTAAGCCTTCCTGCTCAAAGCATCTGCCACAACATTAGCTTTGCCTGGAGTGTACTCAACGCTTGGATTAAAATCTTGGAGCATTTCCACCCAACGAGTTTGCCGAAGATTGAGGTTAGGTTGGGTGAAGATGTCACACCCTGTTTTTCATTCCCAGTTTTGTGTGTTGCAAAAATCAGAGCTTGTTAAAACTTTTTCAAATAATGTTGTGAGTGCAATGTCAACCCTTGTTTGAATATATGCTTGCTTGTGTGATGACTCAAACCCATAAAAACCTATTATTTTGCTCTCATCAAAAACCCTTTTTCTATTGCATCAAGATCATCTTCATCATGTTGGGATGCACTACTAGCTCATGAAGCCAAGTGTCACTTCCAACTAAAGTTGGTGATCTGATCCTATTGTCATCTTCATTCATTAAAAACACTATTTTGTGATTTAAAATATTATTTTTCTATTTTATATCTATGTCTATTTCTAAGGCCAGTAATGATATTTCCACAAGGAAAACTACCTTCCTGCCTTAGAAAATTCTGAGAAAATTCATGGAAGCTCAGAAGGACATATATTTTCCATACATAAGATATTCAACCCTATTCTATATTAATATTATTTGAGTAAAACCCTGAAAACCATTTCTGTCTCTTTTGGCTTTTTGAGATGTTTCCAAAGAAAAGTATCTCAATAAATTCCCATAAAATTACAGGAGCACTCCCAAACCATATTAGGTGCTCGCCTAAAATCTCACCTTGATCCAAGGTGGGTAAGTGCACTTAGAGAGCCCAAAACCCTCTCTGTCCACAGTAGAGTTGGATCAACTCTACATTGCAAAGTTTCTCCAATGGAGCTGAAACTTTGCAGAGGTGTTTAACACCCCAAATAAGGACTCCACACCAAAAATGGGATTTGTGAGACTCTTGTTGACCACACTTCCTTTGTAAAGGACAGTATTGGTCACTTTGAGACTTTTTCAAGTTTGCAAAGCCAAACTTGTCCAATGGAGCTCATATTTGGTAGAACCCCATGCTTTTACCCCAAGACCAAACCTGTTAAGTTCCATCTACAGTGGTGGGGTGGAAGCACCCCAAGTCACTGTCGAACACCTACTGACAAGAAGGTAAAAACCTTCCTAGCCACTGTTTTACCCAATGTCAAGGCTCCAAACTTGGTGGGTTAGAGCACCAGAACACCCTGAGCACCCAGTCAACCAGCCCCTCCCCAATTCCAAGCACAAGAGACAAGGACTCCATTCTAAGCTGCAGGTCAGCACTGGCTACACTAGTGTTCCTTGCTCCCTTGACCAGCTCGAGCTCCCACTAAACCACAGCAGCTAGGCACACTCCCAGCAACCCTCAGGACATGGTGGACACGTCCCAAGTGCCCCAGAGCGAGCCAGCATGCCGTGGCATGCCAAAACTACACTCTGGGCACGCTACAGAGAGCCACCGCAAGGGGACCGACGCTCCGGCCGGTCCCAGCCTCCCCAGTAGTGTCCAAACACTCCCCCGATAGCCCCTCAGTGCAAAGCTACCCCAGGGACCCTCTCCCCCTCCCGCAAAAGCTCAGGCGACGCGTGCCCGTGCGCGCCCGACGCGGCCGAGCATGCACGGTCGCTGCAGTTCGTCCCCACTCCCTTTCCCTCTGCGGCCGTTGCATCGGGAGGCCCTAAACCACGTCCCAAACCCGTGGTTTCGCGGCCAGCACCTCACTGTGCTTGGACGCGTACCCCAGTGAGCCACCGGCGTGTCCGAGTTGGGTCACCGTCGTTGGCCTATAAATAGACCCCCCGGCACTCCAGCACCCTCCAAGCAACTTCAGCACCACCAGTAGGCACTCCCTAGCCACCCAATCGAGCTCGCAGAGCCCCGGTGCTCGAGATCGACCGAGGCCCCTCCGCCTCGGAGCTCCGGTCGATCTCCGGCTACACGTCGGCTCCTGCGCTGCCCGACCCCCCCCATTACACTCCCCTCGACATCAAGAACATTTCCCCTAACTCTCCCGAGCAAATCCATACCCCTAGGCCCTAGTTCAACACGAACCAGAAACCCTTCCGCCACGACCACCTCGTCGCCGGCAACCCAGACCACCTCCGGTGATGTCCCGACCACGAGCAGGTAGGCGGAGGCACGAGGAACCCGTTCCCGTTCCTAGCTAGGCCTGAGGACAACGGCAGCCTCGCCGGCGTCCATCTCCACCTCTCTAGCCAGAGGTAGGAGAAGGACCCGACAGGTGGAGCCCACCTGTCGGTGTCCCGGGGCAGCCAGCGCGCGCAGCCGCTGACGCTGACCCTAGGGGCCCGCAGGTCAGGTTTGAACCTGGCCCGCGCGCGCGTGGTGGCCAGGCCTGCTGGCTGGGCCGGCTGGATTTGTTTCCCTGGCCTTTTTCTTTTGTTTTATTCCAGCAAACTAAATGATTTTTATAAAAAGATTTAGCCAGTAGAAAAATATAATTCTTCCACCAGTATTTTTCTAAAAATGAGTAGTATTTGATTGTGTTATAGTTGACATTTATCAATAATAGAAACTATTTTGGTATAATAAAATGATATTAAAAAGCACTTGTTTGCTTTTAAATAAATATGTTTAGCTAATAAAATAGTAGGGAACATTTTTCAAAATAATAACCTGAATTTATTCAAGCCTTGCAACATTTTTAAAAGCATTTTGTGGATTGTTTTAGAAAAAGCTAGTATTTATTTATTCCTTTCTCAACGGTAGAATTACCGAGTGACGGAGGATCCGGAGCGGAAGACCTCGAAGACCCCGGATACCCAGCTGACCAAGGCAAGCATGTCCTTTTGCCATGACTTAAGTAAATAAAATGATGCACGCTAGAATAACAAGTATTTTCCGTTGCATGTAATCACGATGCCGGTTCATCACCGATGTGATGATACCGAAGGCTTCTTCGAAGCCCTTGCATTATAGTAGTGAGTTTCACATAGCTCCTCGGAGCACAAACATGATGAGCTTGATCTTACCATCTACGAGGATCTTGCTACTTTCATGTTGACTAGTATAGTATAATCACTGCATTGAGCTTGACCGTGAAGGTCATGATATTATCATGATGACAAGTAATGTTAAGGCATATCATGTGGGCAAGTAATTATATAAGAGCATTTTATCATGAGCATA
Organism: Hordeum vulgare subsp. vulgare; assembly: GCF_904849725.1. Classification (NCBI taxonomy): domain Eukaryota; kingdom Viridiplantae; phylum Streptophyta; class Magnoliopsida; order Poales; family Poaceae; genus Hordeum; species Hordeum vulgare. Next base: position 443,956,691 of record NC_058518.1, on the reverse strand, counting down.
ATGATGAGTTAAATAAAGAGTTTATGAAAACCCCGTCAGGTGCCATTAATGCCCGAGGGTGATGATGAGTTGGTGATCACTTTTGGTGAAGTGATGCACCGGTCATTTTGGTGTGAGTATGGTTTCGAAAATGGATTAGATTTATGATGTGTCGACCGTCCCAACCTTACCCAGTACGACCACGATACCCCTTTATGGGATGGGGCTTTGTTGAATACTCTGGTCGGTGCTAGCAAAGAGCCACATTACTAGTGGCGGGAGTGATCGGTGTCACTCTCGTGATGGGGTCGTGCCAGGTAGGACGACTATGCCATTATTATGAGTTCTAGGCATACCGTTGGTCCCTGCATGGTTGATACAGTCCAGAGTCGGTGCTCGTAAGACGTACAACATGTGGGCTGGGTACCAATCGAGTGGATCTCTTTGTCTAGTATCGTTAGGGGAAAGATGATGATCGGATACTTACCTCGGGTATATGTGATATACCGCGAGTCGTGGATGACACGGAAGTATTCCGTTTCTCGTGGGTCCAGCGTACTACCTCTGCAGAGTGTAAACTATTCGAATAGCCGTGTCCACAGTCAAGGACAGTTGGGTGGTGCTGCTTAAACTACGTCATGAGTTTCCGCATAAAACAAGTGTGTGTGTGTGGTGTAAAAAGGTGTTTTCTATAATCATGCTAATCAGAGTAATATGATCAAGTTCGGTGACTTGACATATAGGGTAAACCCGGATGGTTTAACCCTCATTAATACCTTGAGATTATGACAAGTCCGATGACTTGGCATTTAGGGTGAACCCGGTGTGTTCAACCCTTTACGGATATGTCAATACCCGTAACCTGTTCTTCAAAAGTAATTCTTTAACCTGATGCATACACATGATCATCCCACCTAGATGAGTTACACTAAAGATGCATGTAGATGTCATTCATTACCTTTTATGTCATGGGCTGTTTGCGAGTACATTCAAAGTACTCATTGGCTTGCCACTGGTTATGTTATTGACCAGACATGGAAGGACCGGAGTTTGGCGATTTGTACGCCGTCGGAGACGGACCTGCGATCTAGGACGCTTCCAAGTCAGAATGCCTGTCGGTGTAGGCTTGATGGCATGGGCACCGCTTAGCCCTTATGAGTTTCCGCTACTCGATGTATCCCTTTTATTTGGCTTTAGGCCTTGCTCTTAAACCCGACCTTCTGGTCAGTTGATGTAATAATTTGGTACTTGGATGTAAGACTCTATCATTCAGTATCTGTGTTCAGTGAACATTGATCCTTGGGGTCACTGGGCACGGCAAACTCGACTTGCTAGTCGGGGTCCCCACAGAACTGGTATCAGAGCCATCCTGACTATAGGAAGCCTTAGATAGCTTGGACGTTAACCGAGAACGTTAGGACGCCAGCCTTGCACAAGACTCTTGCACATACAACCTCCTGACTTCTCTCCTATGCCTTGTAGATGGCTGCTGTACCTGAGACGCTTCTGGAGACCGGCTTTCCACTACTTCTGGTGGATTGTCTCGAGAAGTGCCACGTACGACGCACGCCCATCTTCCTCTACCACGAGCGTTGGGTCAACGCCGACACCAAGGAATATCACGTGGACGTGATAGTGAAGGCTAATGACTTCCCATCTAGTTGGTTATTTGAAGGACCACAGATGGGAGAACTGATGATGGCAGTGGAGACGGCTACACGAGAGGCGCTCGTGCAACTCCGCAGGATCCTCCCTGAGATGGCTAATGAGCCTGTCACTCGTCATCTACCTTTCGTTAAGGAAGGAGTGGATGGGAGCGGGACACTCACCCCAGCCACGGAGGATGGGATGCCACTGAGGTTTCAGACCTACTTCAGTCTCTCGTCAGACACCCTGACACACTTCCTGGTTAAGGAATCAGTCAAGCTTCGCCAAGAGCTGCACCTAGTCAAAGGCCTGCTCCACACAGAGAAGATGTAGAACCGCAAAGTGAAGAAGGCGAGCGCACCTGAAGGGAGGGCAGCTGTTGCCACTAGGGGTGGTGTGTTACCCATCCAGGCAGTCCCTCTTCAGAGTCGTCGCCTGACAGCGGAAGAATACACTGAGATCTTCGCTGCCTCGCCCAAGAGACGCCGAGACGTGCGGATTCTATCTTCCACTCCTATAAAGGAGGAAGATGTTGAAGACGAGGATCCTGTTGAGTCCGCCTTTGAGACCGAGCAGTCCGCCGCGTAGGCTTAGCATAGGCAATCGGAGTACCCGAGTATAGGGTATCCTTGTATCCGTTTTTAATCGCGTATGTGTGCTTGATGTAAGTCACCTATCGCCTTGGGCAGTCTGTAAGTGACTACGTCACCTAGTTGTCATGAATGCAATTTCCAGTTTGTCAAAAACTTTGGTCTAAAAACTTGGCACATGCACATATTGGACCCCCTCTTACTAGGAGCAAATCCTTGTACTCCCAAGCAAGGTGGCATATTGACCTGTCTGTTTCTATGACAGGATGGTGAACGCAACCCGCAACAGCACCTTCGACAACCTCGGTGCCGGCTCCTCAGGGACGCCGCAGGGAACCGAAGGGGAAGCTCACGCTGGAGGTCACCACGAGCAACCTAGAGACCCTCCGCCACCACCTCCTCCTGAGAACTTGACGATGGCTCAGTTCCTTCAAGCTCTTCGAGAGGAGCGTCAAGCCAGCAATGCCGCTATCCAGAAGCTAACCCAAGTACTGGTGGACAACCAGTCGCGGAATGAGTATGGCGGTGGTCGCTCTACTCTTTCTGAGTTCATGCGGACTACGCCCCCTATATTCACGGAGTCGACTGAACCCCTAGACGCCGATGACTGGATTCGCACCATTGAAGACCTCCTTGCGCTGGTCAAGTGCACCGATGATCATGAGAAGGTCCTTTATGCTTCTCACTGTCTTGGAGGCACCGCCAGGGCATGGTGGGATGGATTCCAGATCATGCGGGCAGGACAAGTCGTCACGTGGGAGATGTTCAAGGGAGGATTTCGCGCGGCTCACATTCCGCCTGGACTGATGACCATTAAGAAGCGAGAATTCCGAGCCTTAAGGCAGGGCAGTGGAACTGTTAAGGAGTACCTGCAGAAGTTTAATCTCTTGTCAAGGTACGCCCCTGAAGATGTTAACACTGAGGCCGCTAAGGTGGAACGCTTCATGGAAGGGTTGCAGCAGTCCCTGCAATACCAGCTGGTGGTTTGCGACTGCCAGACTTTCAGCGAGTTGGTTAACAAAGCGCTTATGCTGGAAGATAAGCGTCGTGCAATGGATGACACCCGCAAGTGCAAGCTGATAGGAACTGGAGGAACCGGTAATGCAAGACCAAGACCGTGGCAGTCAGCACCTGCAAGACCCAACTTTCAGCAGCAACAGTACAAGTACCCGGTGTTCCGCCAGAATTTTCAGCCTCAGCAGCAAGTCAAGCCAGTAGTCAAACCGCCAAACAATGGTGGAGTCAAGGCCAACCCTCCAGGGCAAGTCACTTGCTTTGGGTGTGGTCAGACTGGGCACTATTCCAGGCAGTGCCCCAACAAGAAGCCCGACGCACCGCGTCCCAATGCACCCAACCCCGGTCAAGGTGCACCTGGGAGGAATCAGGCCCCCCGCAACCAGCAGTTCAATGGCAGGGGTCGGATCAATCACATCACTGCAGAAGAAGCACAGGAAGACCCGGACTGCATTCTGGGTACGTTCCTCGTCAACTCGACTCCAGCAACAGTGTTGTTTGATTGTGGTGCTTCGCATTCTTTTGTTACTCAAGGGTTTGCGGAGAAATGCGGTTTAAAACCCACTTTACTCCACGGACAGATGGCAATTCAAACCCCAGGAGCGGTATTAAGGACCAACCTAGGGTGTAGAAGGGTCGAGATAGTTATCAATGGGACGAGTTTCTTGGCAGACCTCATTGTGCTTAAATCACAAGGTGTGGAAGTAATCCTCGGTATGGATTGGTTGGCCAAACACCAGAGTCTTTTGGACTGTGCCAACAGAGCCATCACCATGATAAGCAACCAAGGGGTCAAGGTCAAGTTCGTCTCCAAACCAGTACCAGCTCACGAACCTCAAGTCAACAGTCTCTCCGAGGTAGAGCTTGATCGAGTGCCTATAGTCTGTGAATACCCGGACGTCTTTCCTGACGAGCTACCCGGAATGCCTCCTGACCGAGACATTGAGTTCATCATTGAGCTTATGCCTGGATCGAGGCCTATTTATAAAAAGCCTTACAGGATGGGTTCCGAGGAGTTGGCAGAGCTGAAGAAACAACTTGATGAGCAACTCAGGAAAGGGTTCATTCGTCCGAGTGCGTCACCTTGGGGATCACCTGTTCTGTTTGTTTCAAAGAAGGATGGTACCATTCGACTCTGCGTCGACTACCGTTCCCTTAATGAAGTAACAATTAAGAACAAGTACCCGCTCCCCAAGATCGAAGACCTATTTGACCAGTTAAACGGGGCCAGGGTATTTTCCAAGATCGATCTCCGGTCAGGATACTACCAGTTGAAGATCCGACCAGAAGATATACCCAAGACTGCATTCGTGACCCGGTACGGTCTGTATGAATGCACGGTCATGCCCTTCGGTTTAACAAATGCCCCAGCCTACTTCATGTACCTCATGAACAAGGTCTTCATGGAATGTTTGGACAAGTTTGTCGTCGTGTTCATCGATGACATACTAATCTTCTCCAAGTCCGAAGAAGAGCATGAGCAACACCTGAGGCTAGTTCTGGGAAAGCTTCAAGAGCACCAACTTTACGCCAAGTTCAGCAAGTGTCAGTTCTGGCTGAACGAAGTTGGATTTCTGGGTCATACCCTGACGGCGCGCGGTTTAGCCGTGGATCAGTCCAAGATTTCTACAGTGACCAACTGGGAATCACCCAAGGACGTGAAGGATGTCAGGAGTTTCCTCGGGCTCGCGGGATACTACCGCAAGTTTGTCGAGGGATTCTCCAGCATCGCTCGACCTATGACTCAACTCTTGAAGAAAGGCCGGAAGTTCGAATGGACACCGGCGTGTGAAGCAAGCTTCCAGGAGCTGAAGAAGAGGCTAACTACCGCTCCGGTATTGGCTACCCCAGATATCACTAAGGAATTCGTGATATATTGTGATGCCTCGGGAACCGGGCTCGGTGGAGTCCTGATGCAAGATGGCAGGGTCGTGGCGTACTTGTCATGGCAACTGCGACCGCATGAAGAGAACTACGCCACCCATGATCTCGAGTTAGCAGCGGTAGTGCATGCTCTGAAGACGTGGCGACATTACCTTCTGGGAAAGCGATGCGAGATATATACAGACCACAAAAGTCTGAAGTATATATTCACCTAGAGAGAGCTGAACATGAGACAACAGAGATGGCTTGAGTTAATCAAGGATTACGACCTCAGCATTCAGTACCATTCCGGCAAGGCAAACGTGGTAGCCGATGCCCTGAGCCGGAAGGCAGGCTCCTTGAACGTCGTGCTCAAGGAAAGGTTACCCGCCTTGTATGAAGAGATGGAGGGCTTTGGACTTGAGATACTCGAACCAGGGTACCTGGCCAACCTCGAAGTCAAGCCTACTCTGGCAGACGACATCAAGGAAGCCCAGAAGGGGCACAAGAGTATCGAAGGCCTCAAGAGGAAGGTGCGAGAAGGCAAAGCCCCAGGATTCTCGATTGATGAGCAAGGAGTACTGTGGTATGGGAAACGCTTATGCGTACCCAATAAGGCCGAACTTAAGGACTTGACCCTGCAAGAGGCACATGACACACCATACTCTATACATCCCGGTGGTACCAAGATGTACCAAGACATCCGAGAACGATTCTGGTGGCATGGCCTGAGGAGGGAAATTGGCTCCTATGTCGCTAAATGCGATGTATGTCAGCGAGTCAAGGCTGAACACCAACGACCCGCAGGATTGCTACAACCTCTTCAAGTGCTGGAATGGAAGTGGGACAAAGTCGGCATGGACTTCATCACCAGTTTGCCCCGATCAAATAAGGGTCATAACTCCATTTGGGTCATAGTTGATCATTTGACCAAGGTGGCTCATTTCATTTCCGTTAACACCACTTACGATGTCAGCCAGCTGGCCAGTCTGTACATTCATCGAGTGGTGAGTCTCCATGGAGTCCCCAAAGAGATTGTGTTCGACCGCGGCACGAAGTTCACGTCAAGATTCTGGAAGAAGTTTCAGGAAGCCCTTGGAACCAAACTCTCCTTCAGTACGGCTTTCCACCCGCAGACGGGCGGACAAACCGACAGGGTAAATCAGATACTTGAGGACATGCTCCGCGCTTGTGTTTTGGCCCATGCTGCCAAGTGGGAAGACTGCCTACCATTTGCTGAGTTCTCTTACAACAACAGCTACCAGTCCAGTCTTCAGATGGCCCCATTCGAAGCATTATATGGGCGGAAATGCCGCACCCCGCTCAATTGGTCCGAAACCAGTGAAGGGCTAGTTTTCGGGCCAGAAGCACTGCAGGAAGCCGGGGACAAGGTTCAACTTGTCTGAGAAAACTTGGAGGCAGCTAAGTCAAGGCAAAAGAGCTATGCGGACCCTCGCCGTAGGAACGTGGAGTTTGTCCCCGGAGACCAAGTGTACTTGCGAGTCACGCCTCTCAAGGGGACCAAGCGTTTCCATGTCAAGGGGAAGCTAGCTCCAAGGTTCATTGGACCCTTCAAGATCACGGCAAGGCGCGGGGAAGTAGCTTATCAGCTGGAGCTACCTCCTGAACTTTCAGGTGTGCACAACGTGTTTCACGTGTCATAGCTCAGGAAGTGTTTGCAAGTACCGAACCGTCCCGAACTTTACAAGGACATTGATCATCAAGTTATTGACCTTCAACCAGATCTCACCTACCGCGAGAGACCGATCCGCATTTTGGACGAAGCAGAGCGTTGCACCAGAAGCCGCACCATCAAGTTTTTCAAGGTTCAGTGGAGCAACCATACTGAAGCAGAAGCCACATGGGAGCGTGAAGACTATCTCCGATCAGAATTTCCCGAGCTGTTCAGCGCTTAGCTTAGGAATCTCGGGGACGAGATTCTTGTAAGGGGGATAGGTCTGTCACACCCTGTTTTTCATTCCCAGTTTTGTGTGTTGCAAAAATCAGAGCTTGTTAAAACTTTTTCAAATAATGTTGTGAGTGCAATGTCAACCCTTGTTTCAATATATGCTTGCTTGTGTGATGACTCAAACCCATAAAAACCTATTATTTTGCTCTCATCAAAAACCCTTTTTCTATTGCATCAAGATCATCTTCATCATGTTGGGATGCACTACTAGCTCATGAAGCCAAGTGTCACTTCCAACTAAAGTTGGTGATCTGATCCTATTGTCATCTTCATTCATTAAAAACACTATTTGGTGATTTAAAATATTATTTTTCTATTTTATATCTATGTCTATTTCTAAGGCCACTAATGATATTTCCACAAGGAAAATTACCTTCCTGCCTTAGAAAATTCTGAGAAAATTCATGGAAGCTCAGAAGGACATATATTTTCCATACATAAGATTTTCAACCCTATTTTATATCAATACTATTTGAGTAAAACCCTGAAAACCATTTCTGTCTGTTTTGGCTTTTTGAGATGTTTCCAAAGAAAAGTATCTCAATAAATTCCCATAAAATTAGAGGAGCCCTCCCAAACCATATTAGGTGCTCACCTAAAATCTCACCTTGATCCAAGGTGGGTAAGTGCACTTAGAGAGCCCAAAACCCTCTCTGTCTAGAGTAGAGTTGGAACAACTCTACATTGCAAAGTTTCTCTAATGGAGCTGAAACTTTGCAGAGGTGTTTAACACCCCAAATAAGGACTCCACACCAAAAATGGGATTTGTGAGACTCTTGTTGACCACACTTCCTTTGTAAAGGACAGTATTGGTCACTTTGAGACTTTTTCAAGTTTGCAAAGCCAAACTTGTCCAATGGAGCTCATATTTGGTAGAACCCCATGTTTTTTACCCCAAGACCAAACCTGTTAAGTTCCATCTACAGTGGTGGGGTGGAAGCACCCCAAGTCACTGTCGAACACCTACTGACAGGAAGGTAAAAACCTTCCTAGCCACTGTTTTACCCAATGTCAAGGCTTCAAACTTGGTGGGTTAGAGCACCAGAACACCCTGAGCACCCAGTCAACCAGCCCCTCCCCAATTCCAAGCACAAGAGACAAGGACTCCATTCTAAGCTGTAGGTCAGCACTGGCTACACTAGTGTTCCTTGCTCCCTTGACCAGCTCGAGCTCCCACTAAACCACAGCAGCTAGGCACACTCCCAGCAACCCTCAGGACATGGTGGACACGTCCCAAGTGCCCCAGAGCAAGCCAGCATGCCGTGACATGCCAAAACTGCGCTCTGGTCGCGCTGCAGAGAGCCACCGCAAGGGGACCGACGCTCCGGCCGGTCCCAGCCTCCCCAGTAGTGTCCAAACACTCCCCCGACAGCCCCTCAGTGCAAAGTTACCCCAGGGACCCTGTCTCCCTCGCGCAAGAGCTCAGGCGACGCGTGCCCGTGCGCGCCCGAGCATGCATGGTCGCTGCAGTTCATCCCCACTCCCTTTCCCTCTGCGGCCGTTGCATCGGGAGGCCGTAAACCACGTCCCGAACCCGTGGTTTCGCGGCCAACACCTCACTGTGCTTGGACGCGTACCCCGGTGAGCCACCGGCGTGTCCGAGTCGGGTCACCGTCGTTGGCCTATAAATAGACCCCCCCGGCACTCCAGCACCCTCCAAGCAGCTTCAGCACCACCAGTAGGCACTCCCTAGCCGCCCAATCGAGCTCGCAGAGGCCCGGTGCTCGTGATCGACCGAGGCCCCTCCGCCTCGGAGCTCCGGTCGATCTCCGGCTACACGTCGGCTCCTGCGCTGCCCGACCCCCCATTACACTCCCCTCGACACCAGGAACATTTCCCCTAACTCTCCCGAGCAAATCCATACCCCTAGCCCCTAGTTCAACACGAACCCGAAACCCTTCCGCCACGAGCACCTCGTCGCCGGCAACCCAGACCACCTCCGGTGACGTCCCGACCACGAGCAGGTAGGCGGAGGCACGAGGAACCCGTTCCCGTTCCTAGCTAGGTCTGAGGACAACGGAAGCCTCGCCGGCGTCCATCTCCACCTCTCTGGCCAGAGGTAGGAGAAGGGCCCGACAGGTGGAGCCCACCTGTCGGTGTCCCGGGGCAGCCAGCGCGCGCAGCCGCTGACGCTGACCCTAGGGGCCCGCAGGTCAGGTTTGAACCTGGCCCGCGCGTGCCTGGTGGCCAGGCCTGCTGGCTGGGCCGGCTGGATTTGTTTCCCTGGCCTTTTTCTTTTGTTTTATTCCAGCAAACTAAATGATTTTTATAAAAAGATTTAGCCAGTAGAAAAATATAATTCTTCCACCAGTATTTTTCTAAAAATGAGTAGTATTTGATTCTGTTATAGTTGACATTTATCAATAATAGAAACTATTTTGGTATAATAAAATGATATTAAAAAGCACTTGTTTGCTTTTAAATAAATATGTTTAGCTAATAAAACAGTAGGGAACATTTTTCAAAATAATAACCTGAATTTATTCAAGACTTGCAACATTTTTAAAAGCACTTTGTGGACTGTTTTAGTAAAAGCTAGTATTTATTTATTCCTTTCTCAACGGTAGAATTACCGAGTGACGGAGGATCCGGAGCGGAAGACCTCGAAGACCCCGGATACCTAGCAGACCAAGGCAAGCATGCCCTTTTGCCATGACTTAAGTAAATAAAATGATGCACGCTAGAATAACAAGTATTTTCTGTTGCATGTAATCACGATGCCGGTTCATCACCGATGTGATGATACCGAAGGCTTCTTCGAAGCCCTTGCATTATAGTAGTGAGTTTCACATAGCTCCTCGGAGCACAAACATGATGAGCTTGATCTTACCATCTACGAGGATCTTGCTACTTTCATGTTGACTAGTATAGTATAATCAGTGCATTGAGCTTGACCGTGAAGGTCACGATATTATCATGATGACAAGTAATGTTAAGGCATATCATGTGGGCAAGTAATTATATAAGAGCATTTTATCATGAGCATAATGATGAGTTAAATAAAGAGTTTATGAAAACCCCGTCGGGTGCCATTAATGCCCGAGGGTGATGATGAGTTGGTGATCACTTTTGGTGAAGTGACGCACCGGTGATTTTGGTGTGAGTATGGTTTCGGAAATGGATTAGATTTATGATGTGTCGACCGTCCCAACCTTACCGAGTACGACCACGATACCCCTTTATGGGACGGGGCTTTATTGAATACTCTGGTCGGTGCTAGCAAAGAGCCACATTACTAGTGGCGGGAGTGATCGGTGTCACTCTCGTGATGGGGTCCTGCCAGGTAGGACGACTATGCCATTATTATGAGTTCTAGGCACACCGTTGGTCCCTGCATGGTTGATACAGTCCAGAGTCGGTGCTCGTAAGACGTACAACATGTGGATACTTGTTTTTGATTCCCTTCTTATTCAATGGACGGTAATCGACACAGAGTCGTTCCGTACCATCCTTCTTCTTGACGAAAAGAACTCCACGGCCCCAAGAAGATGGGCTTGGTCTGATCAGACCCAGACGCTCTTGCTCATCAAGTTGTTTCTTCAGCTCCTTCAGCTCTTCTCGACCCAGTTTGTACGGCCGTTTGCACACAGGCTCTGTACCCGTTTCAAGCTCAATTACGAACTCAACTGCTCGGTGCGAAGGCATTCTCGGCAGTTCTTCCGGAAAAAATCTTCATACTCGCAGACCACTGGGACTTGTGAAATGGGAGAGATCTCACCCTTCTCATTCAAGGAAAACAGACGGACCGTGTCATCACGCGCTGCGAAGATAATCACGTCCTCTGAAGAATGAGTTAGCTTCACTTCTTTAGCTTCACAATCAATAGACACCTTGTTCATAGCCAACCAATCCATTCCAATGATCAAATCAATATCATAGTTGCCAAGGACAATAGGAGAAGCCAGAAAGGCATAATTACCCATATTGACAGTGATATCAGGAACTATGAAGCGAGAATTCATTTGCAACCCCGGTGAAACCATAGTTAAGGATCTAGGCAACTCTTCACAACAAATCTCATGCTTTGCAACACAAGTCCTTGAAATGAATGAATCCGATGCACCAGAATCAAATAAAACATTTGCAGGAAATTCATTAACTAGGAGTTTACCCATAATCACGTCTGAGGAGTTGTCTCCTTCAGCTGCATTCACCATATTGAATCTTTCATACTTAGGATTGAACTTCACCATAGCATTGCTTGGAGGCTTCCCTGGAGGAGGGGGCAGAAGACACAGTTGAGAGGTGCACTTGTTGGCATAGTGACCCTTCTACCCACACTTGTGACAAGTAACATCTGCCGGCTGACGGAATTGCACCTGAGGATTCCCTTGCTTTTGCTGCTGAAACCTCTGTTGGAAAGCTGGGTTGGGTGGGTGGGAAGAACCATTACCACCTGATTGCTTGAACTGCCGAGTCTGCCGAGGAGGAGGAGGAGACACCCAGTATTTCTGCTGCTCCGGAACCACCTGAGTTGAGGGCGACGAACTGGACTCTCTGAAACGCTTCCTCGAATTCTCCACCTTGAGCAAAGCTGCCTCAGCCCTAAGAGCCAAGTTATAGAACTTATCAAACTCATCAGGATTGTTCAAGGTGAGGGCTAGCTGCAAGTCCTCTCTCAGACCACCTCTGAACTGATAGATCTTGCTCTTCTGATCTGGAATGTCCTGCAAAGCATATCGAGCCAGCTCATGGAACTCGACGTTGTACTTGTACACAGAGGAACCACCTTGCTTCAAGCGTCTGAACTTCTCACGCATCTCGTCCACAAAGCTAGACGGGATATAGTGAGACCTGAAATCTCTGCAGAACTCATCCCAACTGATCAATCTGCCACCCCTGGAGTCCTTCAACTGCTGCCACCAAACTGCTGCCCGCCCCTTGAGCTGAAACATTGCAAACTTGACGAAGTCCTCTGGACGGACATTGCTGCACTCAAAGTGTTTGTTCATGTCCCGAATCCAGTCCTCAGCGTCAAACGGCTGATCACATGACGTGAAGGTCTTCGGCTGGTTTGCGAGGAATTGATTCATAGATGCAAACTGATTACCACCATGGTTGAAATTGCCGTGCTGCTGATTTGTCCTCTCTTGCAACAGCTAGATTAACATCTGGGTGTTAGTATTTGTTGCAACCATCACTGCTTGCCAAGCCTCTGCAGGAGGAGGCGGCGGCGGAGGAGGAGGCGGAGGGGGTGGTGGCGGAACATCAACACCCTCGCGACCCGGATTCTGGCAAGTTGGTGGAGCCATCCTGAAGACGGACAACACATTAGACCAGAGAATAACATTCAAGGTATAGCTGAATCAAAAAGGAAGGAATATTTGAACAAGAATATTTAGAAATTGCACTAGAACAAAATAGTAAGAATGCTTCCTCAAACTGACTGTCGACAAATCTGATTAAAGACCACTTGCAAACCAAGTATGAGCTAGAACTGCTCGGAACAAACGTATGCTAGAGATTCCATCTGATATCTTCGTGGATATAATCGCATGGGCTCGAACTTACAGTAGCCATCCTGTGCAAGGCAGTGCACATGACTTATGAAGCATCCCCGAGTCATAGCAAGCTACAAGGACTCTTTAAGACACAACGAGAACCGCTCTAAGACGACCGTGAACAAACGTACCCACTGAATGTCGAATCCCAACCTCACATCATGCATCTGTAGGAAGATTGTCCTATAAGTCACTACTTGATATCCCACCTATGAATTCCCGAAATATCTGGCCATGCAATCTGGTACACGGATACAAGGAGTAATATGTCACACAACTCCTATACTAACCCGTCCAGTGTATCACATCCGTCAACACATAACCAGAATCTCGGACCTTCATCTAGTACACACCCTCGTAATCACAATGATACAAAGTGTGGAGATACATCCGGAACTCTCTGCACCAGTACTGGGGAAGCCGGACTCCTCTCGTCACAACTAGTATTGAAGCAACTACAAACATCCTTGATAACCCACAAGTGTAGGGGACCGCAACAGTTTTCGAGGGTAGTGTATTCAACCCAAATTTGTTGATTCGCCTCAAGGGGAAGCGAAAGAATATTCTCAAGTATTAGCAGCTGAGTTTGTCAGATTCAACCACACCTGAAAGATTAGTGTCTGCAAGCAAAGTATCAGTAGCAAAGTAGTATGATAGCAACGGTGTCAGAAACAAATCTATTGACGGCAGACTATTCCTAACTGTTGTATCAATGGCGCCAGTAAGTTGCACGTGGACGGGGAACTATTCTTTCCCGACAACGGTGTCGGAAAAAATCTTGCAACAAGCAACAGCGAAGTAGCAAGGAACATCAGTAGCAGCAGCAACAGAGTAACAGCAGTAGCAACAGTAGTAGCAAAGTGGCCCAATCCCTTTTGTAGCAAGGGACAAGCCTGGACAAAGTAACATAGCAAGGACCTGTAGTAAAAGACTCGTAGGTAGTGGACCGGTGATGGATGAGTATGACGGATGTGATTCATCATGTAACACCTATAACACGGAGAGATATGTAACTAGCTCCCGTTCGTCAATCTAATGTAGGCATGTATTCCGTATGTAGTCATATGTGCTTAGGGAAAAGAACTTGCATGACATCTATTGTCCATCCCTCCCGTGGCAGTGGGGTCCTAATGGAAACTACGGGATATTAAGGTTCTCCTTTTAATAAAGAATCGGACCAACGCATTAACACGCGGTGAATACATGAACTCCTCAAACTATTGTCATCTTCGGGAGTGGTTCCGGCTATTGTCACTCCGGGGTTGCCGGGTCATAACACATAGTAGGTGCCTACAACTTGCAAGATAGGATCTAAAACACACATATATTGGCGACAACATAATAGGTTCAGATCTGAAATCATGGCACTCGGGCCCTAGTGACAAGCATTAAGCATAGCCAAGTAGTAGCAACATCAATCTAGAACATAGTGGATACTAGGGATCAATCCCTGTCAAAACTAACTCGATTACATGATAGATCTCATCCAACTCATCACCGTCCAACAAGCCTACGATGAGATTACTCACGAACGATGAAGAGCATCATGGAATTGGCGATGGAGGAAGGTTGATGACGACGATGGCGACGATTTCTCCTCTCCGGAGCCACGAACGGACTCCAGATCTACCCTCCAGATGAAGAATAGGAGGTGGCGACGTCTCCCTATCGTAGAACGCGATGAAAACTTCTCTCTGATTTTTTTCCAAGCGAGACGGAAGATATAGAGCTGAGTTTGGGGGCGGTGGTACCACGTGGGCCCCACAAGCCCTCACGGCACGACCTAGGGGGGTGTCCGCGACCCAGGGGCTTGTGGCCCACTGGCACGCCCCCTCCAGTGGATCTTTGCGCAGGTATTTTTCTTTTATTCCAGAAAAATTCTCCGTAAATTTTCAGGACATTCCGAAAACTTTTATTTCTGCACAAAAATAACACCATGTCAATTCTGCTGAAAACAGCGTCAGTCTGGGTTAGTTCCATTCAAATCATGCAAATTAGAGTCCAAAACTAGGGCAAAAGAGTTCGGAAAAGTAGACACGACAGAGACGTATCAACTCCCCCAAGCTTAAAGCCTTGCTTGTCCTCAAGCAATTCAGTTGACAAACTAAAAGAGACAAAAGAAAACTTTGACAAACTCTATTTGATCTTGTTGTTGCAACTATGTCTAACTCATATCCAGAGTTTCAGCAAGATCACAAGCAAACCACATAAGCAAATGACATCTAGGTCTCACGGTAAACTCACATCAATGGCATAATCAACTAGCGAGCAAATAATAATAAGTCTCAAACGTCAACACTTCAATCAAAACAACATGAAGCAGTACAAATAGATGGTATCGCACTAGCTCTTTCTGAGACCGCAAAATATAAATGCAAAGACCTTCAAAGACCAAGGGCTGACTAAACATTGTAATTCAAGGTAATGAAGATCCAGTCACACTCATACTCAACACAGTTAAAAGCAAAGCATAAAAATGACAGAGATGCTCTCTAATTGGTTCTTTTGTAAGAGGGGGATGACTCAAGAGGAACATAAATAGACAGGCCCTTCGCAGAGGGAAGCATTGATTTGCAGAGGTGCCAGAGCTCAAACTTTAAAAACAGAGATAATAATTTTGGGTGGCATGCTTTCATTTTCAACGCAATGACTAAGAGTTCTCAACATCTTCCATGCTACACATGCTATAGGCGGTTCCCAAACAGAAAAGTAAAGTTTTGACTCCCCCACCACCAATCAATCACACTCCACGGCTAACTGAATCCTCGGGTACCGTCCATACCAACATCAATCCTGGGGGATTTTTGTTTGTAATTATCTTTTCGATTTGAGCATGGAACTGGGAATTCCAATTACCAGCCCCTTTCTCATGAATGATAGTGAATAAACACATATCGAGGATAACACGCCTAGCATGGAAGATACCAATAGCCCCCTGTCACCACATGAGCGGTTCGGGCATGCAAAACAGATTATTTCTTGAAGGTTTAGAGAGTGGCACATGCAAATTTACTTGGAACGGCAGGTAGATACCGCACAAAGGTAGGTATGGTGGACTCATATGGAACAACTTTGGGTTTATGGAAGTGGATGCACGAGCAGTATTCCTGCTTAGTACAAGTGAAGGCTAGCAAAAGACTTGGAAGCGACCAACTAGAGAGCGACAATAGTCATCCAAATGCATTGAGATTAACTAACATTGAGTGCAAGCATGAGTAGGACATAAATCACCATGAACATGAACATCATAGAGGCTATGTTGATTTTGTTTCAACTACATGCGTGAACATGCGCCAAGTCAAGACACTTGAAACATTCAAAGGAGGATACCATCCTTTCATACTACATCATAGTCATCTCAACATTCATGTGGGCATCCAAGACAAACCATTATAAGCTCCTATCTAAGTAAGCATGGCATAAGCAACTATGATCTCTAAGTTTTCATTGCAAACATGTTTCTCTCACAACAAAGCTGAACTAGGAACATTGAGCTAGTCATATTTACAAAAACAAAATAGATCGAGTTCATACCAGCTTTTCCAGGCTCAGTCACTTCATCATATATCGTCATTATTGCCTTTCACTTGCACGACCGAACGATGTGAACAATAATAAGAGTGCTCGTGCATTGGACTAAAGCTGGAATCTGCAGGCAAACACAAAGGAGAAGACAAAGTAATATGGCTCTTTGAAGGCTAAACAGGTATGCATGCAAGAGCCACTAAACATTGTAACCAATATCTTCTACCTTGACCCAAAGAAAAAGAAAACTATCTACACGGGAAAGCTCCCAACAAGCAAAAGAATAAAAATAAAATCTTTTTGGGTTTTCTCAAACTAGACAGACACACGAAAAGAAAACGAGAAAAAGAAAATAAAACTAGCATGGATGATACAGTGGCAAAGTGTGAACACCGGCTAACAAAGTGAAAGCATAAGCAAGAATGTAAAGTCGGTGAGAACACGTACTCCCCCAAGCTTAGGCTTTTGGCCTAAGTTGGTCTACTCCCAAGGATGGTCCTGGCGAAACCCAAAATCATAATGGGGGTTATACGGGAGCGCTGCAGCCACTGCCTGAATAGCCGCCTCACGAAGACGAGCAACCTTTGCCTCCCTCTCATACTCCTCTGCCTCTCCTCTAGTTATGTAATATCTCCGTTTTACCTGAAAGCCAAACAAGGCAGGAGCAGGAAGGGTAATATGGAAAACACGCTGCCGGTTAAATATCAAACGGTATAGGAGGGATTCGTCATCCCTCTCAAGGAACTGGTAGCGTGTCAAAGCGACGCGGTCAAGGAAAGCTGTATGGAGCGGGGGATCTCCTTCGCGGATGGGTACTCCAAGAAAATATGCTATGCGAGTGGCATAGATGCCACCAAAGAAATCCTCTTCAATAGCATTCTTATTCAGCCTCCTTGCTATAATAGCTCCCATGTTGAAGCTTTTGTCTCCCGTCACTGTGCTCTTAAGGATACTAAGGTCGGGTGCGCAGAGGTGACAATGCTCAATCTTGCCATTAATGCATCTGCCTATGAAGAGGACAAAGTAATGCAAGGCAGGAAAATGAATACTCCCCATGGTAGCTTGCGTAATGTCTCTAGTTTCTCCAACCATAATACCAGAGCAAAAATCTCTAACTAAAGATTTAGGAGGATCATTGAGGTACCCCAAATAGGTATTTTGCAAATTTGATTGAAATCCCCTAAATCCATGGTATAAGATTTATCATAAAGATCAAACAGTACCGATGTTTCATGGCCAGCTGAAAATTTGAATCTACGAATAAAAGAGGCAGTGAGAGCAACATATTGTTCACATTTATAGGAGATGAATTATTTGAGTCCAACATTGTGAACAAGTGCATCAAACTCATCTTTGAAACCTGCCTCAATCATAAATTCATCAGAAGGCCATTCACATGGTTGTACCTGCGTGTCCCTTGGTTGGTAAGGATCAGGCTCCCGAATCGCAAGACGGGGACCTCTCTTGCTTGAGGAACCACCATGAAAGTTTCTCCTGAACATCTTCCTTTTCTGAATTTTTCAGTGACCCAAAGGAAAAGTGAACAAGGCTCAACTAAACTAGTAGCCTCAAGTGCCTAGAGGCCATATTACGCATCAAAACTACTTGGGACCAGCTAAAATTAGCATGCAAAGCTCAAGAACATGGTCATCAAGGCAACAAAAATACGCGGAGTATAAGGCACTAGAGCAAAAACTAACTGGACCAATGGAGGAGTCACTTACCAATGAGTAATTTTCCCAAAATAGTTCGGAGAACGGTGATTTGAGCAAAGAGATCAAAAATCCCAGCAAGAGGAGCAAGAACACAGGTTTGAGCTGCGAAACGATTTTTTCTGGAGGTAGGAGAACCAGATGAGAGCAAGAACGAGTGGAGGGGTGCCTATGGGCCCCACAAGCCTGGGTGGCACGGCCAGGGGGGTGCCCGCGCCCCAAGGGCTTGTGGCCCACTGGTGCAGCCCCCAGACAAGCTCTTTGTCTCAGAATTTTTCAAAAAATCCAGAAAAAATCATACTTGATTTTCAGGACGTTCGGAGAACTTATATTTTCGGGGTACTTTTCTACCGGACGCTAAAACAGAAAATAGGGAAAACTAAACTAAATCTACCATTTTTCTTCTAAGCAGCCTAAAGTGAAAGCTTGGAACAGAGGTTTGTGACTCCTCGATTCATCCATCTCATGGTCATCGAAAGAAAATCCGCCAGTGAGGTTGATCAAGCCTCCTCGACAAACCTTTTCAAATCGCAAAAGAGAACGGAGAATTTTCCAATAGTCACTAAGTCACCTCAATAGGGATGTGTATCTCCCCAACAAGCAAATCATACTTCATCTTGACACGAGGAATAGGGCATTCAAAGCTCCCAATAAGAATCGATGAAGTTTTTTCGATAGCATTGATGCACTGTACTCGATATTGTTTCTTCGGAAAGTGCACCGTATGCTCATTACCGTTGACATGGAAATTGACATTGCCTTTGTTGCAATCTATAACAGCCCCTGCAGTGTTTAAAAAGGGTCTTCCGAGGATGACAGCCATGGCATCGTCCTCGGGAATATCCAAGATAACAAAGTCTGTTAACATAGTGGTGTTAGCAACCACAATAGGCACATCCTCGCAAATGCCGATAGGGAAAGCAGTTGATTTGTCGGCCATTTGTAGAGAGATTTCAATGGGTGTCAACTTATCCAGTTCAAGCCTACGATAAAGAGAGAGAGTCATAACACTAACACCGGCTCCAAGATCGCATAACGCAGTTCTAACGTAGTTGCCTTTAATGGAGCAAGGTATAGTGGGCACACCGGGATCACCTAGTTTCTTGGGAGTTCCACCCTTGAAAGTGTAATTGGCAAGCATGGCGGAGATCTCAAGATCAAGTATCCTCCTCTTATTAGTCACAATATCTTTCATGTACTTAGCATACGGAGACATTTTGAGCATATCCGTCAAACGCATTTGCAGAAAGACAGGTCTGATCATTTCAACGAATCTCTCAAAATCCTCATCATCCTTTTTCTTGGATGGTTTGGGAGGAAAGGGCATGGGTTTCTGAACCCATGGTTCCCTTTCTTTACCGTGCTTCCTAGCAGTGTAGTCATTCTTATCGTATCTCTTAGTCTTAGGTTGTGGGTTATCAAGATCAACACCGGGTTCAATCTCCACATCCTTTTCATTGCTAGGTTGAGCATCTTCATGAACATCACTATTGATATTATCATTAAGCTCATGTTCACCACCAGATTGTGTTTCAACATCAGAGACAAAGACATCGTTTGGACTCTCAGGTGTAGCAGCAACAGGGTTGCTAGCGTGCAGGTTCCTATCATCTTTCTTCTTCTTTCTAGGATGACTAGGTGCATCAGTGCTAACTCCTTGAGAATCTTGTTCAATTCTCTTCGGATGACCCTCAGGATACAAAGGTTCCTGGGTCATTCTACCGCCTCTAGTGACGACTCTGATAGAATTGTCATTCAACTCATTGAGCAAGTCATTCTAAGCTTTAAGTACTTGTTCTACCTGAGTAATAACCATAGAGGCATGTTTACTCAGAAGTTTAAGATCATTGACGTTTCTGTCCACACAAGCACTTAAATGACTAAGCATACGAGCATTCTGTTCCAATTGTCTACTAACATAATCATTGAAACTTTGTTGTTTGGCAACAAAGTTATCAAATTCATCCAGGCATAAGCTAGCAGGCTTATCAAAAGGAATATCACTCTCATCAAATCTACGCAGAGAATTTACTTCTACTACCTCTATCGGGTTATCAAGACCATGGATCTCTTCGATAGGTGGTAGATTTTTGACATCTTCAGATTTAATGCCTTTCTCTCGCATAGATTTCTTGGCTTCTTGCATATCTTCAGGACTGAGGAATAGAATACCTCTTTTCTTCGGAGTTGGCTTGGGAGGTGGTTCGGGAATAGTCCAAGCATTCTCATTGCACAAGATGTTATTCAGTAGAATCTCAACTTGTTCTACAGTTTGTTCCCTGAAAACACTACCAGCACAACTATCTAGGTGGTCTTTAGAAGCATCAGTAAGTCCATTATAGAAGATATCAAGTATTTCATTCTTCTCAAGAGGGTGATCAGGCAAAGCATTCAGTAGCTAGATGAGCCTCCCCCAAGCTTGTGGGAGACTCTCTTCTTCAGCTTGAGCAAAGTTGTATATTTCGTGCAAGGCAGCTTGCTTCTTATGGGCAGGAAAATATTTTTCAGAGAAGTAGTAGACCATATATTGGGGGCTACGCACACAACCAGGATCAAGAGAAGTGAACCAGGTCTTAGCATCATCCTTTAGCGAGAAAGGAAAGAGCTTGAGGATATAGTAGTGGCGGATCTTTTCCTCACTACTGAATAGGGTGGCTATATCGTGCAGTTTGGTAAGATGGGCTACAACCGTTTCAGATTCATAACCGTGAAAAGGATCAGATTCGACCAGAGTGATTAACCCAGAGTCGACAGAGAATTCATAATCCTTATCGGTCACAAAGATAGGCGAAGTGGCAAACTTCGGGTCGTATTTCATCCTAGCGTTTAGAGATTTTTCTTTCCACTTACGCTGTAGTTTCTCAACATCATAGCTATCCTTACACGCAAGAAAGTCCTCAGCTATCTCTCCCTCCATAACATAGCACGTATAAGGCATAACAGGCAATTCAGGCATAGGAGAGCTAGTTCTAGCAGGCAAAATAGCAGGTTCTACTTCAATAGTATCAGCAATTTCAGAAGTATCATCACATCTAGCAACAACTCTAGCAATATGTGCATCAAGGAATGCACCAAGTGGCAAAGCAGTATCAAGCATAGCATCATCACGCATAGTATCGAACATAGCATCATCAGGCATAGTATCAAGCATAGCATCATCAGGCATAGTATCAAGCATAACATCATCAGGCATAGTATCAAGCATAGCATCATCAGGCATAGTATCAAGCATAGCATCATCAGGCATAGTATCAAGCATAGCATCATGGGCAGCAGAAGTAGCATCATCAAGCACAGGCGACATATCAAGATTTCTAGCAGGAGGTGATGTCGCAAACTTACTCATAACTGAAGGTGAATCAAGTGCAGAGCTAGATGGCAGTTCCTTACCTCTCCTCGTAGTGGAAGGCAAGATTTTAGTTCTTGGATCTTTCGGATTCCTCATAGTGATCAGCAGACGAAAATCCCAAGTGACTCAGAGAATATAGCTGTGCTTCCCCGGCAACGACGCCAGAAAAAGGTCTTGATAACCCACAAGTGTAGGGGATCGCAACAGTTTTCGAGGGTAGATTATTCAACCCAAATTTGTTGATTCGCCTCAAGGGGAAGCGAAAGAATATTCTCAAGTATTAGCAGCTGAGTTTGTCAGATTCAACCACACCTAAAAGATTAGTGTCTGCAAGCAAAGTATCAGTAGCAAAGTAGTATGATAGCAACGGTGTCAGAAACAGATTTGTTGACGACAGACTATTCCTAACTGTTGTATCAATGGCGCCAGTAAGTTGCACATGGACGGGGAACTATTCTTTCCCGGCAACGGTGTCGGAAAATATCTTGCAACAAGTAACAGCGAAGTAGCAAGGAACAGCAGTAGCAGAGTAACAGCAGTATCAACACTAGTAGCAAAGTGGCCCAATCCCTTTTGTAGCAAGGGACAAGCCTGGACAAAGTAACGTAGCAAGGACCAGTAGTAAAAGACTCGTAGGCAGTGGATCGGTGATGGATGAGTATGACGGATGTGATTCATCATGTAACAGCTATAACATGGAGAGATATGTAACTAGCTCCCGTTCGTCAATCTAATGTAGGCATGTATTCCGTATGTAGTCATACGTGCTTAGGGAAAAGAACTTGCGTGACATCTATTGTCCATACCTCCTGTGGCAGCAGGGTCCTAATGGAAACTACGGGATATTAAGGTTATCCTTTTAATAAAGAACCAGACCAACGCATTAACACGCGGTGAATACATGAACTCCTCAAACTATGGTCATCTCCGGGATTGGTTCCGCCTATTGTCACTCCGGGGTTGCCGGGTCTTAACACATAGTAGGTGACTACAACTTGCAAGATAGGATCTAAAACACACATATATTGGCGACAACATAATAGGTTCAGATCTGAAATCATGGCACTCGGGCCCTAGTGACAAGCATTAAGCATAGCCAAGTAGTAGCAACATCAATCTAGAACATAGTGGATACTAGGGATCAATCCCCGTCAAAACTAACTCGATTACATGATAGATCTCATCCAACTCATCACTGTCCAGCAAGCCTACGATGAGATTACTCATGAACGATGAAGAGCATCATGGAATTGGCGATGGAGGAAGGTTGATGATGACAGTTCTATCAATTGCTCGACAGTAATTTGTTCACCCACCGTCTACTTGCTTTCATGAGAGAAGCCACTAGTAAACACTACGTCCCCCGGGTCTATTCACATCCATCGTTTACATCTCCGCTTTTAATTTGCTTTGTTACTTTGTTGCTTTCAGTTCTCACTTGGCAAACAATCTATAAGGGATTGACAACCCCTTCATAGCGTTGGGAGCAAGTTTTTGTGTTTGTGCAGGATCTTGAGATACTCCTCCACCGGATTGATACCTTGGTTCTCAAACTGAGGGAAATACTTACCACCGCTGTGCTACATCACCCTTTCCGCTTCGAGGGAACACCAACGCAAGGATCCAAGGCCACGGGGGAAATCCTTTGCATACTTGCCAAGGAAGTCCTTTATGGCGTAGCCGCAGCTAAAGGATTCCTGGTGCCGTCGACAAGACTATTTCTGGCGTTGTCGCTCGGGATCTTTTTGAGGTAGCAAAAGTATTTCTGGCGCCATTGCAAGGGAAGCACAGCTGACATCAGAAGTATTTCTAGAGCCGTTGCCGGGGAAGCACAGCTGACATCAGTAGGCAGCGAGCATGTATCGAAGGAAATGTGATTCTAAGCATAACAAAGCTAGATACGGTATCAAGGTCACGGTCATCTTGCATGTGATGTCTTCAGCTTGGAACTGCTCTTGATCTTCCTGCACGTACTCTCCAGAATCCACATACTCGCTCTCTGATCCCGATGCTACCCAAGATAAGATAACAGCCAATGAACACCAACGCAACATAATGCAACAAGCAATAGGATGCATGTGTGAAGAAGGAAGCATGCATCACTATTCTAGTCACTTTCATATGCATTAGTTGAGTTAACTGAATTCTGGATAGAACCTCATATTAAGTTATCTTGACATGCATGAATATGGCATGAACATGTGCATCACGAGAAAACGATGCAAAAGCATATAAAGATCATAGAGAACGGAGTTACGGATCAACCGGAAACTACGAAACGAGTTGTGGAGACCTACGGTTCAAATCAGCCACAAACACACTCCAATGGGCACTCCCTGGTGTTACCAGGTTGCCACATGATCAGGAAAGCAAATATAAGTTGGGTGGCGCATGGGAACACACCACACCATCAACAAAGCCCACACAAGCTTCAAATAAACAAAAACATGCAATCTGTTTTCAACAGCAACATAGCAGTTGGTCTTCAATATTTAAAGTAGCTACAGCCATCTAAATGAGCCAAACAAGATATGAGGCAGAAGCCATCCAAAAGCTCTACAACCCTGAACAAGAAGCTAATGCAAAGGAATCACACATGAGCAGATCTACATGCACTAACTTGGAAAAAATATCACAGATTCTGGGACTTAGTGAAAATCACAGATTTTCACTAGCTACTTATGCTCTGAAGCATTTTGTCAACCTCCAAAATGATATCGACAGGAAGTGAAAAAGCATGAAATTTAACAGGGAGCTAGACAAACATGAAAGCTCACAAACTTTAGTTTGTTACATGGGATGATTCCCAACACAGGAGCTAATTCATCCAAGACAACAGGGGATGAAAATAACATCAGATTCCCAGACTTGGTGAAAATCACAAGGTTTCACAAATTTGTCAGTTTCAGCCAAGTGTCAACTTTGACAGGGCACAATAGGTGCATACAAATTCCTAAGAACAAAACAAAGACCCCATGCTATATAGGGCTTCACCCACTACCACTACATTAAGGATTCATCCTCAAAGGGTCAAGGCACCACCTAATACAAAACACTAAACATGGCATCATGACATAAAATAAAAGTTTTATGAAGTTGCTCTAAAGTGAAATCTGATTGAACCAATGGATTCCTGGGATGATTATACCCCAAAATCATATATAATACATGTGTACTTGCATGTAACATCAAGGCACAAAGCTAGCTCGAAAAACATCACCTAGAATCCAATATGCTATATAAGAATAACATCACATGTAAACTAACTCATATTGCATCATCTACACCTACACATGCACACACACCAACACTATTCACAACAACACCACTTCATAGTGGCAAGCATGTGGGGTTAGGCCCTCATGCACAAGTGCATATGCACACTTACACATACACACACCATGCATGAGCACACACATACACATACATGTGCTCTCACACACACACACTACAAGAATAGGTGCAACATGAGGATAGGCCCTCTTGCACATGTGTATGTGCAACCATGCACACACATACACCTACATGTGCACACACACACACTACATACATGTGTGCACACATACATACAAATGCATACACACACATATGTGCACACACCACACTCATGTGCACTCACACACAAGGCCCAAAAAGAAATAAAACACCCCCTGGTTTTTAAAAGAAACAAAACAACAAAATGCAGCAAAAGAAAAGAAAAGGAAAAATAAAACAAGTGAAAAACAAAAGGGGATACATACAAATGCATACACACACATATGTGCACACACCACACTCATGTGCACTCACACACAAGGCCCAAAAAGAAATAAAACACCCCCTGGTTTTTAAAAGAAACAAAACAAAAAAATGCAGCAAAAGAAAAGAAAAGGAAAAATAAAACAAGTGAAAAACAAAAGGGGAGGCCCTAGGTTTCGAACCCACAACCTCTTGCACCACTACACACCTATGCACCACTGGGCTATCACTTCGGCTCTCGACAGAGAAGAGGGAGGAAGGAGGTTAACCTCTCTGCAGTGTACTGCTACTAGCGAAACAACAGAAAATAAAAAGGGGGCCTGCGGGGGATCGAACCCGAGACATGAGGTGAACAAGCTCACATTCTAAACCAGTCGGACTACGGTTGGACACTTGACAAAGAGGGGTTCCTTGCTCTTTTGAGCAGACCCCTCTGCGCTACCTGCTGCTCCGTTGACCGAAGAAAAGGTGGCCGCCGGCGAGCACACGGGCTACCACCGGTGGGAAAGATCACCGGCGAGGGATGCGGGGAGCTCGAGGGTTCCATGTAACGACTAAGATGCGACCCTTTCCTATTTTGGGGGCGATGCCCCAAAAGGGAAAGAGACGCATCTAAACATTTCCCATAACGTTGATTTTCACGGCCTAGAGGAAGTCATTGGGAAGTAGTAAGTAGATGATGGGTTGCTAGAGTGACAGAAGCTTAAACCCTAGTTTATGCGTTGCTTCGTAAGGGGCTGATTTGGATCCACTAGTTTAATGCTATGGTTAGACTTTGTCTTAATTCTTCTTTTGTAGTTGCGGATGCTTGCGAGAGGGTTTAATCATAAGTGGGATGCTTGTCCAAGTAAGGGCAGTACCCAAGCGCCAGTCCACCCACATATCTAACTGTCAAAGTAACAAACGCGAATGATATGAACATGATGAAAACTAGCATGACAGAAATTCCCGTGTGTCCTCGGGAGCATTTTTCCTCCTATAAGACTTTGTCCAGGCTTGTCCCTTGCTACAAAAGGGATCGGGCCACTTTGCTGCACCGTTGCTACTTTTGTTACTTGCTACTTGCTACGGATCATCTCACCACACAACTACTTGTTACCGATAATTTCAGTGCTTGCAGATATTACCTTGCTGAAAACCACTTGTCAGCTCCTTCTGCTCCTGGTTGGGTTCGACACTCTTACTTATCGAAAGGACTACGATAGATCTCCTATACTTGTGGGTCATCAAGACTCTTTTCTGGTGCCGTTGCCGGGGAGTGAAGCGCCTTTGGTAAGTGGAAATTGGTAAGGAAACATTCATATAGTACGCTGAAATTTTTGTCACTTGTCACTATGGAAACTAATCCTTTAAGGGGCTTGTTCGGGGTATCTTCACCTCGAACGGAAGCAAAAAGAGTTGCTCCTGAACCTGCTGCACCTACTGAAAATATTTGCTTTGAATTTCCTTCAGGTATGCTTGAGAAACTGCTGGCTAATCCTTTTACATGAGATGGAACATTACATCCAAACTTGCATCTAATCTATGTAGATGAAGTTTGTGGTTTATTTAAGCTTGCTAGTTTTCCCTAGGATCAGGTCAAGAAGAAGGTCTTTCCCTTATCTTTGAGGGATAAGGCGTTGACATGGTATAGGCTATGCGATGAAACTGGATCATAGAACTACAATCGGTTGAAATTGGAATTTCATCTAAAGTTTTATCCCATACATTTAGTACATCGTGATCGGAATTATATTTATAATTTTTGGCCTCGTGACAGAGAAAGCATCGCTCAAGTTTGGGGGAGGCTTAAATCAATGTTATATTCATGCCCCAACCATGAGCTCTCGAGAGAAATTATCATTCAGAACTTCTATGCTCGGCTTTCTCATGATGACCGCACAATGCTTGACACTTCTTGTACCGGTTCTTTTATGAAGAGAGATATTGACTTCAAATGGATTTATTGGAGAGAATTAAATGCAACTCTGAAGATTGGGAGCTTGATGAAGGTAAGGAGTTAGGTAAGAATTTCAAGTTTGATTGCGTTAAATTCTTTGTTGAAACAAATATTTTTTGTGACTAGCGCTAAGTATGGACTTGACTCTGAGATAGTAGCTTCATTGTGTGAATCTTTTGTTGCTCATATTGATCTCCCCAAAGAGAAGTGGTTTAAATATCATCCTCCTTTAGAAGTCAATGTAGTTAAACCCAATCCAGTTGAAGAGAAAGTCATTGCCTATAATGATCCTATTGTTCCCAGTGCTTACATTGAGAAACCACATTTCCCTATTAGGATAAAGGATCATTCTAAAGCTTAAACTATGATACGTAGAGGCTACATTAGAACACCTACACCCGCTGAGCAAATTAGAGTTGAACCTAGCATTGCTATTATCAAAGATCTCCTGTCCGACAATGTTGATGGCCATGTATTCACTTCTGTGAAGATGCTGCTAGAATTGCTAAACCTCACGCTAGAGACAAACATAGGCCTGTTGTTGGCACGCGTGTTGTTTCTGTTAAGATAGGAGATCATTGTGATCATGGTTTATGTGACGTGGGTGCTAGTGTTAGTGTAATACCTCAATCCTTATATGATGAAATCAAAGACGAGATTGCACCTGTAGAGATAGAGCCTATTGATGTCACTATTCAGCTTGCCAATAGAGATACTATCTGCCCTGTGGGAATTGTTAGGGATGTTGAAGTCTTGTGTGGTAAAAAGAAGTATCCTGCTGATTTCCTCGTTCTTGCTACCACACAATATAGCTTTTGTCCCATCATATTTGGTAGACCTTTTCTCAATACTGTCAATGCTCATATTGACTGTGAGAAGCAAACTGTCACTGTTGGCTTTGAAGGCGTGTCAGACGAGTTCAATTTCTCCAAGTTTGGTAGACAACCTCATGAAAAAGAGTTGCCTAGTAAGGATGAAACTATTGCCTTAGCTTCTATTGCCGTGCCTCCTACTGATCCCTTAGAGCAATACTTGCTTGAGCATGAAAATGATATGCATATGGATGAAAGAGATGAGATACATAGAGTTATCTTAGAACAATATCCTATCCTTAAGAACAACTTGCGTGTTGAACTGCTTGGGGATCTACCCCCAGCAAAAGGTGATCCTGTGTTCGAGCTTAAACAGTTGCCAGATACTCTTAAGTATGCTTATCTTGATGAAAAAGAGATATATCCTCTTATTATTAGTGCTAGCCTCTCAGAGCATGAAGAAAAGAAGTTATTAAAAACTCTGAGGAAGCACCGTGCTGCTATTGGATATACTCTTGATGATCTCAAGGGCATTAGTCCCACTCTATGCCAGCACAAGATTAAAACTGATCCTGATTCCAAGCAAGTTGCTGATCATCAATGAAGATTAAATCCTAAGATGAAAGAGGTAGTAAGAAAAGAAATACTAAAGCTCCTGGAAGCAGGTATTATCTATCCTGTTGCTCATAGTGATTGGGTGAGTCCGGTGCATTGCGTCCCTAAGAAGGGAGGCATTACCGTTGTCCCTAATGATAAGGATGAATTGATCACACACAGGATTATTACTGGCTATAGGATGGTGATCGATTTTAGGAAATTGAATAAAGCCACTAGGAAAGATCATTACCCTTTGCCTTTTATCGACCAAATTCTAGAAAGACTGTCTAAACACACACACTTCTGCTTTCTAGACGGTTATTCTGGTTTCTCCCAAATACCAGTTGCACAATCTGATCAGGAGAAAAACACCTTCACCTGCCCTTTCGGTACCTTTGCTTACAGACGTATGCCTTTTGGCTTATGTAATGCACCTGCTACCTTTCAAAGATGTATGATGGCTATATTCTCTGACTTTTGTGAAAAGATTGTTGAGGTTTTCATGGATGACTTCTCCGTTTACGGGTCTTCTTTTGATGATTGCCTCAGCAACCTTGATTGAGTCTTGCAGAGATGTAAAGACACCAACCTTGTCTTAAATTGGGAGAAGTGCCACTTTATGGTTAATGAAGGCATCGTCTTAGGACATAAAATTTCTGAAAGAGGTATTGAAGTCGATAAGTCTAAGGTTGATGCAATCGAGCAAATGCCATACCCCACAGATATCAAAGGTATAAGAAGTTTCCTTGGTCATGCTGGTTTCTATAGGAGGTTCATTAAAGACTTCTCTAAGATTTCTAGGCCTCTTACCAATCTCTTGCAAAAGGATATTCCTTTTGTCTTTGACGATGATTGTGAGGAAGCCTTTGAAATACTTAAGAAGGCCTTGATAACTGCATGTATTGTTCAACCACCTGATTGGAACTTACCTTTTGAAATCATGTGTGATGCTAGTGATTATGCTGTTGGCGCTGTCCTATGACAAAGAATTGATAAGAAGTTGAATGTTATTCACTATGCTAGTAAAACTCTCGATAGTGCCCAAAGAAACTATGCCACTACGGAAAAGGAATTCTTAGCAGTCGTGTTTGCATGTGAAAAGTTCAGATCTTACATAGTTGATTCCAAAATCACTATTCACACTAATCACGCTGCTATTAAGTACCTCATGGAGAAGAAAGACACTAAACCTAGACTTATCAGATGTGTTCTCTTGCTACAGGAATTTGATTTGCATGTTGTCGACAGGAAGGGTGCTGATAAGCCCGTAGCAGATAACTTGTCTAGGTTGGAGAATGTTCTTGATGACCCACAACCTATTGATGATAGCTTTCCTGATGAGCAACTGAATGTCATTAATACTTCACGTAGTGCAACGTGGTATGCTGATTATGCAAACTATATCGTTGCCAAATATATACCACCTAGTTTCACATACCAGCAAAAGAAGAAATTCTCCTTTAACTTGAGACATTACTTCTGGGATGATCCTCATCTTTATAAGGAAGGAGTAGATGGTGTTATTAGACGTTGTGTACCTGAACATGAACATGGAAAGATCCTACAGAAGTGTCACTCCCAGGCCTATGGAGGACACCATGCGGGAGATAGAACTGCACACAAGGTATTGCAATCAGGTTTCTATTGGCCCACTCTTTTCAAGGATGCCTGTAAGTTTGTCTTGTCTTGTGACGAATGTCAAAGAATAGGTAATATCGTTAAACGTCAGGAAATGCCTATGGACTATTCACTTGTCATTGAACCATTTGATGTCTGGGGCTTTGATTATATGGGTCCTTTTCCAAAATCCAATGGGTATACTCATATCCTAGTTGTTGTTGATTACGTCACTAAGTGGGTAGAAGCTATCCCCACTAGTAGTGCTGATCACAACACCTCTATCAGGATGCTTAAAGAACTTATTTTCCCTAGATTTGGAGTCCCTAGATATCTAATGACCGACGGTGGTTCACATTTCATTCATGGTGCTTTCCGTAAAACGCATGCTAAGTACGATGTCAACCATATAATTGCGTCCCCCTATCACCCTCAGTCCAGTGGTCAAGTAGAGCTAAGCAATAGAGAAATTAAACTAATTCTGCAAAAGACTGTCAACAGGTCTAGAAAGAATTGGTCTAAGAAGCTCGATGATGCACTGTGGGCTTATAGAACTACCTATAATAATGGACACCGCTAGGAATCAGACTACTGATTCCTAATCATCCATCAGACTAGGATTCTACCATTAGATATAGAGAGTCTAGATCGTTGGATTTCTCCCAAAAACTATGCACCTGAGGTTATTTCCCGCTAATGCAGCCATTAATTGCTTCCTAAAGGAAAGTACTCTCCCAAAAATCACTCATGGAATAACTGCTTCCATTTTATTTTTCACTGCTGTGTATCATTCCCTCTTATTTTCGGGAGAATATATCCACAACATTTTTGTTTCAGTGAAGTTTGCTTCCCATGCAGTTGAGATTTTTTTCTGTGCACAATATGTATCTAAAAGTTTGAGTCCGTATGATTTAGTCTTGAATAACTACTGCCAAGAATCACGTCTGATTTTTTGAACTAAGTTAGTTTTTCCTATTAATTCACCAATATCACAACAGATCGCTCGTTCTTCTATATGATTTGTATGACCTGAAAAATTTCTACCAGCTCTTCAATTTGGTGGTAGCCTTTTAGATAACATATCCGGGCTTCATATTTTCATAAACATGTTTCCGAAGACCTACAGATTTGCTTCCTTGTACTCACGACTATTACAATGCTTCCTATTTTTTATTTGGAATGTTTAAACATGCTACAAACATGCTTCCCACCTCCTTTGGTTACTACCATTATGATCATGCTGCAAGAGCTCATAATTTAAATTTCTTACGTTAATACAAATCAGTTATCAATCAGAATTTGAAATGTCACATTGTACACAATGGTCAGTTTGACCTAAAAAATTCTTAGTTTCTTGCATTAGTATTGTTTGCTTCAAAAACCATACAACATAGCTGAAAGTGCGTTATATCGACTAGAGGGGGGGTGAATAGGAGATTTTTAGAATTTCATCACTGAGGAAATTCCTTTTGAGGAAATTCCTCACTGATGACTAACTTACAGCGGAAACAGTTAAGGATCAGTCGTGCAATCGTTCAAGACAGCAGTATTGCAGAGTGAAGATTATGAAAACAGATTGCACAGTAAGCAGGCACGCAGAATACAGATGATGATTAACTCAAGTGAAGAATTTGGGGTTGAGGAAATTAAGAGAAAGTCTTCAGCAAATTCTTCAAACGATCACAGTGAATGTCATCAACACATAATACAGAGAATGTAAAGAGTTGAGGAATTAGAACCCGATTCTTGGTGAAGACTGTTGTTGATGACCCAGTTCCAACTGCTGTGACAGTTGTACATATGGTTTGGAGCGGCTTGGTATTGAAACCAAAGGACACCCAGTCCCGGGACACACAGTCCCTACCGTATTCTCCTTGAGCTAAGGACACACAGTCCTCTCCCAACACTCGTGGTAAGTCTTCAGGGCAGACTTCCAAACCCTCACAAACTCGGTCACCCGACGATCCACAATTGACTGCTGGATTGCTCTAGACCATGACGCCTAACCGTCTGGAGGATGCACAGTCCTCAAAGGTAAAAGGCTTCAGTCCCACACAGGAACAACTTCTTCAGTGATGCTCAATCACTAGGTTTGGTTTGTGGTTTCGGTGGGTGGTGTATTTCCTCACTGATGATTTACTCTCTAAAGCTGTGAGGAATTTGGGTTGCTCTTATGACAAGTGTCAGTTTCTAACGGAGCAGCCAACCAGCTAGTGGTTGTGGGGGGTGGCTATTTATAGCCTGGGAGCATCCCGACATGATTTGACATTAATGCCCTTAAACAATATGACCGTTGGAGTGGATAAGATCAGTGACTTGGCGTGGCTTATCGAAACGGTCGGGACCCTCAACTGTGAGAGTCCTCATGTCACTCATATTCCTCACTTGAGGCTTTTGGTAGGTTTTGGTTTGAGTTGAGCATCATGAGGAAATTCATTCCATAGCGTTACTTTGACCCCCTTTAACAGTACGGTGTTCCTATTCATCAAATGTGAAGAAAGTAAAACAGAAAACGTAAATCTTCATGCTTCAATTTCTTCAGAACGATTTTCTTCAGGAACCACCGATCTTCTCAATATCAATATCTTCATGAGGAATATCAATTTCATCGCAAATTCTTCGCGATTCATTTCTTCAGCTTCAGACCAATTTCTTCAACTGAAGACATATATTTTTAGGGGTCGATATTCTTCAAATATCTCAAACTGCTCAATGACTTATAGATCCTGTGTACACTTATAAACACATTAGATACTTAACCTATAAGTCTTCAAACCACCAAAATCACTAAGGGGCACTAGATGCACTTACAAATGCGACTTTGCATAAATATTTTCAGCTTCCACAAACCACGTCTCGGAACGAGGGCTCTCCGTCGTGGCGTGGGCCCTTTAGAAACACCGTATGGCAACTCCTGCAGAATCAAGGTGTATCAAGCTATTTCATGATGAAAAAGCCATGAACTGAAATTAAAAAGTGTCAATCAATCAGCTAACACAAACATCTCTAATATGTAAGAATGTTCAATAATGATATTATAGCAGCATTTGTGAAGAAGCATGACCGGCAAGAAACATAGGATTGACTGT
This sequence comes from Hordeum vulgare subsp. vulgare, assembly GCF_904849725.1. Classification (NCBI taxonomy): domain Eukaryota; kingdom Viridiplantae; phylum Streptophyta; class Magnoliopsida; order Poales; family Poaceae; genus Hordeum; species Hordeum vulgare. The sequence goes on along the minus strand of NC_058518.1, from coordinate 443,923,750 downwards.
GGGCATCATGCATGACAAATAAACAAGAGTATGAAGTATGGTTTTAAACCTCAACTAGTAGGAAGCATACAGATGTGCTATCACAATATGGCTCATTTAAATTGGAAGCATGGACATTTGGAAATGAAAACCAACGAGGACTGCGACCAAAATGAGGATGCATGTTTATATGACCTAAATTCAAAATTCTCAGAACTTTGTTGAGAGATGGAAGCAATTATCTAGACAGACGAAGCATGTATAGTATGATGTGGAAGCTAAATAATTAGAAAGCATGAAAAAGTGGTGTAAACAACTCATCTTGATAGGAAGCATATACAATGAAAAAATGGAAATAAACTAACAGTGCCACCAAGGTCGAAGCACACAGGTATGAAGCTACAAAGTAAAATAGAGGGTGCATTATTAGTTTCAGGTGGAAGCATGAAATTTTGGAAAAAGGAAACAATTAAAACAATTGTTTGTCCAGTGACTACAGATGCGTATTTTTCGAAGCTCTCTATACAGGAAGCAATGAAGCAACCAGTCAGGCATTTCCAGGCGACCAGCCGGGCATGCTCCCAGAATCTATTTGACATATGCTTGGAACAAATAACTGTGTGCAGTGTAATAGAGAATCACACACAGTTAGTACATGAAAACTATGTGAAAATCATCACACACAATTAAAACCGGAAAATTGGCTGGAACAAGAAATGCCATCGGATCAGAAATCGGAGACAAGGACACCATATCCCTAGCTGGAACCAGCACGGCAGGGAGTGTTGCACCCATCACCAGACCCGAAGGTGACCTGGACGCCACCAGATGCACCACCACCAACAACCAGCACCACCAACGCGACTCGTTGCACGCACCAGAGCCACCACCAACGCCACGGGCCAGCTGATCAGGGCAGGGAAAGGATGCGCCGCCGCCAGCACCAACAAAGCCAGCCAAGGAGAAGGCATGGCCGGACCGAGAGCCATGGGGAGGAGCAGCCGGCAGCGGTAGGTCGTTGAGTTGAGAGGTGCTGGAGGAGGTGGAGCTCGGGTACGTACACGCCGCACCGGGGCCAACAACGACGGTTGAGAGAACGAGGACGCAGCCGACGGATCCACCGCCAGCCGGGGGAGAAGCTGCTACGGGAGTTGCGGCAAGAGTCATGATAGATGAGCCACCGGTGCGGCGTGGCAATGGATTTGCGATGCGAGGGGAGGAGGAGCGCTGCCGCGCGAGGCCGTCGCCCACCAGGAAATGGGGAACAGGGTGGGATTCTGGGGCAATTAATTTGGCACAAGGAGTTATTAGGGGAGAGCGTGGATGCGAAAATTAGGGGAGTACTTTGGAAAGTTGGCATGGAAATTTTACTGCGTCTATAGCCGTGAGATCCAACATAGATCAATGGTACGTGGGCGGTCTGGCGACTACCCTCTGATCAGACGTCTGGAGGTTAGTGTTTCCCTATAAGAATCCCATGGGCATGTCTCCGTACAAAATGGTGTACGGTAAAGCATGTCATTTCCCTCTTGAGCTAGAGCATAAGCTTATTGGGCAATCAAAGAGCTCAACTTTGATTTCAAACTTGCTGGTGAGAAGAGGTTATTTGATATTAGCTCGCTTGATGAATGGAGAACTCAAGCACATGATAATGCCAAGTTGTTCAAAGAAAAGGTTAAGAGGTGGCATGATAAGAGGATACAAAAGCGTGAGTTCAATGTAGGTGATTATGTCTTGCTATATAATTCCTGTTTAAGAGTTTTTGCAGGCAAGCTTCTCTCTAAATGGGAAGGTCCCTATATTGTTGAGGAAGTATATCGTTCCGTTGCTATCAAGATCAACAACACGGAAGGTAATTGTCCGAGAGTGGTAAATGGGCAGAGAATCAAGCATTATATCTCAGGTACTCCCATAAATGTTGAAAGCAATATTTATCAATACCATAACTCCGGAGGAATACCTAAGGGATATTTATCAGCCTGTTTCAGACTCCGAAAACAAAGAGGTATGTGATTCGGTAAGAAAACAGACTCCAAAACTTTTCCAGTAGGAATTTTTCTCCATTTTGGAATATTTGAAAAAATAGAAAAATTGGAAGTAGTCCGGAAAGCGCACGAGGAGGCGACAAGCCTGCCAGGCGCGGGCCCACCCCCTGGCCGCGCTTCAGGGCTTGTGGCCACCTCGTGTGCCTCCCGGACTCCGTTTTATTGCGGAGTACTCCTTCTGGTCGAAAAAAATCATTATATATTATCCCGAAAGGTCTGGCCCTTGTATCACGCGAATTTCCTTTGTTTTTGTTTCGAGCCTGTTTCTGTTGCAGATCTAGATTGATATGACGTCCCCAAAAGCTCCGAAGGACAAGATTTTTGAGAAGGTCATCAATCCCTACCTCACGGGAGTGCTGCAACACCCTCAATCTATTGAGATGCGTGAGGGGATGTTGCATATACGTGATGTTGAGGGGCCTAAGAAGACTGGAAGCATGGATGCAAGGCTAGAAGCAATGGAGCAACATGTCTTCAAATGCCAAGGGATGGTGGAGCGTGGACTCAACGCCAACCACATGATGATCACAGAGTTCACTAGTCAGCACAAGATCGATGCCAATGACATTGGGAAGAACCTCTCGAGGCTCTATGATAGGATTGATCACCTCCAGGCCCAGATCTATGACCTGCAGAACCAAAACCGTGAGTATGAGTATAGATTTAAATCAATACGGTTGGATGCAAATTTCAGGATTCCGGAGACTCGTTCATCTTTCCATGATAGAGCACCTATGCCTTGGAAGACGGAGGATCAAACCCATGTTGCAACAACTCCACCACCATCACCTCCAAAGGAAGACAACTAAGCATGGGTATGGGCAATCCCCTTGGCTTGTGCCAAGCTTGGGGGAGTTGCCCCGGTATCGTATCACCATCACATCTTTTGCCTTTACCTTTGTTTTAGTTTGTTCCTTTTCAGTTTTCTCTTTCTCTAGTAGATTAAAAGTCTTAGTGTTTTAGTCTTGAGTTTTGTTTTGTGTCACCCCCGATGTGTAGCGACCCGACTCAAGACGAGTCAAGCCTCTGTATTTCTGTGCCATCCCTGGATTAGTATGCTGGCACACACAGTACATCAATGTATATATCAAAGTGCAATCACATGTAAACAGCGTAAAACTGATATATACCTTAATTATTTCAGCGGAAGCAGTCAAGGGAGTGGAGTCCCAATAAACACCAATGGCAAGTTGAGTGTAGACCGTAACCCTGAATCGTACTCTTACTCATCGAACAAAATATCTGCAACATAAGACGTTGCAGCCGTGTAGGTCAGCATATTGAATATGCCGGCAAGTCACATAAGAGAGGGGTGAAAAGTAATCATCTATACTATATGCATATATGGCAGGTGGGGCTATAAGTTTTTAGCGAAAAGCAAGTTTTCTCCTACATCAAGAGAGGGCTAAAAGAAAAATGTTACTACTTTGTTGGTTGTTAACGAGATGGTTCCACCAACCAATTCTCGTACCCATGTTGTCGATAATACCCACATCAATATTATTATTTGTGTTGAGAATTTCAGATAACTTCAGTTCCTTTGGCTCAGGTTGTCCATGACCGTGGACACGGCTAATCGATTAGGTTTGAGTACTCTACAGAGTTTTGCACACGTTCCCCACAAGATTTGATCGCCTCCGAGTATGTCCTCGCACTTCAGGGTGTTTGAAGACCGGATGATCAAAACATGGTCTTTCAACGGGTCCTTCTGAATCCCTGTCGGTGCCCATCCAATCCTACCGTTCTTCTACATCTGCTAGCACCGTCTGTCCAGAGTCGCCGCGTTGTCCAACCAAGCCAGAGCCCATAATGACTTGTGGCTGTGCAGGTAAGTCTTGGGTCTTGAAAATATCCGTCCGTCTCTTTGAGCCTGGGTGAAGCTTTCCGCAGGATGTCATGGCCTCTCCAGCATCCCGGGTCATCCACTGGGTTCTCCAGGGAGCCGATCAACCGTCCTTCACCCAGAGTTGCATTTCGTCCGAGGTCTTGAAAATCTTGTCTTAACCGGTCTTGATTATTTAATCAACCTCGCATCACTCGTGTTATGCACTCAACCGAAATCCCGTCTACTCAAGCATAGCAATATGAAATTTGTCGTCCCGGGGCCAAGTATCGGGGTTGTTGTGTGCCTACCACATGATACTACAATATATACTAAAATTTCCAAGTACCTAAGCAGCATGCAATTGGGCATAGGATGGTAGAACTACGATGCATAAAACATAGGTGATAGTATGATCAAAGTGACTTGCCTGGTATTACTTGATGAAGATAGTCGCTCTCAAAATCCTGATAATTCTACTCGCCACACTCCGAGCAATCTATCGTAAATGAATAGCATTCAATAAACATTCATGCCAAAAAGGAAGAACCAAGAGAACATAAGAACAAAGCATGTCTTGGTGCAAAATAACAACGTACTAAGGTTTAATAAAAAGGTCCTAAGTGTGTTGTAAAGTGAAGGTGCATGAATGAGATCAAAAGAGTTAATGGACGATGAACTATTGCTATATAAGCTCGACTTGCATACACTATGGGAGATGATCAAAAATATTGGGAGAACAACATGAATGTTATTTGACAAATAGTATAAGACATACGAATTTATTTGTAGAAAGAATTTCTTGAAATGGAGCACTACAACGCAAGTTATAGCGAATTGAAGTATGAATTGAATTTGTATACAAAAGGTCAAGAGAAGTTGAACTGAAGTACGATGGTTACGTACAAAAATATATGACATGAGTGTTTAGGGGTAAAAGGAATCAATTGAAAAGGTGGTACGATTTGCAAGATATGATCAAATGAATGTTCGAATACAAATTTGAATCGCTCAAATTTGTAAGGTTCAAAGGTCAAAACTAATGATGTACTGGATATAGGAGATCAATATGAGCGTGTAGAAAAAAGAATTACTAGATTTGAAATAGCGGATCAAAAGATACAAATATTTGAATATAACATTGAATCGGCTTAGAACGATGTGAACACTTTTGGGCACTAATAGATAAATCTGATTTGATCAAAATTATAAGTTGAAAATTTAAAACTAATGTTACAAACGGGAAGATTACTTTGATACGAATCCGACGCAATTGGATTCATCTAAAACGGAGCTACGGATAAAAAGATATGATCAAAAGAAGTTTGAATATGAATATGAACAAATTTCGAAATTTGAAAATTTCAAAAAGTTGATATGATAGGTTCACAGGATAGGTGGGATCAAGACGAAACTCTAGGCGTTGGTTTCATCTAATTCGGATAAACAAGTAAAAAGTTATGGCTATTTGAAAAATCAGGGTCAAGCTGTTTTACGGAATAAAAGTGCTATGTCTAAAAGAATTCTAGTACTAATGTGTAAATACGAAGACTAATTAATATATCTAATTACTCTACCGTATACTAGTGTAGGAATACTAGTCTAGAAATAATAAACTACGAGAGTATATAAAAAAATACGAAGAGAAATACCTTTAGAATGCAGAGTAAGAATTAATTACAATGAGGAGACGACTTTAAGAAATCCCGCCGAAGAGAAAAGAATATTTTTATTTAATAAATCTAGTTAAACCAAAAGATTGATTTAACCCGAAATAGATGATTTTTGGAATGCTCCTATGGGTCTATATTTCTAGGTGAAAGGGAGGTGTAAAGGTCCATAGATAAACAATGTGGGACTAAACATATACGTAATGTAGGCAAACTAGAAAAAAGGAGGGAAATGAAAGTGCCGCATGGGCCAAAGCAATTCGACCACCGCACAGCACATGCACATGGTTGGGCTGGTTGGCCTTGGCGCGCTTTGTTTTTTTTTTTACGAACGAACAAATTTTTTTTTAAACAAAGAAGAAAAACGTATAAATGAAAAAGAGAGAACATTTTATATAGACATATTATATATCAAAATTTTTAGAATAAAATTTTCTAAAACTTGAACATATTTTCAAAACCAAAAAAATACTTTTTAAAAAAATTTATTTTTTTGCAATAACTTTAAAATGAAAAGGAATTTGAATTTCAAATAAATTCCAAATACTTAAAATTTGAATGAAGACATTGTCTCTGATTTTGGAGTGTCATTTTCCTCCTCTCGTTTGATTTTTTTAATTAAAGGGTTTTGAAAATATTCAAACTCAAAATTGAAAAGGGATTCAAAATAGAAAATTTTGGGAAAGTCATTTTATTCCCTCTCATTTTTTTTAGAAGTTTCAAATTCCACTCAAGTTTCAATCACTCAAACAAACAAACAATCAATCTAATAATTATATTAACATTCCAAAATTTATAATTTTGGGATGTTACACGATGTATGCGAGCTCGTGAGCCATATAATAAAGATTGTCTTAGTTGAAGGGCTTTGCCTCTTGCCATGATCAAAAGAGTGAGAAAAGAAGAAAATCCTGAAAGATCATGTAATGAACTTATGGAAAGTGATGGCTTCACATATAAAAAGAATGATGATTGAAACTTGTTGAGGGTAGACAAACGTAGACCTTGGTCATTGTTGCAATTAATAGGAAGTGATAAAGAAGGAGAGGTTCACATATAAATATATCATCTTTAACACCATCTATGATTGTGAACACTCACTAAACTATTGCATGCTTAGAAGTAGATGTTGGACAAGGAAGACAACATAATGAATTGTGTTTGCTTGGTTCCGAACAATGTTATATGATTAGAGATCCCTTAGCATGTGACGATTGCTTCCAACTCATATTAGCCAAAACCTCCCGCACTAAGTAGGGACACTACTTGTGCATCCACAAACCTTTAACCCACTTTTGCCATGAGAGTCCACCATACCTACCTATGGATTGAATAAGATCCTTCAAGTAAGTTGTCATCGGTGCAAGCAATAAAAATTGCTCCCTAATATGTATGATCTATTAGTGTGTGGAAAATAAGCTTTGTACGAACCTGTGATGAGGAAGGCATGAAAGCGACAGACTGCATAATAAAGTTCTTTATCACAGGAGGCAATATAAAGTGATGTTCCTCCGCACTAAGAGTACATGCATCCCAACCTCAAAAGCGCATGACAACCTCTGTTTCCCTCTACGAAGGGGCTATCTTGTACCTTTACTTTTTGCCGTTGAAAGAGTCATGGTGATCTTCACCAATTCCCTATTTCGCCTTTATCTTGGCTAACGTCATATGCTTGGGAAATATATATATTCATATGTCAACTTGGAGGTAAGTATTCATGAATTATTATTGTTGACATTACCCTTGAGGTAAGCAGTTGGGAGGCAAAACTATAAGCCCCTATCTTTCTCTGTGTCCAACTAAAACTTTGATCTCATGAGTACCACGTGAGTTGTAGCAATTGTAGAGAACGAAAAGATGATTGAGTATGTGGATTTGCTTTACAAGCTCTTATTTGAATCTTTCCTATGTTGTGATAAATTAGAATTGCATCAATGACTAAAGGCTATTGGTTCTTAATTCTTGGTAAGGTTCTTGATCCATACTTTACTTTGTGAAGGAATTGTCACTTTAGCATGAGAGATTATGTGTTGGTATTGTTGTTCTGATCATGATCATGATGCATGCATGTTCGTATCTTGTTTTGTCGACACATCTCTCCCTAAACATGTGGGCATGTTTATTGATCCAGGCTTTCGCTTGAGGACAAGCGAGGTCTAAGCTTGGGGGAGTTGATACGTCCATTTTGCATCATGCTTTAATGTTGATATTTATCGCTTCTTGGGCTGTTATTTCACTTCACGGTACAATACTTATGCCTTTTATCTCTTATTTTGCAAGGTTTACATAAAGAGGGAGAATGCCGACAGCTGGAATTCTGGCCAGAAAAAGGAGCAAGTTTGAGATGCCTATTCCGCGCAACTCCAAAAGCCGTGAAAATCAACGTGTATCTTTTTTGGGATTTATAAAAAATACTGGGCCGAAGAAGTGCCAGAGGGGCGCTAGCAGGTGGCCACTAGCCTGCTAGGCGCGGCCACCCCCTGGTCGCGCCTAGGGGCTTGTGGGCTCCTTGCTGGCCCATTGGCCCCCCTCTTTTGCTACAAGAAGGGTTTCGGTCCGAAAAAAATCGAGAGGAGGCTTTTCGGAGGATTTGCCGCCGCCACGAGGCGGAACTTGAGCAGAACCAATCTAGAGCTCTTGCAGGACGATCCTTCCGGGGAAACATCCCTTCCGGAGGGGGAAATCATCGCCATCGTCATCACCAACACTCCTCTCATCGGAGGGGACTCGTCACCATCAACATCTTCATCAACACCATGTCATCTCCAAACCCTAGTTCACCTCTTGTAACCAATCTTCGTCTCGCGACTCCGATTGATACTTGTAAGGTTGCTAGTAGTGTTAATTACTCTTTGTAGTTGATGCTAGTTGGATTACTTGGTGGAAGAGTTTATGTTCAGATCCTTGATGCTAGTCATTACCTCTCTGGCCATGAATATGATTATGCTTTGTGAGTAGTTACTTTTGTTCCTGAGGACATGGGATAAGTCATGCTATAAGTAGTCATGTGAATTTGGTATTCGTTTGATATTTTGATGTGTTGTATGTTGTTTTTCCTTGAGTGGTGTTATGTGAACGTCGACTACATAACACTTCACCATTATTTGGGCCTAGAGGAAGGCGTTGGGAAGTAGTAAGTAGATGATGGGTTGCTAGAGTGACAGAAGCTTAAACCCTAGTTTATGCGTTGCTTCATAAGGGGCTGATTTGGATCCACTAGTTTAATGCTATGGTTAGACTTTGTCTTAATTCTTCTTTCGTAGTTGCGGATGCTTGCGAGAGGGGTTAATCATAAGTGGGATGCTTGTCCAAGTAAGGGCAGTACCCAAGCGCCGGTCCACCCACATATCAAACTATCAAAGTAACGAACGCGAATCATATGAACATGATGAAAACTAGCATGACAGAAATTCTCATGTGTCCTCGGGAGCGTTTTCCCTCCTATAAGACTTTGTCCAGGCTTGTCCCTTGCTACAAAAGTGATTGGGCCACTTTGCTGCACCGTTGCTACTTTTTTTACTTGCTACTTGCTACGAATCATCTCACCACACAACTACTTGTTACTGATAATTTCAGTGCTTGCAGATATTACCTTGCTGAAAACCACTTGTCAGATCCTTCTGCTCCTCGTTGGGTTCAACACTCTTACTTACGAAAGGACTACGATAGATCCCCTATACTTGTGGGTCATCACATCCCGCATGCTGGCCCACGATCACGACCACAGCCTCAGTCCTCCGAATAGTTTACGTACAGTCGGTTAGATTCCTCATCGCACTGCCACTTCAGCTGGGTGCCATCAGGATCTCCTGCGTCGGGCGAACCTGTACCTATTGGGGTGTTGTAGTAAACTGTGAGCCACGGGGACACAACAATCGGATGAACTTGGTATCGAATCTAGGCAAGTTATTAGGCGAGGAAGGTTTAGTGTATAGGTTTGCAGCAACCTAAGCATATATGGTGGCTAACCTACGATGATGAGAGTAATTGATATGGTGGTCTACGCGAGCGGTTGAAGACTAGATGATCACTAAGTGATCCTAAATACCTACTTACGTCAAACGAAACCCCACCATGTTCCCGGTCGAAAAGAGGTCTTCGAAGGAGACATTCACGGTTACGCACATAGTTGGCAGTTTTATTAGGGTTATTTTAAGTTGTCTAGAACCGTATGTTAACAAATTATCCATGTTTGCCGCATAACCGCGGGCACGGATTTCCAAAAGATTAAACCCTGTAGGGGTACTCCAACTAGTCCATCACAAACTGCCACGGTCCGCAAAGTAATCCTCTATCACGAATCTCGTGATCTCGTCGGATTCCTTAGAGGAAAGCCTCAACTTTGAGGAGACCCAAAGTTTCACCGGGATTCCTATACGCAAGATATATCGCTAAGGTAAGACAAATCTAGCAGGACCTCCCGACGTGTCGACGACCTCGATAAGAGCCACGTATCTCAGTCTCAGGACACGCTGGATAAGCAAAGCATACGGTGGCCTGATAGAAATCACCCGAGTTGCCCCGGGCTGGCCACGCACGGTGCTCTAGTTTGGACCAACACTCATGAGGAGCACTGGCCCGGGTTGTTGATTAATTCCTCGAGGTAGCTATTCCATATGCAAATTATTATTAGGTGATTAGCAGATTAAAACCAAAGTTGGGTCCTGCCGGACAAGTCTTAACACTACACGATTTATCAAGGGGGTCCCCATAACAATCCCGAGCGTGTTAGGAGCGATCAGTTATGGAAACAAACACCGGTAACTGAAACTAAGGCGGCAATAACGGAACAAATCACCCGGCAAAAGGCTAGGCCTTCCGTCATTTACCAAGTATATAGGTGCATTAATTAAATAGGAGTTTAAACATAATGATATCAAAATACTCATGATATCACATGAGACAGCTGGCACCTGCAACTAGCAAAGCTATTCATTAGAAGTTGAGCAAGCCTACTTAGACAAACAACGTTAGCTAGGAGGGGAAGAGTGTTTGGGTTTCATGGCAATGACATGTGGCATTTTTATAAAGTGGTAGGTAGAGAGCATATATTGAAGGAAACATGATTCTAAGCATAACAAAGCTAGATACGGTATCAAGGTCACAGTCATCTTGCGTGTGAATTCTTCAGCTTGGAACCTCTCTTGATCTTCCTGCATGTACTCTCCAGAATCCACGTACTCGCTCTCCGATCCCGATGCTACCCAAGATAAAATAACAGCCAATGAACACCAACACAACATGATGCAACAACCAATATGATGCATGAGTGAAGAAGGAAGCATGCATCACTATTCTAGTCACTTTCATATGCATTAGTTGAGTTAATAGAATTCTGGACATAACCTCATATTAAGTTATCTTGACATGCATTATGATGGCATGAACATGTGCATCACAAGAAAACGAAGCAAAAAACATATAAAGAACGTAGAGAACGGAGTTACGGATCAACCGGAAACTACAAAACAAGATATGGAGACCTACGGTTCAAATCCACCACAAGCACACTCCCATGGCACCCTCCTGGTATTACCAGGTTTCCACATGATCAAACAATCAAATACAAGTGGGGTGGTGCATGGAAACACACCACACCAACAACAATGCCCCCAGAAGCTTCAAATCAACTAAACACATGCAATCTATTTTTAACAGCATCATAGCAATTTGTCCACAACATTTAAAGTACCTACAGCCACCCAAATGAGCCAAACAAGATATGAGGCAAAAGCCATTCAAAATCTCTACAGGCCTGGGCAAGAATTTTATACATAGGAGTCACACATGAGAAGATCTATGGACACAAACTTGGACAAAATTAACAGATTCTGGGACTTAGTGAAAATCTCAGATTTTCACCAGCTGCTTATGCTCTGAAGCATTTTGGCAGCCTCCAAAATGATATCTACAGGAAGTGAAAAAGCATGAAATTTAATGGGGAGCTAGAAAAACACAAAATCTCACAAACTTTAGTTGGTTGCATGGGCAGGTTCCCAACACATGAGCTTGTGCAACCCAAGTGGCCTCTTTATTGGAATGATGTGACCACTGCACCTTGACAAACTTGATTGACTTATTGCGGGTGTTGCGCTCATTCGTCTCAAGAACTGCAACTGGATGCTCACGATAGGATAGGTCGGGTTGAAGGTCGATATCCTGAAGATCAACTGTGCGCTCGGGAGTCTTGAAGCATCCCCGGAGCTAAGAGACATGGAACACGTCATGCACATTTGCGAAGTTTGAAGGGAGCTCAAGTTGATAAGCAAGGTCGCCTCTCTTGCCAACAATTCTGAAAGGCCCAACAAAACGAGGAGCAAGCTTGCCTTTGATGCCAAAACGCCGAGTGCCCTTCATAGGAGACACTTTGAGATAGACGAAGTCATCGAGCTCATAAGACATGTCATGATGCTTGCTATCGTAGTAGCTCTTCTAACGGGACTGCGCTGCTCTGAGATTATCCCGAATGACACGACACATCTCCTCAGCTTCTTCAATCAAGTCATTCCCAAGAATTTGACGCTCGCCAGTCTCTGACGAGTTGAGCGGGGTACGACACTTCCTGCCATAGAGAATCTCAAACGGAGCTTTGCCTGAACTTGCCTGATAGCTGTTGTTATAAGAAAACTCAGCAAAAGATAGGTAGTCTTCCCACTTCATGCCAAAGGAAATGACACATGATCTTAGCATATCCTCGAGGACCTGATTGACTCTCTCAACTTGCCCACTAGTCTGAGGATGAAAGGTTGTGCTGAATCGAATCTTAGTACCCATCGCAGACTGAAATGAGTCCCAGAACTTGGAAGTAGAGATGCTTCCGCGATCCGAAGAAATCAGCATTGGAACACCATGCAAAGAGACTATCCTTGAAGTGTACAACTCTGCAAGCCGAGCTGTCGAGATAGACTCCTTGACTGGAAGGAAATGAGCTGCTTTGCTCAACTTGTCGATGACGACGAAGATGGCATCGTTACCCTTCTTAGACTTCGGAAACCCGGTGGAAAAATCCATCTCAATATGGTCAAACTTCCACTCAGGAATGGGCAATGGATGCAAAAGACCTGTTGGACATTGATGCTCTGCTTTCACCCTTCGACATACATCACATTCATTTACGAACTGAGCAATCTGACGCTTCATGCGAGTCCACCAGAAGGTCTGTTTCAAGTCCTGATACATCTTGGAGCTTCCTGGATGTATGGAGAGAAGAGAGTTATGAGCTTCTTCCAAGATAACCTTTCTGAGATCCCCTTTCGGAACGACAAGACGATCCTCAAAGAATAATGTATCTCTGGCATCAACACTGAAGCACTTATATTTGAGAACTCCCTTTGCCAAGCCAATCTTAACTTTCTTGACCATTGCATCATGAAGTTGAGCTTGTCGAACCTGGTCTCCCAAGGTAGGATAAATCTGAAGATTTGTAAGAAATCCCTGAGGTACTAACTGAAGGTTGAGCTTTCTGAAAGATTCAGAAAGGTTGGGCTGGAGAGGCTTCGGAATGAGACTGTTGCAGTAAGCCTTCCTGCTCAAAGCATCTGCCACGACATTAGCTTTGCCTCGAGTGTACTCAACGCTCGGATTAAAATCTTGGAGCATTTCCACCCAACGAGTTTGCCGAAGATTGAGGTTAGGCTGGGTGAAGATGTACTTGAGATTCTTGTGATCGGTGAACACTTCAACCTTTCGTTCCAACAAGAGGTGTCTCCAAGTCATGAGAGCATGTACCACTGCCGCCAACTCAAGATCATGAGTGGCATAATTCTTCTCACTTGGCTTCAACTGCCTCAAGGTTTAAGCTACCACTTTCTTGTCTTGCATCAACACTGCACCAAGACCTTGAAGAAGGTGTCGCAGAACACTTGATAAGGTCTGGAGTCATCAGGAGGAACCAAGACTGGAGTAGAAGTGAGCTTCTCTTTGAGTGTGTCGAAATGCAACTGACACTCTGGAGACTAGACATACTTCACACCCTTATGAAGAAGACTTGAGAGAGGCTTAGCAATCTTGGAGAAATTCTCAACGAATCTTCTACAATAACTTGCAAGCCCGAGAAAGCTTCGAAGCTGCTTCACATTTTGCGGAGGCTCCCACTCAACAATGGCCTGCACTTTCGATGGATCAACTTTGATGCCCTCGGCAGAGATGATGTGCCCAAGGTAGACAACTTCTTTCAACCAGAACTCACATTTGGAAAACTTGGCATATAACTTATGCTCTCTTAGCTTACCAAGCACAAGCCTAAGATGTTCTTCATGCTCTTCCTCAGTTTCCAAAAAGACCAGAATATCATCAAGATACAACAAGGCGAATTCATTCTTGAATGGGGAGAAGATATAATTCATCATTCGACAGAAGGTCGGTGGAGCATTGGCCAGACCAAAAGACATAACTGTATACTCATACGAGCCAAAGCTTGTCCTGAAAGCAGTCTTTGCAATGTCCTCTTCGCGAATGTGAATCTGATGATAACCCATCCTGAGATCAAGCTCCGAGAAGATCTTAGCCCCTTTCAATCAAGGTTGTCAGAATCGCGATTCTGAATCGGATCGGAGCTCCATTGGTAGGATCGTGAATCGTAGAATCATAACTACTAGGATCGTAGAAACTTAGATTCTATGAGCAAAATCGTAGAATCGGAGGGGCTAGTTTGGATCGTAAAGTCGTAAGATTCTAAGACTTGAATCAAGATTCTGACAACTTTGCTTTCAATTGCTCGAACAACTCATTGATGTTAGGAAGTGGATACTTGTTTTTAATCGTCTTCTTATTCAATGGGCGGTAACCGACACATAGTCGTTCCGTACCATCCTTATTCTTGATGAAAAGTACTCCACAGCCCCAAGGGGATGAGCTTGGTCTGATGAGACCCAGACGCTCCTGCTCATCAAGTTGTTTCTTCAACTCCTTCAGCTCTTTTGGACCCAGTTTGTACGGCCGTTTGCACACAGGCTCAGTACCCGGTTCAAGCTCAATTATGAACTCAACTGCTCGGTGCGGCGGCATTCCTGGCAGTTCTTTCGGAAAAACATCTTCATATTCGTAGACCACTGGGACTTGTGAAATTGGAGAGATCTCACCCTTCTCATTCAAGGAAAACAGGCGGACCGTGTCATCATGCGCTGCGAAGATAATCATGTCCTCCGAAGAATGAGTTAGCTTCACTTCTTTAGCTTCACAATCAATAGACGCCTTGCTCATAGCCAACCAATCCATCCCAAGGATCAAATCAATATCAGAGTTGCCTAAGACATACGGAGATGCCAGAAAAGCATAATCGCCCATCTTGACAGAGACATCAGGAACCACAGAATTTGACCTCATCTGCGCACCCGGAGAAACAACACCCAAAGGTCTATCCAAATTTGCCGAGGGAAAATCATGCTTGATGAAAAATGACTTTGAGATAAAGCAATGCGAAGCACCAGAATCAAATAATACTTTTGCAGGAAAATCATTGACTAAGAGATTACCCATAATCACGTCTGAGGAGTTGTGTGCTTCAGCTGCATTCACCATATTGACTCTCGCAGACCTGGGGTTGAACTTCACTATAGCATTGCTTGGAGGCTTCCCTGGAGGAGGAGGCGGAAGACGCAGCTGAGAGGTGCACTTGTTGGCATAGTAACCCTTCTGCCCACACTTGTGACAAGTAACATCTGTCGGCTGATAGAACTGCGTCTGAGGATTCCCTTGCTTCTGCTGCTGAACCCTGTGCTCGAAAGATGGGTTGGGTGGGTGGGAAGAACCACGACCACCTGATTCTTGAACTGTTGAGTGTGCCGAGGAGGAGGAGGAGACACCCAGTATTTCTGATGCTTCGGAACTGATACGTCTCAAACGTATCTATAATTTTTGATGGTTTCACGTTGTTATCTTGTCTTCTTTGGTTGTTTTATGTACCTTTTATATCTTTTTGGGGACTGACTTATTAATTCAGTGCCAAGTGCGAGTTCGTGTTTTTTCCGTGTTTTTGACTCTTTTCAGATCTGATTTTGGAACGGAGTCCAAACGGAAGAAAAACCCCGAAATGACTTTTTCCCGAACGAAAGAAGACCACGGGGCTTTTGGGCCAAGCCAGGTGGGCTCTAGGGAGCCCACAAGCCCCCACTCCGCCACCAGGGGGGAGGCGGCGGTGGGCAGGCTTGTGGCCTCCCTGGCCGCCCCCTGACCTAGGCCTTTGGCGTATAAATTCCCAAATATTCCGCAAAAAATCAGGGGAGCCTCGAAAATACTTTTCCGCCGCTGCAAGCTTCCGTTTCCGCGAGATATCATCTGGAGACCCTTCCCGGCGCCCTGCCGGAGGGGACTTTGGAGTTGGAGGGCTTCATCATCATCATCATCATCGCCCCTCCAATGACTCGTGAGTAGTTTACTTCAGACCTACGGATCCGTGTTTAGTAGCTAGATGGCTTCTTCTCTCTCTTGGATCTTCAATACAAAGTTCTCCATGATCTTCATGGAGATCTGTCCGATGTAATCTTCTTTGGCGGTGTGTTTGTCGAGATCCGATGAATTGTGGATTTGTGATGAGATTATCTATGATATATATTTGAGTCTTTGCTGATTTCTTATATGCATGATTTGATATCCTTGTAAGTCTCTGCAAGTCTTGGGTTTTGTTTGGCCAACTAGATCTATGATTCTTGCAATGGGAGAAGTGCTTAGTTTTGGGTTCTACCATGTGGTGACCTTCCCAGTGACAGTAGGGGCAGCAAGGCACACATCAAGTAGTTGCCATCAAGGGTAAAAATATGGGGGTTTTATCATTGGTTTGAGATTATCCCTCTACATCATGTCATCTTGCTTGAGGCGTTACTCTGTTCTTATGGACTTATTACACTAGATGCATGCTGGATAGCGATCGTCGTGTGGAGTAATAGTAGAGATGCAGAAAGTATCGGTCTACTTGTTTCGGACGTGATGCCTATAGAAACAATCATCGCATAGATATCGTCACGACTTTGCGCAGTTCTATCAATTGCTCGACAGTAATTTGTTCACCCACGTCTACTTGCTTTCATGAGAGAAGGCACTAGTAAACACTACGCCCCCCGGGTCTATTCACATCCATCGTTTACACCTCCGCTTTTACTTTGCTTTGTTACTTTGTTGCTTTCAGTTCTCACTTGGCAAACAATCTATAAGGGATTGACAACCCCTTCATAGTGTTGGGTGCAAGCTTTTGTGTTTGTGCAGGATCTTGAGATACTCTTCCACCAGATTGATACCTTGGTTCTCAAACTGAGGGAAGTACTTACCACCGCTACGCTACATCACCCTTTCCGCTTCGGGGGAACACCAACGCAAGGCTCCAAGGCCACGGGGGAAATCCTTTGCATACTTGCCTAGGAAGTCCCTTAAGGCGTAGCCGCAGCAGAAGGATTTCTGGTGCCGTTGCTGAGGAGTATGAAGAAGTATTCTCCCGTCAACGTGCCTATTTCTGGCACCATTGGAAGGTCTTTTGTTGCAGTAGCAGGAACCACGTGAGTTGAGGAAGACGAACTGGACTCTCTGAAACTCTTCTTCGAATTCTCCACCCTGAGCAAAGCTGCCTCAGCCCTGAGAGCCAAGTTATAGAACTTATCAAACTCATCAGGATCCTGCAAGGCGAGGACCAGCTGCAAGTCCTCTTTCAGACCACCTCTGAACTGATAGATCTTGCTCTTCTGATCTGGAATGTCCCGCAAGGCATATCGGGCTAGCTCGTGGAACTCGACGTTTTACTTGTACACGGAGGAACCACCTTGCTTCAAGCGCCTGAACTTCTCACGCATTTCTTCCACAAAGCTAGACGGGATATAGTGAGACCTGAAATCTCTGCAGAACTCATCCCAAGTGATCAATCTGCCACCCTGGAGTCCTTCAACTGCTGCCACCAAACTGCTGCCTGCCCCTTGAGCTGAAATGTTGCAAACTTGATGAAGTCCTCTGGACGGACATTGCTGCACTCATAGTGTTTGTTCATGTCCTGAATCCAGTCCTGGGCGTCAAACGGATGATCATAGACGTGAAGGTCTTCGGCTGGTTTGCTAGGAATTGACTCAGAGATGCAAACTGATTACCACCATGGTTGAAATTGCCCTACTACTGATTTGTCCTCTCTTGCAACAGCTAGATTAACATCTGGGTGTTAGCATTTGTTGCAGCCATCACCGCTTGCCAAGCCTCTGCAGGAGGAGGCGGCAGAGGAGGAGGAGGCGGAGTGGGTGGCGGCGGCATTTCAACACCCTCACGATCCGGATTCTGACGAGTTGGTGGAGCCATCGTGAAGATGGACAACACATTAGACTAGAGAATAATATTGAAGGTAAAGATGAATCAAAAGGCAGGAATATCTGAACAAGAATATTAGCAATTGCACTCGAACAAAATAGTAAGAATGCTTCCTCAAAGTGACTGTCGACAAAATCTGATTAAAGACCACTTGCAAACCAAGTATGAGCTAGAACTGCTCGGAACAAACGTATGATCGAGATTCCATCCGATATCTTCGTGGATAAGATCGCACGGGCTTGAATTTACAGTAACCATCCTGTGCAAGGCAGTGCACACGACTTACGAAGCGTCCTCGAGTCGTAGCAAGCTACAAGGACTCTTTAAGACACAACGAGAACCGCTTTAAGACGACCGTGAAAAAACATACACACTGAATGTCGAATCCCAACCTCACATCATGCATCTGCAGGAAGATTGTCCTATAAGTCACTACTTGATATCCCACCTATGAATTCCCAAATATCTGGTCATGCAATCTGGTACACGGATACAAGGAGTAATATTTCACACAACTCCTATACTAACCCGTCCAGTGTATTACATCCGTCAACACATAACCAGAATCTCGGACCTTCATCTACTACAGACCCTCATGTTCACAACGATACACAGTGTGGCGATACATCCGGAACTCTCTGCACCAGTACTAGGGAAGCCGGACTCCTCTCGTCACAACTAGTATTGAAGCAATTACGAACATCCTCCGACCTGAGATACTAAGAAATCTGAATGATGGCAATGTGCACAAGAATCTCCTGGAGCTCAACTCCCCGGAGGAAATCAAGTCAGACAGGAGGCACCAAGATAGAACTCCGTCACATCGATATCATATAGATTTCAAAATACCCGCGTGATCCTAATTTTTTTTGAGCGAGAAGAGGAGTAGAATTAAGGTTTCCTAAGTCGAGAACCTCACCAGAGCATAGAAGAGAAGAAAAAAGAAACCTACTCTCCAATATAACTAAGACTCAAAACATTTTACTAGACTCGACTCGGCCAAGTTCGATCACACAAAGGGTCCTATGGTCGTAAGGCTCTGATTACCAACTTGTAACGACTAAGATGCGACCCTTTCCTATTTTGGGGGCGATGCCCCAAAAGGGAAAGAGGCGCATCTAAACGTTTCACAAGCGAGATAATCATAACATTACATAACTGAAGAATGACAAGTAGGGCATACACTTGCCACCTGACATAGTATAACATAAGGTTTACATCCACACAATTATTCAGAGCAGAGTTTAGCCCCGCTACGGACAACATGAAACAAGTAAAAAAACCTATGACATTCCGCATGCTGGCCCATGATCACGACCACGACCTCGGTCCTCCGGATAGTTCACGTACAGTCGGTCAGACTCCTCATCATACTGCCACTTCAGCTGGGTGCCATCAGGATCTCCTGCATCGGGCGAACCTGTACCTGTTGGGGTGTTGTAGTAAACTGTGAGCCACGGGGACTCAGCAATCGGATGACCTTGGTATCGAATCTAGTCAAGTTATTAGGTGAGGAAGGTTTAGTGTATAGGTTTGCAACAACCTAAGCATATATGGTGGCTAACCTACGATGAACAGAGTAATCGATATGGTGGTCTACAGAAGCGGTCGAAGACTAGATAATCACTAAGCGATCTTGAACACCTACTTACGTCAAACATAACCCCACCGTGTTCCCGGTCGAAGAGAGGTCTTCGAAGGAGACAGACACGGTTACGCACACAGTTGGCAGTTTTATTAGGGTTACTTTAAGTTGTCAAGAACCGGATGTTAACAAATTATCCATGTTTGCCACATAACCGCGGGCACGGCTTTTCAAAAGATTAAACCCTGCAGGGGTGCTCCAACTAGTCCATCACAAACTACCACGGGCCGCAAAGTAATCCTCTATCACGAATCTCGTGATCTCGTCGGATTCCTGAGAGGAAAACCTCAACTTTGAGGAGACCCAAAGTTTCACCGGGATTCCTATACGCAAGATATATCGCTAAGGTAAGAAAAATCTAGCAGGACCTCCCAACGTGTCGACGACCCCGATAAGAGCCGTGTATCTCACTCTCAGGACACGCCGGATAAGGGAAGCGTACGGTGGTCTGATAGAAATCACCCGAGTTGCCCCGGGTTGGCCCCGCACGGTGCTCTAGTTTGGACCAACACTCATGAGGAGCATTGGCCCGGTTTGTTGATTAATTCCTCGGGGTAGCTATTCCCTATGCAAATTATTATTAGGTGATTAGCAGATTAAAACCAAAGTTGGGTCCTGCCGGACAAGTCTTAACACTACACGATTTATCAAAGGGGTCCCCATAACAACCCCGAACGTGTTAGGAGTGATCAGTTATGAAAACAAACACCGGTAACCGAAACTAAGGCGGCAATAACGGAACAAATCACCCGGTAAAAGGCTAGGCCTTCCGTCATTTACCAAGTATATAGGTGCATTAATTAAATAGAAGTATATGTTGGAAATATGCCCTAGAGGCAATAATAAATTAGTTATTATTATATTTCTTTGTTCATGATAATCGTTTATTATCCATGCTATAATTGTATTGATTGGAAACACAGTGCATGTGTGGATACATAGACAAAACATTGTCCCTAGTAAGCCTCTAGTTGATTGGCTCGTTGATCAAAGATGGTCAAGGTTTCCTGACCATAGGCAAGTGTTGTCACTTGATAAAAGGATCACATCATTAGGAGAATCATGTGATGGACTAGACCCAAACTAATAGACGTAGCATGTTGATCGTGTCATTTTGTTGCTACTGTTTTCTGCGTGTCAAGTATTTGTTCCTATGACCATGAGATCATATAACTCACTGACACCGGAGGAATGCTTTGTGTGTATCAAACGTCGCAACGTAACTAGGTGACTATAAAGATGCTCTACAGGTATCTCCGAAGGTGTTCGTTGAGTTAGTATGGATCGAGACTGGGATTTGTCACTCCGTGTGACGGAGAGGTATCTCGGGGCCCACTCGGTAATACAACATCACACACAAGCCTTGCAAGCAATGTGACTTAGTTTAAGTTGCGAGATCTTGTATTACGGAACGAGTAAAGAGACATGCCGGTAAACGAGATTGAAATAGGTATGCGGATACTGACGATCGAATCTCGGGCAAGTAACATACCGAAGGACAAAGGGAATGACATACGGGATTATATGAATCCTTGGCACTGAGGTTCAAACGATAAGATCTTCGTAGAATATGTGGGATCCAATATGGGCATCCAGGTCCCGCTATTGGATATTGACCGAGGAGTCACTCGGGTCATGTCTACATAGTTCTCGAACCCGCAGGGTCTGCACACTTAAGGTTCGACGTTGTTTTATGCGTATTTGAGTTATATGGTTGGTTACCGAATGTTGTTCGGAGTCCCGGATAAGATCACAGACGTCACGAGGGTTTCCGGAATGGTCCGGAAACGAAGATTGATATATAGGATGACCTCATTTGATTACCGGAAGGTTTTCGGAGTTACCGGGAATGTACCGGGAATGACGAATGGGTTCCGGGTGTTCACCGGTGGGGGCAACCCACCCCGGGGAAGCCCATAGGCCTTGGGGGTGGCGCACCAGCCCTTAGTGGGCTGGTGGGACAGCCCAAAAAGGCCCTATGCGCCATAGGAAGAAAATCAAAGAGAAAAGGAAAGAAAAAGGAGGAGGTGGGAAATAGGGGAAGGACTCCTCCTTCCAAACCTAGTTGGATTCGGTTTGGAAGGGGAGGACTCCCCCCTTGGCTCGGCCGACCCCCTTGGGGGTCCTTGGACCCCAAGGCAAGGCTCCCCCTCTTCCCCCTATATATACGGAGGTTTTAGGGCTGATTTGAGACAACTTTGCCACGGCAGCCGGACCACATATCTCCACGGTTTTACCTCTAGATCGCGTTTCTGCGGAGCTCGGGCGGAGCCCTGCTGAGATTAGATCACCACCAACCTCCGGAGCACCGTCACGCTGCCGGAGAACTCATCTACCTCTCCGTCTCTCTTGCTGGATCAAGAAGGCCGAGATCATCGTCGAGCTGTACGTGTGCTGAACGCGGAGGTGCCGTCCGTTCGGCACTAGATCGTGGGACGGATCGCGGGACGGTTCGCGGGGCGAATCGAGGGACGTGAGGATGTTCCACTACATCAACTACGTTTTCTTAACGCTTCTGCTGTGCGATCTACAAGGGTACGTAGATTGAATATCCCCTCTCGTAGATGGACATCACCATGATAGGTCTTCGTGCGCGTAGGAAATTTTTTGTTTCCCATGCGACGTTCCCCAACAGTGGCATCATGAGCTAGGTTCATGCGTAGAAGTCTTCCCGAGTAGAACACAAAAGTTTTTGTGGGCGGTGATGTGCATTTTGCTGCCCTCCTTAGTCTTTTCTTGATTCCGCTGTACTGTTGGATCGAAGCGGCTCGGACCGACATTACTCGTACGCTTACGAGAGACAGGTTTCATCGCTACGAGTAACTCCGTTGCTCAAAGATGACTGGCGGGTGTCGGTTTCTCCAACTTTAGTTGAATCGGAATTGATCGAGGAGGTCCTTGGATGAGGTTAAATACCAATTCATATATCTCCGTTGTGGTGTTTGCGTAAGTAAGATGCGATCCTACTAGATACCCATGGTCACCACGTAAAACATGCAACAACAATTAGAGGACGTCTAACATGTTTTTCCAGGGTATGCTTGTGATGTGATATATTGGATGTATGAGATGATCATGTTGTAATAGTTAATATCGACTTGCACATCGATGGTACGGCAACCGGCAGGAGCCATAGGGTTGTCTTTAAACTAACGTTTGTGCTTGCAGATGTGTTTACTATATTGCTAGGACGTAGCTTTAGTAGTAATAGCATGAGTAGCACGACAACCCCGATGGCAACACGTTGATGGAGATCATGATGATGGAGATCATGGTGTGACGCCGGTGACAAGAAGATCGTGCCGGTGCTTTGGTGATGGAGATCAAGAAGCACATGATGATGGCCATATCATGTCACTTATGAATTGCATGTGATGTTAATCCTTTTATGCACCTTATTTTGCTTAGAACGACGGTAGCATTATGAGGTGATCTCTCACTAAAATTTCAAGACGAAATTGTGTTGTCCCCGACTGTGCACCGTTGCGACAGTTCTTCGTTTCGAGACACCACGTGATGATCGGGTGTGATAGACTCAACGTTCACATACAACGGGTGCAAAACAGTTGCACACGCGGAACACTCGGGTTAAGCTTGACGAGCCTAGCATGTGCAGACATGGCCTCGGAACACATGAGACCGAAAGGTCGAGCATGAATCGTATAGTTGATATGATTAGCATAAGAGATGCTTACCACTGAAACTATTCTCGACTCACGTGACGATCGGACTTGCGATAGTGGATTTGGATCATGTACCACTCAAATGACTAGAGAGATGTACTTTTTGAGTGGGAGTTCTTAAGTAATATGATTAAATGAACTAATTGTCATGAACATAGTCTAATGGTCTTTGCGAATTACGATGTAGCTTGCGCTATAGCTCTACTGTTTTTATATGTTCCTAGAGAAAATTTAGTTGAAAGTTGATAGTAGCAAACTTTGCAGACTGAGTCTGTGAAACCGAGGATTGTCCTCGTTGCTGCGCAGAAGGCTTATGTCCTTAATGCACCACTCGGTGTGCTACACCTCGAGCGTCGTCTGTAGATGTTGTGAACATCCAACATACACGTTTCTGATGACTACACGATAGTTCAGTACAAAATACTTAATGGCTTAGAAGCAAGGCGCCGAAGACGTTTTGAAATGTCACGGAACATAAGAGATGTTCTAAAGAGATGAAATTGTGATTTCATGCTTGTGCCCTTGTTAAGAGGTATGAGACCTCCGACAAGATTCTTTGTCCATGAAGTAAAGGAGAAAAACTCAATCGTTGAGCGTGTGCTCAGATTGTCTGAGTACGACAATCACTTGAATCAAGTGGGAGTTAATCTTCCACTTGAGATAGTGATGGTTCTCCAAAGTCACTGCCACCAAGCTGTGAGAGCTTCGTGATGAACTATAACATATCAAGGATAGATACAATGATCCTTGAGAGATTCGTGATGTATGACACTGCGAAAGTAGAAATCAAGAAGGAGCATCAATGCTTGATGGTTAGTAAAACCAGTAAGTTTCATGAAAGGCAAGGGCTAGAAGGGATACTTCGTGAAACAGCAAAACAGTTGCTGCACTAATGAAGAGACCCAAGTCTAAACCCAAACCCGAGACTAAGTGCTTCTGTTATGAGGGGAACGGTCACTGAGGCGGAGCTACCCTAGATGCTTGGTAGATAAGTAGGCTGGCAAAGTCGAAAGTAGTATATTTGATATACATGATGTTGATGTGTGCTTTACTAGTACTCCTAGTAGAGCGAGGGTATTGGATACCGGTTCAGTTGCTAAGTGATTGGTAACACGAAATGAAAGCTACGGAATAAACGGAGACTAGCTAAAGGCGAGGTGACAATACGTGTTGGAAGTGTTTCCAAGGTTGATATGATCAAACTTCGCACGCTCCCTCTATCATCGGGATTGGTGGTGAAACCAAAATAATTGTTATTTGGTGTTTGCGTTGAGCATGAACATGATTGGATCGTGTTTGTTGTAATACGATTATTCATTTAAAATAATAATAGTTATTCTATTTTGCTTGAATAATTACCCTCAATGGTTTATTGAATCTCGATCGTAGTGTTACACATGTTCATAATATTAGTGCCAAAAGATAAAAAGTAATAATGATAGTACCACTTAGTTGTGGCACTGCCACTTGAGTCATGTTGGTGTAAAATGCATGAAGAAGTCCATGCTGATGGATCGTTTGGACTCACTTGATTTTGAATCACTTGAGACATGCAAAACATGCCACATGAAACAAGTAGAGTAACTTGTTGGGAGTAATGTATTTTTGATGTGTGCAGTCCAATAAGTGCTAAGGCACGCAGTGGATATCATTATGTTCTTACTTCACTGACGATTTGAGTAGATACATGAGTATTTACTTAATGAATCACAAGTCTGAAATATTAAAAAGTTCAATTCTGTTCCAGGAGTGAAGTTCGTCGTAACAAGAGGATAAACTGTCTACGATATGATCATAGAAATGAATATCTGAGTTACGAGTTTTGGTACACAGTTAAGACAATGTGGAAATTGTTTCGCAGTTCATGCCACCTGGAACATCATAGTGTGATGATGTGTTTGTACGTCATAGCCACGCACTATTTGGTATGGTACATGCTATGATGTCTCTTATCGAATTACCACTATTGTTTATGGGTTATGCATTAGAGACAACCGCATTCACTTTAAATAGGGCACCGCATATTTCCGTTGAGATGACACAGTATAGACTGAGGTTTAGAGAAATCTAAACGGTCGTTTCTTGAAAGTTTGGGGCTTCGACACTTATGTGAAAAAGTTTCAGTCTGATAAGCTCGAACCCAAAGCGGATAAATGCATCTTCATAGGATATCCAAAACAGTTGGGTACATCTCCTATCTCAGATCCGGAAGCAAAGTGTTTGTTTCCAGAAACGGGTTCTTTCTTGAGGAAAGGTTTCTCTCGAAAGAATTGAGTGGTAGGGTGATAGAACTTGATGAGGTTATTGAACCATCACTTCGACTAGTGTGTAGCAGGGCACAAGAAGTTGTTCCTGTGGCGCCTACACCAATTGAAGTGGAAGCTGATGATGGTGATCATTGAGCTTCGGATCAAGTTACTACAAACCTCGTAGGTCGACAAGGTCGCGTACTACTACAGAGTGGTATGGTAACCCTGTCTTGGAGGTCATGTTGTTGAGCAACAATGAACCTACGAGTTATGGAGAAAGCAATGGTGGGCCCGGATTCCAACAAATGGCTAGAGGCCATGAAATCCGAGAGAGGATCCATGTATGAAAACAAAGTGTAGACTTTGGAAGAACTACTTGATGGTCATAGGACTATTGAGTAAAGATGGATCTTTAAAAGGAAGACAGACGATGATGGTGATAAGTCACTATTAAGAAAAGCTCGACTTGTCGCAAAGATGTTTTCCGACAAGATCAAACAGTTGACTATGATGAGACTTTCTCACTCGTAGCGATGCTAAAAGTCTGTTAGAATTATGTTAGTAATTGATGCATTATTTATGAAATATTGCACATATGATGTCAAAACATTGTTTCCTCAACGGTTTCCCTGAGCAAACATTGTATGTGATACAAACAGGAGGTTTTGTCGATCCTAAAGATACTAGCAAGTATGCAAGCTCAAGCGATCCTTCAATGGACTGGTGCAAGCATCTCAGAGTTGGAATATACACTTTGATGAGATGATCAAAGATTTTGGGTTTGTACAAGGTTTATGAGAAACTTGTATTTCCAAAGAAGTGAGTGGGAGCACTATAGAATTTCTGATGAGTATATGTGGTTGACATATTGTGGATCAGAAGTAATGTAGAATTTCTGTAAAGCATACAAGGTTGTTTGAAAGGAGTTTTCAAAGGAGTACCTAGATTGCGCTACTTGAACGTTGAGCATCAAAGATATATGGAGATAGATCGAAAGCGCTTAATGGAAGTTTCAACAAGATGCATGCTTTGACAAGTTTTTGAAGGAGTTCAAAATAGATCAACAGAGAAGGAGTTCTTGGTTGCGTTGTGAGGTGTGAATTTGAGTAAGACTCAAAACCCGACCCCGGTAGAATAAAGAGAATAGATGAAGGTCGTCTTCTATGCCTTGGCCGTAGAATCTGAAGTATGCCATGCTGGGTACCGCACCTGATGTGTGCCTTGACTCAAAGTCTGTTGAGAGGTACACAGAGTGATCCATGATTGAATCACTAGCAGGGGTGAAAATTTATCCTTAGTAACTGATGGGATAAGGAATTTTTCTCGATTATGGAGGTGGTTAAAGAGTTCGTCGTAAAGGGTTACGTCGATGCAAGCTTTGACACTAATCCGAATAACTATGAGTAGTGAAATCATAGTTATCTTGAACACCTACTTACTGTTGGAAATATGCCCTAGAGGCAATAATAAATTAGTTATTATTATATTTCTTAGTTCATGATAATCGTTTATTATTCATGCTATAATTGTATTGATTGGAAACACAATACTTGTGTGGATACATAGACAAAACACTGTCCCTAATAAGCCTCTAGTTGACTAGCTCGTTGATCAAAGATGGTTAAGGTTTCCTGGCCATAGGCAAGTGTTGTCACTTGATAACGGGATCACATCATTAGGAGAATCATGTGATGGACTAGACCCAAACTAATAGACGTAGCATGTTGATCGTGTCATTTTGTTGCTACTGTTTTCTGCGTGTCAAGTATTTGTTCCTATGACCATGAGATCATATAACTCACGGACACCGGAGGAATGCTTTGTGTGTATCAAACGTCGCAACGTAACTGGGTGACTATAAAGATGCTCTACAGGTATCTCCGAAGGTGTTCGTTGAGTTAGTATAGATCGAGACTGGGATTTGTCACTCCGTGTGACGGAGAGGTATCTCGGGGCCCACTCGGTAATACAACATCACACACAAGCCTTGCAAGCAATGTAACTTAATGAAAGTTGCGGGATCTTGTATTACGGAACGAGTAAAGAGACTTGCTGGTAAACGAGATTGAAATAGGTATGCGGATACTGAGGATCGAATCTCGGGCAAGTAACATACCGAAGGACAAAGGGAATGACATACGGGATTATATGAATCCTTGGCACTGAGGTTCAAACGATAAGATCTTCGTAGAATATGTGGGATCCAATATGGGCATCCAGGTCCCGCTATTGGATATTGACCGAGGAGTCACTCGGGTCATGTCTACATAGTTCTCGAACCCGCAGGGTCTGCACACTTAAGGTTCGACGTTGTTTTATGCGTATTTGAGTTATATGGTTGGTTACCGAATGTTGTTCGGAGTCCCGGATGAGATCCAGGACGTCACGAGGAGCTCCGGAATGGTCCGGAGGTAAAGATTGATATATAGGAAGTCTGTTTTGGTCACCGGAAAAGTTTCGGGCTCATCGGTAGTGTACCGGGAGTGCCGGGAGGGGTGCCGGGGACCATCGGGAGGGGTGTCACACCCCAAGGGGTCTCATGGGCTATGGGAAGAGATAAACCAGCCCCTAGTGGGCTGGAATAAGTTCCCACTAAGGCCCATAAGGTTTGAGAAGGAAAAACACAAGGTGGAAAGAGTTTCCAAGTGGGAAGGTGGAATCCTACTCCAAGTAGGATTGGAGTAGGACTCCTCCACCTCCAATTTCGGTCAAACCTTGAGGGTTTGAGGCTGCCTCTTCCCTCCCCCTCCCTCGTATATATACGGAGGTTTTAGGGCTGATTTGAGACAACTTTTGCCACGGCAGCCCGACCACATACCTCCACGGTTTTTCCTCTAGATCGCGTTTCTGCGGAGCTCGGGCGGAGCCCTGCCGAGATTAGATCATCACCAACCTCCGGAGCGCCGTCACGCTGCCGGAGAACTCTTCTACCTCTCCGTCTATCTTGCTGGATCAAGAAGGCCGAGATTATCGTCGAGCTGTACGTGTGCTGAACGCGGAGGTGCCGTCCGTTCGGTACTAGATCGTGGGACTGATCGCGGGATTGTTCGCGGGGCGGATCGAGGGACGTGAGGACGTTCCACTACATCAACCGCGTTCTCTAACGCTTCTGCTGTACGGTCTACAAGGGTACGTAGATCACTCATCCCCTCTCGTAGATGGACATCACCATGATAGGTCTTCGTGCGCGTAGGAAAATTTTTGTTTCCCGTGCGACGTTCCCCAACAGTGGCATCATGAGCTAGGTTCATGCGTAGATGTCTTCTCGAGTAGAACACAAAAGTTTTTGTGGGCGGTGATGTGCGTTTTGCTGCCCTCCTTAGTCTTTTCTTGATTCCGCGGTATTGTTGGATTGAAGCGGCTTGGAACGACATTACTCGTACGCTTACGAGAGACTTGTTTCATCGTTACGAGTAACCCCCTTTGCTCAAAGATGACTGGCAAGTGACGGTTTCTCCAACTTTAGTTGAATCGGATTTGACCGAGGAGGTCCTTGGATGAGGTTAAATAGCAACTCATATATCTCCGTTGTGGTGTTTGCGTAAGTAAGATGCGATCCTACTAGATACCCATGGTCACCACGTAAAACATGCAACAACAATTAGAGGACGTCTAACTTGTTTTTGCAGGGTATGCTTGTGATGTGATATGGCCAACGACGTGATGTGATATATTGGATGTATGAGATGATCATGTTGTAATAGAAATATCGACTTGCACGTCGATGGTACGGCAACCGGCAGGAGCCATAGGGTTGTCTTTATACTAACGTTTGTGCTTGCAGATGCGTTTACTATTTTGCTAGGATGTAGCTTTAGTAGTAATAGCATGAGTAGCACGACAACCCCGATGGCAACACGTTGATGGAGATCATGATGATGGAGATCATGGTGTGACGCCGGTGACAAGAAGATCGTGCCGGTGCTTTGGTGATGGGGATCAAGAAGCACGTGATGATGGCCATATCATGTCACTTATGAATTGCATGTGATGTTAATCCTTTTTTGCACCTTATTTTGCTTAGAACGACGGTAGCATTATGAGGTGATCTCTCACTAAAATTTCAAGACGAAATTGTGTTCTCCCCGACTGTGCACCGTTGCTACAGTTCGTCGTTTCGAGACACCACGTGATGATCGGGTGTGATAGACTCAACGTTCACATACAACGGGTGCAAAACAGTTGCGCACGCGGAACACTCGGGTTAAGCTTGACGAGCCTAGCATGTGCAGACATGGCCTCGGAACACATGAGACCGAAAGGTCGAGCATGAATCGTATAGTTGATATGATTAGCATAGAGATGCTTACCACTGAAACTATTCTCGACTCACGTGATGATCGGACTTGAGATAGTGGATTTGGATCATGTAGCACTCAAATGACTAGAGAGATGTACTTTTTGAGTGGGAGTTCTTAAGTAATATGATTAATTGAACTAATTGTCATGAACATAGTCTAATGGTCTTTGCGAATTACAATGTAGCTTGCGCTATAGCTCTACTGTTTTATATGTTCCTAGAGAAAATTTAGTTGAAAATTGATAGTAGCAAACTTTGCAGACCGAGTCTGTAAAACCGAGGATTGTCCTCGTTGCTGCACAGAAGGCTTATGTCCTTAATGCACCACTCGGTGTGCTGCACCTCGAGCGTCGTCTGTGGATGCTGTGAACATCCGACATACACGTTTCTGATGACTACACGATAGTTCAGTACAAAAATACTTAATGGCTTAGAAGCAAGGCGCCGAAAACGTTGTAAAACGTCACGGAACATAAGTGATGTTCTAAAGAGATGAAATTGTGATTTCATGCTTGTGCCCTTGTTAAGAGGTACGAGACCTCCGACAATATTCTTTGTCCACAAAGCACAGGAGAAAAGGCTCAATCGTTGAGCATGTGCTCAGATTGTCTGAGTACGGCAATCGCTTGAATCAAGTGGGAGTTAATCTTCCAGATGAGATAGTGATAGTTCTCCAAAGTCACTACCACCAAGCTGTGAGAGCTTCGTGATGAACTATAACATATCAAGGATACATACAATGATCCTTGAGCGATTCGCGATGTTTGACACTGCGAAAGTAGAAATCAAGAAGGAGCATCAATAGTTGATGGTTTGTAAAACCACTAAGTTTCAAGAAAAGCAAGGGCTAGAAGGGATACTTCGTGAAACGGCAAAACAGTTGCTGCACTAATGAAGAGACCCAAGATTAAACCCAAACCCGAGACTAAGTGCTTCTGTAATGAGGGGAACAATCACTGAGGTGAAGCAACTCAAGATACTTGGTAGATAAGAAGGCTGGCAAAAGTCGAAAGAAGTGTATTTGATATACATGATGTTGATGTGTACTTTACTAGTACTCCTAGTAGCACGAGGGTATTGGATACCGGTTCGGTTGCTAAGTGATTAGTGACACGAAATGAAAGCTACGACATAGACGGAGACTAGCTAAAGGCGAGGTGACGATACGTGTTGGAAGTGTTTCCAAGATTGATATGATCAAACGTCGCACGCTCCCTCTACCATCGGGATTGGTGTTAAACCTAAATAATTGTTATTTGGTGCTTGCGTTAAGCATGAACATGATTGGATCGTGTTTATTGCAATACAATTATTCATTTAAAGAGAATAATGGTTACTCTATTTTCTTGAATGTTCACCTTCAATGGTTTATTGAATCTCGATTGTAGTGTTACACATGTTCATGATATTGGTGCCAAAAGATACGAGTTAATGATGATACTACCACTTACTTGTGGCACTGCCGCTTGAGTCATGTTAGTATAAATTGCATGAAGAGGCTCCATGCTGATGGATCTTTGTACTCACTTGATTTCGAATCACAAGTGACATGTAAATCATACCACATGAGCAAGGCCTTGTTTTCATTGAGATGAAATAAGATAGTAACTTGTTGGAAGTAATACATTTTGATGTATGCAGTCCAATGGGTGCTGAGGCACGCAGTGGATATCATTATGTTCTTACTTCACTGACGATTTGAGTAGATACAGGAGTATTTACTTAATGAATCACAAGTCTGAAATGTTGAAAAGTTCAATTCCGTTTCAGAGTGAAGTTCGTCGTAACAAGAGGATAAACTGTCTACGATATGATCATGGAAATGAATATCTGAGTTACGAGTTTTGGTACACAGTTAAGACAATGTGGAAATTGTTTCGCAAGTTCATGCCACCTGGAACATCATAGTGTGATGATGTGTCTGAACGTCATAGCCACGCACTATTTGGTATGGTGCATACTATGATGTCTCTTATCGAATTACCACTATCGTTTATGGGTTATGCATTAGAGACAACCGCACTCACTTTAAATAGGGCACCGCGTATTTTCGTTGAGATGACACAGTATAGACTGAGGTTTAGAGAAATCTAAACTGTCGTTTCTTGAAAGTTTGGGGCTTCGACACTTATGTGAAAAAGTTTCAGTCTGATAAGCTCGAACCCAAAGCGGATAAATGAATCTTCATAGGATATCCAAAACAGTTGGGTACATCTCCTATCTCAGATCCGAAAGCAAAGTGTTTGTTTCTAGAAACGGATCCTTTCTCGAGGAAAGGTTTCTCTCGAAAGAATTGAGTGGGAGGGTAGTAGATCTTGATAAGGTTATTGAACCATCACTTCAACCAGTGTGTAGCAGGGCGCAGGAAGTTGTTCATGTGGCGCCTACACCAATTGAAGTGGAAGCTGATGATGATGATCATTGAGCTTCGAATCAAGTTACTACAAACCTCGTAGGTCGACAAGGTCGCGTACTGCTGCAGAGTAGTACGGTAACCCTGTCTTGGAGGTCATGTTGTTGAGCAACAGTGAACCTACGAGTTATGGAGAAAGCGATGGTGGGCCCAGATTCCGACAAATGGCTGGAAGCCATGAAATCCGAGAGAGGATCCATGTGTGAAAACAAAGTGTAGACTTTGGTAGAACTACTTGATGGTCATAGGACTATTGAGTAGAAATGGATCTTTAAAAGAAGACAGACGATGATGGTGATAAGTCACTATTAAGAAAAGCTCGACTTGCCGCAAAAATGTTTTCGACAAGATCAAACAGTTGACTATGATGAGACTTTCTCACTCGTAGCGATGCTAAAAGTCTGTTAGAATTATGTTAGTTGTTGATGCATTATTTGTGAAATATTGCACGTAGGATGTCAAAACATTGTTTTCTCGACGGTTTCCTTGAGCAAACATTGTATGTGATACAACCAGAAGGTTTTGTTGATCCTAAAGATACTAGCAAGTATGCAAGCTCCAGTGATCCTTCAATGGACTGGTGCAAGCATCTCGGAGTTGGAATATACACTTTGATGAGATGATCAAAGATTTTGGGTTTGTACAAGGTTTATGAGAAACTTGTATTTCCAAAGAAGTGAGTGGGAGCACTATAGAATTTCTGATAAGTATATGTGGTTGACATATTGTGGATCAGAAGTAATGTAGAATTTCTGTAAAGCATACAAGGTTGTTTGAAAGGAGTTTTCAAAGAAATACCTGGATTGAGCTACTTGAACGTTGAGCATCAAAGATCTATGGAGATAGATCAAAAGCGCTTAATAGAAGTTTCAACAAGATGCATGCCTTGACAAGTTTTTGAAAGAGTTCAAAAATAGATCAGCAAAGAAGGAGTTCTTGGTTGCGTTGTGAGGTGTGAATTTGAGTAAGACTCAAAACCCGACCACGGCAGAATAAAGAGAATAGACGAAGGTCGTCTTCTATGCCTTAGCCGTAGAATTTAAAGTATGCCATGCTGTGTACCGCACCTGATGTGTGCCTTGACTCAAAATCTGTTGAGAGGTACAGAGAGTGATCCATGATTGAATCACCAGCAGCGGTCAAAATTTATCCTTAGTAACAAATGGACTAAGGAATTTTTCTCGATTATGGAGGTGGTTAAAGAGTTCGTCGTAAAGGGTTACGTCGATGCAAGCTTTGACACTAATCCGAATAACTATGAGTAGTGAAACGGATTCGTATAGTAGAGTAGATATTTGGAGTATTTCCGAATAGCACATAGTAGCAGCATCTATAAGATGACATAAAGATTTGTAAAGAACACACGGATCTGAAAGTTTCAGAACCGTTGACTAAAAACCTCTCTCAAGAGCAAGACGTGATCAGACCCCATAACAATATGGGTGTTGGATTCGTTGGAATCACATGGTGATGTGAACTAGATTATTGACTCTAGTGCAAGTGGGAGACTGTTGGAAATATGCCCTAGAGGCAATAATAAATTAGTTATTATTATATTTCTTAGTTCATGATAATCGTTTATTATTCATGCTATAATTGTATTGATTGGAAACACAATACTTGTGTGGATACATAGACAAAACACTGTCCCTAGTAAGCCTCTAGTTGACTAGCTCGTTGATCAAAGATGGTTAAGGTTTCCTGGCCATAGGCAAGTGTTGTCACTTGATAACGGGATCACATCATTAGGAGAATCATGTGATGGACTAGACCCAAACTAATAGACGTAGCATGTTGATCGTGTCATTTTGTTGCTACTGTTTTCTGCGTGTCAAGTATTTGTTCCTATGACCATGAGATCATATAACTCACTGACACCGGAGGAATGCTTTGTGTGTATCAAACGTCGCAACGTAACTGGGTGACTATAAAGATGCTCTACAGGTATCTCCGAAGGTGTTCGTTGAGTTAGTATAGATCGAGACTGGGATTTGTCACTCCGTGTGACGGAGACGTATCTCGGGGCCCACTCGGTAATACAACATCACACACAAGCCTTGCAAGCAATGTAACTTAATGAAAGTTGCGGGATCTTGTATTACGGAACGAGTAAAGAGACTTGCCGGTAAACGAGATTGAAATAGGTATGCGGATACTGACGATCGAATCTCGGGCAAGTAACATACCGAAGGACAAAGGGAATGACATACGGGATTATATGAATCCTTGGCACTGAGGTTCAAACGATAAGATCTTCGTAGAATATGTGGGATCCAATATGGGCATCCAGGTCCCGCTATTGGACATTGACCGAGGAGTCACTCGGGTCATGTCTACATAGTTCTCGAACCCGCAGGGTCTGCACACTTAAGGTTCGACGTTGTTTTATGCGTATTTGAGTTATATGGTTGGTTACCGAATGTTGTTCGGAGTCCCGGATGAGATCCAGGACGTCACGAGGAGCTCCGGAATGGTCCGGAGGTAAAGATTGATATATAGGAAGTCCTGTTTTGGTCACCGGAAAAGTTTCGGGCTCATCGGTAGTGTACCGGGAGTGCCGGGAGGGGTGCCGGGGACCATCGGGAGGGGTGTCACACCCCAAGGGGTCTCATGGGCTATGGGAAGAGATAAACCAGCCCCTAGTGGGCTGGAATAAGTTCCCACTAAGGCCCATAAGGTTTGAGAAGGAAAAACACAAGGTGGAAAGAGTTTCCAAGTGGGAAGGTGGAATCCTACTCCAAGTAGGATTGGAGTAGGACTCCTCCACCTCCAATTTCGGTCAAACCTTGAGGGTTTGAGGCTGCCTCTTCCCTCCCCCTCCCTCCTATATATACGGAGGTTTTAGGGCTGATTTGAGACAACTTTTTCCACGGCAGCCCGACCACATACCTCCACGGTTTTTCCTCTAGATCGCGTTTCTGCGGAGCTCGGGCGGGCCCTGCCGAGATTAGATAATCACCAACCTCCGGAGCGCCGTCACGCTGCCGGAGAACTCTTCTACCTCTCCGTCTCTCTTGCTGGATCAAGAAGGCCGAGATCATCGTCGAGCTGTACGTGTGCTGAACGCGGAGGTGCCGTCCGTTCGGTACTAGATCGTGGGACTGATCGCGGGATTGTTCGCGGGGCGGATCGAGGGACGTGAGGACGTTCCACTACATCAACCGCGTTCTCTAACGCTTCTGCTGTACGGTCTACAAGGGTACGTAGATCACTCATCCCCTCTCGTAGATGGACATCACCATGATAGGTCTTCGTGCGCGTAGGAAAATTTTTGTTTCCCGTGCGACGTTCCCCAACACTTACGTCAAACATAACCCCACCGTGTTCCCGGTCGAAGAGAGGTCTTCGAAGGAGACAGACATGGTTACGCACACAGTTGGCAGTTTTATTAGGGTTACTTTAAGTTGTCAAGAACCGGATGTTAACAAATTATCCATGTTTGCCACATAACCGCGGGCACGGCTTTTCGAAAGATTAAACCCTGCAGGGGTGCTCCAACTAGTCCATCACAAACTGCCACGGGCCGCAAAGTAATCCTCTATCACGAATCTCGTGATCTCGTCGGATTCCTGAGAGGAAAACCTCAACTTTGAGGAGACCCAAAGTTTCACCGGGATTCCTATACGCAAGATATATCGCTAAGGTAAGACAAATCTAGCAGGACCTCCCAACGTGTCGACGACCCCGATAAGAGGCGTGTATCTCACTCTCAGGACACGCCGGATAAGGGAAGCGTACGGTGGTCTGATAGAAATCACCCGAGTTGCCCCGGGTTAGCCCCGCACGGTGCTCTAGTTTGGACCAACACTCATGAGGAGCACTGGCCCGGGTTGTTGATTAATTCCTCGGGGTAGCTATTCCCTATGCAAATTATTATTAGGTGATTAGCAGAGTAAAACCAAAGTTGGGTCCTGCCGGACAAGTCTTAACACTACACGATTTATCAAGGGGGTCCCCATAACAACCCCGAACGTGTTAGGAGTGATCAGTTATGAAAACAAACACCGGTAACCGAAACTAAGGCGGCAATAACGGAACAAATCACCCGGTAAAAGGCTAGGCCTTCCGTCATTTACCAAGTATATAGGTGCATTAATTAAATAGAAGTATATGTTGGAAATATGCCCTAGAGGCAATAATAAATTAGTTATTATTATATTTCTTTGTTCATGATAATCGTTTATTATCCATGCTATAATTGTATTGATTGGAAACACAGTGCATGTGTGGATACATAGACAAAACATTGTCCCTAGTAAGCCTCTAGTTGATTGGCTCGTTGATCAAAGATGGTCAAGGTTTCCTGACCATAGGCAAGTGTTGTCACTTGATAACGGGATCACATCATTAGGAGAATCATGTGATGGACTAGACCCAAACTAATAGACGTAGCATGTTGATCGTGTCATTTTGTTGCTACTGTTTTCTGCGTGTCAAGTATTTGTTCCTATGACCATGAGATCATATAACTCACTGACACCGGAGGAATGCTTTGTGTGTATCAAACGTCGCAACGTAACTGGGTGGCTATAAAGATGCTCTACAGGTATCTCCGAAGGTGTTCGTTGAGTTAGTATGGATCGAGACTGGGATTTGTCACTCCGTGTGACGGAGAGGTATCTCGGGGACCACTCGGTAATACAACATCACACACAAGCCTTGCAAGCAATGTGACTTAGTTTAAGTTGCGAGATCTTGTATTACGGAACGAGTAAAGAGACATGTTGGTAAACGAGATTGAAATAGGTATGCGGATACTGACGATCGAATCTCGGGCAAGTAACATACCGAAGGACAAAGGGAATGACATACGGGATTATATGAATCCTTGGCAGTGAGGTTCAAACGATAAGATCTTCATAGAATATGTGGGATCCAATATGGGCATCCAGGTCCCGCTATTGGATATTGACCGAGGAGTCACTCGGGTCATGTCTACATAGTTCTCGAACCCGCAGGGTCTGCACACTTAAGGTTCGACGTTGTTTTATGCGTATTTGAGTTATATGGTTGGTTACCGAATGTTGTTCGGAGTCCCGGATAAGATCATGGACGTCACGAGGGTTTCCGGAATGGTCCGGAAATGAAGATTGATATATAGGATGACCTCATTTGATTACCGGAAGGTTTTCGGAGTTACCGGGAATGTACCGGGAATGACGAATGGGTTCCGGGTGTTCACCGGTGGGGGCAACCCACCCCGGGGAAGCCCATAGGCCTTGGGGGTGGCGCACCAGCCCTTAGTCGGCTGGTGGGACAGCCCAAGAAGGCCCTATGCGCCATAGGAAGAAAATCAAAGAGAAAAGGAAAGAAAAAGGAGGAGGTGGGAAAAAGGGGAAGGACTCCTCCTTCCAAACCTAGTTGGATTCGGTTTGTAAGGGGAGGACTCCCCCCTTGGCTCGGCCGACCCCCTTGGGGGTCCTTGGACCCCAAGGCAAGGCTCCTCCTCTTCCCCCTATATATACGGAGGTTTTAGGGCTGATTTGAGACAACTTTGCCACGGCAGCCGGACCACATATCTCCACGGTTTTACCTCTAGATCGCATTTCTGCGGAGCTCGGGCGGAGCCCTGCTGAGATTAGATCGCCACCAACCTCCGGAGCGCCGTCACGCTGCCGGAGAACTCATCTACCTCTCCGTCTCTCTTGCTAGATCAAGAAGGCCGAGATCATCGTCGAGCTGTACGTGTGCTGAACGCGGAGGTGCCGTCCGTTCGGCACTAGATCGTGGGACGGATCGTGGGACGGTTCGCGTGGCGGATCGAGGGACGTGAGGACATTCCACTACATCAACCGCGTTTTCTTAACGCTTCTGCTCTGCGATCTACAAGGGTACGTAGATCGAGTATCCCCTCTCGTAGATGGACATCACCATGATAGGTCTTCGTGCGCGTAGGAAATTTTTTGTTTCCCATGCGACGTTCCCCAACAGTATAAACACAACGATATCAAAATACTCATGTTATCACATGAGACAGCTGGCACCTGCAACTAGCAAAGCTATTCATTAGAAGTTGAGCAAGCCTACTTAGCCAAACACCATAGCTAGGAGGGGAAGGTGTTTGGGTTTCATGGCAATGACATGTGGCATTTTTATCAAGTGGTAGGCAGCGAGCATATATCGAAGGAAACGTGATTCTAAGCATAACAAAGCTAGATACGGTATCAAGGTCACGGTCATCTTGCCTATGAATTCTTCAGCTTGGAACTGCTCTTGATCTTCCTGCACATACTCTCGAGAATCCACCTACTCGCTCTCCGATCCCGATGCTACCCAAGATAAAATAGCAGCCAATGAACACCAACACAACATGATGCAACAACCAATATGATGCATGAGTGAAGAAGGAAGCATGCATCACTATTCTAGTCACTTTCATATGCATTAGTTGAGTTAATAGAATTCTGGACAGAACCTCATATTAAGTTATCTTGACATGCATGATGATGGCATGAACATGTGCATCACGAGAAAACGAAGCAAAAACATATAAAGAACGTAGAGAACGGAGTTACGGATCAACCAAAAACTACAAAACAAGGTATGGAGACCTACGATTCAAATCCACCACAAGCACACTCCAATGGCACTCTCCTGGTATTACCAGGTTGCCACATGATCAAACAATCAAATACAAGTGGGGTGGTGCATGGAAACACACCACACCAACAACAATGCCCCCACAAGCTTCAAATCAACTAAAACATGCAATCTGTTTTTAACAGCATCATAGCAGTTTGTCCACAAGATTTAATGTATCTACAGCCACCCAAATGAGCCAAACAAGATATGAGGCAAAAGCCATTCAAAAGCTCTACAAGCCTGTGCAAGAAGTTTATACATAGGAGTCACACATGAGAAGATCTATGGACACAAACTTGGACAAAAATAACAGATTCTGGGACTTAGTGAAAATCTCAGATTTTCACCAGCTGCTTATGCTCTCAAGCATTTTGGCAGCCTCCAAAATGATATCTACAGAAAGTGAAAAAGCATGAAATTTAACAGGGATCTAGACAAACACAAAATCTCACAAACTTTAGTTTGTCGCATGGGATGATTCCCAACACATGAGCTTGTGCAACCAAAACAACAAGGGAAGAAAATAACAACAGATTCTCAGACTTAGTGAAAATAGTGAAAATCTCAGATTTTCACAAGCTGTCAGTTTCAGCCAAGTGTCAACTTTGACAAGGCACAACAAGTGCATACAGATTCCTATGAATAAAACAAAGACCCCATGTTGTAGAGCGGTTCACCCACTACTGCCACATCAAGGATTAATCCTCATAGGGTCAAAGCACCACATAATACTAAGCTCTAAACATGGCATCAGGACAGAAAATAACAATTTTTATGAAGTGCTCCAAAGTGAAATATGATTACACCAATGGATTCCTGGGATAATTCTACCCCAAATCCATATGTCATACATGGGTACTTGCATGTAACATCAAGGTTCAAAGCTAGCTCGAGAATAACAACAAGAATCACATGAGCTTCAATTGTTTACTAGTCACATGTAAAAGTTGTCCTATGCATCATCTACACATGCACTTGCACTAGGGCAAGATCAAACTAACTAAGAATAGCATCACATACATAATAACCACAAGTGTGATGTGTTCATCCACACATACACACTCAGGTGCTCACGCATACACATGCAAAAGAGCACACATAATCATGAGCACATCAACATACTCCTACACAGACACACAACAAGAATAGGTGCAACATGAGAGGCTATGCCCTCTTGCACAAGTGCATGTGCAACCTCATGCACACACACTCACTCACATGCACACACGAGCTCATGCGCACACACACACTCTCACACACATACACACACTCACATACACATGCACTAATATGCTCACACGTGCACACTAGGCATTAAAAGAAACAAAACACTCCCTGTTTTATTAAGAGACTAAACAGTAAAGAAAATGCAGCAAAAGAAAGAAAAGAAAAAAAATAACATAGTTGAAAAAAATAAGGGGAAGCCCTGGGTTTCGAACCCAAAACCTCCTGCAACTGATCAACACACGCACCACTGGGCTACCGCATCAAAGCTTACCACAAAGGGGGGCTTATGCAGGCTAAGCCCTCTCTGGCGCTGCCCTGCCTCTAGCAAAACAAAGAAAAGAAAAAGGGGCGTGTGCGGGGATCAAACCCATGACGCGCGGCGCTAGCGCACACTCGGTTGCCACTGCGCTGAGGTAAGTGATCTTACCAGAGAGGGAAAGCGTGCTCTTTTGAGCAGCCCCTCTGCCCTAGCGTACCACACCGGCGCTACCGGAATAGGGGAGGCGACCAGCGACACTACGACGACTAGACGACGGCTAAACGCTACAGGGGAGAAGAGGGAACCACGGGGGTTCCATCCCCGCCTAGATCTCACCAGGAGGTACACCACGACGGCGGCGCGAAGAACACCTACCTACTGCAACTGCTGCTGCTGCCGTGCTCTGCTTCTACTGCAACCGAACAAGGAAACCACGGCGACGAGCAATACCCTACGCCGCAGCTAGAGAGGGGAAGAGACGCTGCTCACCGAGAGGGAGGAGAGGAGAGGAACTCGTGCGCTCGAGATGAAGCAGAGCGACGAGCCGGTCTGAAGGAGCTCGCCGGAGAGGAGAGGAAGGTGCCGTTCGTCGTGAACATCTGGGAAGGAGCGATCGGCGCCGACTCTTCACGAAAATGGATCCCCACCGAGGTCCTCTTGCTCCTAGCAGGGTCGGGGAGGATGCGAGGGCGACGATCCGCCGGCGACGACCTCAACAGGGGCCTTCCATGGCAGAGGGGAGCTCGGGAGCGCCTCCTGACGGCGCCAGGGAGAGAGAGGAGGGAGGAGATGAGTTAGGGCTGCGAGGGAGGAGCTCCTGGCTGCTTATAACCTCAGGATGAGCGCTTAGAACCACCGGATCAAAGAGGGGAAGGAATCAATGGTGGTGGTGGCGTCGTGCACAATTAAGACATCGAGGAGGAAGAAGAGGGTCGCCGGGTGGGCTTGCGCGCGAGGGAAATAAGAAATGGGCCAGGGGTAGGAGGAAGCCAACCCACCTGGCGCCAAATAGTAAAACAAAAGGGGTTTTGCATTTTTAAAATATCACCTGCAAATAAAAATGGACACAACCACACATGGGTTTGAAGAAAACAAAATAAAAATGCCTAGGGCATAAGGGAATTATGCCCTATTTAAATAAAATATAAAACTAATTTTTGGAGTATTTAAATTATACTCAAAACAGAAATAAATAGGTTGTTTGTTGATAAACCCAATATGGTTTAAGTTCTAAAACCCCAACCACAATACACCTCAAACACAAGGTAAAACTACAAAATGAACAACATTTTTAAAACAAGTTTTGAATATGAGCTCAAATAAATAGTGGAGAAGGAGTTTTGCAACCTAGTTTGAAAACATCATTGTTTGAAACCAAAGTTTTGCAATCACCACATCAACACACACACATAACACATTTGCACTCAACATGGATCCAACAACAACAACAACACAAAGGGAAAGACATGAATGCAATGAATGGCATGATGCAAAAGTGATGACATGAAATGACCACAAGAAATGATAACTCCATAGTATAGCAATCATGGTTCCAAATAGGAAAGGTTTCCAAATATGGCAAGGGTTACATCTGGGGCATTACATTCCATCCCCGAAGCTAGCGCAGGAAAAACTGCCGCTTGGCACTGCTACTACTGCGAGGAGCTGCCGCTGCTTCTACTGCTCGCGCTCCTACGGTGCGACTCCGATAGGGCATCGCGTCGACCAGCTACATGCGCTGACAGAGAGGGGGAGCAGGGGAGAATGGTGCACGGCTCACCTTGGGTCTAGGCGACGATCCGGCGCAGGAGAGGAGGGAGGGCGACGAGTCGGAGCAGAGGAGCTTGCTGGAAGAAGAGGAAGAAGCCGTCGTCGTGGACGTCGTGGAAGGAGTCCTCGTCATCCGGTTGCTACGGGAACGGAGCTTCCAAGGCCACCGCGTGCTCCTCGCGCTGACGAAGAGGAAGAGGAGGCCGATCTGCTGCTTGCTACCAGGCTCACCGAAGCCCATCCATGGTGTCGGCGTCGAAGGGTATCCCCTGATGGTGCGAGGAAGAGAGGAGGGAGAAAATGGAATGGGCTAGGGTTGGAGAGGGCGTCGAACTGCTTATATGGCCACGGGGGTCGAGCTCCAAGACGCAAGATCGAGGGAGGAGGAGATCGGCGGCTACGCTTCGGTCGTACAGGGTGACGTCATCGAGAGAAGGGAGACGGTCGTGCTACGGGCCGACGTTGGCGGCAGAATAGAAGAGGCCCGGGTAGGGAAGAGGGAGCTAGCCCACCTAGGCGCCTGATAAAACAGAGAGAGATAAAAAAAGGTTTTCCTTATTTATCAATACACAAAACAAAAACAAAATACCCAGAGCATCACAGTGTTTTAAAAATAAAAATAAGAACACCTAGGGCATGAGGGAATTATGCCCTATTTAACAAAAATATAATTCAGTTTTTTAGAGCAAATAAAATATACACCAAAACAAGAATTTAATAATAATGTTTTAATAAATACCACATGTTCCAAAGTGATATTCCACAATGAGAGTACCCCTCAATCACAATTAATCTCCTCTAATTAACTAACAATTTTAAAACAGGTTTAAACAAAGTTAAATCATAAGTTCAAATATTAATGGAGAAGGGGGTTTTGAAACCTTGTTTGAAACACCACTGTTTTGAAAACACCACAACATCAACACAAGCACACTAGCAATCATAATCACATCGGCAGTCATGATTATCAACACAATGGGATTGCCAAGATGCAAGATGAAGACACAAAATGAAGCCACATGAAATGATAACTCTTATAACATCCATAACATGGTACTCCAAAATAGGAAAGGTCCAAATATGGCAAGGATTACATTTGGGGTGTTACAAGTGGGAA
This sequence comes from Hordeum vulgare subsp. vulgare, assembly GCF_904849725.1. NCBI lineage: Eukaryota > Viridiplantae > Streptophyta > Magnoliopsida > Poales > Poaceae > Hordeum > Hordeum vulgare. The sequence continues at coordinate 443,880,713 of NC_058518.1, read as the reverse complement.
CGGAGGTGGGGCACCATCGGAGTGGGTCGTCGGAGGGGCCGGAGGGGACCGACTGGGGAGAGGGAGGGGGCGTCAGTGGAGTGGCCCGCCCGCGGGGAGGAAGGGGGCGTCGACGGAGTAGGTAGCCCGTGGGGAGCGAGGGGACCGGCCGGGGGAGGGACGGGGGGTGGGGCGGCGACGGCGGTGGGGGGTGGCGGCTTGCGAACCCTAGAGCACAGAGATGAGAGCGGGCCTGCTGCTCGCGCGAGGTCGAGTGCGGGAGCGAGAGCAACCCCGTTTTTTTCCTTGACCACTCGGTGGCAGTTTTGGCGTAATAACATCAAACAACAAACACATTTCAGTATACCCTTTCGGGTCACTTGCCGGAAGCTGATTTGACCCAACTTTTTTTCATTACACTAGAACGGAAGGTGAAAATAAGCTAAGCTAACTTTTTCAGAACGAGTTCTTTTCAGCTTCTGCCTTAGTTTTTATCCACATCCATGCGGAACCCACGTGTCACTGTGGTTGAGATAAGCCACGTCAGTGGGGTCCTAATGTGAGAATTAAAATAAGTCACGGTGTAGTGCTTCGAACAAGCAATCTCTGATTATCATAATGCGTGCAAACCACCATGCTATAAGTCTGTTTGTGGTAGGTATATATATAGAGATGTACCGTTATTAGATCATGCAAACAACAACACTCAGCGAATTGTACACACTAACTTGGAGTCAAACCTAGGCATGGGCAGCCCAGCCTGGTGACCCAGCCTGAAAAACCCAAGCAGGGCTTTTATGTTTGGATTGGGTTCGGGTTTGAAAACTAGGCCTGATCAGTAATTCGTGTCCGTCTCGGGCTTGCAAAAATTGACATTTTATACAAAGGCCCGGCCCAGCCCAGCCCAACAAAATCCATCTTTTTAGTCTATTCGGGCCGGGCTCGGGCCTGAATATAGGATTTTTTGGTCGGGCCGGGTCAGTCTCGGGCTTGTTTTTTTCGGGTTTTCTAAAGCCCGACACGAAGCCCTACCCGGTCCGGGGTATGCCCAGGTTTAACTTGGACTTCCAAACTGGACAAACCAACCGTACTAGACTAGCACGAAAGGTTTCAAAATTTGAAATGGCAAAAAATTACTCACCCTCGAAATGTTTGAAATTTCGTAATTTTTTCGAACAAATCACCTTTGCTTGATTTAGAATAAACTTTAAATTTTAAAACCTAAATAAATAATTTATAGTGTAGAATGTATGTACATAAATTCTTTCTAACAAAAAAGGCTTGAATTTGAATTTTAAAATCTAGGAAATATAGTTCAGAATGAATGTACGTATATTTTCAAACAAATCAATGCTTTTTTGAATTCGAATAATTTAACTTTAAAAAGCACAATAAAAAAAAATAGAGTTCAGAATGAATGTACATAAATTCTTCCGAGCAAATCAACCAAAATATTCATTTAATTTCGAATAATTTCAAATTTGAAAATCTAGATAAAAGGACATATAATTCAGAATGAGTGTACATGCTTTTGGAAAAAGCCAACATTTTTTTGAATTCAAATCATTTTAAGTTAAAAATTTAGATAAAAGAAAATATAGTTCGGAATGAATGTACATAAATTCTTGCGGAATAATCATTTTTTTAAATTCAAATCATTTTAAATTTTAAAATTTCGATAAAAGAAAATATAGTTCATAATGTATGCACGCCATTTTTTCGGTCAAAATATATGATTGAATTCAAATGACTTTAAATTTAATAATCTAGACATTTGCTTGAATTTTGAATTCAAATTATTATTTTTGGACAAACAACAAAATCCTTGCTTGAATGTTTTTGGTATATACATTCTGAGCTTTATTTCCTTTATCCGAATATGCAAATTAAAAATTATCATAATTCAAACAAAAGTGTCGTTCATTTGTTCAAAACAGATCGTGCTCTTTGAATTGGGGCTTTCCTTTTTTTCGTTCTGGTTTCTATTTAATTCGTATGGTTCCATGTTACATAAATTGAATTGTGCTTTTAACCACAAACGTTAGTTGGTGGCGCGGTGGATCCTGTCAAGGGCCGGCGGAAGGGCTCCGTTTTTAGTCATTTATTTCAACTTTGTTAGAGTTTGTGTCCTATTCAGGAAAAGAAGACGGCCGCGGCTCTCTGAAGATGGAATAAAGGTCTTTCCATCTAGCCTCGATCCATCAATGCACCTAGTATCATTGGTGGACGTGTGGAGCTGTGTCTCCAACGGATCTATCTTTGGTGGATTTGCTCGGATCTCGACGTTGTTCATCTACTTTTGCGTGCCTTCGGATTGGGTCCTTTCGATCTACGTTATTCTTCATCGACAACGGTTGCTGTTTTGGTGCGCTCGTCCTACACGATCTTATCGTAACGACTTCCCGACTGTCTACTACACAAAGTTGTGTCCGACTCCGAGATGGAGGGGCGATGATAGCGGCGCATATTCGGCTCGCTTCAGTGCTGGTAGCAGTCGCTAGGTGGTCTACGGATCTGGATGTAATTTTTATTATTTTTAATATTCGTTATACTGTTATGATTGAAGATGAATAGATCGAAAAGTTTCTCGCAAAAAAATAAAAATAAAATTGGTCCAGCGGTTGTCTATGCTAGGCGAGTAGCGGCAGGACGTATGCTAGATAGACTCGCACCAAAGCTCCATTGTTTTTTATTTTATTTGAGGATTTTCTGCATAAATAAATATAATGCGAGGGTGCTCTTTAAAAATAAACTCTGTGAGCTGATTATGCACATCCTTAGAGCCTCTTTGGGACTGTTCTGCTCCTTAATATTCAGTTCTGCTCTAGAAAAGACAAGTCAAATACGGTAGCTTCACGATATGCTGGTCCGTAAAAAAAAACTAAAATCTGGGGTGCAACTTTAAAGTTTTTATGAAGCTCATCACAAGGTGCTCCAAAATTCTCCAGAAGCTGGAGTTGGGGGAAAATTACCCACCACTGCCACCAGTAAGTGGATATGTGATAGCGTGGATTATTAGGGATGATAGACTACTCATACCAATAAGGAATTTCTTCTTTTCCGGGAGCCCATTCGACTTGATCTCGGGTGCGCATGACTGAGGACAAAGTGCGCAGAAAAGACTAGTATTGATGTGTGGGGCCAGTCTAGATCCCGCCAGCAGTAACGACCGCCGGCGGGTGTGTTGGTTCTCTGAGTGGTGGTGTATGTGATAGCCTGGCTTATTAGGGATGATAGACTACTCATATAAGGAATTCCTTTTTTTCGGGAGTCAATTCGTAGAAAAGACTAATATTGATATGTGGGGCCAGTCTAGATCCCGCCAGGAATAACGATCGCCGGCGGGTGTGTCCGGGGCGTTACAGGATACCCCTTCATTTTCCCTCCTCAACCAATCAAATAGATTCTTTTCACTAAATTTTCTATTCTTGAAGCTGGAGCTAGATGAAAGTCAAACATTCTCTCAATAGTACTATAGCTTTTGTATAAAACTGCTTCAAAATGAATTTGATAAAGTGAAGCTGTTTTTGGTGAATTGAAGCAGTCTCAAACAAGCCCTTAGCCACTTTTTCTTTTGCAGTGAAGCTCGCGAGTTTATTACTTCAAAAGTATGCGGTTACAATCTGCTCGAAGGCAGTCAACTAGGAACTCTGGGCAAACAGAGATCCAACTGGGTGTTTCATTTAGTGTACAAGCAAGCTTAGCACACCGATCGGTAGGAATATTACAGTCTCTCTCAACATGAGTAACCGAAAGGGAGACAAAACTAGCTACTAATTCCCCCAGATTCTTCAAGATAGGCGCGACAACCGATCGCGTGTTGCTGCGCGAATTCCAGAGGTCGACAAGCTCCATGCAGTCTACCTCGATCACGATGTGTGAACAACACCGAAGCTGGGCAAAGATCACGCCCTCCCTGAGATCAAGCAATTCAATCGTAAAAAGCATGTGAGACCCCTGCAGGGGCTTGCTCCAAGCGCCCGGAAATGCGAGATCAGAACGAGCGACCCCGCCCGCCCCACCCCTTGGCACATTCATAGATGTTTGCACCGTCAGTGTTAATTATCACCCACCCCGGCTCCGGCGGCCTCCAGCACTGTCCTGGCAAGCCCCTCCTTGCTTGCGCCGGAAGTTCCAACAAAGAATGAGTCTTATGTGTTAGATCCGATGTGGATCGGATGTGACGAACACTTACAGTAGTTGTATGTAGATTCGGTGTATTACCTTGTCCTGCACTTGAGGTGCTTCCGCCGGTGTTCATGATGAGATGGTGACGGCGACGATGACAGAGAGATCGAGAGGTGGAGGTGGTGCTTCCCGTGAGCTCCACACTAACCCTAGATCGGAAAAGAGTGTCGATGGAATTTGTGGCGACAGTGAACTTCATCATTCGTGCCCTGGTCCCTACCTCTGTTAATATAGCGCGGGTCAGAGAAACCCACCAACGATAATAGATTGGACGCTTGGATCAGGGATCCGGTGGACCGTTGGGCCCACACGGGAGAGATACAACCTAACATTATGGACCCATTTAATTGCGTGCACTAGATTGTACCCCTCCTCATCATGTGTCCATCTGTTTCTAGAGGACCAAATCGAGTACATAATAGTGATTATCTTGCATCTAACAATCGCCCCCAACACGTTGGCCTGCCACACATGCACGGGATACAACCTGATAGAGTAGAAATCATCGTATATGAACAAGAAAACAGGTTAGAGCATCTAGCTTGACCCTTAAAACCACATACCGTAAAACTAAAATAAGGATTGAAAAAGGTATTCTAAAGATTTATTTTCACTATGGTTGAATAGATACTATGAAAACGAACCTAAAATTAAATTTCTTCCGCAGTCGTCCGTGCCCAGCCCCGCCGGCCGCGCCCCGTCGTCCTCTGCGCCTTGCTCCATTGCCGTCTATGTCCGCTGAGCCGTGCCCCTTTGCTGGCAGCACCGAGAGGATTCTGACAACCAGGTTGAGGTCACGAGAGGCCACAACGAGGTCGAGCTCGTCCAATTCAAGCCAACGGCGATTGATTCCGGCGTCCAGCGACCATTTTTAGTGTGCGGTGATGAATTTCGCGAGTTTCACGTGGGTTCCGGTAAATTCCACGACGACGTGTTTGCTTCAACGAGGTTTGACTCGTATATGGGACACCCTCGATTCAGCCTTTCAACCTTTAAATATAATGGTCTTGGATGTGGATATTTGTGCCCTTTAAAAAGATTATGGGTTGCACCACTTTTACGTATCTGTTTCGCACATTTTTTCGACGAAAATCTTAGAACGCAAAAACTATAAGGTTTGACTGTTCTTAAGGAGTGTGCTAGTGATCTTTTAGATGAATAGAAACACATATTTTACAAGTTTATGCATCAAACTGATTTCACATACAAGTTCTAAGACTCAGAGTGTATTTACCTGTATTGTTTTGCTACTTGGAAAGTTGGTTGAGTTTTAATTTATTTCTAAGGGCATGTAAAATTATGTTGACTCAGCTATGTGTTAAAACTGCCACGTTACATATTTAGTGAGGTGGAAAAAGAAAGGGGGGGGGGGAAGAGACTGTCTGCAATTTGGCAGACTCTCGATAGCCATGAAAATTGCTAGCCACCGACGACCGGTTTGCCGCACAGGTGTGTGAGCATTGTAGATTACGTGCTATAGAAACCCAAACTGATAATTTATTTTATTTCTTTCTGTCAAGGCAGTTTACATTACAGGCGGCTCGATAGGGAGGCCTGTTTAAACTTTATGTTTCAATCAGTAGATGACATGGACATATGATACAGACGACAGCTGTCTAAACCAACGCACATGCCCTAAGCACATAGGAGTATTTATCTATTTGTATCCAGTGTCACTTTTGCTCAGGTTAATTAATTTGATTAAGAAGCATCATCTAAACATGAGATTTACATTTTGCCATCACCGATATAGTACAAAAAAGCAACGTGGCTGCACCGTTCTTTTTTGGAGATAATGCAACAGTTTTTGTTCTTTGACATAAACGTGGTTACAACAGTTAGTACTACTGGCGTTAAGATTTGTTAGCTTAAAATTCACAGCGCTACAGTCTCTTAGATGTTGACGAAGGGCGTGCCGGTGATGAACTCGGTGGTGGCGAGCGCGACGAGGCCGAGCATAGCGAAGCGGCCGTTCCAGAGCTCGGCGTCGGCGCTCCAGAAGCCGCTCGACTTGCTCTCGACACTCTGGCCCTGCAGCAGCGGCACCAACGACGCTACGGAGAGCAACCCCGCGGTCACCAGGAACCAGCCCAGCCCGGCGCCGCTGCCGGCCTGGTCGAGGAGCCCCCCGCCGCGCGCCGCCTCGACGGAGAGTGCCGCCACGAAGCCCACCATGGCCAGCCGGCCGTTGATGCGCTCCGGCGCCGGGCCGCTGAACGCGAGCGCGTCCCAGACCGAGGGGTTAGCCTTCTTGGTCATGGGCTTGGGTGCCGCCGGGATCGGGGTCGGGGCCGGGCTCATGCTCGGGGAGGAGGTCGATGCGCTCGTTGTCTCCTTGGTCGAGTCCATGTCAGGCTGCACATACACAAACATATCTCACGTTGAGATCGAGTCTCCAACTAACCAACATGCAAAACAGTCGACGTGAAAGCTCACCTCGGTCTGGGCCCTGACGACGAGGGCGCGCCGGCGCGGGGCCGCCACTGGAGAGCGGGCGGCGGACCGGCCAACGACGGCGAAGGAACTCAAAGCCACCATGGTCGCCATTACTCAAGGCAGAGAGTAGAAAAGCTAACGTACGAAAAGAACTGAGAAGTTGGTGCTGGCTTAATCGATGGGCGATGACACTTGGCTAATGTTGTTTCGCTGTGTCTCTGTGAGCGAGTGGCTGCTGCTTTTTTATAGCGGCCGTGAGGAGGTCGCCGGTGGACGCGGCCGTGGCCACGTGAACGCCGTGCAAGAGCTGTACGTGGAGGGAGGGTGGCGGCGGGCTCACATCGACGTGTACATCTAGGGCGCCATAACTCGCTCTCGCCAAAAAGTGCTCTCACCCAAAACCGAACCCAGCGTGTTTGTGGTAGGAGCGTACGCGCACGATGTACTGCAGGCGAGGGCGCGCCCCAAGTCTAAAGCTGGTCATAGTGGGGAGTATCATATAATAGTATCATGCATATGATACTACTAGCAAATATGTCCGTGCGTTGCAATGGGAGACAAAAAGAATTATGCGTTAATTAAATAAATATGACTCAATACTCTGACATAAAAATATCTTCTATTTTAACACGGTGGCTCACCATGTTGTCATTTATTTTTCTTTCCTCGATGATGATGGTTACGATGTTCACGTGATCGCAATGCATTTAACGTGGTAAATACCAATGCTATGAGCTTACCACTGCACACCCCACCTTTCATTATGTTGCGCAAGGAAATGTTTACAACTTTAAAAACAAATATCATCGATCATGAACTACTTCCAACGCATAGACATATAAATACTTTCATAATACTACTCAAATCCTAGACATAAAAGTTTATTGAATCGGTGAACGGGTTTCCGAATCGACATTTAAAAAAAAAACTAGATTTTTTTTGAAAATGTACCGTACATTATATTTTTACAAACATTTTTTGAATTGATGAACAATTTTTAACTCAGCAAACATTTTTTGAACATACGAGCTTTTTGGGAACAAATTTGAAAATTGATTTTCTTAATTTATATGAATATTTTCTAAAGTTTCATGGACATTTTTTCATATTTCTGAATATGTTTTGAATACACTATAATTTTTTCAAAATCCTGAACATGATTTTATTTCCTAACCATTTTTCCCAGATCGCGGTTAGTTTTTATAATTTGCGTACAGATTGGCAAAAACCACCAATTTTTTTAAATCCCAAAAAAATTATGATTTTGTTAATTTTTTTGAATTCACGTATATTTTAAGATTTCTCAAACATGTTTTGAAAAGTCACAACTTTTGAAATTTGAATATTCCGAACTGGTTTAAAGATGGAAGAAAACAGAATGAGGAAAAAAAGAAAAAACCAAATAAAAAAAAATAGCAAAGCAAGCTAGGCATATGTGAGGGAGGACTTACGTGAGAAAAGGTTTGAAAATTGATATTCTTAATTTATGTGAATATTTTCTAAAGTTTCATGGACTTTTTTTTTCATATTCCTGAATATGTTTTGAATACACTATAATTTTTTCAAAATCCTGAACATGATTTTATTGCCTAACCATTTTTCCCAGATCGCGGTTATTTTTATAATTTGCGTACAGATTAGCGAAAACCACCAAATTTTTTAAATCCCCAAAAAAATTATGATTTTGTTAATTTTTTTTGAATTCACGTATATTTTAAAATTTCTCGAACATGTTTTGAAAACTCACAACTTTTAAAATTCCGAACTGGTTTAAAGATGGAAGAAAACAGAATGAGGAAAAAAAGACAAAAACCAAATAAAAAAATAGCAAAGCAAGCAGACATATGGGACAGGTTAGGACTTAGCCATCATGCTACGTACACATCTTTGAGTTTTTTTAGTATCACACATCATAAAAGAACAAAGCATACGCGATTTCGGAAAGGAAAAAAACTGAATTATTTTTTGACTTACAGGTGGCATGGTGGATAATTTATGCCAACTTCAGGGGTAATTTTAATGACGTACTACAGAAGCAATATGTGCTTTATTAATAGGTAAAGATTGTATGATACTACCTTCATAATGCATAGTATTATAAACTAGTATCATAAATGACCTCATTTATTAACACATGACACATAGTACATAACATTTAACATGTTATGGTATCTACCTATGTTACTCTAACCCCTCTCTCTTTATTAATTGTCTGCCACATCAGCATGTTTGTTAATCTCAAGTACATGATACAAACCTAAGTTACGCTCACTATGATCAGCCTGAACGAACTCCACAGGTGATCGAAGCTCAGCTAAATTCAAATATGACGCTACTCTCGTCGGTGTTGTGTTCCTCTGCTCGTGTTGTGTTTTCTTGGCCTTTTTTTCAGAGTCAACCTCAGAGATACTTCAACCGGTTGACCCAAGCACATGATCATTTTGTTCTTTTTTGTTTGTTTGGGTCGTCCGAGCGAACACCATTGTCCGCTTCGATGTTTGGGTCGGCGCATGCGTCCGACACTAACCCGATCCATTTTTATCGACATGTAAAAAAAGTATTTACAAAAATAATAATAATAAATAATTAAACATTAAAAGCCGGTCACTAAGGACGGTGAAAGTCCACGCGTCCTGATTACATTAATTAAAACATAAAAAAACCTAAACTAGGAGGCAGCCCTAGGCATCGGCGTCGTCGGGGCCGGTGAGGTCGACGAGCGTAGGCGCAGGGCCAACCCAGGGGAACACCGTGTTCTAGAGACGCAGCTGCATGCGCCTCCATCGTTTGCCCCGCCAGTGTGGGTTGTGCTCGTGGCGGTGGCAGGCAGCAACACGGGCGCGCTTGTCCTCCTCCATCTCCCGTCGTTCCTCCTCCGCCTCCTTCTCCAGCTCCATCAGCCGACGGCCTTCGGCGCGCTCCTGCTGCGTCTTCAAGTGCTCGAGGTAGACTTGATCCTGCTCCGGCGTCGTGCCCAGCCAGATGGGCGGCGCACTGACCCACTCGTGGACGCAGCCGATCCACTGGTAGACCCCCACGGCTCCGTGGGCTCGGTGTTCGGCGGAGGTGGCACGACGCAGTCGCCGGCAGCCGAAATCGTGATGGCCTCCGCGAGTCGCTGCTGGTACGACGCCTCCTCCTCATCGGCCTTGCGCCGCTCTTCCTCCTCGCTCTTGCGGAGCATAGCTGCCAGCGCCGCCTGGTAGGCGGCCTCAGCCTGCTAGTCGTCGTCGCTAACGACAAGGGGGGCGGCGGAGGGCCTCGCGGCTGCACGTCGTGCACGCCACGTCGGCGCTGCTCCTCGTGCTCGATCGCGAACCAGACCTCTGATACGTCTCCAACGTATCTATAATTTTTGATGGTTTCATGCTATTATCTTGTCAAACTTTGGATGTTTTGCATGCCTTTTATTTATTTTTTGGGACTAAGTTATTAATCCAGTGCCAAGTGCCAGTTCCTGTTATTTCCATGTTTTTGACCCCTTTCAGAGGAGATTTTGAAACGGAATCCAAACGGAAGAAAATCCCTGAATTTTTTTTTCTGGAACGAAAGAAGATCGGAGAGCTTGGGGGCCAAGCCAGAAGAGCCCACGGGCCCCACAAGCCCCCACCCCGTGGCCAGGGGGGTCGCGCCATGCAGGCTTGTGGGCCCCCTGGAGGTCCCCTGGCCTAGATCTTGCGCCTATAAACTCCCAAATATTCCCAAGAAAATCAGGGGAGCATCGTAATCGCTTTTCCGCTGCCGCAAGCTTCTGTCTTCGCAAGATCCCATCTGGGGCACGTCCTGGAGCCCTGTCGGAGGGGGGATTCGGACACGGAAGGCTTCTCCATCAACACCATGACCTCTCCGATGATGCGTGAGTAGTTTACCATAGACCTATGGGTCCATAGCTAGTAACTAGATGGCTTCTTCTCTCTCTTGGATCTTCAATACAAAGTTCTCCATGATATTCATGGAGATCTATCCGATGTAATCTTCTTTTGCGGTGTGTTTGTCGAGATCGATGAATTGTGGATTTATGATCAGATTATCTATGAATCTTATTTGAGTCTCTTCTGATCTCTCTTATGCATGATTTCATATCCTTGTAATTCTCTTCGAGTTGTGGGTTTTGTTTGGCCAACTAGATCTATGATTCTTGCAATGGGAGAAGTGCTTGGTTTTGTGTTCATACCGTGCGGTGACCTCACCCAGTGACAAAAGGGGCAGCGAGGCACGTATCGTGTTGTTGCCATCAAGGGTAAAAAGATGGGGTTTTCATCATTGGTTTGAGATTATCCCTCTACATCATGTCATCTTGTTTAAAGCGTTACTCTGTTCGTCATGAACTCAATACACTAGATGCATGCTGGATAGCGGTCAATATGTGGAGTAATAGTAGTAGATGCAGAAAGTATCGGTCTACTTGTCTCAAACGTGATGCCTATATGCTAGATCATTGCCTTAGATATCGTCATGACTGTGCGCGGTTCTATCAATTGCTCGACAGTAATTTGTTCACCCACCGTAATACTTGCTATTTTGAGAGAAGCCTCTAGTGAGCACTATGACCCCCAGGGTCTACTCCACACCATATTTTCAGCCTTACACTTTTTACTTTGTTGCACTTTCCGCCTCGAGATCTCACTTTGCAAACAATCATGAAGGGATTGACAACCCCTTTGAAGCGTTGGGTGCAATCTTGTTTGTGTTTGCGCAGGTACTTTGGACTTGACGAGGCCCTCCTTCTGGATTGATACCTTGGTTCTCAAACTGAGGGAAATACTTACTGCTCCTGTGCTGCATCACCCTTTCCTCTATAAGGGAAAAACCAACGCAAATCAGAGAAGTAACAAGAAGAATTCCTAAGCGCCAGGGAAGGACTTTTGTTGCCGTAGCAACCTCCCAGTGGGGGAGTCGGTCGCGTAGGCAGGGTTTTGCCGCTGCTCCGTCGACAGCACACGTCGACGGAGACTCACGTCCTCCGCGTGCAACCGCGCCGACCGCGACACGGCCGGCATCGGGCTCCTTCCCAGATCCAGATACCAGTGGTGCGGGAGGGTGACGTCGGGGTAAGGCAGCAGCACGCGGTGCTCCGAGAGCCACCGCGATTGGTGCACCAAAACGTTGACACGTTGGCGAGGCCGACGGAAAGACGCCGACGAGGAGATGGCGCAGGGCCTTGCCCTTGTTTTGATCGTCGACGAGGTGGCGAGATGGGGACAGATGGGTTATGGAAGCAGATGAGGCGGAACCCAGCACACGGGCGGATTAAAAAAGGTCGACCGCGGCCGCTCACGCATGGGCCCGAGGAGGGCGGTCGTCATTAATAATGTTGATCGTAGGTGGTTGGGGCGGACACCGTGAGGGCTCGCGCGCGTCCACTTCGCGCCACGCCGACACATTTCAGTCCCCAATTTGGACCGAAAATGGATGAGCGTGAACGCGAAGCGGATGCGTTTTGGCAATGGATCGACGCGTTGGGCCATCCATTTTGTCCACGCGGTCCTAAACGGACGACGACGAACGGAATGGATCGCCTCGTTGGAGTTGCTCTTACCGTCTTTTATTAACCAATACTCACTATGTTCCTAAATTAAATATGAGTATTTATAGAGGTTTTATTACGGACTACATACGGGTGTCACGAATAAATACTCGTAATGAAATACCAACTACATACAAACTTATATTTATAAATATTCTAGAGTATGGACCCACTCATTTTGCTTCGTATATATTCTGTAGTAGATTCTCTAGCAAGATTTATATTTAAGAACGGGGAAAGTATATAAGTGGTTTCAACCATGATCATGTCACGAATACAATCGAAAGAAAAAGAAAATCAAGTCTTACATAATTTATTGTAGCCCAAACCACACGGAAATCATTCTTAGAGGCGAGTAGCTCCTTGATCTCTTCGATGAGAGGGGCATGTCGGGATCTCACCAGCTCAGACCTCGAAGAATCCTGCATCACACCCTGGTTGTCCGTTTCGATGACAGTCTTTGGGGCGCCCACCTGCAAAGCAAGTTGGACACCTCTCCGACATGCTAACACTTATGTCTGTTCCAGGTGAGTGGTGATCGAAAAAAATACTTTCTTCGTTTCTAAATATAATTTTTTTAATGTCTCCAGGTCAGTGGCATTTCAATTTTTCCAAACTTATTTCAACTCTAGACTTTTTTGCGCTCAATATGCATAATTCGAAGCCATGTCATCAATTTTTAACCCTTTCTCATCTCATTTGCTATTTTTTCATGCATTTAATGATTTGTTTTGAGCTCAACGATCCTGAAACTGAAAAGCGCTATAAATGAACTCTGAAAAGGCTGAAACTTGGTATGGTATCATCATTTTACCCACATAACATGTGCCAAAAAGTTGGGAGGGTTACGGCAAAAACTGGATGCACTTCGTGTACAAACTCGACAATCTCTTTCAAAGTATCATGGTTTCGGACGAATACTCATCTCTTACAAAGGCATTCCATTTTTTAACTTATTTCAACTCCAGACTTTTTTTGTCCTCAATATGCATCATTCAAAGCCACATCATCAATTTTCAACCCTTTCTAGCCTCATTTTATATTTTCATGCATTTAATGATTTGTTTTGAGCTGAACGACTCTAAAATTGAGAAGTGCTACAAATGAACTCTGAAAAGGCCGAAACTTGGCATGATATCATCATTTCACCCCACATAGCATGTGCTAAAAAGTTGGAAGAGTTATGAAAAAACAGGATGCACTTCATGTACAAACTAAACAATCTCTTTCAAAGTATCAAAGTTTCGGACGAATACTCATCTCTTACAAAGACATTTCATTTTTTTAACTTATTTCAACTTCAGACATTTTTTACGCTCAATATGCATCATTCAAAGTCATGTCATCAATTTTCAAGACTTTCTGACCTCATTTGTTATTTTTCATGCATTTAATGATTTGTTTTGAGCTAAACGACCTTCAAATTGAAAAGCGCTACAAATGAACTCTCAAAAGGCTGAACCTTAGCGTGATATCATCATTTCAGCCACATAGCATGTGCTAAAAAGTTGAGAGGGTTAAGGAAAAATCTGGAACCTCGTGTATAAACTAGACAATCTCTTTTGAAGTATCACAGTTTCAAATGAATACTCATCTCTTATAAAGGTATTTCATTTTTTAAAACTTATTTCAACTCCACACTTTTTTTGCGCTCAATATGCATTATTCAAAGCGAGTCATCAATTTTCAACCATATCTCACCTCATTTGCTATTGTTCATGCATTTAATGATTTGTTTTGAGCTAAACGACACTGAAATTGAAAAGCGCTACAAACGAACTCTGAAAAGGCTGAAACTTGGCATGACATCATCATTTCACCCACGTAGAATGTGTGCTAAACAGTTGGAGGGTTACGGCAAAAACTAGATGCACTTCGTGTACAAACAGGACAATGTCTTTCGAAGTATCACGGTTTCGAACGAATACTTATCTCTTACAAGGGCATTTCATTTTTTAAACTTATTTTAACTCCAAACTTTTTTGCGCTCAATATGCATCATTCAAATACACATCATCAATTTTCAGCCCTTTCTGACCTCATTTGCTCTTTTCATGCATTTAATGATTTGTTTTGAGCTAAACGACCCTGAAATTGAAAATCGCTACAAATGAACTCTAAAAGGCTCAAACTTGGCATGGTTTCATCATTTCACCCACATAGCATGTGCTAAAATGTTGGGAGGGTTATGGCAAAAACTTGATGCACTTCATGTATAAACTAGACAATCTCTTTCGAAGTATGAGGATTTCAAACGAATACTCATCTCTTACAAAGGCATTTTAGTTTTTTAGCTTATTCAAACTCCAGACTTTTTTAGGCTCAATATGCATCATTCAAAGCCACATAGTCAATTTTCAACCCTTTCTAACCTTATTTGCTATTTTTCGTGTATTTAATGATTTGTTTTGAGCTAAATGACCCTGAAATTGAAAAAGGCTACAAATTAACTCTGAAAAGGCTGAAACTTGGCATGGTATCATCATTTCATCCACATAGTATGTGCTAAAAAGTTGGGAGGGTTACGTCAAAAACTGGATGCACTTCGTGTACAAACTGGATAATCTTTTTTGAAGTATCATGGTTTCAGACGAATACTCATCTCTTACAAAGTCATTTCATTTTTTAAACTTATTTCAACTCCAGATTTATTTTTACGCTCAATATACATCATTCAAAGCCACGTCATCAATTTTCAACCCTTTGTGACCTCATTTGTTATTTTTCATGCATTTTATGATTTGTTTTGAATTAAATGACCCTGAAATTGAAAAGCGCTACAAATGAATTCTAAAAGACTCAAAGTTGACATGGTATCATAATTTCAACCACATAGCATGTGCTAAAAAGTTGGGAGGGTTACCACAAAAACTGGATGCACTTCGTGTATAAACTCGACAATCTTTTTCGAAGTATGAGGGTTCGGGACGAATACTCATCTTTTACAAAGGCATTTCATTTTTTAATAATGCAAAAATTACCAAATTTAATATAATGTTAAAACAAACAAATATTAAACATCATAAAAAATAATGAGTAAAAAAATCTATTTTTAAAGTGAAGTTATTCACAAATGATTCACACAAATTTCAAAAACAATAATTTTTAAACTATGTAAATTTGAAAACTACTAGCACTAACAGAAAATTTGTAGTTCTTTTGACCTAAACCAAAAAGATTCATTCAAAAACTATAAATAGTCTAACAATTATTTCAAATTTAAAAACAGAAAGTTTAGAAAAACAAAAAACAACAAAATGGAGAAAATAGACCTTTAGTCCCGGCTGGATCCACCAAACGGGACTAAAGGTCCCTTCCGATGCGGAATTTGGGCCGCCGAAAATAGACATTTAGTCCCGGTTGGTGGCTACAACCTCGACTAAAGGTGCATGCCAGTGGGCCACGCGCCACACCTTTATTCCCGGTTCGTAGCTGTAACCGGGACTAAAGGTTTCTTCATATAATACGCGCCCGTTTTTCGTCACAGATCTGTCCCATTCGATCCCCCGACGCCAACGCCCTGCCCTGCCGCCGCCAGGCTACCGGAGGTCGCCGCCGCCCCCGAAGCCGTCCTCGTCGTCGCCGCCCCCGACACCGACCGCTCTCGCCTCCTCCACAAGCCCCTCCTGCCCGTCGACGAGCCCCTGCTGCGCCCCGACCCTCCTCCCACGGCGAGCTCCGCCGACCTCCGCTTCCCTCCTCGATCTAAACGACCCGGCCCCTCGCCTTGCCCGAGCTCGGCGGTGCCATGGCTGCCAGCCTGCCCGAGCGCGGTAGTGCCATGGCTGCCAGCCTGCCCGAGCGCGTCGGCGCCATGGCCCAATTTCATGGTTTCCTGAAGAAAAAAAATCAACATTGTGATTGTTCAAATGCTACAACGATGTTCTTTTGTGCCCATGCTTGCGTTTTTCTTAGGTTCGGTTTCCCTTTCAGAAACTCTTTGATTTACAGGATTGTGTGCAAAATTAGGAATAGTGTTGGGGTAACGTAGCATAAATTCAAAATTTTCCAACGCCATATTCAAATCTTCCTATGGAGAGACCAGCAACGAGAGAGGGGTGAGTGCAGCTTCATACCTTTGAAGATCGCTGAGCGGAAGCGTTGCTAGAACGCGGTTGATGGAGTCGTACTCGCGACGATTCATATCGCGGTGTGATTCTGATTTAGTGCCGAACCATGGCACCTCCGCGTTCAACACACGTGCAACCCGGTGACGTCTCCCGCACCTTAATCCAGCAAGGAGGAGGGAGAGGTTGGGGAAGATCTCCGGCAGAACGACGACGTGGTGTCGATGGAGAGACGAGGTCTCCCGGCAGGGCTTCGCCAAGCACCGTGGGAGGAGGAGGAAGGAGGGGGGCAGGGCTGCGCCGACGGAGAGAATAAACGGTGTCCCAAACAGCCCCAAACCCCTAGGTATATATAGGAGGAGGGGAGGGGGTGCCACCCCTAGGGTTCCCACCATAGGTGGTGCGGTGGTACGTCTCCAACGTATCTATAATTTTTGATGGTTTCATGCTTTTATCTTGTCAAACTTTGGATGTTTTGCATGCCTTTTATTTATTTTTTGGCACTAACTTATTAATCCAGTGCCAAGTGTCAGTTTCTGTTTTTTCCATGTTTTTGACCCCTTTCAGAGGAGATTTTGAAACGGAGTCCAAACGGAAAAAAATCCCCGAAAACATTTTTTCTGGAACGGAAGAAGATCGGAGCGCTTGGGGGCCAAGCCAGAAGAGCCCCAGGGGCCCCACAAGCCCCCACCCCGCGGCCAGGGGGCGCCATGCAGGCTTGTGGGCCCCCTGGAGGTCCCCTGACCTAGAACTTGCGCCTATAAATTCCCAAATATTCCCCAAAAAAATCTGGGGAGCATCGTAATCACTTTTCCGCCGCCGTAAGCTTCTGTCTCCGCAAGATCCCATCTGGGCACGTCCTGGTGCCCTGCCAGAGGGGGGATTCAGACACAGAAGGCTTCTTCATCAACACCATGACCTCTCCGATGATGCGTGAGTAGTTCACCATAGACCTACGGGTCCATAGCTAGTAACTAGATGGCTTCTTCTCTCTCTTGGATCTTCAATACAAAGTTCTCCATGATCTTCATGGAGATCTATCCGATGTAATCTTCTTTTGCGGTGTGTTTGTCGAGATCCGATGAATTGTGGATTTATGATCAAATTATCTATGAATCTTATTTGAGTCTCTTCTGATCTCTCTTATGCATGATTTCATATCCTTGTAATTCTCTTCGAGTTGTGGGTTTTGTTTGGCCAACTAGATCTATGATTCTTGCAATGGGAGAAGTGCTTGGTTTTGGGTTCATACCGTGCGGTGACCTCACCAAGTGACAGAAGGGGTAGCGAGGCACGTATCGTGTTGTTGCCATCAAGGGTAAAAAGATGGGGTTTTCATCATTGGTTTGAGATTATCCCTCTACATCATGTCATCTTGCTTAAAGCGTTACTCTGTTCGTCATGAACTCAATACACTAGATGCATGCTGGATAGCGGTCGATGTGTGGAGTAATAGTAGTAGATGCAGAAAGTATCGGTCTACTTGTCTCGGACGTGATGCCTATATGCTAGATCATTGCCTTAGATATTGTCGTGACTTTGCGCGGTTCTATCAATTGCTCGATAGTAATTTGTTCACCCACCGTAATACTTGCTATTTTGAGAGAAGCCTCTAGTGAACACTATGGCCTCGAGGGTCTACTCCACACCATATTTTCAGCCTTACACTTTTTACTTTGTTGCACTTTCCGCCTCCAGATCTCACTTTGCAAACAATCTTGAAGGGATTGACAACCCCTTTGAAGCGTTGGGTGCAAGCTTGTTTGTGTTTGCGCAGGTACTTTGGACTTGACGAGGCCCTCCTTCTGGATTGATACCTTGGTTCTCAAACTGAGGGAAATACTTACTGCTCCTGTGCTGCATCACCCTTTCCTCTTCAAGGGAAAAACCAACGCAAATCAGAGAAGTAACAAGAAGAATTCCTAAGCGCCATGGAAGGAATTTTGTTGCCGTATCAACCTCCCAGTGGGGGAGTCGGTCACGTAGGCAGGGTTTTGCCCCTGCTCCGTCGTCAGCACACGTCGACACCGACTCACATCCTCCGCGTGCAACCGCGCCGACCACGGCACGGCCGACACCGGGATCCTCTCCAGATCCAGATACCAGTGGTGCGGGAGGGTGACGTCAGGATAAGGCAGCAGCACGCGGTGCTCGCAGAGCCACCGCGTTTGGTGCACCAAAACGTTGACACGTTGGCGAGGCCGACGGAAAGACGCCGACGGGGAGATGGCGCAGGGCCTTGCCCTTGTTTTGATCGTCGACGAGGTGGCGAGATGGGGACAGATGGGTTATGGAAGCAGATGAGGCGGAACCCAGCACACGGGCGAATTAAAAAGGTCGACCGCGGCCGCTCACGCATGGGCCCGAGGAGGGCGGCCGTCATTAATAATGTTGATTGTAGCATCACCCTTTCCTCTTCAAGGGGAAAACCAACGAAAATCAGAGAAGTAACAAGAAGAATTCCTAAGCGCCAGGGAATGAATTTTGTTGCTGTAGCATGCGGCAACCCCTCCCAGATGGGAGGTGTGGCGGCCAGGGTAGGGGGAGGGGGTGGCGCACCCGTAGGTGGGCCTTAGGAACACCAGCGCCTAGGGTTTCCCCCTTCTCCACCTCGTGCGCCTTGGGCCCCTTTGTGGGAGGCGCACCGGCCCACTTTGGGCTGGTTGCCCTCCACCTTTTGGCCCATTCTACCTCTTGGGGCTGGTGGCCCCTCCCGGTGGACCCCCGGGACCATTTCCGATGGTCCCGGTGGTCCCGGTACGTTACCGGTGACGCCCGAAACATTTCCGGCGTCCAAAACCATCCATCCTATATATCAATCTTTACCTCCGGACCATTCCAGAGCTCCTCGTGACGTCCGGGATCTCATACGAGACTCCGAACAACTTTCGGTAACCTCGCATAACATTTCCCTATAACCCTAGCATCATCGAACCTTAAGTGTGTAGACCCTACGGGAAACATGCAAACATGACCGAGATGCTCTCTGGCCAATAACCATATACGGGATATGGATACCCATGGTGGCTCCCACATGTTCCACGATGATCTCATCGGATGAACCATGATGTCAAGGATTCAATCAATCCCGTATACAATTCCCTTTGTCTGTCGGTATAAAACTTGCCTGAGATTCGATCGTCAGTATACCTATACCTTGTTTAATATCGTTACCGGTAAGTCTCTTTACTCATTCCATAGCACGTCATCCTTTGACTAACTCCTTAGTCACATTGAGATCATGATGATGTTCTACCGAGTGGGTCCAGAGATACCTCTCCGTCATACAGAGAGACAAATCCCGATCTCGATTCGTACCAACCCAACAGACACTTTCGGAGGTACCCGTAGTGCAACTTTATAGTCACCCAGTTACGTTGTGACGTTTGATACACCCGAAGCACTCCTACAGTGTCGGGGAGTTGCACAATCTCACGGTCGAAGGAAAAGACACTTGACATTAGAAAAGCTTTAGCATACGAACAATACGATCTAGTGCCATGCTTAGGATTGGGTCTTGTCCATCACATCATTCTCCCAATGATGTGATCCCATTATCAGTGACATCTAATGCCCATGATCAGGAAACTATGATCATCTATTGATTAACGAGCTAGCCAACTAGAGGCTTGCTAGGGACACATTGTGATCTATTTATTCACACATGTATTACTGTTTCCCGTTAATACAATTATAGCATGAACAATAGACGATTATCATGAACAAGGAAATATGATAATAACCATTTTATTATTGCCTCTAGGGCATATTTCCAACAGTCTCCCACTTGCACTAGAGTCAATAATCTAGTTACACTGTGATGTATCGAACACCCATAGCATTATGGTGTTGATCATGTTTTGCTCGAGGAAGAGGTTTAGTCAACGGGTTTGCAACATTCAGATCTGTGTGTACTTTACAAATATCTATTACTCCACTCTGGACATGGTCCTGGATAGAGTTGTAGCGGCGTTTGATGTGCTTGGTCTTCCGGTGAAACCTGGTCTCCTTGGCTATGGCAATGGCCCCAGTGTTATCACAGAAGAGTGTCATTGGACCCGACGCGCTTGGAACCACTCCAAGGTCGGTGATTAGCTCCTTCATCCAAATTACTTCATGAGCCGCTTCTGAAGCAGCTATGTACTTCGCTTCACATGTAGATGCTGCCACGACTTCTTGCTTGCTGCTGCACCAGCTCACTGCCCCACCATTCAAAACATACACGTATCTGGTCTGTGACTTAGAGTCATTCGGATCTATGTCGAAGCTAGCATCGACGTAACCCTTTACGACGAGCTCTTCGTCACCTCCATAAACGAGAAACATCTCCTTAGTCCTCTTCAGGTACTTAAGGATATTCTTGACTGCTGTCAAGTGTTCCATACTGGGATCACTTTGGTACCTCCCTACCAAACTTATGCCAAGGTTTATATCAGGTCTGGTACACAACATGGCATACATTAGAGAGCCTACAGCTCAAGCGTAGGGGACAATACTCATCTTCTCTCTATCTGCTGCCATGGTCGGTGACTAAGTCTTACTCAATATCATACCTTGCAAAATTGGCAAGAACCCCTTCTTTGAGTTTTCCATATTGAACTTCTTCAATATCTTGTCAAGGTATGTATTTTGCGAAAGACCTATGAGGCGTCTCGATCTATCTCTATAGATCTTGATGCCTAATATGTATGCAGCTTCTCCAAGGTCCTTCGTTGAAAAACTCTTGTTCAAATAGGCCTTTATGCTCTCCAACATCTCTATATTATTCCCCATCAATAATATGTCATCCACATATAGTATGAGGAAAGCTACAGAGCTCCCACTCACTTTATTGTACAGACAGGCTTCTCCATAAACCTGTACGAACCCAAACGCTTTAATCACCTCATTAAAGCGAATGTTCCAACTCTGAGATGCTTGCACCAACCCATAGATGGAGCGCTGGAGCTTGCACACTTTGTTAGCACCCTTAAGGTCGACAAAACCTTCTGGTTGCATCATATACAACTCTTCCTTAGGATTCCCGTTAAGGAATGTTGTTTTGACGTCCATTTGCCAAATTTCATAATCATAAAAGGCGGCAATTGCTAACATGATTCGGACTGACTTCAGCTTCGCTACGTGAGAGAAAGTCTCTTCGTAGTCAACTCCTTGAATTTTTCGAAAACCCTTTGCGACAAGTCGAGCTTTATAAATGGTCACATTACCGTTTGCATCAGCCTTCTTCTTGAAGATCCATTTATTTTCTATGGCTCGCCGATCATTGGGCAAATCCACCAAAGTCCATACTTTGTTCTCATACATGGATCCTATCTCGGATTTCATAGCCTCAAACCATTTGTTGGAATCCGGGCCCGCCATTGCTTCTTCATAGTTCGAAGGTTCACCATTGTCTAACAACATGATTTCCATCACAGGGTTGCTGTACCACTCTGGTGCGGAACGTACCCTTGTGGACCTTCGTGGTTCATTAGCAACTTGATCTGAAGCTTCATGATCATCATCATTAAATTCCTCTTCAGTTGGCGTAGGCGCCACAGGAACAATTTCCCGCGCTGCGCTACTCTCCGGTTCGAGAGGGGGTGTAATTACCTCATCAAGTTCTACTTTCCTCCCACTTACTTCTTTCGAGAGAAACTCTTTCTCTAGAAAGGATCCGTTCTTGGCAACAAAGGTTTTACCTTCGGATCTAAGATAGAAGGTATACCCAATAGTTTCCTTACGGTATCCTATGAATACGCATTTCTTCGCTTTGGGTTCGAGCTTCTCTGGTTGAAGTTTCTTCACATAAGCATCGCAGCCCCAAACTTTAAGAAACGACAGCTTAGGTTTCTTGCCAAACCATAGTTCATACGGTGTCATTTCAACGGATTTAGATGGTGCCCTATTTAAAGTGAATGCTGCAGTTTCTAATGCGTATCCCCAAAATGATAACGGAAAATCGGTAAGAGACATCATAGATCGTACCATATCTAATAAAGTGCAATTATGACGTTCCGACACTCCGTTGCGTTGCGGAGTGCCAGGCGGCGTCAGTTGTGAAACGATTCCACACTTCCTTAGGTGTGTGCCAAACTCGTGACTCAAATATTCTCCTCCACGATCAGATCGTAGACACTTAATTTTTCTGTCACGTTGATCCTCAACCTCACTCTGAAATTCCTTGAACTTTTCAAACGTCTCAGATTTGTGCTTCATCAAGTAGATATACCCATACCTACTCAAATCATCGGTGAGAGTGAGAACATAACGGTAGCCACCGCGAGCTTCAACGTTCATTGGACCACACACATCAGTATGTATTATTTCCAATAAGTCGGTCACTATCTCCATTATTCCTGAGAATGGAGTCTTAGTCATCTTGCCCATGAGGCACGGTTCACATGTGTCAAATGATTCAAAGTCAAGAGACTCTAATAGTCCATCAGTATGGAGCTTCTTCATGCGCTTAACACCGATATGACCAAGGCGACAGTGCCACAAGTATGTGGGACTATAATTATCAACTTTACATCTTTTGGTACTAACACTATGAATATGTGTAACATCATGATCGAGATTCATCAAGAATAAACCATTCACCAGCGGAGCATGACCATAAAACATATCACTCATATAAATAGAACAACCATTATTCTCTGACTTGAATGAGTAGCCGTCTCGCATTAAGCAAGACCCTGATACAATATTAATGCTCAAAGCTGGTACTAAATAACAATTATTAAGGTTTAAAACTAATCCCGACGGTAGATGTAGAGGTAGCGTGCCGACGGCGATCACATCGACCTTGGAGCCATTCCCGACGCACATCGTCACCTCGTCCTTGGCCAGTCTGCGCTTATTCCGCAGTTCCTGCTTTGAGTTGCAAATGTGAGCAACAGCACCGGTATCAAATACCCAGGGCTACTACGAGCGCTGGTAAGGTACACATCAATAACATGTATATCATATATACCTTTAACGTTTCCGGCCTTCTTGTCCGCTAAGTACTTGGGGCAGTTCCGCTTCTAGTGACCTTATCCCTTGCAATAGAAGCACTCAGTCTCAGGTTTGGCTCCATTATTTTTCTTCTTCCCGACATCTGGCTTACCGGGCATGGCAACGCCTTTGCCGTCTTTCTTGAAGTTCTTCTTACCCTTGCCCATCTTGAAATTGGTGGTCTTGTTGACCATCAACACTTGATGCTCTTTCTTTATTTCTACTTATGCAGACTTGAGCATCGAGTACAACTCTGGAATGGTTTTCTCCATCCCTTGCATGTTGTAGTTCAGCACAAAACCTTTGTATCTTGGTGGGAGAGACTGGAGGATTCTGTCAATTATAGCATCATCCGGAAGTTTGACTCCAAGTGAAGTCAGACGATCGTGTAACCCAGACACTTTGAGTATGTGCTCACTGACAGAACTGTTCTCCTCCATCTTACAACTAAAGAGCTTGTCGGAGACTTCATATCTCTCGACACGGGCATGAGCTTGAAAAACTAGTTTCAGCTCTTGGAACATCTCATATGCACCGTGTTGCTCAAAACGCCTTTGGAGCCCCGTTTCCAAACAGTATAACATGCCACACCTAACCAGAGAGTAGTCATCACTCCGCGTTTGCCAGACGTTCAGAATGTCCTGGGCTGCTGCAGGAGCAGGAGGGTCACATAGCGGTGCATCAAGGACATAAGCCTTTTTAGTTGCTTCAAGGATGAGCTTTAAGTTGCGAACCCAGTCCGCATAGTTGCTACCATCATCTTTCAACTTGTTTTTCTCTAGGAATGCATTGAAATTGAGGTTGACGTTGGCCATCTACAATATTTATAAAGACAACTTTTAGACTAAGTTCATGACAATTAAGTTCATTTAATGAAATTAAATATGAACTCCCACTTAAATCGACATCCCTCTAGTCATCTAAGTGATGCATGATCCATGTTGACTAACCCGTGTCCGATCATCACGTGAGACGGACTAGTCGTCATGGTGAGAAACTTCATGCTGATCGTATTCAACCATACGACTCATGTTCAACCTTTCGGTCTCTTGCATTCGAGGTCATGTCTGTACATGCTAAGCTCGTCGAGTCAGCCTAAGTGTTTCGCGTGTGTAAATCTGGCTTACACCCGTTGTATGCGAACATTAGAATCTATCACACCCGATCATCACGTGGTGCTTCGAGACAACGATCCTTCGCAACGGTGCACACTTAGGGGAATACGTTCTCGAAATTTAAGAGGGATCATCTTATTATGCTACCGTCGTTCTAAGCAATAAGATGAAAAACATGATAAACATCACATGCAATCATATAGTGACATGATATGGACATTATCATCTTTGCTCTTTCGATCTCTATCTTCAGGCATCGCATGCTCATCATTGTCACTGGCATGACACCACGATCTCCGTCATCATGATCTCCATCATCATGTCTCCGTGAAGTTGTCACACCAACTACTACTATCACTACTACTATAGCTAACCGTTAGCAAAGAAGTAAAAGTAGTAAACACATGGCGTTGCATCTCATACAATAAATTAAGACAACTCCTATGGCTCCTGCCGGTTGTCATACTCATCGACATGCAAGTCGTGAATCCTATTCCAATAACATGATCATCTCATACATCACACATGCAACATCACAACTTTGGCCATATCACATCACATGTCAAACCCTGCAAAAACAAGTTAGACGTCCTCTAATTGTTGCTGCAAGTTTTACGTGGCTGATTTGGGTTTCTAGCAAGAACGCCTTCTTACCTACGTGACAGCCACAACGATGATATGCCAAAGCCATTTACCCTTCATAAGGACCCTTTTCATCAAATCCAATCCGACTAGAGTGGGAGAGACAGACACCCGCTAGCCACCTTTATAGACGGTGTGCATGTCTGACGGTGGAACCAGTCTCACGTATGCGTACGTGTAAGGTCGGTCCGGGCCGCTTCATCCCACAATACCGCCGGAAAAGAATAAGACTAGTAGCGGCAAACAATTAAAAAATCATCACCGGCAACCTTTTGTGTTCTACTCGTGCATAGAATCTACGCATAGAAAACCTGACTCGGATGCCACTGTTGGGGTAACGTAGCATAAATTCAAAATTTTCCTATGCCATATTCAGATCTTCCTATGGAGAGACCAGCAACGACAGAGGGGTGAGTGCGTCTTCATACCTTTGAAGATCGCTGAGCGGAAGCATTGCTAGAACGCGGTTGATGGAGTCGTACTCGCGGCGATTAAGATCGCGGTGTGATTCCGATCTAGTGCCGAACCACGGCACCTCCGCGTTCAACACACGTGCAACCCGGTGACGTCTCCTGCACCTTGATCCAGCAAGGAGGAGGGAGAGTTTGGGGAAGATCTCCGGCAGCACGACGACGTGGTGTCGATGGAGAGACGAGGTCTCCCAGCAGGGCTTCGCCAAGCACCGTGGGAGGAGGAGGAAGAGGGGGGCAGGGCTGCGCCGAGAGAGAGAAGAAAGGGTGTCCCAAACAGCCCCAAACCCCTAGGTATATATAGGAGGAGGGGAGTGGGGTGCCACCCCTAGGGTTCCCACCCTAGGTGGGGCGGCAGCCCCCCAGATGGGAGGTGCGGCGGCGACGGCAGGGGGAGGGGGTGGCGCACCCCTAGGTGGGCCTTAGGCCCACTGATACGTCCATTTTGCATCATGCTTTCATGTTGATATTTATTTCTTATTGGGCTGTTATATTACTTGTGGTACCATATTTATGCCTTTTCTCTCTTATTTTGCAAGGTTTATTTGAAGAGGGAGAATTCAGGCAGCTGGAATTCCGGACTGGAAAATGAGCAAATCCTAGTCCACTATTCTGCACATCTGCAAATGCCCTGAAAATTTACGTGAATTTTTTCTGGAATATATTAAAAATATTGGGCGAAAGAACTACCGGAGGGGGGCCACCAGGCCCCCACATGCTTGCCCACCGCCACCACCCCCCTGGTGGCGCAGGGCAGGCTTGTGGGCTGCCTGAAGGCCCACTAGCCCCCCTCTTTTGCTATATGAAGCGTCATGGTATGTAAAAAAAATCAATCAGGAGCTTTTTCGTGGTTTCGCCGCCGCCACGAGGCGGAACTTGAGTAGATCCAATCTAGGGCTCCGGCAGGACGATCCTGCCGGGGAAACTTCCCTCCCGGAGGGGGAAATCGTTGCCATCGTCATCACCAACACTCCTCTCGTCGGAGGGGAGGCATCTTCATCAACATCTTCATCAGCACCATCTCCTCTCCAATCCCTAGTTCATCTCTTGTAACCAATCTTCGTCTCGCAACTCCGATTGGTACTTGTAAGGTTGCTAGTAGTGTTGATTACTCTTTGTAGTTGATGCTAGTTGGATTACTTGGTGGAAGAGTTTATGTTCACATCCTTGTTGCTATTCATTACACCTCTGGTCATGATTATGATTATGTCTTGTGAGTAGTTACTTTTGTTCCTGAGGACATGGGATAAGTCATGTTAATAATAGTCATGCGAATTTGATATTCGTTCGGTATTTTGATATGATGTATGTTGTTTTTTCCTCTAGTGGTGTTATGTGAACGTCGACTACATAACACTTCACCATATTTGGGCCTAGAGTAAGGCATTGGGAAGTAGTAAGTAGATGATGGGTTGTTGGAGTGACAGAAGCTTAAACCCCGGTTTATGCGCTGCTTCGTGAGGGGCTGATTTGGATCTACTAGTTTAATGCTATGGTTAGACTTTGTCTTAATTCTTCTTTTGTAGTTGTGGATGCTTGCGAGAGAGGTTAATCATAGGTGGGATGCTTGTCCAAGTAAGGGCAGTACCCAAGCGCCGGTCCACCCACATATCAAACTATCAAAGTAACGAACGCGAATCATATGAACATGATGAAACTAGCATGACAGAAATTCTTGTGTGTCCTCGGGATCGTTTTTCCTCCTATAAGAGTTTGTTCAGGCTTGTCCCTTGCTACAAAAAGGGATTGGTCCACTTGCTGCACCGTTGCTACTACTTGTTACTTGTTACTCTTTGCTTGCTACGTTTCACCTGGCTACACAATCACTTGTTACCGCTACTTTCAGTGCCTGCAGTTATTACCTTGCTGAAATCCGTTTATCAGAGCCTTCTGCTCCTCGTTGGGTTCGACATCTTACTTATCGAAAGGACTATGATTGATCCCCTATACTTGTGGGTCATCAAGACTCTTTTCTGGCGATGTTGCCGGGGAGTGAAGCGCCTTTGGTAAGTGGAAACTGGTAAGGAAACATTTTTATACTGTGCTGAAATTTATTGTCACTTGTCACTATGGAAACTCTTCCTTTGAGGAGTTTGTTCGGGGTATCTTCACCACGAACGGAAGCACGAGGAGTTGCTCCTTAACCTGAGGTACCTACTGAAAATATCTTTTATGAAACTCCTTTGGGTATGCTTGAGAAACTGCTGGCTAATCCTTTTACAGGATATGGATCTTCACATCCAGACTTTCATCTAATCTATGTAGATGAAGTTTGTGGTTTATTTAAGCTCACAGGTTTGCCCGAGGATGAGGTAAATAAGAAAGTCTTTCCTTTATCTTTGAAGGATAAGGCGTTGACATGGTATAGGCTATGTGATGATACTAGATCATGGGGCTACAATCGGTTGAAATTGGAATTTCATCAAAAGTTCTATCCTATGCATTTAGTACATCGTGATCGAAACTTTATTTATAACTTTTGGCCTCGTGACAGGGAAAGCATAGCTCAAGCTTGGGGGAGGCTTAAATCAATGCTATATTCATGCCCCAATCATGAGCTCTCGAGATAAATCATCACTCGAAACTTTTATGCTTGGCTTTCTCATGAAGATCGTACCATGCTTGACACTTCTTGTGTCGGTTCTTTTATGAAGAAGGATATTGATCACAAGTGGAATTTATTGGAGAGAATCAAACGCAGCTCTGAATATTGGGAGCTGGAGGAAGGTAAGGACTCAGGTATGAATTTCCAGTTTGATTGCGTTAAATCTTTTGTTGAGACAAACACTTCTAGAGATTTTAGCGCTAAGTATGGACTTGACTCTGAGATAGTAGCTTCTCTATGTGAATCTTTTGCTGCTCATGTTGATCTTCCCAAAGAGAAGTGTTTTAAATATCATCCTCCTATAGAAAGCAACATAGCCAACACCAATCTAGTTGAGGAGAAAATCATAGCTTTTAGTG
Organism: Hordeum vulgare subsp. vulgare; assembly: GCF_904849725.1. Lineage (NCBI taxonomy): Eukaryota > Viridiplantae > Streptophyta > Magnoliopsida > Poales > Poaceae > Hordeum > Hordeum vulgare. The sequence continues at coordinate 443,852,347 of NC_058518.1, read as the reverse complement.
ATCCTGTTGTTCCTTGTGCTTACACTAAGAAACCACCATACCCTTCTAGGATGAAGGATTATTCTAAAGCTCCAACTGTGATACGTAGGGGTTACATTAGACCACTTGCACCCCCTGAGGAGATTAGAGTTGAACCTAGTGTTGCTATTATCAAATATCTCTTAGCCAAAGACATAGATGGGCATGTTATCAAATTCTGTGAGGACTCCGCTAGAATTGCTAAATCTCACGCGAAAGACAAGCACGGACCTGTAGTTGGCCTGCCTGTTGTTTCTGTTAAGAAAGGAGATCACTGTTACCATGGTTTATGTGATATGGGAGCTAGTGTTAGTGCGATACCCCGTTCTCTATATGATGAAATCAAAGATGAGATTGCACCTGCTGAATTAGAACCCATTGATGTCACTATTACGCTAGCTAATAGAGACACTATCTGCCCTCTCAGAATTGTGAGAAACATAGAAGTCCTGTGTGGTAAGACGAAGTATCCTACTGATTTCCTCGTCCTTGGTACTGCACAAGATAGCTTTTGTCCCATCATATTCGGTAGACCCTTTCTCAACACTGTCAATGCTCTGCATTAAGCAGACTGTCACGGTAAGTTTCGAGGGTGTGTCTCATGAATTTAACTTCTCCAAGTTTGGAAGACAACCCCATGAAAGAGTCATCTGGTAGGGATGAAATCACTGCTCTTGCGTCTATTATCGTACCTCCTACGGATCCTTTAGAGCAATATCTGCTTGAGCATGAAAATGATATGCATATGGAGGAGAGAGATGAGATAGATAAAATTTTCTTAGAACAATATCCTATTCTCAAGAATAATCTGCCTGCTGAACTACTTGGGGATCCTCCCCCACCAAAGGGTGATCCTGTGTTCCAGCTTAAACAGTTGTCGGATACTCTTAAGTATGCCTATCTTGATGAGAAGGAGATATATCCTGTCATTATTAGTGCTCTCCTCTCAGGGCGCGAAGAGAAGAAGTTACTAAAAACTCTGAGGAAGCACCGCGCTGCTATTGGATATACTCTTGATGATCTTAAGGGTATTAGTCCTACTCTTTGTCAGCACAAGATTAAAACCGATCCTGACTTTAAACCAGTTCCTCATCATTAATGGAGATTAAATCCTAAGATGAAAGAGGTCGTTAGAAAAGAAATATTAAAGCTTCTGGAAGCAGGAATCATTTATCCTGTTGCTCATAGTGATTGGGTAAGTCCAGTACATTGCGTACCTAAGAAGGGAGGTATCACCGTCGTTCCTAATGATAAGGATGAACTAATCCCACAAAGGATTATTACCGGCTATAGAATGGTGATAGACTTCCGGAAACTAAACAAGGCAACCAGGAAAGATCATTATCCTTTGCCGTTCATCGACCAAATGCTAGAAAGGCTATCAAAGCACACACACTTCTGCTTTCTAGACGGTTATTCAGGTTTCTCGCAAATACATGTTGCACAATCTGATCAAGAGAAAACCACTTTCACCTGCCCTTTCGGTACCTTTGCCTATAGACGTATGCCTTTTGGCTTATGTAATGCACCTTCCACCTTCCAAAGATGTATGATGGCTATATTCTCTGACTTTTGTGAAAAGATTGTCGAGGTTTTCATGGATGACTTCTCCGTTTACGGGTCTTCCTTTGATGATTGTCTCAGCAACCTTGATCGAGTCTTACAGAGATGCGAAGAAACCAACCTCGTCTTGAATTGGGAGAAGTGCCACTTTATGGTTAATGAAGGTATCGTCTTAGGACACAAAATCTCTGAAAGAGGCATTGAAGTTGATAAGGCTAAGGTTGATGCAATTGAGAAAATGCCGTGCCCCACAGATATCAGAGGTATACAAAGTTTCCTCGGTCATGCTAGTTTGTATAGAAGGTTTATTAAAGACTTCTCTAAGATTTCTAGGCCTCTTACCAACCTCTTGCAGAAGGATGTTCCTTTTGTTTTTGATGAGGATTGTGAGGAAGCTTTCGAAATACTTAAGAAGGCTTTGATAACCGCACCTATTGTTCAACCACCTCACTGGAACTTGCCCTTTGAAATCATGTGTGATGCTAGTGATTATGATGTTGGTGCTGTTCTAGGACAAAGAGTTGACAAGAAGTTGAATGTCATTCACTACGCTAGTAAAACTCTAGACAGTGCCCAAAGAAACTATGCCACTACGGAGAAGGAATTTTTAGCAGTCGTGTTTGCATGTGAAAAGTTCAGATCTTACATAGTTGACTCCAAAGTCACTATTCACTCTGATCATGCTGCTATTAAGTACCTCATGGAGAAGAAGGACACTAAGCCTAGGATGATCAGATTGGTTCTCCTGCTACAGGAATTTGATTTGCACGTCGTTGACCGAAAGGGTGCTGACAACCCTGTAGCAGATAACTTGTCTAGGCTAGAGAATGTCCTTGATGACCCACTACCTATTGATGACAGCTTTCCTGATGAGCAATTAAATGTCATCCGCACTTCACTTAGTGCACCGTGGTATGCCGATTATGCAAACTATATCGTAGCCAAATACATACCACCCAGTTTCACCTATCAACAAAATAAGAAATTCTTATTTGATTTGAGACACTACTTTTGGGACGATCCTCACCTTTATAAGGAAGGAGTAGATGGTGTTATTAGACGTTGTGTGACTGAACATGAACAGGGACAGATCTTGCAGAAGTGTCATTCCGAAGACTACGGAGGACACCATGCTGGAGATAGAACTGCCCATAAGGTATTGCAATCAGGTTTCTATTGGCCCACTCTCTTCAAGGATGCTCGTAAGTTTGTCTTGTCTTGTGACGAATGCCAAAGGATAGGGAACATCAGTAAGCGTCAAGAGATGCCTATGAACTATTCACTTGTCATTGAACCTTTTGATGTCTGGGGCTTTGATTATATGGGACCCTTCCCGAGTTCCAATGGGTACACTCACATCTTAGTTGTTGTGGATTATGTTACTAAGTGGGTAGAAGCTATCCCCACTAAAAATGTTGATCACCACACCTCTATTAAGATGCTTAAAGAAGTCATATTCCCAAGATTTGGAGTCCCTAGATACTTGATGACTGATGGCAGTTCACACTTCATTCATGGTGTTTTCCGCAAGATGCTAGCTAAGTATGATGTCAACCATAGAATTGCATCTCCTTATCATCCTCAGTCCAGTGGTCAAGTTGAGGTGAGTAATAGGGAGATCAAGTTGATCCTACAAAAGACCGTCAATAGATCTCGAAAGAACGGGTCAAGCAAACTTGACGATGCACTATGGGCTTATAGGACTGCTTATAAGAATCCCATGGGCATGTCACCGTATAAAATGGTTACGGTAAGGCCTGTCATTTACCTCTTGAGCTGGAACACAAAGCTTATTGGGCAATCAAAGAGCTCAACTTTGATTTCAAACTTGCCGGTGAGAAGCGGTTGTTTGATATCAGCTCGTTAGATGAATGGAGAGCCCAGGCATATGAGAATGCCAGGTTGTTCAAGGAAAAGGTTAAGAGATGGCACGACAAACGAATACATAAATGAGAGTTCAATGTAGGTGACTATGTCTTGCGATACAATTCTCGTTTGACATTCTTTGCAGGCAAGCTTCTCTCTAAATGGGAAGGTCCCTATGTTGTCGAGGAAGTATATCGTTCCGGTGCCATCAAAATCAATAACATGGAAGGAAATTTTCCTAGAGTGGTAAATGGGCAAAGAATCAAGCATTACATCTCTGGTACTCCCATAAATGTTGAGACCAATATCATCAATGTCATAACTCCAGAGGAGTACATAAGGGATGTTTATCAGCCTGTTTCAGACCTTGAAAACGAAGATGTATCTGTTTCGGCAAAAAATTGGACTCCGATACTTTCCCAATAGGAAATTTCCTCAGTTTTGGAATTTTTGGAAAATTAGAGAGGAAACGAGGAAGCCACAAGGGCGCACTCCGCCACCACCCCCCTGGTGGCGGTGGGCAAGCTTGTGGGCACCTCGTATGCCTCCCGGATTCCGTTTTCTTGCGGAAGACTCCTTCTGGCCGAGAAAAAAAATCAATATATAGTCGCCCGAAGGTTTTGATCTCCGTATCGCGCAGTTTTCTATGTTTTCGTTTCGAGCTAGGTCAAGATGTCTTCTCAAGATTCAGAGGGAGAGAGCTATGTGGCTGACTACCTTGCTAACCCCAAGGTCTATGGGGACTTGGAAGCATATGGCTGGACCACTGATGAGGAAGAGGACTATGAGCCCAAAGGGAAGGAGCAAACGAGTTCCGATGAAGAGGATGCTCCTCTACCTCAACCTGCAAACACCCATGTGGAGTTCAAGAAGTCAAGCCTCCCTAACCATAGGAAGAAGCCTAAGACCTTGTTTATCCCTTCTCGTTTCTTGCAGGAGAGTAAGCAGGAGCTTTGCCATAGAGTTTTGAAACTTGAGGAGGAAAATGACGATCTAAGGGAACAAAACTTTTTGCTCAAGTGGAAATTAGACAAGCTCAAGACTTCTCCAACAACACCACCATCACCACCAAAGGAAGACAACTAAGCATTGGTATGGGCAATCCCCTTGGCTTCTGCCAAGCTTGGGGGAGTTGCCCTGGTATCGTATCACTTTTATATCTTTTGCTTTTACCTTTGTTTTAGTTCTTTCCTTTTCAGTTTTTATTTCTTCTTTTAGAGGAATAAGTCTTTAGTTTTTAGTTTGAGTCTTTTGCTTTTGTCTCTCCCCCGATGTATTCGAGCTTACGAGCTATATAATAAAGAGTGTCTTAGTCAAGGGCTTTTCTTTGTGCCATGATCAAGAGTATGGAAAGAACGATAGCATGAAAGATCATGAGACAATCTTATGGAAAGTGATAACTTCACTTATGACAAGTATGATGATTGAAACTTGTTGAGAATAAATCAACATAGACCTCAGTCATTGTTGCAATTAATAAGAAGTAATAAGGAAAGAGAGGTTCACATATAAATATATCATCTTAGACACTTTTTACAATTGTGAGCACTCACCAAACTATTACATGCCTAGGAGTAGATGTTGGACAAGGAAGACAACATAATGAATTGTGTTTGCTTGGTTCCAAACAATGTTATATGATTAGAGATCCCTTAGCATGTGACGATTGCTTCCACCTCATATTAGCCAAAACTCCCGCACCAAGTAGAGATACTACTTGTGCATCCATAAACCTCCTACCAGTTTTGCCATGAGAGTCCACCATACCTACCTATGGATTGAATAAGATCCTTCAAGTAAGTTGCCATCGGTGCAAGCAATAAAAATTGCACTCTAATATGTATGATCTATTAGTGTGTGGAAAATAAGCTTTGTACGAACCTGTGATGAGGAAGACATAAAAGCGATAGACTGCATAATAAAGTTCTTTGTCATAGGGGGCAATATAATGTGACGTTCCTCCGCACTAAGAGGACAAGCATTCAAACCTCAAAAGCGCATGACAACCTCTGCTTCCCTCTACGAAGGGCCTATCTTGTACCTTTACTTTTTACCCTTGTAAGAGTCATGGTGATCATCACCAATTCCCTTTTTGCCTTTGTCTTGTCTATCGTCACATGCTTGGGAAAGATCTATATTCATATATCAACTTGGAGTTGAGTACTCATGCTTTATTGTTGTTGACTTTACCCTTGAGGTAAACCGTTGGGAGGTAAAACTATAAGCCCCTATCTTCCTTTGTGTCCAGCTGAAACTTTGACACCATGAGTACCACGTGAGTTGTAACAATTGTGGAAAACAAAAGAGATGATTGAGTATGTGGGTTTGCCTTACAAGCTCTTATTAGACTCTTTCTGATGTTGTGATAAATTGCAATTGCTTCAATGATTATGGACTATTGTTGGTTACTTCTCGGTAAGGTTTTTTGCTTCATGGTTTGCTTTGTGAAGGAATTGTTACTTTCCCATAAGAATATTTATGATATATTGCTGTTCTATGGGTGATCATGATGCCCTCATGTCCGTATTATGTTTTATCGACACCTTCGTCCCTCAACATGTGGACATGTTTATGGAATTGGTTTTCGCTTGAGGACAAGCGAGGTCTAAGCTTGGGGGAGTTGATACGTCCATTTTGCATCATGCTTTCATGTTGATATTTATTGATTCTTAGGCTGTTATATTACTTGTGGTACCATATTTATGCCTTTTCTCTCTTATTTTGCAAGGTTTATTTGAAGAGGGAGAATTCAGGCAGCTGGAATTCCGGACTGGAAAATGAGCAAATCCTAGTCCACTATTCTGCACATCTGCAAATGCCCTGAAAATTAACGTGAATTTTTTCTGGAATATATTAAAAATATTGGGCGAAAGAACTACCGGAGGGGGGCCACCAGGGCCCCACAAGCTTGCCCACCGCCACCACCCCCCTGGTGGCGCAGGGCAGGCTTGTGGGCTGCCTCAAGGCCCACTAGCCCACCCACTTTTGCTATATGAAGCGTCATGGTATGTAAAAAAAATCAATCCAGAGCTTTTTCGTGGTTTCGCCACCGCCACGAGGCGGAACTTGAGTAGATCCAATCTAGGGCTCCGGCAGGACGATCCTGCCGGGGAAACTTCCCTCCCGGAGGGGGAAATCGTTGCCATCGTCATCACCAACACTCCTCTCGTCGGAGGGGAGGCATCTTCATCAACATCTTCATCAGCACCATCTCCTCTCCAATCCCTAGTTCATCTCTTGTAACCAATCTTCGTCTCGCAACTCCGATTGGTACTTGTAAGGTTGCTAGTAGTGTTGATTACTCTTTGTAGTTGATGCTAGTTGGATTACTTGGTGGAAGAGTTTATGTTCACATCCTTGTTGCTATTCATTACACCTCTGGTCATGATTATGATTATGTCTTGTGAGTAGTTACTTTTGTTCCTGAGGACATGGGATAAGTCATGTTAATAATAGTCATGCGAATTTGATATTCGTTCGGTATTTTGATATGATGTATGTTGTTTTTTCCTCTAGTGGTGTTATGTGAACGTCGACTACATAACACTTCACCATATTTGGGCCTAGAGGAAGGCATTGGGAAGTAGTAAGTAGATGATGGGTTGTTGGAGTGACAGAAGCTTAAACCCCGGTTTATGCGCTGCTTCGTGAGGGGCTGATTTGGATCTACTAGTTTAATGCTATGGTTAGACTTTGTCTTAATTCTTCTTTTGTAGTTGTGGATGCTTGCGAGAGAGGTTAATCATAGGTGGGATGCTTGTCCAAGTAAGGGCAGTACCCAAGCGCCGGTCCACCCACATATCAAACTATCAAAGTAACGAACGCGAATCATATGAACATGATGAAACTAGCATGACAGAAATTCCCGTGTGTCCTTGGGAGCATTTTTCCTCCTATAAGAGTTTGTTCACGCTTGACCCTTGCTACAAAAAGGGATTGGGCCACTTGCTGCACCGTTGCTACTACTTGTTACTTGTTACTCTTTGCTTGCTACGTTTCACCTCGCTACACAATCACTTGTTACCGCTACTTTCAGTGCCTGCAGTTATTACCTTGCTAAAATCCGTTTATCAGAGCCTTCTGCTCCTCGTTGGGTTCGACACTCTTACTTATCGAAAGGACTACGATTGATCCCCTATACTTGTGGGTCATCACCCACCAGCGTCTAGGGTTTCCTCCTTCTGCATCTCCTGCGCCTTGGGCCCCTTTGTGGGAGGCGCACTAGCCCACTTTGGGCTGGTTGCCCTCCACCTTTTGGCCCATGCTACTGATTGCAATCTCTAGCGATGGCTAGACGAATGCTGATGACAACAAACCTTCCCCTGCAACGACACCAGAAGAATGGTGCTAGCACTCCCCGGCAACGGAACTAGAAGAATGTTGTTGATGGCCCACCAGCGTGTGGGTTCGCAACAATTTTCGAGGGTAGAGTATTCAACCCAATTTGTTGGTTAGCCACGCAGGAGGTGAGAGAATACTCTCGAGTATTAGCAGCTGAATTTGTCAGATTCAACCGCACCTGAAAGATTAGTATCTGCAAGCACAGTAGTAACAGCAAAGTAATATGATAACAACGGTGTTAGAAACGATCTGTTGACGGCAGACTATTCCTAACGATTGTATCAATGGTGCCAAGTTGTCGCGTTGACGGAAGTTGTCAGTTCCCGTCAACGTCCAGTGAACCAAAAGTGTAGCAGGTAGCAGCAGTGTAACGAGCAATAGGAGCGGCAAGCAATGGCAGTAGTGATAGTAGTAGCAACTAGCAACAGTAGCAAGCGACAATAGTAGCAACAGTAGCAGCAGCAACAAAGCAAGACAAGTAACAACAGTAGCAACAATAGTAGCAGCAGCAGCAGAGCAAGACAAGTAACAGTAGTAGGACAAACTCGTAGGCAATGGGTCGGTGATTTGTTTGGATGATATTCATCATGCAACAGCTATAACACGGAGAGATATGTGGCTAGCTCCCGTTCGTCAATGTGATGTAGGCATGCATTTCGTGTGTCGTCATACGTGCTTAGGGAAAAGAACTTGGATGACATCTATTGTCCATCCCTCCCGTGACAGCGGGGTCCAAAAGGAAACTACGAGATATTAATGTTCTCCTTTTAATAAAGAACCGGACCAACGCATTAGCACTTGGTGAACACATGAACTCCTCAAACTATGGTCATCACCGGGAGTGGTTCCGGTTATTGTCACTCCGGGGTTGCCGGATCATAACACATAGTAGGTAACTACAACTTGCAAGATCGGATCTAAAACACACATATATTGGTGACAACATAATAATTTCAGATCTGAAATCATGGCACTCGGGCCCTAGTGACAAGCATTAAGCATGGCAAAGAAGTAGCAACATCAATCTCAGAACATAGTGGATACTAGGGATCAATCCCCATCAAAACTAACTCGATTACATGATAGATCTCATCCTACTCATCACCGCCCAGCGAGCCTACAAATAGATTACTCACGAACGACGAAGAGCTTCATGTAATTGGAGAGGGAAGAAGGTTGATGATGACGATGGCGACGATTTCCCCTCTCCGGATCCCAAGACGGACTCCAGATCTGCCCTCCAGATGAAGAACAGGTGGTGGCGGCGCCTCCGTATCGCAAACACGACGAAAAATTTTCTTTTTATTTTTTCTAGGACGAAAGGGATCTTATAGACCTGAGATTGGGGGCGGCAGAGCCGTGTGGGCCCCACAAGCCTGCCCACCGCCACTAGGGGGGTGGTGGCGGAGCAAGGGCTTGTGGCCCATTGGCCCACCCCCTGAGGTGGAACTTGGCGTAGATATTTTTCTTATTTTCCAAAACTGCTCCCCGTAAATTTTCAGGACGTTTGGAGAACTTTGATTTCTGCACAAAAATAACACCAAGGGAATTCTGCTAAAAACAACGTTAGTCGAGGTTAGTTCCATTCAAATCATGCAAATTATAGTCCAAAACAAGGGCAGAAGAGTTTGGAAAAGTAGATACGATGGAGACGTATCAACTCCCCAAGCTTAAAACCTTGCTTGTCCTCAAGCAACTCAATTGACAAACTGAGGGAGAAAGAAGAACTTTGACAAACTCTGTTTGATCTTGTTGTTGCAACTATGTCTAACTCATAACCGGAATTTCAGCAAGATCACAAGGTAACCACATAAGCAAATGACACAAGGGTCTCACGGTAAACTAATATCAATGGCATAATCAGCTAACGAGCAAATAATAATGAGTTTCAAATACCAAAACTTCAATCAAAACAAGCATGAAGCAATATGAATAGGTGGTATCTCGCTAGCTCCTTCTGAGACCGCAAAACATAAATGCAGAGCACTTTCAAAGATCAAGGGCTGACTAAACATTGTAATTCATAGCAACGAAGATCCAGTCATAGTCATACCCAATATCAATCAAAATCAAAGAATAAAAATGACAGAGGTGCTCTCTAATTGGTGCTTATATAAGAGGAGGATGACTCAATAGGAAAATAAATAGACAGGCCCTTCGCAGAGGGAAGCATTGATTTGCAGAGGTGCCAGAGCTCAAGCTTTGAAAACAGAGATAATAATTTTGGGTGGCATGCTTTCATTGTCAACGCAATGACCAAGAATTCTCAATATCTTCCATGCTACTCATGCTATAGGCGGTTCCCAAACAGAAAAGTAAAGGTTTAACTCCCCCACCACCAATCAATCACACTCCACGGCTAGCCGAATCCTCGGGTACCGTCCATACTAACATCAATCCGACGGGAGTCTTGTTTTACAGTTATGTTTTCGATTTAAGCGTGGAACTGGGCATTCCAATTACCGGCCCCTTTCTCGTGAATGACTGTGAATAAACACATGTCGAGGATAACACGCCTAGCAGGGAAGATACCAATAGCCCCCTGTCACCACATGAGCGGTTCGGGCATGCAAAACAGATTATTTCTTGAAGGTTTGGAGAATGGCACATGCAAATTTACTTGGAATGGCAGGTAGATACCGCAAATAGGTAGGTATGGTGGACTCTCATGGAAAAACTTTTGGGTTTATGGAAGTGGATGCACAAGCAGTATTCCGCTTAGTACAAGTGAAGGCTAGCAAAAGACTGGGAAGCGACCAACTAGAGAGCGACAACAGTCATCAAGATGCAATGAGTTTGACTAACATTGAATGCAAGCATGAACAGGATATAAATCACCATGAACATGAACATGAACATCATAGAGGCTATGTTGATTTTGTTTCAACTACATGCATGAACATGCGCCAAGTCAAGCCACTTGAAAAATTCAAAGGAGAATACCATCCTATCATACTACATCATAGTAATCTCAAAATCTATGTTGGCATTCAAGACAAACCATTATAAGCTCTCAGCTAAATAAGCATGGCATCAGAAACTATGATCTCTAAGTTGTCATTGCAAACATGGTTCTCTCACAACAAAGCTAAATCTGGTTCAACAAGCTAGTCATATTTACAAAAACAAAATAGATAGAGTTCATACCAGCTTTTCAGTCTCAGTCACTTCATCATATATCATCATTGTTGCCTTTCATTTGCACGATCGAACGATGTGAACAATAATAAGCTCATTGGACTAAGTTGAATCTGCAGGCAAACACAAAGGAGAAGACAAAGTAATATGGCTCTTTGAAAGCTAAACAGGTAAGCATGTAAGAGCCACTAAACATTGTAGCCAATATCTTCTACCTTGACACAAAGAAAAATAAAACTATTTACACGGGAAAGCTCCCAACAAGCAAAAGAAGAAAGAAAAAAATCTTTTTGGGTTTTCTCAAAAGGACACAAAACAAGAAAACAAGAAAACAAAAATAAACTAGCATGGATAATACAGTGGCAAAGTGTAAACACCGGCTAACGAAGTGAAAGCATAAGCATGAATGTAAAGTCGGTGAGAACACGTACTCCCCCAAGCTTAGGCTTTTGGCCTAGCTTGGTCTACTCCCATGGATGATCCTGGCGGAACCCAAAGTCATAATGGGTGTTATACGGGAGTGCTGCAGCCACTGCCTGAATAGCTGCCTCACGAAGTCGAGTAGCAGTCGCCTCCCTCTCATACTCCTCTGCCTCTCCTATGGTTATGTAGTATCTTCGTTTTACCTGAAAGTCAAAGAAAGCAGGAGCAGGAAGGGTAATATGGAAAACATGCTGCCGGTTAAATATCAAGCGGTATAGGAGGGATCCATGATCTCTCTCAAGGAACTGGTAGCATGTTAGAGCGACACGATCAAGGTAGGCTGTACGGAGAGGAGGGTCTTCTGGACGGATGGATACCCCAAGAAAATTTGCTAAGCGTGTAGCATAAACTCCACCAAAGAAATCCCCCTCACTGGCATTTTTATTCAGCCTCCTTGCTATTATAGCTCCCAAATTGAAGCTCCTGTCACCTGTTACTGCGCTCTTAAGGATACTAAGGTCGGAAGCGCATAGGTGACAATGTGCACCCTTGCCGTTAATGCACCTACCTATGAAGAGGGCAAGGTAGTGCAAGGCAGGGAAATGGATGCTTCCTACGGTGGCTTGCGTGATATCTCTGATTTCTCCAACAGTTATACTGGAGACAAAGTCTCGGACCGAAGACTTAGGAGGATCATTAACACTACCCCAATCGGGTATCTTGCAAATCCTATTGAAATCCTCTAGATCCACGGTATAGGATTTATCGTACAGATCAAACAGTATGGACGAGTCACGGCCAGCTAAAACTTTAAATCTACGCACGAAAGAGGCAGTGAGCATAGCATACTGTTCACATTTATCTGAGAGGAATTCTTCTAACCCGGCATTGCGGACAAGCGCATCAAACTCATCCTTGAAACCTGCTTCGATCATGAACTCATCGGAAGGCCATTCACATGGTTGTACCGGTGCGTCCCTTAGTTGAAAAGGTTCGGGCTCCCGAAAGGAGAGACGAGGACCCTTCTTACTTGAGGAACCACCATGAAACTTCCTCCTGAACATAATTTCCTTATGCTGAAATTTTTGAAGTTCAAGAGAAAAGTGAATAAAGACCCACCACACCTTCTAGCAACTACTCCTACTAGTGCCTAGAGACCGTATCACGCGCTAAAACTACTTGGGACCAGCTAAAATCAACATTTCTAGCTCAAGAACAGGGTCACGAAGATAGCAAGAATACGCGAAGGATAAAGCACTAGAGCAAAAACTAATTGGACCAATGGAGGAGTCACTTACCAAGGAGTAATTTCCCAAAAACAGTTCGGAGAATGGTGCTTTGAGCAAGGAGATCGAAAATCACAGCCAAATGAGCAAGAACACGGGTTTGAGCTGCGAAACAATTTTTTCTGGAGGTGGAAGAAGAGGCTGGGAGCTGGAATGAGTGGAGGGGGTGCTTGTGGCCCCCACAAGCTTGCACCCCGCCACCAGGGGTAGGTGGCGGTGGCAGGGCTTGTGGCCCACTGGTCTGGCCCCAAGGTCACCTCTCAGGCCCAGAAATTTTCAAAAATTCCACAAAAAATCATACTAAATTTTTAGGACCATCGGAGAACTTTTATTTCCGAGGTAATTTTCTCCAGGATGCTAAAAGAGAAAACAAGAAAAAATAAACTAATTCTATCATTTTTCTTCTAAGTAACAGAAAAGGAAAACTTAAAACAGAGGTATGTGACTCTTTGATTCATCCATTTCATGGTCATCAAAAGAAATCCGTCAATGGGATTGATCAAGTCCTTATGACAAAACCTTCTCGAATCGCAAGAGAGAACGGAGAATTTTCGAATAGCCACTAAGTCACCTCAATGGGGATATGTATCTCCCCAACAAGCAAGTCATACTTCATCTTGACACGAGGAATAGGGCATTCAAAGCTCCCAATGAGAATCGATGAAGTCTTTTCGATAGCATTGATGCAATGTACTGGATATCGTTTCTTCGAAAAGTGCACTGTGTGCTCATTACGTTGACATGGAAATTGACATTGCCTTTGTTGCAATCTATAAAAAACCCTGCAGTGTTTAAAAAGGGTGTTCCGAGGATGATAGCCATGGCATCGTCCTCGGGAATATCCAAGATAACAAAATCTGTTAAGATAGTGGTATTATCAACCACAACAAGCACATCCTCGCAAATGCCGATAGGGAAAGAAGTTGATTTGTCGGTCATTTGCAAAGAAATTTCAGTGGGTGTCAACTTATCCAATTCAAGTCTACGATAAAGAGAGAGCGGCATAACACTAACACCGGCTCCAAGGTCACATAAGGCAGTTCTTACGTAGTTTCCTTTAATGGTGCAAGGTATAGTGGGCACTCCGGGATCACCAAGTTTCTTAGGAGTTCCACCTTTAAAAGTGTAATTGGCAAGCATGGTGGAGATCTCAAGATCTGGTATCTTCCGTTTATTAGTCACGATATCTTTCATGTACTTGGCATACGGAGACATCTTGAGCATATCAGTTAACCGCATCTGCAGAAAGACGGGTCTTATCATCTCAACGAAGTGCTCAAAATCCTCATCATCCTTTTCTTGGATGGCTTAGGAGGAAAGGGCATAGGTCTCTGAACCCATGGCTCTCTTTCTTTACCATGCTTCCTAGAAGTGAAGTCATTCTTATCGTATCTCTTAGGTTGTGGATTATCAGGATTAACCGTAGGTTCAATCTCCACATCCTCATCAATGCTAGGTTGATCATTATTATGAACATTGCTGTCCACATTGTCACCAGGTTCATGTTCATCACCATATTGTGTTTCTGCATCAGACGCAGAGATATCATTAGGTTCTTCAGGTGTGACAGTATTTGGTGAACTGGCGTGCAGGCTTCTATCATCCTTTTTCTTCTCCTTAGGATGACTGGGTGTATCTGCTTTGATTCCTTGAGAATCTTGATCAATTCTCTTAGGATGACCTTCAGGATACAAAGGTTCCTGAGTCATTTTGCCTCCTCTAGTAATGACTCTGACAGAGTTGTCATTTAGTTCATTGAGCAGGTCATTCTGAGCTTTAAGTACTTGTTCTACCCGAGTAATATTCATAGAGGCATGTTTACTCAAAAGCTTCAGATCGTTGACATTTCTGTCTACACAAGCACTTAAATGGCTAAGCATACGAGTACTTTGTTCCAAATGTCTGCTAACATAATCATTGAAACTCTGTTGTTTGGCAACAAAGTTGTCAAATTCATCAAAGCATAGGCCAGCAGGTTCCTCAAAAGGAATATCACTCTCATCAAACCTACGCAGAGAATTCACTTCTACTACCTGTATCGGGTTATCGAGACCATGGATCTCTTCGATAGGTGGTAGACTTTTGACATCTTCAGATCTAATGCCTTTCTCTTGCATAGATTTCTTGGCTTCTTGCATATCTTCGGGACTGAGGAATAGAATACCTCTTTTCTTCGGAGTTGGTTTTGGAGGTGGTTCGGGAATAGTCCAAGCATTATCGTTGATCAAGAGGTTATTCAGTAGGGTCTGAGCTTGTTCTATAGTTTGTTCCCTAAAAACACAACCGACACAACTATCTAGGTGGTCTCTAGAGGCATCGGTAAGTCTGTTATAGAGGATATCAAGTATCTTGTTCCTCTTAAGAGGGTGATCAGGCAAAGCATTTTGTAGCTGGACGAGCCTCCCCCAAGCTTGTGGAAGACTCTCTTCTTGGAGTTGAGCAAAATTGTATATTTCCTGCAAGGCAGCTTGCTTCTTATGGACAGGGAAATATTTCTCACAGAAGTAATAGACCATCTCCCAGGGACTACGCACACATCCAGGAGCAAGAGAGGTGAACCAGACTTTAGCATCATCCTTTAGAGAGAAAGGAAATAACTTAAGGATATAGTAGTGGCGGATCTTCTCCTCATTAGTGAAAAGGTTGGCTATTTCGGATAGTTTGGCAAGATGGGCTATGACCGTCTCAGACTCATAACCGTGAAAAGGATCAGATTCGACTAGAGAGATTATCTCAGGGTCGACAAAGAGTTCATAATCCTTATCGGTGACAAAGATAGGCGAAGTGGCAAACTTCGGGTCATTTTTCATCCTAGCTTCCCAAGATTTTTCCTTCCACTCGAGAAGTAATTTCTCAGCGTCATAGGCATCCTTACACGCAAGAAAATCCTCAGCTATCTCTCCCTCCATAACGTAACCCTCAGGTATATCAGGCAATTCATATCTAGGAGAGCTAGATCTAGCAGGAGCAAAAGCAGGTTCTTTCTCAATAGTATCGGCAGTTTCAGAAGCATCACGAGCATTGGCAGTAACTCTAGCAATATGAGCATCAAGGAACACTCCTAGTGGAACATCAAGCAAGGTAGTATCTCTAGCAGTATCAAGCATAGCATCATCAGGCAAAATAGCATCTCGAGCATCATCAGGCAAAGCAGTATCAAGCATAGCATCTCTAGCAGTATCAAGCATAGTATCATCAGGCATAGTATCAAGCATAGCATCTCTAACAGTATCAGGCATAGTATCAAGCATAGCATGTCTAGCAGTAGTATCACAAGCATCATCAAGCATAGGCGACATATCAAGATTTCTAGCAGGAGGTGATGTCGCAAACTTACTCATAACTGAAGGTGAATCAAGTGCAGAGCTAGATGGAAATTCCTTACCTCCCCTCGTAGTTGAGGGCAAGACTTTGGTCTTCGGATCCTTCAGATTCTTCATAGTGATCAGCAGATATAAATCCCAAGTGACTTAGAGAATATAGCAATACCTCCCCGACAACGACGCCAGAAAAATGCTGATTGCAATCTCTGGCGATGGCTAGACAAATGCTGATGACAACAAACCTTCCCCTGCAACGGCACCACAAGAATGCTGCTAGCACTCCCCGGCAACGGAACTAGAAGAATGTTGTTGATGGCCCACCAGCGCGTGGGTTCACAGCAGTTTTTGAGGGTAGAGTATTCGACCCAATTTGTTGGTTAGCCAGGCAGGAGGTGAGAGAATACTCTCGAGTATTAGCAACTGAATTTGTCAGATTCAACCGCACCTGAAAGATTACTATTTGCAAGCACAGTAGTAACAACAAAATAATATGATAACAACGGTGTCAGAAACGATCTGTTGACGGCAGACTAATCCTAACGATTGTATCAATGGTGCCAAGTTGCCACATTGACGGAAGTTGTCAGTTCCCGTCAACGTCCAGTGAACCAAAAGTGTAGCAGGTAGCAGCAGTGTAACGAGCAATAGGAGCGGCAAGCAACGACAGTAGTGATAGCAGTAGCAATTAGCAACAGTAGCAAGCGATAATAGTAGCAACAGTAGCAGCAGCAACAAAGCAAGACAAGTAACAACAGTAGCAACAATAGTAGCAGCAGCAGCAGAGCAAGACAAGTAACAGCAGTAGGACAAACTCGTAGGCAATGGGTCGGTGATTTGTTTGGATGATATTCATCATGCAACAGCTATAACACGGAGAGATATGTGGCTAGCTCCCGTTCGTCAATGTGATGTAGGCATGCATTCCGTGTGTCGTCATACGTGCTTAGGGAAAAGATCTTGCATGACATCTATTGTCCATCCCTCCCGTGGCAGCGGGGTCCAAAAGGAAACTACGGGATATTAAGTTTCTCCTTTTAATAAAGAACCGGACCAACGCATTAGCACTTGGTGAACACATGAACTCCTCAAACTATGGTCATCACTGGGAGTGGTTCCGGTTATTGTCACTCAGGGGTTGCCGGATCATAACACATAGTAGGTAACTACAACTTGCAAGATCAGATCTAAAACACACATATATTGGTGAAAACATAATAATTTCATATTTGAAATCATGGCAGTCGGGCCCTAGTGACAAGCATTAAGCATGGCAAAGTAGTAGCAACATCAATCTCAGAACATAGTGGATACTAGGGATCAACCCCCATCAAAACTAACTCGATTACACGATAGATCTCATCCTACTCATCACCGTCCAGCGAGCCTACGAATAGATTACTCACGAACGACGAAGAGCTTCATGGAATTGGAGAGGGAAGAAGGTTGATGATGACGATGACGACGATTTCCCCTCTCCGGAGCCCAAGACGGACTCCAGATCTACCCTCCAGATGAAGAACAGGTGGTGGCAGCACGTCCGTATCGCAAACGCGACGAAAACTTCTCTTTTTATTTTTTCTGGGACGAAAGGGATCTTATAGACCTGAGATTGGGGCGGCAGGGCCGTGTGGGCCCCACAAGCCTGCCCACCACCACCAGGGGGGTGGTGGCGGAGCAAGGGATTGTGGCCCACTGGCCCACCCCCTGAGGTGGAACTTGGCGCAGATATTTTTCTTATTTTCCAAAATTGCTCCCCGTAAATTTTCAGGACGTTTGAAGAACTTTGATTTCTGCACAAAAACAACACCAAGGCAATTCTGCTGAAAACAAGTCAGTCCAGGTTAGTTCCATTCAAATCATGCAAATTATAGTCCAAAACAAGGGAAAAAGAGTTTGGAAAAGTGATACGTCTCAAACGTATCTATAATTTTTGATGGTTTCACGCTGTTATCTTGCCTTCTTTGTATGTTTTATGTACCTTTTTATATCTTTTTGGGACTAACTTATTAATTCAGTGCCAAGTGCTAGTTCCTGTTTTTTTCCCGTGTTTTTGACTCTTTTCAGATCTGATTTTGGAACGGAGTCCAAACGGAAGAAAAACCCCGAAATGTTTTTTTCCCGAAGGAAGAAGTCGAGGGGGCTTTTGGGCCAAGTCAGGTGGGCTCCAGGGAGCCCACAAGCCCCCACTCCGCCACCAGCGGGAGGCGGCGGTGGGCAGGCTTGTGGCCTCCCTAGCCGCCCCGTGACCTAGGTCTTGTGCCTATATATTCCCAAATATTCCGCAAAAAATCAGGGGATCCTCGAAAATACTTTTCCGCCGCCGCAAGCTTCCGTTTCCGCGATATCTCATCTGGAGACCCTTCCCGGCACCCTGCCGGAGGGGACTTTGGAGTTCGAGGGCTTCTTCTTCATCATCATCGCCCCTCCAAAGACTCGTGAGTAGTTCACTTCAGACCTACGGGTCCGTAGTTAGTAGCTAGATGGCTTCTTCTCTCTCTTGGATCTTCAATACAATGTTCTCCATGATCTTCATGGAGATCTATCCGATGTAATCTTCTTTGGCGGTGTGTTTGTCGAGATCCGATGAATTTTGGACTTGTGATCAGACTATCTATGATATATATTTGAGTCTTTGCTGATTTCTTATATGCATGATTTGATATCCTTGTAAGTCTCTCCGTGTCTTGGGTTTTGTTTGGCCAACTAGATCTATGATTCTTGCAATGGGAGAAGTGCTTGGTTTTGGGTTCTGCCATGTGGTGACCTTTCCGAGTGACAGTAGGGGAAGCAAGGCACACATCAAGCAGTTGCCATCAAGGGTAAAAAGATGGGTTTTTTTTATCATTGGTTTGAGATTATCCCTCTACATCATGTCATCTTGCTTAAGGCGTTACTCTGTTCTTATGGACTTAATACACTAGATGCATGCTGGATAGCGGTCAACGTGTGGAGTAATAGTAGTAGATGCAGAAAGTATCGGTCTACTTGTTTCGGACGTGATGCCTATAGAAATAATCATTGCATAGTTATCGTCACGACTCTGCACAGTTCTATCAATTGCTCGACAATAATTTGTTCACCCACCGTCTACTTGCTTTCATGAGAGAAGCCACTAGTAAACACTACGGCCCCCGGGTCTATTCACATCCATCGTTTACATCTCCGCTTTTACTTTGCTTTGTTACTTTGTTGCTTTCAGTTCTCACTTGGCAAACAATCTATAAGGGATTAAGAACCCGTTCATAGCGTTGGGTGCAAGATTTTGTGTTTGTGCAGGATCTTGAGATACTCTTCCGCCGGATTGATACCTTGGTTCTCAAACAGAGGGAAATACTTACCGTCGCTGTGCTACATCACCCTTTCTGCTTTGAGGGAACACTAGCGCAAGGCTCCAAGGCCACGGGGGAAATCCTTTGCATACTCGCCTAGGAAGTCCCTTAAGGCGTAGCGGTAGCTGAAGGATTCCTGGTGCCGTCGACACAACTGGCGCCATTGCAAGGGATACACAGCAAACATCAGAAGTATTTCTGGCGCCGTTGCCGGGGAGGAGAAATCAAGATCTATCCAAGTAGGTCTCACAAACTCTTCTCTTGCATTTAATTTTGTCACCAGTTGCCTCTCATTTTCCTCTCCCCCACTTCACATTTGCCGTTTTCATTTGCCTTTCTCCTTTGCCTTTTTCGTTTGCCTTTTCGTTCGCCCTTTTCTCTCGCTTGCCTTCTATTCGCTTGTGTGCCATGTGCCTTCAATATGCTTGCATCTTCGATTGCTGAAAATCTAGTGATATGGATCCTCCTCCACTAGCTGGTCTCTTTAAGAGACCCACTATTGTTGAACGAATTGCTAGTGAATTGAGGGCAATTGACTATTGTGTGGTACACAACGATGACAAGTGTTTTTTCGTAATTAAGCATGACTTCTGTTTCTTTGTTTTAACGTGTAATTTTTGTTTTGTACAATTTGACTAGTTCCTCCCTTGCAATGCAAGAAGGCATGTGTTGGAGAGGCTCGGTTTCGAAGACCACGGGAGTATGGAGACGAGGAGAGCTAACATGAGGACTAAACATGGTCACACATTTCTGATCAAAATAATGAATGCAGTTAATACCATAGAATTAGGGTGCTCAAATTGGTCAGCTCTTTGCAAGGCATATGGATATCAGGAGGGTATGGAAATAACCTTCGATCTTCGCCGTGAAGATCATTTTGAAGGTAACATCGACATTTGGGTGGATGTCGATATGCTTCCTGTTTTACCTCCATGTGAGTTTGTCAACCATATTTGTCAAGTAATTTGCATTCTATATTTAGAAATAGTTGGTGTTCATCCATACTAAATTTGTTAAATTATAATTTACAGCTTATTTCGTTTCTTTGAGTGAATTACAGAAATTAATTGACACGGCACACTACACTGATGGATCACATCTAACATGGGAGGAGAAGGGTGTTCTTATCCACTTTCTTGTTGGTGTCCTAGTTGGTAGGGAGAACTTCCCGTATAATTTGGGAACCGGCCCAAATTATATATTTTACATGCCACTAGTGCATAGGTTGAGGGCGGATGACATTCGTCGAAATATCTTGGTAAGAGTTTGCTAATTAAGTACATTCTACTATTGCAAAAATGGAGTTGATTACATTGCTAACTAGGCTATTATTATGTTCTTCAACAAAAATTGCCACATGATGTAGTGCCTTTCTTGATGCACGACAAAGGTCATATGACAATTAAAAGCCCACTAAGGTCTCAGTTTTATGCTCCCGACTGAGCGCAAATAAAAAAGGCTCCAAATTGAAGCATGGAGAGAAATAAAGAAGGATCACAAGCCACAAGTTGGAGATTGTTGGATCTCTCTGCTTTATCACGGAGACATGGATGTTATTCTGTTTTATGAGTGTCACATCCCTGGATCCCTAACTAGGGTTTAGTATTTGTGCTCATGTTTTCTTCCTTTGCATTCAAGAATTTGAAACAAACTCCAAAGAAGTGGTGAAACTCAAACCAAAACCCCTAGACACTTCTTATTCAAAGGAAATTCAAATCTTGTCAAAGTCAATGAACCCAAAATGGCCTTCTTAAAAGTTCAATATTTCTGATAAATATTGAAAACAAATTATCAGGGGAGAAAACTATTTTCAAATCACTTTTGGCATTTTATTTTTAAACTAGCAAGTCTTTGAAATCAAACTTATATTTGAATTCAAAAATATATTGTTTTCAAAAATGCTGAAAACTTTATGGGTGATTGGAAATATTCCAACTAACACCCCAGCATTTTTAAAATTATTTTTAGTTTGCTTTTTGAAGCCAAAATAAATAGAAATCAATGTTAGCAAATAAAACAGAAACAGAAAAATAGAAAAATGCTATCCTACGCTTACCTGCGAGGCCCAGCCCACCTGGGGCAGGGTCGTCTTCTTCCTCTGCCTTCTGGAAGAGGAGAGAACGACCACGGCGGCCTCCTCCACCTTCTGCTGCACCGTGGCGTCCTCCGGTGCCCCCCAGGACAGCGCGACAACGGGGATGACTACCCCGAGCGCGTCCCTATCCATCGCCGCTCTCCATTCCTCCCCCTCCTCTCAGTTTCTTCCCTCTCCTCCTGCCGCCATTGACAGAAGCTTGAGCTCGAGGAGCCCGAGCTCTCTGGCCACAAGGAAGCCTCCCCCGAGTGTTCCATCCTCTCTGCAACGTCGAGCTCGACACGCACATCAACGAAACCGTCCTCCCCGAGCCCTGCAATGCCCCCAGTACCGTCATCTTCAACCTCCGGCCGCCGGCAAATCGACGGTGGATCGCCGGCTACAGCCCCTCCCCGAGCAGTCTGAGCCCAACTTCACCTCCACCGTGAGCTTGCGAGCATTCCCCTCTGTTTCCCCTCTCTCTCCGGCACTCTAGCCCCGAGACCCATGAACCCGAGCTCCGGCAGCCGCCTCGGCTCGTCGCCGGCATGCTCCGGCCACCTATAGCCCCTCCCGATGCCCGTAGAGGATGAGGCCGAGCCTGGGGATCATCCCAGTGCTCTCGGCACTCGTTCCCGAGCACCACATAACGATTTGGTGCGTCTCCAACGAAGATCCGTTGTGGATCTGGTCGCCGCCGGTCAGTCTCCGGCGGGGGATGATGTGGCCGACCTAATCCCGGTGGATTAGCGCTAAGTAGCCACTGACAGTGGGCCCTACCAGTGGGTCAAGCCCACTTAGGGGCTGGTCGGCGCGGGATTAGCTCCTAAGATGCTGACTAGTGGCCCCCACCTGTCAGGTTTGACATGACCAGGTCAGTTGACCTGCTGACGCAATGCTGACGTGGTTATGACGCAATAAAGGGTTTTTCTGTTTTAAAATAATTCTAGAAAATGCCCAAAACTTCTAAAAATCATAGAAAATAATCTGTAACTGCAATGAAAATAATTTATATATGAAAAAGTATCACAAAAATCCAAGGAATCTGTTTTTGGTATTTTCAAACATGTTTGAAAAAATTTAACATCACCAAACAGATTAAATGATGATTAGGATAACCATATTAAGTAATATAGATTTGGAATTTGAAATCCATTTGAATTCCACTTCAAATATTGTGACCAAAAAATGATCAGGAACAATGATCAGGAAAAATGAGCACCTCAAAATACCATCTTCATGCATGCTAAAACAAGATTACCTGAGCAACACGTCGAATCAATTAAAAGGGTATTTGAGAATACCTTGTTTGAAGTGATATTTGAATCTTGTTTCAAATCAACTTCAACTTAAGAAATGGTGGTCACATTAGCCTACCACCTTTCATTTTCATGCCATGATCATGCATCATCTTGTTGCATATGATTGTTATTGTTCTTACCGGTAGGCCCCGCTCCTCCGGATTCCACCGAGTATCCGACTGACGGATATTGTCCCTGTGCTGAGCAACAAGGCAAGCAACCATTTTGATCATCCCGATAAATCCCATGTTCTCGCTCCTGCTCTTATTTCTTGCATTAGGGCAAATGTTTCCACTACTTTTACTACGTTAGTTGAACCCACTTCCTTTGCATGACATGTCTTTGTCACAGGAAATAGCTGAACCTTGCCACCTAGCATACCTGGTAGATGCTTGAGCCATGATGTGCCTTATCCTGCTATGCATGCTATGCTTAGAGTTGTGTATGGTCTGTCATCTGGGTGATGAACAGAATTGTGAGAATGTGTTCAGTAAGTAAAGGTTGTGTGTTGAACCTGATTTGGTAAAGGTACCGGTGAAAGGCTATGTAGGAGTACATGGCGGGTTGTTTCATTGGAACCGTCCTTAGGAACTGAGTTCTGTGTATGTAATCCAATACTAGATAATACCACACGTTGGGATACTTAATTGACCCTCTCGACTTATTAATCGCTTAGTACTCGGTCCAGGAGTTGTAATTAATTTCTGGTGTTTATAGTCATGTTGGAGGCCGTGCGTAGCGCTGACCTTAGAGGTGGGCTATGATGCGGTAGTCAGTGACACGGTGTACCAAGTGGCACCCGGATGGTGGGCTTGGGAACCCTGCACACATGATTTGGGGCCGTGGCGAAAACCTCGGTCGGACTTCCGTGCGGGTTAACCTCAGATAGGCGATAGACCTGGACTAAGTATTAGCGTGGTTAACGGTCATGGCCGACTCCCTCGCTGGGCTTCCACTTGAAGGTTGCCGAGGTGCATGACGTGCACATGGAGATAAGTGGCGAGAGCGTGTGTGAAGATGTACACCCCTGCAGGGTTATGATCTATTCGAATAGCCGCGTCCGCGGATATGGACTACTTGGAGACATATGTTGTTCATAGATAACTTTAATGGCTACTCATAAAATTGTCAAGATAAGCGTGAGTGTCGTGGACGGCATTTCCGTATGGAGACGGAATGATTCCATTATGGAGTATTGTTGTGGTGTTAGTGGACTCGTGTGCGAGAAATCAAAGTTGTCAAAACTAATTTAAAATGCAAGTTGTCTAGCCACGAGTCAAATGACGGCTTTCCGCCTGAAACCCCACAACTCCTTATTGATACATTGCATTAGTAGATAGCTTATCCTAAAGTCTTGCTAAGTACTTTTGTACTCATGTTTGCTTAATAATTGTTGCAGAGGTTGTTAATGACCCTAATGGAGGGTTCTTCCTAGACATCAACGGCGACGAGTAGCTGGTATCCCAGCTACGATCTGGCCCTAGGATAGGTCTGTAGATAGTCAGGCCATGTGCCTTTGTCTTTCCTTCTATCTGTACTCAAACAGCTTTACTCTTCTGCTGGTTTGTAAGAATTGTGTGTATGACTTGTGATGATGGGTCGTGAGACCCCTACCTTGTAATATTATGTGTGTGGCTCTTCCGAGCCTTCTAAATAAAGTTTGTATGTTTATGGCTATGTTGTGATGCCATCGATGTATCTATACATATCGGTATGCCATGCGTACGTGTGTTTTACTTGATATGTATGGGGTTCGATTACCTAGCCATAGGCTTTAGTAGCATTCCTTACAGGGAAATGCCCCTTTGTGATCCAACAAGCCATGGTAGTTCGCTACTGCTCCGGACACGTTGGTTGACCGGCATGTGTTCGTCTTAGCCGTTGTGTCTGTCCCCGTTGGGGAAATGTCACGCGATGTAATGGAGTCCTTGTAGCTTGCTACGACTCGTCTACATTCGCTGGTGACCGACACCTGCTTTGCTGGGTCATGTATGCTTGTCCCTGTGCGGAACTTCCGCTTTGGTTTATGACTAGACATGTCGATCCGGGTTCTTTGTCATTGGATTGCTAGCGACACAATTGCATACGCGAGTCAAAAGACGCAAACGGTCCCAGCTAAGGTAAGGCTGCATCCGTGGGGATAACCGTGCGTGAGACCGCAAAGAGATGCAATGTGTTACAGGCTGGATCCCTATGGCTTAGGATCGGGGTCCCGACAACGTTGGTATCAAATCCTGACTGACTGTAGGATTACTAAGCCAAACTGGTCGAAGTTGAGTCTAGAATTGCTTTAGTTATATATAAGGGAATTGTTTGTGGAAGGGAACGTAAGACTGTTGTTATCTTCTTAAGTTATTCTATTTTGGTCATCCTCGTCTTTTCTGCGGGGATTAAGGATTAGGTTACTCATCTTCTCTTAGGCTCGTGTTTCTGATCGGTAGAATATAGGACAACGGGTTGAGAGTTATTTCGGGTTTCTTTTATCCCTAGGAAAAGGAAGTAAGTTTGATGATCAGAGAATTGAACTTGATAGTTGAGTGGTTACGCTATTCTATTTTATGGGTTGTCTCAAAATTGTTTTTGAGCATTTACAGCCGTTATGCTGCCCAATTTTGTATTCAGAGCTGTAATGCTTTTGCATTACTCTCTATTTTCAGAAGCCTGGCCGTCCTTCTCGTCAGGTGGTTCGTCTGACTAGGTGCATTGATGTGTCGGGTCATACAGCCATGCTAGTCAGGATGATGTTTGTGTCCGGTTACCGCTGGTACCCAGAGTACAAAGTGGAGGAGCAGTACCGGGATTTTAATCAGAGCCAGTACCTCTGCACTGTTAGGGTATTCCTAGATTACCCTGAAGCTGAGGAGCCAATCCATTGGTCTTATGGATTGGGGGTCACTGTTGACATGGAAGTACAAGATGCTGCCTATTCAATGTTGACCATCATGAGGGCTAGACATGCACTGCTGTAGAATTCAGAGTTCTGCTATGTTCCTGCCTCACAGCCAGGTGAAGAAGGATACCTGAGTGGGGTCTACTTTGATTCCTCTATGGAGGATCCGCTGTTGCAGTACACAGCTGAGATGCTAGAGAATAGAGACACGGATGCTCGTGCCCTTCGTATGGAGCTTTATGCTACACGTGCCCGTTTGTGGACGGCTTTGACGCAGCTGTCACCTGTAGTTCAGACAGGGTATGGAGATATGGAGATGCTGAACCCTGTTAGAACCCATCTTCCGGCTCATGTTGACTGGCCTGCTATAGGAGGAGTCACCCCTCTTCGGGGACCTCTACTACCACCAGTCAGGGTTCCAAGGCCACATCCGTGTCCTTACGGATCCTAGGGATCTCAGGCTGGAGTATTTCCTAATCCGCAGGTTGAGCTTCCAGGCCATGGAGGCAATCTTTATGAGGTGTTCTATGCGGATGCATGAACCGTGAGTCGAAGGATAATATGGTAGTAGCTGTACTTTCACAGTCCTGTGTGACTTGTGAAGTATGCTTGTGTCGTGAAATGAATTCCGGAGGCATAGATAAATAATGTATAGGAAGCTTGGAAGCCTCTGATGAGTAGTTTCATATTTTCAGTAGTTTGTTCTTCGGTTAAGGTTGTACTGAACTATGTAATGGTGGGTATGAACCATGGTGTATATATAGCAGTTGCTTGTTACCATGCTGTTCGGATATTCATTTTCGCATTCCATGTGTTCAGTGCATTCTTAATCCATAGCTAGCATTGATGTTGATATTGGTCTAAGCTGTGAGTTCGTTTGTCAGGATGGTGTTCACCAGGTTGAACTGTGCCCCTGCTCATGAGCAAGGCAAGGGTAGTCAAGCGTCGCGGGAAGAACTGCCTCACCCGCCCTCTCTGGCGGAAGTTATGCTTGAGGCAGAGAGAAACAAAAGGGAGCCAACCGACTGTTAGAGCGTATTGAGCAAAATATGGCTCATCAGCCTCGGAATGCTGCAGTGTCCCTCAATGACTTTGTGTAGCTGAATCCTCCAAAGTTCCATCACTCCGTCGATCCCCTCGACGCTGATGATTGGATGTGCAGTATATCATGCAAGATTCTCTCAGCGAATGTTTCTGAGGCCGACAAGGTGACCTTTGCGGCGTACTTTCTGGAAGGACCCGCCAATCTGTGGTGGGAGAACTTTGAAGCTATGCGTCCTGCTGAACCAGCAGCAACATGGGCAGACTTTAGTGCAACCTTCTGTCTGCACCATATTCCAGAGGGCCTGATGGACAGAAAGAGAGAGGAGTTATGTGCATTCACCCAGGGAAAGTTGACTGTGGATGCCTATAGCCGCGAGTTCGGTAACCTCGCCCGCGATGCAACAGAGGAGGTGTCTACTGATGCCAAGAAGCAAGCAAGATTCCGTAAGGGTCTGAGCCCTGAGCTTCGTCGTGACTTGCCCCTCCACGAATGTACAAGCTTCCAAGCCCTGGTCAACAAGGCGATCAGTGCCGAGACTGGTCATACCGACTATGAAGCCACAAAGAAGCACTCCCGTGACTTTGGCTCGTCATCTGGTTCCGCGTTTCCAAAATGCACGCTGTGGGTTCCAAACAGTTCTATGCCGCCAAGATACACTCCGAGGCCATCCTATGTGGCGCCTCAGATGAATCAGACCAACCCTCCAGCAAAAACTTATGGTGGTCCAACTACCAATGCAGCACCACGTGCCAATCAGGTGATCTGTTACAAGTGTGGAGAACCAGGGCACTATTCCCGTGAGTGTCCCCAGAATGTGGGTGCCAAGCAACCCGGAAAGTCCGTTGGGCAAGGCAAGTCGGGCAAAGCTTACTATGTGAAGCCAACTCCTGCACGTGGCCGTGTGAACTATGTTTCAGCAAAAGAAGTTGCAGAGGATCCTGACGTCATACCGGGTACGCTCCTTGTTAATCATCACCCAGCGTCTGTTCTTTTTGACACCGGGTCTTCTCATTCCTTCATTTCAGAAAGTTATGCATAGTTGCATAACATGTCGTTCTGTGATATGCCAATCCCATTGGTTGTCCAAACTCCCCGTAGTAAGTGGCAAACCTCCAGGATAACCTATGACAATGAAATTCTAGTAGACATGCTAGTTTTTCTAGCATCATTGGTAGCCCTGAAATCTTCGGATATCAATATCATCTTGGGTATGGACTGGATGTCAGCTCACTATGCCAAGATTGATACTCATTCTAGAAATGTTCAGCTTACCCATCCCTCGGGTGAGATAGTCAATGTCTCTACTCGAGTTGCCAAATGCCAACCTATTCCCTCAATGCCAACCTCTTCCGGAACTTGAAGACATTCCGGTAGTCCGTGACTTTCCGGATGTTTTTCCACAGGAACTGCCAGGAATTCCACCTGACAGAGATATAGAGTTTGTAATAGATCTTGTTCCGGGAACCGTTCCAATAGCCAGAAGACCATATAAGATGGCACCCCTGGAGCTAGCCGAACTTAAGAAGCAACTAGATGAGGCCTTGAATAAAGGTTTCATTCGTCCTAGCTCTTCTCCTTGGGCTTGTCCCATGCTCTTCGTCAAGAAGAAAGACAGAACGGATCGGATGGTTGTAGATTACCGAACAGTTAATCTGGTCACCATAAAGAACAAGTATCCGCTCCCCATGATCAACGATCTGTATGATCAACTTGCTGGATCCTCACTCTTCTCAAAAATGGATTTGAGGTTGGGATACCATCAAATCAAGATCAAGAACGGGGACATTCCAAAAATGGCTTTTGTCTCTCGTTATGGCCAATACGAGTACACCGTCATGTCCTTCGGTTTAACCAATGCCCCAACCACCTTCTCTCGCTTGATGAATTCAATCTTCATGGAGTATTTGGATAAATTTGTTGTAGTATACCTCGATGATATTCTCATCTACTCGAAGAACGAACAAGAACATGCCGAGCATCTAAGGCTGGTATTGATGAAACTTAAAGAGCATCGCCTTTATGGCAAGTTTTCAAAATGTGAATTTTGGTTACCAGAAGTGACCTATCTAGGTCACGTAATCTCTGGTAAGGGTATTGCTGTCAATCCCGAGAGAGTTCAAGTTGTCCTTGGTTGGACTCAACCTGAATCCGTTAAGCAAGTTAGGAGTTTTCTTGGTCTAGCGAGCTATTGTCGCCGCTTTGTCGAGAATTTCTCCAAGGTTGCAAAGCCTCTAACTGAACTCCTCAAGAAAGATAAAAAGTTCGAGTGGACACCACAACGTGAGCATAGTTTTCAGGAACTGAAAAGATGCCTGACTTACGGACCTGTGTTGCTACCACCAGATTTCTCTAAGGACTTTTTTATCTAATGCGATGCCTCGCGACAAGGATTAGGTTGCATTCTCATGCAAGATCGTCATGTGATTGCATACACATCTCGACCGTCGCGTCCACATGAGGATAATTATCCCACACATGATCTTGAGCTTGCAGCTGTAGTCCATGCACTTAAAACCTGGCGACATTACCTTCTTGGTAATCGTTGCGAAATATTCACTGATCACCAAAGTCTGAAATATATCTTCACCCTACCCGATTTGAATCTTAGGCAAATACGGTGGGTTGAGTTGATCACGGATTACGACTTAGGGATAACTTACACCCCGGGGAAGGCCAATGTTATGGCTGATGCACTAAGTCGTAAGTCTTATTGTAACAATTTGATGCTACAATGAGGTCAACCACATCCCTATGAGGAATTTCGGAAGTTAAATCTTCATATTATTCCTCAAGGATTCCTTTCTACCCTGGTGGCGAAGCCTACTCTTAGGGATCAAATCATAGCCGTGCAGGCTTATGATAAGGGTATATCCCGGATCAAGGAGATTATTGCTAGCGGAAACGCTAGGGATTTCTCCATCAATGAGAAAGGTGTTGTGTTCTTTCAGAACCGTTTAGTGGTTCCGAATAGCAAACGTCTGCGACAATTGATCCTTAAGGAGGCACATGATTCTCCTCTCACCATTCATCCTGGTAGTACTAAGATGTATCAGGACCTACGCCAGAGGTTTTGGTGGACGGGGATGAAGAGAGAAATTGTTGAGTTCGTTGCTAACTACGACGTTTGTCGTCGAGTTAAGGCAGAACATCAAAGGCCTGCTGGCACCCTTCAACCTTTAGCTATTCCTGAATGGAAATGGGATAAAGTCAGTATGGATTTCATTACCGGATTTCCCAAGACCAAGAAAGGAAATAATGCTATCTTTGTGGTCATTGACCGTCTTTCCAAAGTAGCTCATTTTCTTCCAGTTCGTGAGAGTATAACAGCTAGCCAACTAGCAGAGTTATATATCTCTCGAATAGTGTCTCTTCATGGTGTTCCTTTGGAGATTAATTCGGACCGTGGAAGTATCTTTACTTCTCGCTTTTGGGAAAGTTTTCAGAATGCTATGGGGACTCACTTATCTTTTAGCACTGCTTTCCATCCTCAATCAAGTGGTCAAGTAGAAAGAGTGAATCAAGTCCTAGAAGATATGCTCTGAGCTTGTGTTATATCGTTTGGTATGAATTGGGAGAAGTGCCTTCCATTCTCTGAATTTGCTTATAACAATAGTTATCAATCAAGCCTGGGCAAAGCCCCTTTTGAAGTTCTTATGGACGAAGATGTCGAACACCTCTTAATTGGTCAGAAACCGGAGAGAGGCAACTCTTTGGCCCGGATATGATCCAGGATGCACAAGAGCAGGTTCGCATTATTCGTGAAAAGTTGAAAACAGCCGAGTCTCGTCAAAAGAGCCAACATGATCGTCATCATAAGGCTGTGACCTTTGAAGTAGACGAGAAGGCTTACCTTCGGGTTACACCTTTGAAGGGTACCCATCGATTCAGTATCAAGGGCAAGTTGGCTCCTCATTACATTGGTCCTTTTCGCATTCTTGCCAAACGAGGAGAAGTTGCCTACGAGTTGGAACTTCCTCCGCATCTTTCCAAGGTTCATGATGTCTTCCACGTCTCACAACTCAGGCGTTGCTTTTCAGATCCTATCCGTGAAGTGGACCACGAAACGCTTGATCTCCAAGATAACCTTTCATACCGAGAATACCCTGTGCGTATTCTTGATCAAGCTGAGCGTACCACTCGACGTCGAAACCTCAAGTTTCTTAAAGTTCAATGGTCAAATCATTCTGAAAAGGAGGCAACATGGGAAAGAGAGGATCGTCTCCGACTTGAGTATCCCGCGCTATTCCCGACGACTTCTAAATCTCGGGACGAGATTCTTTTGAGTGGGGGTGAGTTGTCACATCCCTGGATCCCTAACTATGATTTAGTATTTGTGCTCATGTTTTCTTCCTTTGCATTCAAGAATTTGAAACAAACTCCAAAGAAGTGGTGAAACTCAAACCAAAACCCCTAGACACTTCTTATTCAAAGGAAATTCAAATCTTGTCAAAGTCAATGAACCCAAAATGGCCTTCTTAAAAGTTCAATATTTTTGATAAATATTGAAAACAAATTATCAGGGGAGAAAAATATTTTCAAATCACTTTTTGCATTTTATTTTTAAACTAGCAAGTCTCTGAAATCAAACTTATATTTGAATTCAAAAATATGTAGTTTTCAAAAATGCTGAAAACTTTATGGGTGATTGGAAATATTCCAACTAACACCCAAACATTTTTCAAATTATTTTTAGTTTGCTTTTTGAAGCCAAAATAAATAGAAATCAATGTCAGCAAATAAAAAAGAAACAGAAAAAATAGAAAAATGCTATCCTACGCTTACCTATGAGGCCCAGCCCACCAGGGGCAGGGTCGTCTTCTTCCTCTGCCTTCTGGCAGAGGAGAGAACGACCACGGCGGCCTCCTCCACCTCCTGCTTCGCTGTGGCGTCCTCCGGTGCCCCCCAGTACAGTGCAACAACGGGGATGACTACCCCGAGCGCGTCCCTATCCATCCCCGCTCTCCATTCCTCCCCTCCTCTCGGTTTCTTCCCTCTCCTCCTGCCGCCATTGACAGAAGCTTGGGCTCGAGGAGCCCGAGCTCTCTGGCCACACGGAAACCCCCCCGAGTGTTCCATCCTCTCCGCAACGTCGAGCTCGACACGCACGTCAACGAAACCGTCCTCCCCGAGCCCTGCAATGGCCCCAGTGCCGTCGTCTTCAACCTCCGGCCACCGGCAAATCGATGGTGGATCGCCGGCTATAGCCCCTCCCCGAGCAGTCTGAGCCCAGCTTCGCCTCCACCATGAGCTTGCGAGCATTCCCCTCTGTTTCCCCTCTCTCTCCGGCACTCTAGCCCCGAGACCCATGAACCCGAGCTCCGGCAGCCACCTCGGCTCGTCGCCGGCATGCTCCGCCCACCTATAGCCCCTCCTGATGCCCGGAGAGGATGAGGCCGAGCCTGGGGATCATCCCAATGCTCTCGGCACTCGATCCCGAGCACCACAGCGCGATTTGGTGCGTCTCTGGCGAAAATCCGCCGTGGATCTGGTCGCCGCCGGTCAGTCTTCGGCGGGGGACGACGTGGCCGTCCTAATCCCGGTGGATTAGCGCTAAATAGCCACTGACAATGGGCCCTAGAAGTGGGTCAAACCCACTTAGGGGCTGGTCAGCGCGGGATTAGCTCCTGAGACGCTGACCAGTGGCCCCCACCTGTCAGGTTTGACCTGACCAGGTCAGTTGACCTGCTGACGCAATGCTGACGTGGTTATGACATAATAAAGAGTTTTTCTGTTTTAAAAGAATTCCAGAAAATGCCCAAAACTTCTAAAAATCATAGAAAATAATCTGTAACTCCAATGAAAATAATTTATATATGAAAAAGTATTAGAAAAATCCAAGGAATCTTATTTTGATATTTTCAAACATGTTTGAAAATGTTAACATCACCAAACAGATTAAATGATGATTAGGATAACCATATTAAGTAATATAGATTTGGAATTTGAAATCCATTTGAATTCCACTTCAAATATTACGTCCAAGCAATGATCAGGAACAATCAGCACCTCAAAATACCATCTTCCTACATGCTAAAACAAGATTACCTAAGCAACAGGTCGAATCAATTGAAAGGGTATTTGAAAATGCCTTGTTTGAAGTGATATTTGAATCTTGATTCAAATCAACTTCAACTTAAGAAATGGTAGTCACATTAGCCTACCACCTTTCATTTTATTGCCATGCTCATGCATCATCTTGTTGCATATGATTGTTATTGATTGTTATTATTCTTACCACTGGCCCCGCTCCTCCGGATTCCACCGAATATCGGACTGACGGATATTGTCCCTCTGCTGAGCAACAAGGCAAGCAACCATTCTGATCATCCCGATAAATCCCATGTTCTCACTCCTACTCTTATTTCTTGCATTAGGGAAAATGTTTCCACTACTTTTACTACGTTAGTTGAACCCACTTCCTTTGCATGACCTGTCTTTGTCACAGTAAATAGCCGAACCTTGCCACCTAGCATACCTGGTAGATGCTTGAGCCATGATGTGCCTTATCCTGCTATGCATGCTATGCTTAGAGTTGTGTATGGTCTGTCATCTGGGTGATGAACAGAATTGTGAGAATGTGTTCAGTAAGTAAAGGTTGTGTGTTGAACCTCATTTGGTCAAGGTACTGGTGAAAGGCTATGTAGGAGTACATGGTGGGTTGTTTCATTGGAACCGTCCTAAGGAACTGAGTTCCATGTATGTAATCCAAGACTATATACTACCACACGTTGGGATACTTAATTGACCCTCTCGACTTATTAATCGCTTAGTACTCGGTCCAGGAGTTGCAATTAGTTTCTGGTGTTTATAGTTATGTTGGAGGCCGTGCGTAGCGCTGACATTAGAGGAGGGCTATGATGCGGTAGGCAGTGGCATGGTGTACCAAGTGGCACCTGGATGGTGGGCTTGGGAACCCTGCGCACATCGTTTGGGGCCGTGGCGGAAACCTCGGCCGGACTTCCGTTCGTGTTACCCTAAGATAGGCGATAGACCTGGACTAAGTATTAGCATGGTTAACGGTCGTGGCCGACTCCCTCGCTGGGCTTCCGCTTGAAGGTTGCCGAGGTGCATGACGTGCACATGGCGATAAGTGGCGAGAGCGTGTGTGAAGAAGTACACCCCTGCAGGTTTATGATCTATTCGAATAGCCACGTCCGCGGATATGGACTACTTGGAGACATATGTTGTTCATAGATAACTTTAATGGCTACTCATAAAATTGTCAAGATAAGCGTGAGTGTCGTGGACGACATTTCCGTATGGAGACGGAATGATTCCATGATGGAGTATTGTTGTGGTGTTAGTGGACTCGTGTTCGAGAAATCAAAGTTGTCAAAACTAATTTAAAATGCAAGTTGTCTAGCCACGAGTCAAATGCTGGCTTTCCGCATGAAACCCCACAACTCCTTATTGATACATTGCATGAGTAGATAGCTTATCCTAAAGTCTAGTTGAGTACTTTTGTACTCATGTTTGCTTAATAATTGTTGCAGAGGTTGTTAATGACCCTAATGGAGGGTTCTTCCTACACATCGACGACGACGAGTAGCTGGTATCCCAGCTATGATCTGGCCCTAGGATGGGTCTGTAGATAGTCAGGCCATGTGCCTTTGTCTTTCCTTCTGTCTGTACTCAGACATCTTTATTCTTCCGCTAGTTTGTAAGAATTGTGTGTATGACTTGTGATGATGGGTCGTGAGACCCCTACCTTGTAATATTATGTGTGTGGCTCTTCTGAGCCTTCTAAATAAAGTTTGTATGTTTATGGTTATGTTGTGATGCCATCGATGTATCTATACATATCGGTATGCCATGCGTACGTGTGTTGTACTTGATATGTATGGGGTTCGATTACCTAGCCGTAGGCTTTAGTAGCATTCCTTATAGGGAAATGCCCCTTTGTGATCCAACGAGCCATGGTAGTTCGCTACTGCTCGGGACACATTGGTTCACCGGCATGTGTCCTTCTTAGCTGCTATGTCTGTCCCCGTTGGGGAAATGTCACGCGATGTAATGGAGTCCTTGTAGCTTGCTACGACTCGTCTACATTCGCTGGTGACCGACACCTGCTTTGATTGGTCATGTATGCCTGTCCCTGTGCGGAACTGCCGCTTTGGTTTATGACTAGACATGTCAATCCGGGTTCTTTGTCATTGTATTGCTAGCGACACAATTGCATACGCGAGTCAAAAGACGCAAACGGTCCCGGCTAAGGTAAGGCTGCAGCCGTGGGGATAACCGTGCGTGAGACTGCTAAGAGATGCGATGTGTTACAGGCTGGATTCCTATGGCTTAGGATCGGGGTCCCTACAGCGTGATTTTACGTAGGAGTGAGGACTATGACTTATGAGAGATAAGTTTTTGTGGTTTATCTTAACTTGGCATGATCGATTAGGATGATGATTATTATGATGTTTTTCTGTTTTATGAGATTTTAACTTGGTATGATTAAGATGATGATGAGTTGTTAGATGAGTAAGATGATAATTTGTTATATGACATAATATTTGATTAAAGTGGATGGATGCCCGTGATCGATATATGAAACCCATAAACCACTCTTTTAAAAAAACCAGTGTAAGGCAGCTGCTGATGTGTGGCTGCCTTTTAGTCCCAGTTGGTGTCACCAACAGGGACTAAAGGTCCCCGCTCCTGGCGCGCCCAGCCAGCCACGCGGAGGGGCATTAGTCCCGGGTCATGGCCAACCGGGACTAAAGGGGGTGGGCCTTTAGTCCCATGTTTTTAGGCCCGGTTGGTGACCCGGGACTAAAGGCCCTTACCAACCGGGACTAATGCCCGTTTCTGCACTAGTGTTTTCATCATATAACTTTCATCATAAAGGCTTCTTATAAAAAATAGAAATTCATCACAACATTGAAGTATGAAGCATAAATTCTATTAAAAACTAACAAACTATGTTTTCAGCCAAGTTTGCAACACAATTCATCATATTTTCAGGAAGGGTCACATATCAGAGCTTAGCAAGTCTACATACTCAAGCATTGTTTGGTCTTCTATGATTTCTAACACTCATCACATACATATGAGCAAAAGGTTTCAACCAGACATATAGAAAGATTGGGGCTTATAGTGTTGCCTTCCAACGTATTCACCTCAAGGTTGATGTCAACAATAATAACTCATGTCCACCCACATTCAGCTGGATATATATGTTTAGATCTTTCCCCATCACATGATGCTTGCCAAAGGGAAGATAAAGGAAGTAGAGGAAAATACTTTGACTCTTGCACAAAAGTAAATACATAAAGGTAAAAGATAGGTCCTTTGTAGAGGGAAGCAGAGGTTGTCATGTGCTTTTTGGTTGTATGCTAAGTATCTTAGTGCAAAGGAATGTTACATTATATTTCCCCTTGTGATGGCAACCTTTATTATGCAATCCGTAGCTTTTATTATTGCCATCACAAGTTTGTACAATGCTTAATTTCCTTTACTATAAATGATCGAACATGTTTAGAAGCAATTTTTATTCCTTTGTGCACCGATGACAACTTACTTGAAGGATCCTACTCAATCCGTAGGTAGGTATGGTGGACTCTTGAAACATGGACTTGGGTTTAAGATTTTGAATGCACAAGTAGTATCTCTACTTAGTGGGGAGTTTTGTCTAGCAAAGGTATTGGGGAAGCACCACATGTTAGAGAATCTATAACAATATAACTTCTATGTGAATGTGAACAAGCATAAATCATTACGTTGTCTTCCTTGTCCAATGTCAACACTTTTGGCATATTATAATTAATGGGGGCTCACAATCATAAAAGCTGGCAAGGATAGTGTATTTGCATGTAAATCTTCTCTTTCCTTATTAATTCTTTCATGTGTTGCATCACCGACCAATCCTATGTTTGTCAATCTTCAACAAATTTAACCATTACTACTTTTTCTTATGTGATGTCACTACTTACTATAGGATTGGCATGTGATCTTTTTCATTGTTTTCCTTTATTTTGATTGCAGCAAGAAAGTAGAGAAGCAAAACTCAAACTAAATTTTATTATATGACTCTCACTAAAGATAGATCACGAAACCATCACTCAAACGAAAAGGATCGAACTAAACTTTTAAGTAAATAAATATGTTATGAATACCAAACAAATTATACATGCATTGCTTATATTTAAATTGAGCAAAATCATGAGTACAAAGATTTATTAAATATTTACAAATATTTGCTTCTGTATAACTTTTACTCATGAAATATATTACAAAATTATATAATTTAAATATTTGACATGATTGAATATTCATATCAACGGTTTCAATTTTAAATTATACAAACCTTATACTATACGAATGTATGAATAATTACTTAAATATTGTACAAGTGAAATAATATTTTAGTTGTTATTTGGAATTATTTGTATTATTTTAGATGGTGCATTCTTTTTATAATTCATAACTATGATTTAAATATATGAATTTTTTTGTAAAAATACTTAACAACTTTTGAACCAGGTTATTTGTTGTATGTATAATGTTTATAACACATGAATATTTAGATGTTATTTTTATTACTAAAGTTACAATTTACATACTATCTAGAAATCTCCAACCCCTCAACAAAATTTACAAATTTCCAAAAAAACCAAACACTTGCAAAATGGAGTGGCGCCTTTTTTCCAACTAGTAATCGTGCACGTGCAACACACGTGTAATCTTTGAATGAAAGGTCTGCATTAAGTCTATTTCAAACCTTAAACTTATAGGAATACTATTATCCCAGATTGAATTTCTAATCCCTAAAATCAAAACACTAAATCCACACCACATTTTCCAAACTGATTGTCATACTAAACCAAGACCGTTTGGCAACATGCCACAAGGAACTCATGGACGAGTTGCACCAACTTTTGCGTTGTCCTAACATTAAGCTCAATCGAGTTGCCAAAGAGTGATGGGAAGGTGCATCAACATGAGGTGAAATAGAGAAGATCATGTCCTTGGCATCCGCATAGGCATCATGCCAGGCGCCAACGGGGCCACCGACTCTTGTTTCCAAGCTACCAAAAACCTGTGGTTGCGGGCCAACCAGTCGCTCGCTCCGTGCCCTTCATTGTGCGTGCATGGGGAGACAAGCCAACGATAGGTGTGGGCGTCATTGAAGGAGCCAACATCACAATGTGCAATCCCCTTTTCCTCCAAGTTCCTTAAGGCCCTAACAACATGTCTTCCATGAAGTTTATTCACACGAAATCGAATCGCAACCAACATGTATTATGGAGCAATGCCGAGAGGATCGCCCAAAAAGAAAGAAACAAAGTAATTGTAGAAGTAAGAAGAATGGGTGGTGAAAATAATTCAGAAATGTAAGCATCGTGTTTTTCTATTTGTAAACATGTGATGCATGCAATGGCCATGTTCGTGAAAAATCATTTGTAGGCGTGTGCCATCAGTTTTTGCTTGGTGGCAAACAAGGAAGAAGACTTGTTTAATGTAAAATAATAACTACTCCTATAGAATAAGCTTGCAAGACACATACTACATAAGGGAGACATACTACAGTGCAATACAAGATTGCAATAAGCTACATTAGCATTAGTGATATACTTATTGTATAAGAACGTGTAAGATAACTAAAAAGCTATCATATATGGCTGGTGTATGATCTACATAAAATGATCCAATCCGACATAATTGTCTCGTGTGCGGGATGCAGCAAAATCTTGATGGAGTGGGGGAAAAAATCTTTGAGAGTAGACATGAAATTTTTCTATAGGCTTAACTATGCTTTGGCATAAATTTTCAAATAATAGCTCAAATACAAGATCGCCATTCTTTCATGTAACATATTATATATAGGTTATTCATTCGAAAGATTTGATACACCAAACAGTGTTCTCCCCCATTTCGTTCTACACTCACCGTTTGCTCTATCTGAACAGAATTGAAACCGGTAGCAAATGTTGAGCTCGATTTGGAGCAGAGGCCAACCAACATTAACAACTGCAACCAGGACGATCAAAATCTGACCAAGCATTGTACAATTTGATTCACAAAAACAGCGTCCAGAAGAAACACCACATTCACAGGGCAGATGAACTGAAATAAACTTGTAAATAGTCATAAACTTCTAAAGAGTCATAGCGAGCATTTGAGAGTACAAAATTGGAGCTAGAGGGTTGTATATAGTGCCCCTTTGTACTCAATTAAACAATAATTAGAATGACTTCACCTACGTATATCCGTGTTCTTTCCATGATGCTCTCTCAAGAGCAACGGGGTCCATCTACATCTTCTCCATCCCTCATCCCGAGATCAGGCTATTTGCTGGTTCTACAACTATCAATTCATCATGTATTCTACAATTTTCAGGTTCGTATCATTTGAGTACCTTCAGGTAATTTTCTTAAGCTTGTTACCCACAAATGAACTGAGATTGGAAGGGAAAACCTTTCTTGCATCAAACTTTGTTTTCTTTAAGGTGTGATGGTGAACACTTGTCTGTGTCCAACATAACCTATTCTAAGTCCGCACAAGACCCTAACTAGGCATTACATCCAACACACAATCAACTGTACAGAGAAAATTTTCTAACATCTATTATACTATTATTAATCATTGTCCATCTATTTGCTTCTTAACCCAATCCCATGCTCCATGACAGTATCAAATCCCTAAATGTGGCCGATTTCATCCCATTCCATTTTTATGCTACCTAATAATGTGAGTATATTAGGGACAAACACTTTGGCCAAGTTTGACTATCTGTAGAGTGAATGAAATGAACTTGATGGTTGATGCTAGAAAGGCACCTTCAGAAAAAGAAAACTCTGAATACAACAACAGTAAAGTCAATACTTGGTTATAAGAACCTTTACTCTCAAGGCATGCACATTTCTATGCGGAAACCATACTCTGAGATTGGAGTACTATGTTGTTTCATCTTGCGGCGAGAATGTAGACTCTGTAATAACTTTATTCTTCTTCTTTCGTATTCCTCTCCGACCACCCCCTCGTGTACCTCTACAACGCCTGGTTGTAATTGTCATTACTCATTAATATATCATTTAGGCCGGCGTAAGTCCACCTTGCACCATCTAAAAAAATCAAAAGGAAAAATATGGGACAATAAGCATTAATTTTCGTTCAGTAACTACATAGTGAGTAACTCTATTATTCGACTTAGTCAAGAAGTAGTACCTTGTCGAGTACAGTATGGTGAGTCTGAAATGGTCTAGCAACAAGGCCATTGCATATTTCAAGTTTCTCCTTGGAAAAAAAGTAATGCACTATAAGAGCATCTCCAACAGTTGCATAAAAATTTCGCGCCCAATAAAAGTTATAGCGCGCCACTGTAACACTTTTAATGCGTCGGGACCAACGTTGTTTTAACACACACCCAAAAACGTGCGCCCAAAAAAGCACACAGTATTATGAAGCGCCCGCAATCCGGCACCTAAAATATGATGCGCGCGATAGCGTTTTTCAGCGCGGGCCCAAAAGGTTTTAGCGCGCGCAGTATTTGACAGCATCCGTTGGAGCTGTTTGGCGTAAAAAAAAACGGATTTTAGCATGCGGAGCTCTTTATGGACGTCTGTTGGAGATCCTCTAAGATGTAAAAAGGAAAAAACAAAAGGGTCAGCGATGAAATGATGAACATACCCATATCAAGAGCAACTAGTTCAACTTCGAGCTCAATTTGACTCATTATATGATGGATCTGAAGCATTTCATCAACATCATCCCTTATGTACGGACGTACTAATATGGTTGGAGGCTTCCAATTGTAGAGGCCATAGGCTGCTATACAAAAGTAAATCTGAAATAATATTTGAACTGACGTGTGCTAACAGGAGTTGTTTCTCAGAAGAATGACTCATCACGTAAAATCAGAATAATTTATGCAGTTGTATATATGAGTACAGTGCATTGACTATACTTTATTCTGTCATCACATTGTTTTGAAGGAATAGATAAGAAGAAAATTGCTTGCTTCGATCTGACCTGCAACTTCCTTGGTGGCAAACAGTTAATAGTTTCAACCTTGAGTGTACAACAACCAACAGTCATAGTCTTGAATCCAGGTAAGCTAGTTGAGTAAGTAGGTAAAGTACAAAAGAAATACATTCAGTTTTTCTATTGCGTGAGAAAAAAAGAAAGAACACAGAAGCAGTATAGCTATTCTTGCCTTGATGATCTGAAAAGATGCAACCCACATTTCTTCAGTGTTTAACATGGAGACAACAAACCTGTGCCAAAAAATTAAGATTGAATAAATGATGTATGCAATGACCATTGGACTTAGAAGACAGCTATTATAGATTTTTTAATGTAGGCAAATGTTCAGGAGCTAAGAAAGTATAACAATATTAGGGCTCAAAAGCTGAGAGAAATTAAATATTAGGACTTAAGCATTAAAATGAAAGAGGCTCACCTGGCATAAAATCCACAAACAACTGCTTTGGAACCTGCATAAAATCCACAAACAGATTGATATCAGGGAAACTTCGCAAGAAAATATTTACAGGATATGTTTATAAAAATCGTCCGCAATAAATCTCAGCTTTCTTACATGACAAAGAGTAGTCTTAAATCAATGCTTCAGTAGTACTTCACCGAAAAATAGCATAACCAGAAATAACATGAGAGAGAGGAGTTATCCTTCACTACATCATATAGATTACCTTAATTCACTTCACCTGCAACCTGCTTGGATTTCTTATCAAAAACCCTCATCGACATGACACATAAAAGATCTTCAGAAATAACATGAGAGAGAGAGAGAGAGCGAGGTGTTTAAGTTAGCAAATGGTAATAAGAAGGATAAATCTTGAATAAAAATGAATGTAGGTGAACTGCAGCAACACCAATCGTTTAGCCAAGTCTGTAACTAATTAGGAGCCATATTAAACAATAGAATCAAGAAAAGCAAAAAAATAAAATCAAGAATCCTATTTGCCTCCCTGTTGGGAGAGTTGAGGGCCAAGCATGAGGGGGAGACCCTGTAAACAATTCAACGTCCATACACGCCACTCAAAGGTTGGGCATCACGCTGACCTGTGGCATCAACAAGAAGATTGCAGAACATTGTTTAATGGAAATCAACGTCCATGGGAGTATTCAAAGTATGAATTAGTTATACTATTTGAAATCAGAATAAAGGGTTTACAAGGAGAGCTCGCCTCGCTACATCACGTGTATTCTCCATCAAATTATCGAGCTAGGGTAGGGAACCGGTTCTATGTGCGGCTTAAAGAGAGGGGCCATGAGAAGAATGGAAAGAAGATTTAGGGAAGTACCTTGTTGCAGGAACACCTTTGCTCCCTAGGCAAAGAACAAGAGAGGAGGTCGGATCGAGCGATGGCGGATCTGGAGGCCGACATTCCGCCTAACTATCCCAAGGGCATGAAGGGGGGCGGCGGCCGGGTGCGAGGATGAGCGGGGGCGGTCTGAAGGGCAGGCGGTGGGAGGGTCGAGCGGACGGAGGCGGGGCTGAGTGGGGCGACACGAAGGGGAGGCGAGCGGCGGAGGCGAGGCTGAAACGGGGGCAGCGGGCGGAGACAGGGGCAGCAAGCAGAGTCAGGGCAAAACGGCGGTGCGTGCGGGCGGGCAGTTGGCGAAGTGGACGGGCGAATTAGCGTTAAAGAAGATTTGTTTTTCATTAACGACAATTTTAAACCATTAATGATGCGATTAGACGGTTGAGTTTGCGAGTTGGATCTGCCCTCTCGTGCTTTTTTAATGGTAGTAGATACATACTATCCGTTGTGTTTAAGTTTTTTTTATCAAATCCGTTGTGGTTAAGTCCGTGTTGTAGTGGCTCGAACACCTTGCATGTTTACCTTTGATTGTCGGTTCGAGATGTAGCTGCCACACCTTTTCTAG
The DNA here is from genome assembly GCF_904849725.1 of Hordeum vulgare subsp. vulgare. NCBI lineage: Eukaryota > Viridiplantae > Streptophyta > Magnoliopsida > Poales > Poaceae > Hordeum > Hordeum vulgare. Next base: position 443,809,904 of record NC_058518.1, on the reverse strand, counting down.
CGAGAATGCCTCGGATCGTATACGACGGTCGTGGGTTCAATGCAAGGGGTTTTGTGCAAAAAAGAAATCTCACTAGTTGGCTTTCTCTGCAAATAAAAATATGAGGGTATTTTATGTAAATATGCATCGGCAGAGCATCCCATTCACTGAAAAATAGGGTCATGCACACTGATACATACATATTTTGTGACTGTACTTGCACGTGATGACAAGTTAGGTGACCATAAATTTTAGTATCATACTGAAGCGTAAGTGCTATTACTCCTAGTGATATTACCTCTAGTTCGTCGTGGAAATATATAGTGAACCGCAAGAGGACGGGGCGAAACTTGTCAAGAAAAGAAAAGGAAAAACAAAAAGAGGAGATGTTGCAATGACGCCACACTAACAAAGGATAAGAAGCCCCGAAAACAACCTAAACATGAGATTTACAAAATTCGATCACCGATGGTACAAAATTGCAACGTGGCTACGACGGTTAGTGTTATTACAATTTGTCAGTTCCAAATGAAAACCCACAGCGCTACAATCCCTTAGATGTTGACGAACGGCGCGCCGGTGATGAACTCGGTGGCGGCGAGCGCGACGAGGCCGAGCATAGCGAAGCGGCCGTTCCAGAGCTCGGCGTCGGCGCTCCAGATGCCGCTGGATTTGCTCTCCACGCTCTGGCCCTGCAGCAGCGGCACCAGCGACGCTACGGAGAAAACCCCTGCGGTCGCCAGGAACCAGCCCAGCCCGGCGCCACTGCCGGCCTGGTCGAGGAGCCCACCGCCACGCGCCGCCTCGACGGACAGCGCAGCCACGAAGCCTACCATGGCCAGCCGGCCGTTGATGCGCTCCGGCGCCGGGCCGCTGAACGCGAGCGCGTCCCAGACCGAGGGGTTAGCCTTCTTGGTCACGGGCTTGGGTGCTGCCGGGATCGTGGTCGGGGACGGGCTCGTGTACTGGGAGGGGGAGGGGGAGGTCGACGCGCTCGTCGTCTCCTTGGCTGAGTCCATGTCAGGCTGCACATACACAAACAAGTTTACAGTGAGATCGAGTCTTGAAGTAATAGTACTAGCCGGCAAGCATCCGAAAGACCGAAACAGTTGTCGTGCGTGCGACGTGCAAGCTCACCTCGGTCTGGGCCCTGACGACGAGGGTGCGCCGGCGCGGGGCCACCACTGGAGAACGGGCGGCGGACCGGCCAACAACGGCGAAGGAGCTCAAAGCCACCATGGTCGCCATCACTCAAGGCAGAGAAAAGCTAGCGCAAGAAGAGAACTAGAGAAGGTGCTCCTTGCTAAGATCGATGGTGATGACACTTGGCTGATGTTGTGTTGCTGTGTCTATTGTGAGCGAGCATGCGCGCATTTTATAGCGACCGCGAGGGTCACGCCGGTGGACGCGGCCGTGGCCACGTGAACGAGCTCCAAGAGCTGTACGTGGAGGGAGGGAGGCGGCGGGCTCACGTCGACGTGGACACCGAAGGTGCCATAAAGTGGCACGAGCCTAGAGAACCAGCATGCAAGAGCGTACCCCATCCATGTACGGACAAACATGTTAGTCTTGAGACATCTTCAACGCCAACCCTCAAAACCTCTCGCAGCAGTTTGAACCGTGTCCATGCGTTCGTAAACCGAAGACAAACGTACGAAGGTTTATGGTAGACCGGACCGCTACTTCGACCATTTTGATCGTCCTAACCCATCAAAAGCCCCTCCTCCCTCCCGCATGAAATGATCACTGCCCGCATTCATGCCCGGCCAGAGCGGACCGCTCATCGGCGTCGACATTGAAGCGGCACCACTAGTAGAAAACAGGGCATTGAGCCAACCACATTGGATCCGGATTGGATATAAACCGGTTCTAAAGGGTCTGTCCGCTGGGCCCCCTCCCTGCAGCAAACGGCCGCAAGGCCTTTAGAACCGGTTTGTAACACAAACCGGTCCTAAAGGTTTTTGGACCGTTTGCTGCAGGGAGGGGGGCCGAGTGGACAGACCCTTTAGAACCGGTTTGTTTCACAAACCGGTGCTAAAGGTTTTCTCATTTTTGCAACAACTGCGGGGCCCGCTGTCAGACCCTTTAGAACCGGTTTTGGTCACAAACCGGACCTAAAGCCTTCCTCTCCTTCCTCCCCGAGCACCCCTATATTCCACCCCGAGCTCAGCTTCATTTTTTCCAGCTCGAGCTCAACTCCATTTTTGCTCTCTCCTTCCTCTTGGGAGCTCTAATCCATCCCCATTTTTCTCCACCATTTGTCAAGATTGTTGGCACCCATCGGTCCTACGGTTAGCATCAACATTCCCTCTTCCGGCATTGCAAGTTTTGCTCATTTTCTTGCTCATTTCATTTTTGTTGTGCTAGCTAGGTGTTTGATGAAATGCCTAAGCTAGAGAGAGTTCATCATTTGTTATGTATACATATGCAATTTGAGCTCAAATTTAATTATGATTTGTGGTTTTTTTAGTGTCGCGCGCCTTGTCCCCTTCCTCACCGCCGTCGATCGCCCCGTCACCGGCACAACCTTGGTGAGCCTATTGTTTTTATTTACCAATTTTTTTTTTGATTTGTATGATTTACATATTTACTTGTATATGATTTTCTTATTGTGTAAGATTTTTTTTATATGTATAGCGCCATGGTTTTGATATCCGTCCCCGTTGGTCCTCGTCCAGTCTATGATTCGGATGTGGTATATTATCTTTTATAACTACATATTTTCATTTCCTGATTATATGACAATTAATTACGCCGATCAACTTGACATAGATATTTTTATCTAGGAGGTAGTGGAACCGGAAATGCCAATCGACCCTATTGTTGAGAAGTTACACTTAGTTGAACAAGAAAATGTTGGCCTGAAAGAAAGATTGAAAAAAACTGAAGAAAGGTTGGAAAAAACTAAAAGAGAGAAGATGACCTTGGAAAAGGTTCTCGCCGGTGTCGTCGATGGTCACAAGAGCGAGATGGACGCAATGCGCATGAAGATTAGAAAGATTAGAAAATATGCAATTAGTAAAGAGGCTTGGTATCATTATGCCGTCGGGTCAATTGTTACCTTTGTTGCGATTTTGATCGCATTTGTTGTTGTTTTTAAATGCATTAATTAGAGAGAGTTTTTATGGTTGGTTTCAGTGTATATTTTTATGAGAACCATATATGTATGGTCACTATGCTACTTTGGTTTTAACGTGTGATGAACTTTTTGTATTAATTAATTAATTTAGTCATGATGATTTAGCATAATGGTTTTTGATAAATTTATATAATGCAGATGAACCGGCAATGGATGTACAGTGATCGACGTCGTCCCGAATTCCTTAGTGGCATGCATAGTTTTCTCAATGTGGCTGAGAAAAACAGGCAGAATGGATTTATTTTTTGTCCATGTAAAAAATGCCAGAATAAGAGGAATTTCCCTAACTCAAGAACCATACACACCCACCTGTTGCAAGAAGGCTTCATGCCCAGTTATTTTTGTTGGACCAAGCATGGAGAAAGAGGGGTTGTAATGGAAGACAATGAAGAAGAAGAGGATAATGATAACTATCCTATGTTCGGTGAACACGGTGATACTGAAATGGGGGAAGACGAGCCTGAACTTGAGGACATTGTTGATGAGTCTGATGATGATCTTCGTCAGGTCATTCGTGAAGAACAGATAAACTGCGGAAGTGAAAACGAGAGGTTGAAGTTGGAGCGCATGTTAGAAGATCACAAAAAATTGTTGTACCCAAATTGCGAAGATGGCCAAAAAAAGCTGGGCACCACCCTGGAATTGCTGCAATGGAAGGCAGAGAATGGAATATCTGACAAGGGATTTGAAAAGCTGCTGAAAATAATGAAGAAGATGCTTCGAAGAGATAACGTGCTGCCCTGCAGTACCTACGAAGCAAAGAAGGTTGTCTGCCCTCTAGGATTGGAAGTGCATAAGATACATGCATGCATCAATGACTGCATCCTCTACCGCGGTCAGCACGAGAATTTAAATGCCTGCCCGGTATGCGGTGCATTTCGGTATAAGATCAGGCGAGATGACCCTGGTGATGTTGAGGGCGACGATCCCCCCAGGAAGAGGGTTCCTGCCAAGGTGATGTGGCATGCTGCTATAATACCACGGTTGAAACGTTTGTTCCGAAACAAAGAGCATGCCAAGTTTCTGCGATGGCACAAAGAAGACCGTAAGTAAGACGATATGCTGAGACAACCCGCTGATGGGTCGCAGTGGAGAAACATCGACGATAAGTACGAGGACTTTGCACGTGACCCAAGAAACTTAAGGTTTGGTCTAAGTACAGATGGCCTGAATCCGTTTGGGGAGCAGAGTAGCAGTCATAGCACCTGGCCCGTGACTCTATGTATCTATAACCTTCCTCCTTGGTTATGCATGAAGCGTAAGTTCATTATGATGCCAGTGCTTATCCCAGGCCCGTCGCAACCCGGCAACAACATTGATGTGTACCTGAGGCCACTGGTTGATGAACTTTTAGAGTTGTGGGCTGACGAAGGTGTACGTGTGTGGGACGAGTACAAACAGGAGGAATTTGACCTACGAGGGTTGCTGTTTGTAACCATCAATGATTGGCCCGCTCTTAGTAACATCTCAGGACAGTCAAACAAGGGATACAGCGCATGCACACACTGTTTAGGCGAGACTGAAAGTATACATATAGGCAAGAATGTGTACCCAGGGCATCGTCGATTTCTTCCAGACAGGCATCCCGTAAGAAAGAAAGGAAAGCATTTCAAAGGCGAGGCAGATACATGGAGGAAGCCAACCCTCCCTAAAGGTACTGATATATATGACATGGTCAAAGATATAAAAGTAATCTTTGGTAAGGGTCCTGGCGCACAATCTGTTCCGTATGACGCCGACAACCACGTAGCCATGTGGAAGAAGAAATCTATATTCTGGGAACTACCCTATTGGAAATTCCTAGAGGTTCGCTCTGCGATCGACGTGATGCACGTGACGAAAAATATTTGCGTGAACCTGCTAAACTTATTGGGCGTGCATGGGAAGAAGTTGAGAGATACACCAAAAGCACGGCTGCACCACCAACGTATGCACGAACGAGACGACCTGATGAATCCAGAGAATTTCAAAGGTCCTGCCAGCTACGCTCTTACCAAGGAAGAGAAGGAGATCTTTTTCCAAGTACTGAGCAGTATCAAGGTCCCGTCTGGCTACTCGTCGAACATAAAAGGAATACTAAACCTGGAAGAGAAAAAGTTCCAAAACCTAAAGTCTCATGACTGCCACGTGATCATGACCCAGTTACTTCCGATTGCATTGAGGGGGCTTCTGCCAGAAAACGTGCGAGTACCCATTGTGAGGCTATGTGCATTCCTCAACGCAATTTCTTAGAAGGCAATCGATCCAGCAACTCTACCAAGTTTACAGAAGGACGTGGTCCAATGTCTTGTCAGCTTCGAGTTGGTGTTCCCACTAACCTTCTTCAATATTATGACGCACCTCATAGTTCACCTAGTCCAAGAGATTTCCGTTCTCGGTCCTGTATTCTTACACAATATGTTCCCCTTTGAGAGGTTCACGGGAGTCTTGAAGAATTATGTTAAAAACCGTGCTAGGCCAGAAGGAAGCATGGTCAAGGGCTATGGAACAGAGGAGGTCATTGAGTTTTGTGTTGACTTTATTCCTGACCTGAACCCGATCGGTGTTCCTCAGTCGCGCCATGAGGGGAGACTGCGTGGAAAAGGCACTCTAGGAAAGAAATCAACAACATGTATGGACGAGCAATCTTTCACTCAAGCACACTACACAGTTCTAGTTAATTCCAGCTTGGCGGCTCCATATATCCAGGAACACAAGGATATTTTATGCTCGGAATACCCGGAGCAACCTGAAGATTTCATTGCTAAAGAACACGCGAAGACTTTCGGCGGTTGGTTGCAAAGACGTCTCATTAATGACAACATTGTTGAAGATGAGCTATACTTGTTGGCCAAGCAACCATCTTCGACTGTATTGACCTTTAAAGGGTACGAGATAAATGGTAACACATTTTACACGGTAGACCAAGATAAAAAGAGCACCAACCAAAACAGTGGCGTCCGGTTTGATGCAAAAGACGACAACGGGCAAAGGGTCACATACTATGGTTACATAGAGCAGATATGGGAACTTGACTACGGACCTTCCTTTAAGGTCCCTTTGTTCTGGTGCAAATGGTTCAACCTGTCAGGCAGGAAGGTAGACCCGAAGTACGGAATGACAACAGTGGATCAGAAGAATCTTGGGTACGGCAATGATCAATTCGTCCTAGCCAATGATGTGGCTCAGGTTTTCTATGTGAAGGACATGTCTAGCAGACCGAGAAAAAGAAAAGATAAGGAAGCGAATACATCAGACGATGAGCCAAGGCGCCACATAGTTCTTTCAGGGAAAAGAAACATCGTGGGAGTCGAGGACAAGACAGACATGTCAGAAGATTACAATAAATTTGATGAAATTCCTCCCTTCAAAGTCAAAGATGACCAAGCATCCCGTTAAATGATGAAGATACTCCATGGTTACGGCGCAATCAGAAGAAAAGCAAGAAGAAAAATAGATAGGGGGTGTTGTTGATGATGTGTAATAATGTATTAAACCTTTTATATAATTGTGTTGACCATTTTGATAAATATCAAAAACTTGACCAGTTTCCACTAAATTTGACCATTTTGATAAATATCATTTTTATTTTTTAAGTGTTAAAATGACATTTAGACAATTTGTAAATAAATGTAAAAGAAAACAGAAAAGGGAAACAAAAAAGAAAAATAAAAGAAGAAACAGGAAAAAGAAAAAGGAAACAAAAAAATATCTTTATATTTTCAAATTAGTTTGATAAATATCTTATTTTTTATTTTTTTATTGTTTTAAATGACATTTAGACAATTTTTACACAAAATATCAGAAAATATAAATATGTTTTTATAAATATTTGATTTTACAAAAGCTTTTTGAGTCTACTTTGATTTTATAAATAAATGTAAAAGAAAACAGAAAAGGGAAACAAAAAAGAAAAATAAAAGAAGAAACAGGAAAAAGAAAAAGGAAACAAAAAGAAAAAGAAAACAGGAAACAGAAAAAAGGAAAAAGAAAAAGGAAAAAAACCTTTAGGACCGGTTTGTAAAGGTGGGTTCGCTTCGCGCCCAATTTTTGGACCTTTAGCACCGGTTGGTGTTAACAGCCGGTCCTAAAGGGTCTTTAGGACCGGTTGTTAACACCAACCGGTGCTAAAGGCTCCTAGACCTCTCCGGGCCGCCAACTTCTCGCCTTCCCGCGCGTACGTCTTCTCTCCTCGCCTTCTCTCCTCGCCGACTCGACCTCCTCGCCGCCTCCTCGCCGCCCCACGCCGCCTCCTCGCCGCCTCCTCGCCTCGTCGGCGCCGCCTCCTCGCCTCGTCGTCGCCTCGTCGCCGCCGCCTCGTCGCCTCGTCGCCTCGTCGGCGCCGCCTCCTCGCCTCGTCGTCGCCTCGTCGCCGCCGCCTCGTCGCCTCGTCGCCTCGTCGCCGCCTCCTCGCGGCCTCCTCGCACCGCCTCCTCGCCGCCTCCTCGCGACGCCTCCTCGCCGCCTCCTCGCCGCCGTACGTCGCCTCCTCGCCGCCTCCTCGCCGCCCCACGCCGCCTCCTCGCCGCCCCACTTCATCTTCTTCTCCCACGGTATATCGTCCATATTGTTGTAGTTCCTATTTTCGTATATCCTATTTTTGTATATCCATATTGTTGTATATCATATTGTTGTATCATATTTTTCATATATCATATATCCATATTGTTGTATCATATATCCTATTTTCGTATATCCATATTGTTGTATATCATATATCCATATTGTTGTATATCCTATTTTAGAGCCTTATCATATTGTTGTATATCCATATTGTTGTAGTTCCTATTTTTACCCTTAGACTTTATTCTTACCGTTTTATCGATGGAGATCGTAAAGTCCTATGATTGTATAAATGAGGTGACGTTTTTAAAAAAAACACCCGAGCATTTGTGCCAGAACTGCGGTGAAGAAATCTGTGTCACACAATATAACTGTGTTGGCCAAGGGACCCTTTCGTCATGTCCCCCCGACCTCTCACTAGTTTTGCTGGGGCACTTTCCGACGATTCCGACGATTCCGTAAAACTTTCTGACGATTCCGTAAAAATTTCCGACGATTACGACTCCGACGATTCCGTAAAACTTTTCCGTAAACTTTCCGGTTCCGTAAAACTTTTTCGTAAATAATTTTGCTAAGTTAAATTCTTGTTACTAGCAGGTGTTGAGCTATGGATCCCCAAGAACCACATGATCAGCACGCCGATCAGCTCGCGGGAATGGGTGAGGCGGAGAAGGAAAGATACATGTGTCAGATGATTTTTGAAGATGCAACGGCCATATATCATGATGACGACGGTGGACATGCGTTTAGCAATCAATTTTTGAACGACTCCGGTGACGGAGCTGAGAATATAGAAGATGTAGTAGATGCAGAAGTGCTCTCCGGAACAAACTCTGCCAATGTATATCTCAAGTCACTGTTGACGCAACAATTAATTTGTATTGCACTTACTAACGAATCATTATTTTCCCATTTAGGCGCCCTCCGGAACAGCTAGCGCAAGTACTGAGACAAAGTCGAAACGAGGCCCGGCCGCAAGGTTGAAAGATACTGCAAGGTACTCGATCGATAAAGTTGCTGCTGATGGCAAACCACTGGAACCCCCAGAAACTTATCGCAAATTTGTAAATCAGTGCGGAGTTGTTGTAAGAGACCTGGTCCCGATCAACTTAATAGAATGGAATAAGCCGAAGACCGGCGCCAACGTTGGAGCTACTTATGTCGATGACAGATTGAAAAGAGTGCTTTGCGACACGGTCTGGCTAAATTTCAGCGTAGCGGAAGATAAGAAGAAGAAAGTCGAGGAGTGGGCTTTGAAGAAGATGGCCACACAATGCCAGAGGTGGAAGAAAGACTTGTGGAAGAAATATAAGGACGAAGATCCAGTTTTCACTGGGCACCTAGTGAAGATAAGAGACGCTTGGCCTGATTTTAAGGCGTACAAGAAATCGGGTGTCTTTACATCCCGATCAGCCACAAATACGGAGAATGCGAAGAAGAAGAAACATCACCATATTTTGGGGTCAGGTGGCTACATGACTGCCCTGCCTAGGTGGCGACGCTATGAAGATGCGCTTCTGAAAAGAAATATCATTCCACAGACACATGACTGGCCCGATAGGTCCAAGTTCTGGTTGTTCGCGCATGGGGCAACGTTGGACGCTGAGACTGGGATGATTGTTGCGGAGGGACCATGGTCGGAAAAAATAACACAAGTCGTATCAGATCTAGAGAAGGCAATAGAAGCTGTTCGAAAAGGAACTTTTGTTCCCGATAGAGAGAACGACGAGTTGACGAAGGCACTCGGGAACCCCGAAAAGTGGGGACGAACACGAGGCTTTGGAGCCACTACCCCGTGGAACCAAGGGTTTCCGGCGGACTTTGGCACTTACAGAAGTCGTGGTAGAAGCAAGAGGAAGGCGCTGGAACGGATAACGACATTAGAAGAAAAGGTGGCGTTTCTCTTGAAGAAAGGGGGACACCCTGTACCTGACACTGAAGAGGAGGAAGAAGATCCTGCACCTAACGCTGATCAGCAGCAATTAGAAGACGATCCTGTAGCAGATGCCGTCCCATCTCAGCATAGAAGCAGCATGGGTTCCACGCAGCTGCAGCTAGAAGACGGTCCTGCAGTCGAACCGTCGACGCCTCACTACCCCGTGGATGATGTCACGGAGAAGACAAACTGTGAGAGACATATGCCAATGGGGAACATATCCTTCATGGTGGCGTCAGGCTATGCTTTACCGAATCAACCCGGAGCAACCTACCATGGTGGTCAGATTCCAGCATCTCATGCTCGTGTCGGGTTGTCAACAATTACGCCGGGATGCCAGTCAATTGAGCTTGATATTCCTGGAGGTGAAGGCGAGAAGACACTGGGAGAAATGGAGCTTGGTATCATCTTGTGGAAGAAGAAACACATCGTGTTTCCTAACGCGGCGCCAAGGCCACCGACTCCTCCAGGTACAAATGCACCACCTCCAACAATTACTGAATGTTGCACCACATGTAAGCCTATTTTTAATAGTTTTTTCACTTTCGTACAGAGAAGCACGACCTCCAAGTCCACCCCACAACGAAGATAGGGAGCCCGAGGCCGAGAGTCCATCGCCCGTGCACTCCAGTGAGCCGACGGATGCGCCCACTACGGGTCGGCAAAGCGGAAGCTGCAGTTCAGAAGAAACGGGACTCCTCCCAAGAAGAGAGAAAGGAAACCCAATAAAGTCAAGACTCCCCCGAAGTTACCAGGCCTGATGACTCCGGAGGAACTAGACGAGGCCGTGAAAGCCAAAAACAAAGCATGGTTCGCACGGTTTCCCCTGAAGCCCCCTCCAGACATCTGGAAGGAAACTCTGAAGAACGTACCAAAGTGGAAAATTGAGCGCACCATCGACAACTTATATTATCCTGAACCACCGCCACCGCCGCCCCTTTCAGACTATTAACGGTTCATTGAAAAGATGCACACCGCACAGATGAAGCAGGCAGAGCAGATGAAGCAGGCGGAGCAGACGAAATGCGGGGAACAAGTTCCCCAGCTCGGACAACAAGAAGCACAGTCAATTGCCCCGCTCAAGGTGTTATCTGACCAGGCTTCAGTGTCCGGTCCACGCATGGGCGACGTAGGTTACGCTATTGCTGATGTGGTATATAAATATAAGCCCGAGCACCCTCTGGTCGAAAATCCTAGTGCTCTAACAACCCAACTATGGAATTTACATGTTTGGTACTTGGAGGCCGCAAGGCAAAAGAGAGACTGTATCATGGCGGCAGTTCAGGATCAACACTACTTCGGAGAGTACGGTGTGGAGGTTGGGTTTGATGATTTTTTCCAGATGTACAATCAATGTGCCCTCGACAAAGCTATCGTCAGCTCCTACTGTTTGTAAGTGATTTATTTGTGTAATTTAATTATTTAGTTAAGCTCGCGTTCATTGCCCGTATAATTATCACTCACGAGACATTCTTTTTGTACGCTACTATGCAGAATGAAGATTCGTGAATGCAGGCTGGCAGGAATCTGCGACTTTGGGTTCATTGACCCGTATTCGTTTTATCAAGAGACAATAGAAAAGTTCAACAAGGATACACCGGATGATTTGCTAAGGTTTTTGAAGCGACAAAGTACCAAAAAAGAAATACTTCGGCCCTACGGATTCAAGTGAGTGTTACTGTCTTGTACACATTCCATTTTGCTTACCTGATGTTAAGTGTAATTGATGAGTATGCATGACTGCGTGTGTACACGTGCGCATGTCCCACTTCATATTGTTCATCATTAGAATCGATCAAGGACAAGTTGAAGTCTGGGACCCGTTAACCTGGGACGCTGACAAATGGAAGAGTGCGCGTCAGATGCTTCAAAGGTATATATATATCGGCCTCTTTCGTTCATCGACCTCTTTTTCGTTCATTTCCTGATATCAAGTAAGTAATAATTAACTCTTGTATTCATTTTTCTTTGTCGGCCAGGGTTTGGCAAATGTTCATCAAGGAAGAACCAGGTACATGGGCAGACAAGCTCCACTTTCAGATTAACAAAGTAAGTAGTACTACGTACCCTGGTTTCAATACCATTACCATTCTCTTGATTATTATTAATTTGACTGAATTATGTTCTCGTATATAGGGCGTCCTGCAACAACCACAGGGCACTGATTATTGTGGATACTACGTTTGCGAGTACATTCACAGGATTATCAATGAGAAATCCCGTACTTCCAGAAATCTAGAGGTACGTAACCGGATCTTCACAACTTTATTTATGTTTCCATCAATTATGTTTAGTTTTGTTCATAACTTAATTGTTTTCATCTAATTCTTTTAAAGCTGCAACGAAAGCGGGTGATGCTCAGACCAATCCAACGTTGCAAGGCAGTTGCAGAGGAATTGGCAGGATTTCTCCTCATGCAAGTCATAGATGAAGGCGGAGAATTTTTCCATCCTATGAACCAATAGCCAGCTCCCTTCTCTATGCAAGTATACAGCTATAGGAAACGAACTTCAAATTATGTAATGATAATCGGTCCAGTACTTCGTGTTACATGTATATATGTACTTTTATTTGGTGCATCAACATTTAACCGCAAACACGGAATCGGAAACACTTAACCGCAAACACGGAATCGGTGTTTCTGGATACGTGTTTCCGATTACGTGTTTCCGATTCCGTGTTCGTAAAAAACGGAACACGGACACACGGAATCGGAAACACGGAATCGGAAAGACGTATACGGAAATACGGAACCGGAAACACGTAAACGAAAACCCTGAAAATACGGAACACGGAAACACCGAAATACGGAATCGGAAACCCTGAAAAGAAAAGGAAAAAAAAACCATTAGGACCGGTTGGTGTTACCAACCGGTTCTAAAGGTCCTCCGCCTGCGCGCACTCTTCGGCGCCCACGTGGAGGCCTTTAGCACCGGTTTGTAAGAGACCGGTGCTAGAGGGGGGGGCTTTAGTCCCGGATACGTAGCACCGGATGTGTATCCGGGTCCAAAGGCCCTTACCAACCGGTTCTAATACCCCATTCTCCACTAGTGCACGTCGATCGATAGAGCACCGCCCTCTTCGCTTGCAGGCGACTGTTGCACGTTCGAACGACACGACTGCCGCTCATCGTTCGTCTGCAGCAGCAATTGCTATATAAACCGTTGCCCCGACCATAGCCGCAGTCATTAGTCTCCGACCCTCTCCACAACAATCCCACAATGACGTCGTGTGGCACCCCGATAGAGGGCCGACGCACGCCCGTCCCTAGGATAAGACCGGGCGCACGTCAAAGACATGGTACATCGATTCCAGACAAAAAATGGCTTTATTAAAATAATGGAGTATTACAATACTGTTGCTTACAACAATATTATACACCTCCAAAGTTAACTAAATGGTAGCAGAGGTCTTGAATCAACGGCAACAACATCTCTGGCTAGGCTCCATAACTCGCAGGACTGGCTGGGTTACGATCTAGCACGACGAGTCTTCTCCTGCAACTGGCCACGTGCAGGCGAGGTGAGTACTTTGAATGTACTCGCAAGACAACCAAGTACATAGCATCCAAACAAGGAGATAACAAAGCTAGCTCTATACGTATATACTGATTATTCTAAGTATGACATGAAATTAATGAGAAAACATAAATCAAGCATAGCATGACGTGGATTAAACATGTGATCTACCTAACTAGCATGTCAAAGATCACAACAAGTGCTTAAATTACTTACTGTTATTGAATGTCAACTTACTCTCTTCTGGGTGATTCCACAACTATCGATATGCTCATAATCCAACCTGGACGGATCCAAATCACCTCCAAATCATATAGTCATCTGACTACTCATCATGTAGCCATCTCTTGGCTAACATATCATGTTATCGACATCCTCTGTTGTTCACACAAGATGAGTTCTTCCATCATTACTAACACTGATATGGTTGACCATCTACAGAGGTCTGGTTGGGCTGTCCAATACAGTGGACTTGGCTATTCGAATGGATTTGACACTCTGCAGAGGTTGCATATTTTACCCACACTATGGAGCACTGACCTCGTGATCCCATTCGGGTAGACTAGTGTTGCTCCAACGAAACTTGTGTGACCCGTGACTCTCCCATCGCACCACCGGCAATCATCCTCCCCCCGAGTCCTGCCTTGGGTGGCCTTGTGTCCTCATGAGACATGCCACCGTCGTGGCCAAACTAAACTGTCCCAAACGGGGACGCCAACACAAACAACTAAACTGGCTCACAAGGTTATCCCCACCTACCTCATCAAGGTAACACGCGTGCATAACCCTCCCTCTTTGGAAGTACCGGTGAAAGAGCACGCAATCAGACCAAGTCAAGGACGTCCCATGTCGGCAAATGTGGTTGCGCGGGTAAGCCCGGGCAGGTGACTCAAGATCAACCAACTAGGTTATCTTATCTCCAGATAATATGTCCGTCGTAGGTGACACTCCGATAGTAATCCAATAATCAATAAGCTCAAGCCACTAATGTTGATCCATATCCATAAACTGTCGGATGAAACCCAAATTAATCATAGACAGTAATGTCAACATCATGGCATGAGATCAAACCCTAGTACTACATGTAAATGTTACTAACAGTATTATTATTAGCATGGTATCACGTGATCAAGACATGACATTAGATAAAAGGGTAATGCTAAAAGCTACTACCGATAACATCACAGATGTATGCAAATGCAGACTAACTGTTGATACACATAAACACAGAGTGCAAGCAAAGTCATCACGCAAGTTTGAAGCTCATGATAAGAGGTTGGCTTGCCTGAGAGTCGACGAATACTCTGGGAAAAAGCACGATAAAACACCGGGAAGATTTGTCGAAGAAGTTTCCCTCTCAGAGGGCTCAATAAGAGGGCAAGGGCAAAACAGTCATTTCTACTGTGCAAACACATTATGAAAATCATACTATCAAAACAGGCTCGACAAGACGAAAACGTGGGCATTGGTTTTACCTCAATTGGAGCTACGTGCGAAAAGTTGTGGCTGTTCGTTGTTTAGGCAGAAAATAAATAAAAACATATTCATTTTCGGTCTAAACGAGTGAACGTCCACTAATTAAGAAGTTCGACCGGCGGGGTTTAAAAAAAACATATTTCGGAAAATACGCTCGGTAAACCGAAAGCGTACTTTACAAATTACGCTTTCACTTATCAACGCGGACCCGGGAGGTTTGACTTCTTCTCTCTCTTATGGGCGGGGCCCGCCTTATCCACTCCCTCTCTCTCTCCCTTACACGCGGGGTCCTCCCCATCTCTCCCTCTCTTCCCTCTCTCTCTCTCTCTCCTCCCATGGCTCGCCTCCTACCTCCCTCTCGTGCCCGCGAGGCAGAGAGAGGGCGCCGACGCTGGGTGCTCGCCGGGACGGCTCCGGCCACCCTCGACCAGACGGAGGCCACTAGCGGGCTTGCTGGCTAGTGGCGCGTCCCCTCGTGGGGTCCACGACTGATGGGAAGGCCCGGCGGCGCAACATCCCGCGGCTGCCATGGCCCGGCCCCGGCGAGATTCCGGCGATTGGAGGATCCTTAGGAGCGGGCGAAGGTGGGGATGGAGTCCCTGGGTTAGAGCGCGTCCATTGGTGTGCTCGGACGGAGTTGGGACAGCTGGAGAGAGGGTTTTTGCGCGGAGGCCGAGGGGAACGGCAGCGGCCTTCGACCCTTGTAGTGGGGAGGGACTCCGGGGCTCGAAGGAGGGTCTTTGGAGGTTGCTGGCCGTCAGGAGGGGCTTGGGACACGCTTAAATAGCCTTGGGAGGAAGCTTCGCGGCGATGGCCGAAGCTCCATGACGATGGTCGAAGCTTCGGGACAATGGCAGAGGCTTTCATGGCTAGGGAGCAAGGGGGGAGGGCTCTAGAGGGTGCGGGAGTGTAGTGGGGAGCTTGTCGGCACTCCTAGACAAGCTAGAACCCACTGGAATCGAGCTCCCATCGACCTCAATGCAGAGAGCTCTGTTTTGGCATGCTCTGCATGTGGTCACCACGATGCCACGACATTGCCACACCCCATAATCTTCCAAGTCATGTCTAGGCTCATCTACAAGCTGCACTGAGATGAATTGACACAACACACACCACTGGGGAGCATTGGTGTGACTAAACCAAAGCCAAATAGTTTCCAACAGCAAGGTGTTTGATCTGTGCAATGGCCACCACAATGCTCCTATTGGCATGATATTTGGAGGAGGTTGACCACTCACTAAGGTCACTATCCTGACCACAATTCAGCACAAACAAATAAGTCTAGGGGGGTACTTCCTTTGTAACTTGGCATCCTGACCAGAATGGAAGAAGCTTATGCTGGGGTTGATTGGATAGATGGAAATGGCTCAAACTTGGAGGAGACTAATGATTTAGGCATATGAAGTCACTGTAAAAGTTTCATACCATGTGCATAAATATAAATGGCACTTCCTTCACAGTGCTCCAATCTGGACACAAACTTAGATAATTTGCTGAGGAAGATTGGCTAGAGGGAATGGGCTAAATTTTGGTGGACAAGGATAAGTTATCACAATGAACTACCCTGCAAAATTTCAGCTCAAGGGAAACAAGGAATCAAGCACTTCTTTTGCAAACAGGAAATCTGGACAGAATTTGCAAAGGGATGTTGTGCTCAATTTTTGAATTGGGGAACTTGATATTTTGATGGAAATGATGATTATATGGATATGAGAAGCTCCACTAATTATTTGGGATTTTTCCTAGCTACCAAAATGGTAGTTCCTTTGGAAAGGCCCCAAAATGCAATATTGGCTTTAAATAGGAAAAAGGCATTTTCCCCACTTAGTGATGGCCAATATTTAGGGATCACGCCGGTGGACGCGGCCGTGGCCACGTGAACGACCTCCAAGAGCTGTACATAGAGGGAGGGAGGGGGCGGGCTCACCGCTCAAGTCGACGTGGACACCGAAGGTGCCATAAAGTGGCACGAGCCTGGAGAACTAGCATGCAAGAGCATACGCCCACCATGTACCGACAAACATGTTAGTCTCGGGACATCTTCAATGCCAACCCTCAAAACCTCTCGCAGCAGTTTGAACCGTGCACATGCGTTTGTAAAACGAAGACAAATGTATGAAGGTTTCTGGTAGACCAGACCGCTACTTCAACCATTTTGACCGCCCTAATCCACCAAAGACTCTCCTCCCCCCGCGTGAAATGATCACTGCCCGCATTCATGCCCGACCAGAGCGGACATGAACGCTCACTAGCATCGACATTGAAGCGGCGCGTCGACCGAGAGAGCATCGCCCATTTCGCTTGCAGACAATTGCTGCACGTTAAAACGACCCGACCGCCGCCCGACGTCCGTCTACAGCAGCAATTGCTATATAAACCGTTGCCCCGGCCATAGCCACATTCATTAGTCTCCGGTTCCACTCCACAACACTCCCACAATGGATCCCCCCCGCCAAAGCTCTTTGGGACGGGCTAACGCCATACTAGAAGAAGGAGATGGCCCACATTGCTTCCCGCTGGCTGGCCGACACGCAGTCGGAGGACGTCGACAACCCAATGGAGGATACGTGTGACGATGACCCAGTGTTACCCTTCTCTTCCTCCTCCGTCGCGCTACCCTCCTCCTTAATCATGCCTCCCTCGCCCGTGCACTGTACCATGACCATCGGAGAGGCCTGTGTCTATTACATGGGCATGGTGCGGAGGAGCGACATGAGAAGTTTCGGGAGGCATAGGTATACGCCGCTGTAGGATCGAAAGTATGTCTAGAGGGGGGTGGTTAGACTACTTGACAAGATAAAAATGTAGCCTTTTCCCAATTTTAGTTGAGGGGTGGATTTGGCGGTTATTGCAAGTCAAGTACACCCTACACATGTAGTTCTAATAGTGTAGCACCGGAATGTAAAACATGAAGTGTAAAGTAAGGAGTAAGCTAGGGAAATCGAACACATGAGGTTGACACGGTGATTTTTGGCATGGTTCCGCGCTATTGTACGTCCATGTTAGTGGAGACTTCAACCTACGGAAGGTAACGACTGCGAGAGTCCACATATGTCTCCACCCACAAGGGATCCACGAAGAAGCGGCCTTGTCTATTCCACCACGGCTTTCGGCCACAAAGGACTAGCCTTACTCATGGTAGATCTTCACGAAGTAGGCGATCTCCTTGCCCTTACAAACATCTTGGTTCAACTCCACAACACGAAGTAGGAGGCTCCCAAGCGACACCTAACCAATCGAGGAGGCACCACCCTCGAAAAGTTAATAGATGTGGTAGAATGATGAACTTCTTGCTCTTGTGCTTCTAAATATAGTCTCCTCAACACAAAATCACTCTCTCACATAATAGGCATGGGTAGGAGAGATTTGTTTGGTGGAAAGCAACATGGGGAAGCTAGAGATCAAGTTTCAAATGATTGGATTGGAATATCTTGGTCTCAACACATGAGTAGGTGGCTCTCTCTCGGAAAAATGGATCTGGCAATGAAGTGTGTGTTCCGAGAGCTTCTTTCACGAATGAGAGGTGGGTGAAGGGGTCTATATAGGCAGCACACAAAATCAAACCATTACATCTAAATTGGAAAACATGGTGACACCGAAGTCATCAACTCTATGGTACCGACTTGCACTAAAGGCAACAACTTTTGAATCTCGGCGGGACCGATATACACAACTAGGTGGCACCAAAAAGGTGGCTAACGGTCAGATGACACAACTCGGTGAAACCGATACGCAAACTCATAAATTCCAATTTTGTGTATCGAGGCAACAGAAAGTTGGTCACCTTGAACTCGGTAGCATCGATATGGTTTCGGTTGCACCGATATGGTGGGAATGGCTAGGGTTCTGTCTAAGATCCAACTTGGTGGGGCCAAAATGGGAAAGTTGGTGGCACCGAATTTGATTGTGTGGAATTGGACATGATGGTTATGTGGGAAAAATGAGTGAGTATTTTGGTGGCTAACTTTGCGCACTTGAGCAACCAGTTCATTTTAATACCTCACCCCCTTTTAATTGTATTGGCTTTCCTATGGAATCAAAAGTGATTTCTCACAAATAGAAAATGAGGAGTCTTCTATCTTGAATCTTGAGCCAATATTATTCCTTTCCTGCATCAAGGGGCATCTCCACATAAGCCTTTAGCCACAGCAACTTTTTGAACTTTTCTGAAATATACTTGGATAAACATATTATTCCAATGATGCATATGTTGTGATCAATTATCAAAGCCACCCTAGCGAGAAATTGTGCTTTCAATCTCCCCCTTTTTGGTAATTGATGACAACATATAGATCAAAGCCTCGACAAAAGATATAGTCAATGATTAGCATCGACGCTTTGAGAAGTATGTGAAAGGCAAGAGCTCCCCTTAAATTTGTGCATTATTTAAAATTTGCGTTTGAATGCAAATGCACAATTGATTAGGATAATGGGTCACTCTTCCATGTCACATACATCTTGGTGGTGCGCATACAAGATAAGAATGAATAGTAATCCACATGACACCAACAAGATAAGTGAATGAACATCACGTAGATAGCTAAAAGGATAATAACATAGCAACAACCAAGCAAAGTGTACGATCAAACACAGGTAACTGGATAAAGTCGTCCAAAAAGACAAAGTTTTGTAAAACCAAATGAGAGCAAATAAAATCAAAAGCTCTCTCTCTCTCAGCCCTATGATATGTACATTTCTCCCCCTTTAGCAACAAGTTACCAAAAAGTTTAAAAAGTATAGAGCTAATCGTCTCTCTGGGCAGCTGATGATGGAGTCGATAGAAGACCGTCCATGAAGGCATCTATTGAGTGTCATGGAGCTGGAGGAGTGGATAGTGGATGTGCTTGAGCTAGAGCTGGTGCTGGAGCTGAAGGTGCAGATGCTTGAGCTGAAGAAGTCTGTCTTATCTCTGGAGTAGGAACATCAGCTGACCTAGGCTTGGTGCCGAACCGAGTGGTAGCGAGAGGAGGCGAGTCTTCATCATCATCATCGTCGTCATCACCATCATCTGGGTGTGGAATATGCACCGAGTCAACTTCATGCTGAAGCTCTTTGGCTATAGTGGTCAACTCCGTTACCTTCACATCCATGTCATGAAAGTTTCTTTCCACGACTCTCTCTAGGCTTTTCTGATTTTGCAGCATCTCCGAGATGTTCTTATCCATACCTTGGACAAAGTTAACTAGAAATGCCATTTTGCTCAGCTTGAGTTCTGAGCTGTGGAACTGGTGGTGGCTCATTTCTAGCAGCCTCGGCTTCTGCTGCCTTTGCTGCCATTCTAGCTGCAGCTGAGCTAGGATCATTGTCATCCATCACCACTTCATTGACTTCAAATTCTGACTGAAGGTGAAAATAGGGACGATCAAGTAGATATGCATGCTTTCCTAGCTTGGCATTGATAAGCATTTAAATGTACGGGGAATATCCACAAGATCTTTTGTGATTAGCAGTAGTCCTCCAAATAGTGTCTATAGTCAAGTCCATCACTCTCAATCTAGTGTGGGAGTCCAAATGGTGCACCAGATTGATAGAGTGTCCTCTAATCATCCTATCATCGCCTAATTTAGGCATCAAGGTGTGTCTCGGAATGGTTTTAGTTGTGGGTATCCCTGCTTGCAATAAGTATACTGAGCCCATCTTGTGAGTTGCCAAAAACATGTGAGGAATTGGCTTGTACATGTTGTCCATGGAGTTGTGGCTCATCATCGGCTCAGGGTACACATCAACATCACTCTCTTTCTACTTATGGGTACCAATGACAGTGGCCCACTCATCAATCGTTGCCTCATACTTGTGACCATCAGTCATCGAGACAATAGAACCATCTCCAGAGAAATGAACAGTTGAGTAAAATTGCATGATCAGTTCATCATTCCATGGGGTCATCTATTTTCCAACAAAATCTTCAATGTCTACAGACTTGAAATTGGCTTGCACATGGGGAAAGAAATTTTCATTGGCTTTGATGTAAGCCCAATCAACATATCTCATGTCACTATCAGCTGGAATTTTGTCATACAAGAAAATCTCATAGAAGTCTTGTTGTTCCTTGGTGTGAAACCTTGGATCAATAGCAATTCTTGTCCTTATGGCATATGGATCTGCAGCTGTCCATTTCCTCAGACATGCATCTTTCCTATTCTTCATATCTTCGGCTACTGGATGTGCAACATTGTGTAGTGGTAGATTTGGTCGGAGCTTGCTGAGAATTGGTGCATTCTCTTCTTCTTCCTCTGTAGCAAAGGCACTGGAAGCAGGGCCTTTCTCCATGGCAGCTGCAGGAAAATCCTTTGTAGTATTCCTATGAGCTACAACCCTTTTAGCCATAGAAGGAGGCTTAGGAGCATATTTCCTGGGCATGGCATCAACCATGAGCTTCTTCTTCTTAGGAGGAGCTAGGTTCTCATCCTCTCGAGCAGCATCTTCTGGTTCCTCATACATGGAAGTTTTTCTCCCAATAACATGAATTACCCTCTTACTAGCTCTCTTCACACCAGCCTTCTTAGCAGGTTTATCAGTGGAGAGTGTCATACTTTGCCTTGCAAACTCGGGAGCTCTAAGATTAGCAGGTCTTGCGTACTCTTTCATGACAGTCTTCTTAGGAGCCTTTGGAGGAACTAAATTTCCTCTCGCACAAAATCTGAGTTCTTTTCATCTGAATTAAGCTTCTTTCTCTCCCTGGTGGCTGCCTTGGGCAAGCCATGGGAGCTGTAAGATCCAGGGTCAGAGTCTTCCTTCTCAAGACTTGTGGGTGAGTCCATCTCAATAATGTTTTCTCTGAAATCATTCTGGCTATCCTCAGATCCTAACATCTTGGCACACAAGCAACAACTTAGGAGCAAACCAACAAACAACAATGCTGTGAAATAGATATTGAAGAGCAGAAGGGTTGAGCATCACAAAACACAGAAGGATTATTCAAAATTTGAATTCACAAACTTAGGGTATGATCTTCTGCAGAATGTAAATCAGTAGCATCGGGTTGGTCATTTTGGAGTCACCGAGAAAATCTACTCGAATAACAAAGACTTGGCAGTCTTTTTCGGTGTCACTCGAAAGAGATGCTCGGTTTCACCGAGTTTCTTCTGAGGAACCCTAAAACTAAAATCGGTGGAACCAATTTTACCAACTTGGTCTCACCGAGTTGCATGCTGCGGCAGATCAAATCCTAAATCCCATCGTTCTCTATGCTACAAGATTCTCTGGTGGAAGGAGGGGTTTGCACAATGGCGGCTTGTGGACAAAAATTCCTAATGCGCATGAGTTGGATTAAAGGAACACAAGAGGAGATCGAAACCGTACCCTAGCTCGTTGGCGGTCCGACTACGGCGGCGACGACGGTGGAGATTCCATCGATGACAGCGAATCCCAACAACGGAGGTGCTCAGGTAGGCAAAGGCGACGACCACAGGTCCTTCGGCGACATCTTAGGGTTTGGGAACGAAACATTTGAAGAGAGGATTTCAAAACGTCCTGTCCGCGACATTATATACCCGTCGCTGTCGGTGTCACCGAGATTACAAAACCGGTGTCACTGAGTTCCTCTGGTGTCAGATGACAGGGAAACTTGGTGTATTCGAGTTGGTGATTTCGGTGGTACCAACATTGGAAAACAAGATCAACTTTGGAAATTCGGTGGAACCGAGTTGTGGGGTTGGTTTCACCGAGATTCACAAAGAGGTTTTGGAAGGCAGTCTTTGACGATACGGAACTCCAAGTGCTCCTTCACATAGAGGGATCGACAAGTGCTTTTTCAAGTTTGTTGATGAAGCATGAATAGAACTTGAGATGAGATAGCATAGATAGCTAGAGGAGGGTCCTAGGAATTCTTGTCCATCCAATTGACAAACAATAAATCAAGAGAAAAATAAGAACAATTGGATGTCCTTGAATGAGCAAAACAAATATGCACACAAACATGTTGACACAATAATATTGTAGATAAAATATGGTGAACATGCATTTAATGATTTGTTTTGAGCTAAACGAGCCTGAAATTGAAAACCGCTACAAATGAACTCTGAAAATGTTGAAACTTGGCATGGTATAATCATTTCACCCACATAGCATGTGCTAAAAAGTTGGGAGGGTTACGGCAAAAATTGGATCCACTTCATGTACAAACTGGACAATCTCTTTCGAAAGATCACGGTTTCGGACGAATACTCATCTCTTACAAAGGCATTTCGTTTTTTTAACTTATTTCAATTTCAGACTTTTTTGCACTCAATATGCATCATTCAGAGCCAAGTCAACAATTTTCAACGCTTTCTAACCTCATTTTCTATTTTTCATGCATTTAATGATTAGTTTTGAGCTAAACGACCCTCAAATTGAAAAGCGCTAAAAATGAACTCTGAAAGGGTTGAAACTTGGCATGGTATCATCATTTCACCCACATAGCATGTGCTAAAAAGTTGGGAGGGTTACATCAAACAATGGATGCACTTTGTCTACAAACCGGATAATCACTTTCGAAGTATCACGTTTCGGACGAATACTCGTCTCTTAAAAGGGATTTCATTTTTAAAAATTTATTTCAACTCCAGACTTTTTTGCACTCAGTATGCATCATTTGAAGCCACGTCATCAATTTTCAACCCTTTATAATCTCATTTGCTATTTTTCATGCATTTAATGATTTGTTTTTAGCTAAACAAGCTTGAATTTGAAAAGCGCTACAAATGAACTCTGAAAAGGACGAAACTTGGCATGGTATCATAACTTCACCCACATAGCATGTGCTAAGAACTTGGCAGGGTTACGGAAAAAACTGGATGTACTTCGTGTACAAATGGACAATCTCTTTCGAAGTATGAGGGTTTCGGATGAATACTCATCTCTTACAAATGCATTTCATTTTTTAAACTTATTTCAACTCCAGATTTTTTTGCGCTCAATATTTATCATTCAAAGCCACGTCATCAATTTTCAACCCTTTCTCACCTCATTTGCTGTTTTTCATGCATTTAATGATTTGTTTTGAGCTAAACGACCCTCAAAATGAAAAGCGTTACAAATGAACTCTCATAAGGCCAAAACTTGGCATGGTATCATCATTTTATCCACATAGCATGTGCGCTAAAAATTTGGGAGGGTTACGACAAAAACTGGATGCACTTCGTGTACAATCTGGACAATCTCTTTCGAAGTATCACAGTTTCGGACGAATACTCATCTCTTACAAAGGCATTTCAGTTTTTAAAACTTATTTCAACTCTAAGCTTTTTTGCGCTGAATATGCATCATTCAACGCCACGTCATCAATTTTCAACCCTTTCTGACCTCATTTGCTATTTGTCATGCATTTAATGATTTGTTTTGAGCTAAACAATCCTAAAATTGAAAAGCTCTACAAATGAACTCTGAAAAGGCTGAAACTGTGCATGGTATCATCATTTAACCCACACAAAATGTATGAAAAATTTGGGAGGGTTACGACAAAAACTGGATGCACTTCGTGTACAAATTGGACAATATCTTTCGAAGTATCACGGTTTCGCATGAATATACTCATCTCTTACAACGGCATTTCAGTTTTTTAACTTATTTCAACAACAAACTTTTTTTCACTCAATATGCATCATTAAAATCCACGTCGTCAATTTTCAACCCTTTCTCACCCCATTTGCTATTTTCCATGCATTTAATGATTTGTTTTGAGGTAAACGACCCTGAAATTCAAAAGCGCTACAAATGAACTCTGAAAAGGATAAAACTTCGCATGGTATCATAATTTCACCCACATAGCATGTGATAAAAAGTTGGGACGTTACGACAAAAACTGGATGCACTTCGTGTATAAACTCGACAATCTCTTTCGAAGTATGAGGGTTTCGGACGAATACTCATCTGTCATAAAGGCATTGCATTTTTTAGCTTATTTCAACTCCAGACTTTTTTTGCTCTCAATATGCATCATTCAAAGCCATGTCGTCAATTTTCAATGCTTTCTGACCTCATTTGCTATTTTTCATGCATTAAATGATTTGTTTTGAGCTAAGCGACCGTGAAATTGAAAAGCGCTACAAATGAACTCTAAAAAGGTTGAAACTTGGCATGGTATCATCATTTCACCCACATAGCGTGTGCTAAAAGTTGGGAGGGTTACGTCAAAAATTGGATGCATTTCATGTACAAACTGGACAATCTCTTACGAAACATCACAGTTTGAGACGATACTCATCTCTTACAAAGGCATTTCATTTTTTAACTTATTTCAACTTCAGATTTTTTTTTGCGCTCAATATGCATCATTCAAAGCCACATCATGAATTTTCAACCCTTTTTGGCCTCATTTGCTATTTTCATGCATTTAATGATTTGTTTTGAACTAAATAACCCTGAAATTGAAAAGCGCTAGAAATGAACTCTGAAAAGGCTGAAACTTGGCATGGTATCATCATTGCACCCACATAGCATGTGCTAAAAAGTTGGGAGGGTTACCGCAAAACTAGATGGACTTCATGTATAAACTAGGCAATCTTTTTCGAAGTATTAGTGTTTCGAATGAATACTCATATTTTACAAAGGCATTTCATTTTTTTAATAATCTACAAATTACCAAATTTAATATAAAGATAAAAAAACTAATATTAAACATCTTAAAAAGAATGACTAAAAAATCTATTTTTAAAGTAAAGTTATTCACAAACTAGTGATTCACAAAAAATTCAAAAAATATTAAATTTAAACAATGTAAATTTGAAAACTACTAGAACTAAGAGAAATTTTGTAGTTTTTTTGACCTAAACTGAAAAGATTCATTCAAAAACTATAAATAGTCTAACAGTTATTCCAAATTTACAAACAGAAACTGACCTGTTTAGAAAAAAAATAGAGAAAATAGACCTTTAGTCCGGGCTGGATCCACCAAACGACACTAAAGGTCCCTTCCCGCGTGGAATTTGGGCCACCAAAAATAGACCTTTAGTCCTGGTTGGTGGCTACGAGCTGGACTAAAGGTGCATGCGAGTGGGTGATGTCTACGCACGCTTCTATTCTTGTAGACTATGTTGGGCCGCCAAGCGCAGAGGTTTGTAGGACAGCAGCAATTTCCCTCAAGTGGATGACCTAAGGTTTATCGAACTCAGGGAAATAGAGGTTGAAGATGGTCTCTCTCAAGCAACCCTGCAATTAAGATACAAGATGTCTCTTGTGTCCCAAACACACCTAATACAATTTTCAGTTGTATAGGTGCACTAGTTCGGCGAAGAGATGGTAAAATATGGGTGATAGGTGTGGCAACTGGCAAAGCAAGGTAATATAAATCTGAAATAAAAATGTCAGCAAGGTAGCAAGCAACCTAAATAAAAGCTCTAAAAAAGATAAGCATGAAAACTAAGAGCTAAGCATGACAGTGGCTACGGAAAGATAAAGAACACACAAAAAAGATAAGCATGAAAACCTATGTTGTGTTCTAGAATGGAATGGAGCGTGTCTCTCTCCCAAACAAGGTAGGCTAGGTTCCGACTTGTTATGAACAACAAGCAAAACTAAAACAAACTAAAAAGTAAATAGCGGAACGCTCCAAGCATAGCACATAACATATGAAGTGATAAAAATATAGCATGGAGATGGACGAACTGATGATTGTTGATAGAGAAGGGGATGCACGGGGGCATTGTCGTGGTTTTTTCACGGCAGATGTCCTCGTGAAAGGACTTAGTACTGGAGCCATCACACCTTGGTGGCGACTCAAAGGGGTTAGGAGGGAGAGACACGGCGATTTACCCAGGTTCGGCCCCTCGTGAGGAGGAAAAAGCCTATGTCCTGCTTTGGTGTGTACTGATGTAGTTTCGATTACAAGGAGGGCGTAACTCGCCGAACCTAGCACTCAATGATTTCTAACCTACCCTCTTCTCCCCTGGGACTCGCCTTTATATACAGGTCGAACCCCTAGGGTTTACAAGGATACTTTCCTTCCTACAAATCGTGACCCCTGTGGTCTGTAAGTCGCCGTCTTCCAAAGCTTGGAAACCTTCCAGAAATAATAAACTGTCATACGACCTTGATCCGGCCAGGACAAGGCCCAAATAATTGTTTGGGTGAATCGCCTGATTGGTAACCCGGCCCAACTAGGGCGGGTCATTCACAGGTAATATCCCCAACATTAGGCCCCAGTTTGACTTGAACTTTCTTATTCGCGCCAATACTTCTACTTAGTTGAAGGCGATTCACTCCTCATTTTTCTTCATACATCAGAAATTGTAACCTGCGATCTGGCACCGAAAAACTCTTTAAGTCGCCGAACCATTTCTTGTTGGCCTCTTCTTATCCCTAGATTTTCGGGAAGACTGACATAATTCCAACGGATCTTAGTGCATCGTTATCCCAAAATCTTCGGAACGCCTTTATAGCGAATCTTTTTATTCCCCGGCGGTTCCCGCTCATGGCGCCTCGATTCCAGCGCCCGCCCTGATAAATAGACGGGGGGGGGGGGGAACAGGACTGGCGCTTCCCGCCTACCAGTCTCATCAATCTCCTCCCGATTATCACAGCGAGGAAATCTCGTCACCTCCCGAGGGCTCCGCCGCCGACCGCACTCTCCGTCTTCGCCCGAGAAGTTTTGACGCCGCTCATAGGCCTCCGTCGTCGTCAAGCTTCGCACTGCGGCCAATCTGTCCGCCGCCATTGACCGTCGCATCGTCGTCGACCATCTCGCCGTTCGCCACGAGCTCCACCGCGGTCGAAGATCTCTTCGCTTGACGGGACCTCCGTGCTTCTCCAACAACCTTCGTCACCGTCGGCCTCTTTCGACCGAGAGCATCAGGTTAGGCCTCCGCCTATTTAGGAACAGATCCAAACTCCACTTGAAGCTCCAGTCACTGTCATGTTCTTGATGTTCTTCGTGAGTAGGTGTCGCTTACCCTAAACTGATTAGCATAAACGTCGACGAGATAGCCAATGTTTTGAATACCTTTATTCCCCCGCTCTTACTTGTGAACTGAGAATAATGTTTTATCAAACGAAGGGCGTCACCTTGCCTCGGTAATAAATTGCTGTATCCAGCCATTTTTCTCACGTTTTTTCACCTGCCTGACAGATCCATCATTTACCTACTGTTTGCAGAAAGTTGTTTGTAGTCTTCACACTTTGATATTTTCAACGAACGTTTCCATCATCCTTAGAACGTAGCCCTCGCGAATAGCCAAACTCCGTAAGTCGCCATAGTAACCCAACTCGGCTTTTTGATATGGCGGGTCAAGCTTCCTTCTCAGTCCGTGAACAAACTACTTGGCGCGTTAGATGAACTTATTTCACCCCTTATAGTAGATGTTCACGGCGTATAAATTCATACTTTATTTCTTTGTAGCATGGGCGCCGTCTTCAAAAGTGACTGGCTCCCTACCAAGGTCGATGACACCATACTAGCAGACTATGTGAAAACGGGCAACTTGGACCCTTAGAATGTTATCGGCTGGCATACCGGGTTCTGAGAAGATCTGCCCAACCCCAAAGAAGGGGAAATAGTCGTTTTCGTTGAACACTTGGAGCGAGGTTTTAAGCCGCCCGGATCGAAGTTTCTTAGAGATGCCATGGCTTTCATGAACGTCCGCCTCCAGGATTTGGGACCTAATTCCATAAGTAAATTATGCCAATTCCAAGTGTTCTGTGAGGCTTATCTGCGGATTGAGCCCTCTCTCCCCTTATTCTGGCACTTTTTCCATCTGAATCGCCAAACGGAATTTCACAACGGCCCCAGCCTGGAACTCGGCGGTGTCAATGTCCAGCGCTGCAGGGATATCCCATTTCCCTCACTCGCCATGCCCAACCATCCCAAAGGTTGGCGCGAGTCTTGGTTCTACTATCAAGAGACTTCTCCTACAGGAGAAAACAAGCTTTTGGGCTACAGGAAAAACCGCCTTCCAACGAACTTCAAGCTTCGAGACAAGCTTGCCGAGGAAGAGGAATCAGAATTCATCCCAGTACTGTCCGAGTTAAGATCCTTGACAAACAACGGTCTTACTGGGATTGACCTAATCCGCTGATGGGTCGAATGGCGTATTCTCCCTCTGAGTCGCCGGGACGGTCTGATGTGCGAATTTGATGGCACCCTAGATCATCCTCAATGTTATCTCCATACGGCTTTAACAAAAAAGGACATCGTCACCATTATCAAGAAGCTGACTGGTGAGCCTGCGGGAAAATGCGGCCAAATCGGCCTCAAGCCTTTCTGCAAAATTAACCCGGCGCCCAAGGTGAACAAATCTAACCCGCATTTGGCCTTTACTTCTTATGCTTCATTTGTATTGTGGTTTTTGTAACACATGCTATTTCAGAAAGGCGATAAGTTTTGGTCCAGGAAGCCCAAGAGGCCAGCCATGAAAAATGTTAAGCCGCCTTCAAAGAAAACCAAGGGTAAGGGCAAAGCTGCTGCGGCTGAGCCATCCGAAGTCGATGAATCTCAAGCCGGCGATGCACTTTCGGAGGTAAAAGTTAATCCTCTTTTCACTTGCCATCCACTACTGTTAATCTTTGTATTTATATCTCTGTCTCTCTTGAAATAGAATGAAGATAACGAAAGCCAGGAGGACTCTGTTGAGGTAATTTCTGTTTCCTCCGATTCATCTCCTTCTCAACCTAAGCCGGCCAGGCGAGTTTGTGGGAAAGTTCTCTTCTCACACCCAAATGCTTGTTTGGACCCAAATTTCCTACTAAAGAAAGCACAACATACTTCAAATCGGAAGACCCGAAGTCATTCCGGTGATCTGGTGTCCGGCTTACCAGCAACGAACAAAAGGAAACCAAATGAATAACAATTCATCATGTTTCTTTGGATCACATCTGTAACCCACCTATATCTTTGACGTATAATTCTTGCAGAACTCTCCTCCGACATCTGGCGACTCAGTGATGTCGACACTTCCGCCAATGATTCGTGTTCCTGGGTAAGTCTTTTGATAATCTTACTTTGAATTCTGAGGGTAATAGACTTCCAGTTCCTTAATGAACTTCTCCCTTCTTTTAGGGCACAGGCCAAGAAAAGGAAAACCAGCGGATCAACTCCTGTCACAACTTCAGATTCCATCAAAGAATCAATGCCGATTCAGGACAACCTGGACCAAGGCGAGCCTGAAAATCAAATGGATCTTCCAGACTCGCCCAAGGAAGCAATGGATGCCCGTAAGTCGCCAAGCCCATTGATGACAACAGAAGACCCGGATGCTGTAGTTTTACTGGTACTGGCTTATCTAAGCCGGCGACAACGGTTTTGTCAAGGCATGTGGCATCCTCCTCTCAAGCCATTCCCGAATCTGGACTCTCCAAGGCGAAGCTTTCTGAATATGAAAATCTGGAGTTCAAGGAACTCTGCTCTGGTTTTGCGAGTCGCCTGGAGGCGAGCTATGAGATGGAGAAAAGCCTGCTGCGGATATTAAAAAACAAACATGAGGTAAATTTGTTATATTGTATTACTCCCATTAACCCCCAAGGGCCGGGTCATCAGTAAAAAGATGAGCTGGGTCTTGAAAAAAGTTAGAAAAAACTTTGCGACCAGTAACCCCCAAGGGCCGGGTCATCAGTAAAAAGATGTGTCGGGTCTTGAAAAATTTAGAAAAAACTTTGCGACCAGTAACCCCCAAGGGCCGGGTCATCAGTAAAAAGATGAGCCGGGTCTTGAAAAATTTAGAAAAAACTTTGCGACCAGTAACGCCCAAGGGCCGGGTCATCAGTAAAAAGATGAGCCGGGTCTTGAAAAATTTAGAAAAACTTTGCAACCAGTAACCCCCAAGGGCAGGGTCATCAGTAAAAAGATGAGCCGGGTCCTGAAAAATTTAGAAAAACTTTGCGAGCAGTAACCCCAAGGGCCGGGTCATCAATAAAAAGATGAACCGGGTCTTGATATTGTATAATTTCATCTGAAAAGAAAAAAAATATACATTAGCCCCCAAGTGTTAGGGATATTGCTTGCAATAGTTCTGACACTTGCCCGTGTTTTGTACTTTCAACAGGAAAGTCTATCTTAGACTGAATCGGCGCTTGGCGAGTTAAAGAAAAACTTATCTGATCAGCAAGATGCCCGAGCTAAGTCGGAGGAGAAATATCAATTGGCCTTGGCTGAGCTGGAGAAACTCAAAGTCGATTTGAAAAGAGCTCAAGCTGACCAAGAGGCTACCATAAAAAGGGCAGAGAAAGCTGAAGCCAGGCTGGCCTCTGTGCAACAAGAATTGTCCGGCTTAAAGCGTCATATCTCAAACATGACGCAAGCCGTCTTTGGTAAACTTACTCAAACTTTTGGTCTTTTCATCCCCCTTTTTCCTTTCTAAATAACTCTTATCATAAGTCGCTGATTATCATGACCCCTTACTCAGGTCCAAGAGCCGCCAACCTTCAGGAAGATGCGTGCTGATGCTGAAGGCGATTTACACGCTGACAGAGCAACTGTACACCGGCAGTGTCTTAACTGTCAAGGCTGTGATGGGCGCCAAAGAGCATATAACTTCCATAAAGAAAGTGCTTGGCTTCCTATCAACACTTCCTCCTCAGATTGGCGAGCTAACTAGGTCAGCCGCCCGGAAGGGTGTTCTCACTGCCTTGAGTCGCTGCTTGGCGTATGCCCCAGAGATCAACCCGGAAGAGGTAGCGGCAGGCTTCCCTCAACTCAAAGACGACGGGTCAGAATTCGTTGAAGAGGACTATTAACGCGTTGTCAAGGATTCCCGACTGGCAGCAAGTCTTGATTTAGCAAAGTATCAGGCGGCTTATGACAGCAAAAACAAAAAGGTCAACCCGCCAACCTTTGTGACGACCAATTTAACTCCTCGGCGACCCAAGAACCCTTTCGACTTGGAAGCTGACTTGGCATCAATCCTGACTCATGAAGATGACTTCGCAGCTCTGGCTAAGTGCAACTGGGTATTGGGCAACTTGCAAATTGAGGTCGGCCAAAGCTCGCAACAAAGTGATCCTAAGGCGCCAACAGAATAAACCTCATCAATTTGGCCTGAGAGACATGTAATAGGTATTTTTCATAAGTCGATACTGCTTCTGTGATACTCTTTGAAAGAATCTTTATATCGCCCATAAGGCGATTTGAAATATTTGAGACTTCTTTATGATGCTTAACCCGCCACGGATGAAGTAATTCTGATCATCAACCTGACTTAGGCTTTGAAAACAACATATGTGAAACAAAATAAGTGATAACAAGTATTTCCCAGAGGGATCAGAAAGAAAGGTAAAAAACCCTTAAGGCTATCCATGAATAAAAGCAGCAATTTCGTCGGCTCATAAGGTCGCGACAGGATGAGGCGACTCAGAAAACTCGAGTACACACCCTAAATGATGGTTTCGTCGGCTCATAAGGTCGCGACAGGATGAGGCGAGTCAGAAAGCTCGAGCACACACACCCTAAAATGCAGGTTTCGTCGGCTCATAAGGTCGCGACAGGATGAGGCGAGTCATAAACCTCGAGCACACACCCTAAAATGCAGGTTTCGTCGGCTCATAAGGTCGCAACAGGATGAGGTGAGTCAGAAAGCTTGAGCATACACCCTAAAATGCAGGTTTCGTCGGCTCATAAGGTCTCGACAGGATGAGGCGAGTCAGAAAGCTCGAGCACACACCCTAAAATGCAGGTTTCGTCGGCTCATAAGGTCGCGACAGGATGAGGCGAGTCAGAAAGCTCGAACACACACCCTAAAATGCAGGTTTCGTCGGCTCATAAGGTCGCGACAGGATGAGGCGAGTCAGAAAGCTCGAGCACACACCCTAAAATGCAGGTTTCGTCGGCTCATAAGGTCGCGACAGGATTAGGCGAATCAGAAAGCTCGAGCACACACCCTAAAATGCAGGTTTCATCGGCTCATAAGGTCGCGACAGGATGAGGCGAGTCAGAAAGCTCGAGCACACACCCTAAAATGCAGGTTTCGTCGGCTCATAAGGTCGCAACACGATGAGGCGAGTGAGAAAGCTCGAGCACACACCCTAAAATGCAGGTTTTAGGGTGATTCTGTCGGCTCATAAGGTCG
Organism: Hordeum vulgare subsp. vulgare; assembly: GCF_904849725.1. Taxonomy (NCBI): domain Eukaryota; kingdom Viridiplantae; phylum Streptophyta; class Magnoliopsida; order Poales; family Poaceae; genus Hordeum; species Hordeum vulgare. The sequence goes on along the minus strand of NC_058518.1, from coordinate 443,777,342 downwards.
CGACACGATGAGGCGAGTTAGAAAGCTCGAGCACACACCCTAAAATGATGATTCTGTCGGCTCATAAGGTCGCAACAGGATGACAAAAATTGTTCTTTTAATGAAGAAGCCCCCAAGTCAGGGAGTATACTCAACTTTATTGCTTTATAATAAAACTGAAAAACTTACAAAATGTAGAGCTTAAGAGCTCAAGTGTAATAAGGCCGCAGGTGGGCAATATTCGAGGGGCGAATTGACTCAGCCTCCGTGGTTTGCCGGTTAGGCCGGAGATCCACCAAATAATAAGAGCCATTGCGGAGATTTTTACTGACGACGAACGGCCCTTCCCAAGGTGGTGACAACTTATGCATGCCTGCACGATCTTGTATCAACTGAAGAACCAAGTCGCCTTCCTGAAAGGTCCGACTTTTAACCCGGCGGTTGTGATAACGCCGTAGATCCTGTTGATAGATAGCTGACCGAGCCGCAGCTAGGTCATGTGCCTCTTCTAAGGCGTCCAAAGAGTCTTGACGCGCCAACTCATTGTCTTGTTCAACATATGCGGCGACTCTAAGGGAATCATGCCTTATATCAGTAGGAAGAACAGCCTCTGCTCCGTAGACCAGGAAGAAAGGGGTGAAACCCGTGGACCGGTTCGGGGTGGTTGAGATACTCCACGATACTGAAGGCAATTCTTCAACCCAACACCCTGGGGTTTTTTTCCAGGGGAACCATGAGTCGGGGCTTAATCCCTCGCAAAACCTCCTGATTCGCCCGTTCTGCCTGCCCGTTAGATTGCGGGTGAGCCACCACAGAAACATCAAGTCAGATATGTTCTCGACGACAAAACTCCTGCATCGCCCCTTTGGACAAATTAGTACCATTATGAGTAATGATACTGTGCGGGTATCCGAACCGGAAAATTAACTTTTTCAAGAATTTGACCGCTGTTTCCGCATCGCAAGCTCCAATAGGTTCTGCCTCAACCCACTTGGTGAACTAATCAACCACCACCAGCAAATGGGTCTTCTTGTTAGAGGACATTTTAAAGGGGCCGACCATGTCTAGCCCCCAGACTGCAAAAGGCCAAGTGATGGGGATCATTCTTAATTCTTGAGCCGGCACATGAGCCTGCCGCCCATAACATTGGCATCCTTCGCACCGACGAACTATATCTTCCGCGTCTGCATGAGCCGTCAGCCAAAAGAAACCATGAGGGAAAGCCTTTGATACCAAAGAGCGTGACCCGACATGATGCCCACAATCTCCGGAATGAATGTCATTTAAGATTATGCATCCTTCTTCGGAGGAAACGCATCGCTAAAAAACTCCAGAGGCGCTCCGCTTATATAACTCGCCATTGATGATGACCATGGATTTGCTGCGTCGATCAATTTGGCGAGCCAGAACTTCGTCTGCTGGTAACTCGCCTCGAGCGAGATAAGCCAGATAAGGAAGAACCCAATCCGGAGTGACATGGAGAGCCGCCACGAGCTGAGAATCAGGATCTGGTATTGCCAATTCCTCCTCTGATGGTAGAATCACGGACGGTTTATGTAAGATATCCAGAAAAAACATTAGGAGGAACCGGCTTTCTCTGGGAGCCAAGTCGTGAGAGGGCGTCAGCTGCCTCGTTGAGGCGTCGATCAATATGGTCCACCTGATAACCGTGAAACTGACCCGCCACATCAGACACAGCTCGCCTGTAAGCCGCCATCATGGGGTCCCGAGAATCCCAGGTACCTGAAACTTGCTGTGCCACCAAATCAGAGTCGCCAATGCATCTGACTCGTGTTAGATTCATCTCCTTGGCGAGTCGCAAGCCGTGAAGCACAGCTTCGTATTCCGCCGCATTGTTAGTGCACGGAAACATGAGTCGGAGAACGTAACAGAACTTATCTCCTTGAGGGGATACCAACACCACACCAGCCCCCGAGCCTTCCAGCTGCCTAGACCCATCAAAATAAATAGTCCAGTAAGTGAGATCAGGCCGGTCTTCCGGAGCCTGTAACTCCGTCCAGTCGTTGACGAAACCAACTAAGGCCTGGGACTTGATGGCTGTGCGGGGAGTATACTGTATGTGATGGGGCCCAAGTTCTATTGCCCACTTGGCGATTCGCCCTGTTGCCTCCCGATTCTGGATGATGTCCCCAAGGGGGGCAGAGCTAACCACTGTGATAGGGTGTTCTTGGAAATAATGCTTAAGTTTTCGACTCGCCATAAACACCCCATATACCAACTTCTGCCAGTGTGGGTACCGCTGCTTGGAAAGAGTTAGCACCTCGCTGATAAAATATACCGGGCGCTGCACTGGGTATACCTTCCCTTCCTCCTTTCTCTCAACGATCACTGCCACACTTACTGCTTTGGAATTTGCCGTGATATACAGAAGCATGGGCTCCTTTTCAGTTGGGGCGGCCAGGACCGGCGGGTTAACCAATTGGCGTTTCAGGGTTCCGAGCGCCTCGTCTGCCTCATTTGTCCAAACAAACCGATCGGATTTCCTCAATAACTGAAAAAGAGGGATCGCCTTCTCCCCTAGGCGACTCACAAAAAACGACTTAGGGCCGCAATGCGACCCGCCAGTCGTTGAACTTGATTAACGTTCGCCGGCTTTCCAAGGAATGTAACCGCTTCGATCTTGTCCTGGTTAGCTTCAATGCCGCACTCCGATACCAGGAAACCCAGCAATTTCCCTGCAGGCACACCAAGAACACACTTGGTGGGATTTAGCTTCATCTGATATACCCGTAGATTATCAAACGTTTCCTTGAGATCCTCCAGTAGCGTCTCCCCCTGGCGGGTCTTGATCACAATATCGTCGACATAGGCATGGACGTTGCGACCAATTTGGTTACGGAGGCAATTCTGGATGCAGCGTTGATAAGTCGCCCCCGCACTCTTGAGGTCAAAGGGCATGGACACATAACAAAAGGCCCCGAAGGGGGTTATAAAGGCTGTTTTCTCTTGATCCTCCACGGCCATCTTGATTTGGTGATATCCTGAATAGGCGTCCAGAAGGCACAATCGTTCGCATCCCGCCACCGAGTCAATGATTTGGTCGATGCGGGGAAGAGCGAAGGGATCTTTTGGACAAGCTCTGTTGAGGTCTGTGTAGTCAATACACATACGAAAAGTACCATTCTTCTTGAGTACCAAAACCGGGTTAGCCAGCCATTTGGGGTGAAAAACTTCCACGATGAACCCGGCGGCTAAAAGACGGGCAACTTCTTCCCCAATCACCTTGCGTCGCTCCTCGTTAAATCTGCGAAGGTACTGCTGGATGGGTTTGCACTTTGGGTAAATATTAAGATGGTGCTCAGCGAATTCTCTCGGCACACCAGGCATGTCAGAAGGTTTCCATGCAAAGATGTCCCGATTCTCACGAATGAATTCGATGAGCGCGCTTTCCTATTTGGGGTCCAGACCCATCCCAATGGTGAACTTCTTGGATGAATCGCCAGGCAAGAAATCGATTGTCTTAGTGTCATCCGTTGGTTTGAACTTGAGGGGCGACTCAGAATCTGTAGTCGGTTTCTTCACGGGTGACATATCCGCCGGGTCAACATTGGCCCGATGGTGTTTGAGCTCTTCCGCAGCACAGGCGACTTCCGCATAAGCCGCTCCCCTTCTTCACACTCCTTTGCAATCCTTCTATCTCCATCAACCGTGATGGGTCCTTTGGGACCAGGCATTTTGAGCTTGAGGTAGACATAGCACGGGCGAGCCATGAAGTGCGCGTAAGCCGGGCGCCCAAACAGCGCATGGTAGGGGCTTTTCAATTTGACCACCTCGAAGATCAGTGACTCCGACCTATAATTCTGCGCAGTTCCAAACGCCACTATGAGCCTGACCCGGCCTATGGGATAAGCCAACTTGCATGGGACAATTCCGTGGAAAACCGTGGTTGAAGGCATCAGGTTTTTTTCCAATAGATTCATCCTTTGGAAAGTGTCAAAGTATAGGATATTGATGCTGCTGCCACCATCCATTAGCACTTTTGACAGGGTGTAACCCCCAACTTGGGGAGCCACGACCAACGCCAGATCGCCCGGGTTATCAACTCTCGGCGGGTGATCCTCCCTGCTCCACGTTATGGTTTGCTCAGACCAATGGAGGTATCTGGGAAGCGCCGGTTCAGATACACTGTACGCCCGGTGACTCACCTTCTTATCATGCCTGCAAGTATTAGTGGTGAAAACATGATACTGCCCATTACTTAACTGTTTGGGGTTGCTGCGGAAGCCCCCATTATCATCCTGACCCTGCGGAGCCCCCTGTGGGGGTGGCTGCTGGAAGGCTCCTGGCGGGTTATACCACCGCTGGTGGTGCACCGGGTATTGGCCGCCACCTGGCTATGGGCCTCCCTGAGCCCCCTGTTTGGGAAAACCACCGAAAGGGTTCTGTCTTTGGTTGGGTGCGGCGAATTGCTCCTGGCGCTGGTCCGGGTCATCGTTTTGACTCTTCTTGATCGCCTCCGCCCGAAACTCTCGCATCACGAAGCAGTTTTCCCAAGAATGAGTCGCCGGACCGTCTGCCGTGGCGTGGTGCGGGCAAGGGCCTTTGAGTAGCTCTTCGTAGTTACGCGGCCTCTTCCCGCTAAACCCCCTGTTTTTCTTCTTGCCATTGTTGGCGTTGGTATTGGCGACCAAGTCCGAGGGCTCTTCTTGCGGTCTTCGCTTGCCGTTAGTCCCTTGATTCTGGCGGTTACGTCCCTCAAATCGGGTATGATTCTTGGATGACTCGCCCTTCTTGCGCGAATAACCTTGCCATCTTCACCAGGATCTTTGGTGTCATCAGCCTCCGCGTACCTAGTGAGGGTGTCCATCAGTTCTCCCATGTCTTGGACCTTTCGTTTGAGTCGCCCCAATTTTTGCACCAAGGGTTCATAATGGCAATTTTGCTCGAGGATCAGCACAGCCTGAGCCGCCGTAATACCATCTGAAGAATGGATACTTTCTCCGACCCGCCGTGACCAATGGTGAGCCGACTCATCCGGGCGCTGAACACAATGCTGTAGATCGACGATCGTCATCAGACGTTTGCAAGTTCCTCGGAAGTTTTTGATGAAACGCTCTTCTAACTCGGCCCAAGTCTGGATGGAGTTGGGAGGTAAGTTTTTCAACCAAGTACGTGCTGACCCCTCGAGCATCATTGTGAATTATCTGGCGCAAACCGCCTCGTTCACATCGAGCATGTCCATGGCGATCTCATAACTCTCGATCCATGATGCCGGCTCAAGGTCCGGGGTGTAATTCGGCACCTTTCATGGCCCCTTAAAGTCTTTGGGCATCCTTTCGTTACAAAGGGCGAGGGCCAAGCATGGTACTCCTACTCGCCCTCCGCCCCCGACGAGGGGGGCCGGGGTGTTTTGGACGTTTGGGTGATCCCGGCCCGGCGGGTTCCGTTCAGGCGGGTTGTCCTGTGGGACGTGTCGCGACCCGCTGTTTACGGTGGGCTGGTCCTCTGGCCGACTCCTGGTGTAACTTGCTTGGGGGGTGGAATGCAACCTCTCGAGGCTATGTGAGAACTGGGCGTTTTGAACCACCGCCGTCTTCAACATCTCGATGGGGTTCCTTGCTTCTATCTCAGCAGGGGTGTTGCCGTGAATCGGAAGAGACTCCAGATGGCGAGTTGCGGCAAGCACGTTATCCACCGGATTGGAAAAGTGGCCTTGAGGCGTTCGGAATCGGGGAATGTGATCCTCGACTGGCTGAGCCGGCGGGTTAGGCGGGCGGCCCGGTCCTCCCCCCGGGGCGGCTCCCGCCCAAGGGGTTCGTGGAGTGTCGAACAGGCGGGTCGGGTTGAGATCATGGGGCAGGTGACCCTGGTGTCTCCGCTGATGGACGGCATCGGACGCGCGCTGCTGTCTCTCGAGCCGCCAGTTGTCAGTGTTTAAACGCATCCTTTCGGCCGTAATTTGAGCTTGCCGAGTCTCGATCCTGGCGGACTCTATCTCGGCGTCCCGATGAGCCTTTGCCACTGCCTCTCTGAGTTTCGCCAGTTCCGTGTTTATCTCCTCCTGGTTTTCTGGTGTGAGGGGAGTCGCCATTAGCCTTGTGATCTCCGCCGCTAAATCCACCAGGACTGCGGCCGGGCTCCTGGACGTCTCGCCGGTTCCATCGCCTCCAGTAGGGTTTTGTGTGGGCTGAGTCGCTCCTGCCATGTAGATGGCAATCTGGCGGCGAGTTCGGTCAAGGACTTCGGGGTCCATGGCGAGCGACAAGCCCCCAAGACAATCCCCATGCAGAGACCGGATTGAATCTGAGTCGCCCATGGATGATTCATCATCAGAGTTGACCGGTGTAGTTTCCTGAGTCGCCGAGCGCTCTGGCTCCTCCGATCCCTGCGTGAACCCCACAAAGACCGGGCGAGTCAGATTTGGCGTTATTACTGGGCGGACGTACCTGGCCGGCTCGACGATGTAGGTGGATATGTCCGGCTCAGGCGCGGATGATCCAATCATGCCGATGAAGATGTTGATCTTGCCGAAGGGGACCCTGTAACCAGATTCAACCGAATCTGCTTCAGGTCCCCATTGCTGGTTGTCGATGTAGGTTATCCCGCGGCGGCTCCGAGTCATGAGCCCCGTCACGTAACTCCCAAACCCTAGTAGGGCTCCCTTTGAGAACTCAACTCCACCGTGCGTAGGCCCCATGGTGGGCGCCAACTGTCGTGGTTTTTTCACGGCAGATGTCCTCGTGAAAGGACTTAGTACTGGAGCCATCGCACCTTGGTGGCGACTCAAAGGGGTTAAGCAGGAGAGACACGACGATTTACCCAGGTTCGGCCCCTCGTGAGGAGGAAAAAGCCTACGTCTTTCTTTGGTGTGTATTGATGTAGTTTCGATTACAAGGAGGGCGTAACTCGCCGAACCTCGCACTCAATGATTTCTAACCTACCCTCTTCTCCCCTGGGACTCGCCTTTATATACAGGTCGAACCCCTAGGGTTTACAAGGATACTTTCCTTCCTACAAATCGTGACCCCTATGGTCTCTAAGCCGCCGTCTTCCAAAGCTTGGAAACCTTCCAGAAATAATAAACTATCATACGACCTTGATCCGGCCAGGACAAGGCCCAAATAATTGTTTGGGTGAATCGCCTGATTGGTAACCCGGCCCAACTAGGGCGGGTCATTCACAGGTAATATCCCCAACAGGCATCCCCAAGCTTAGACGCTTGAGTCTCCTTGAATATTTCTTGGGGTGCATGGGGGCATCCCCAAGCTTGAGCACTTGACACTCCTGTATCTTCTTTCATCATCTCCCATCGCATAGTTGAAAACTCCCTTCATACGAAACTCATCATAAGCTGATTAGAGTGGTTAGTTCCCTTAATAAAATAATTCATTACCTGCTGGAAATAAAGATTTTCATGAAAAGCTACAGTTTCTCATGATTTCCAAAAGGTTTTTGCAAATAAAAAGTAAGCTTAGGATTTGCAAAACAATGAAAACGCAAAACATGCCAGAATCTGTGAAAAACAAAACAGCAGGTAGTAAATAATTTATTCGGAGAACTTCTGCAACTCAAATAAAAAAACTCAGAACATATTCCATAAAGGCAATTATATAGAGCAAGCTGTCAAAAAAATTCAAATCAAAAAGATGATCTGGTGATTTTTGGTGAATTTGTTCGTCAAGCAGACAGAATCTGTTTCTGGACAGCATGTCACAACTTTTCAACTTTCTTGCAATCGGAGGCTATAACTTAGCACAATGCTTAAAAATAAAGACACAGTGATGTTGCTACAGTAGTAACAAGCATCAATACCACTAAAACTGAAAGGAAAAACTCAAATTGAAGATAACAAGGGTTGTCTCCCTAGAGCTCTTTCTTTATAGCCATAAAGATAGGCTTAAGATTTTAATGATGCTCTCATAGGAATAAGCGTTGTAGAACAAAAGAGAGCATCAAGAAGCAAATACCAAACACATTTAAGTCTAAAATGCTTCCTATGTATAGGAATATTGCAATAGAATAATTCATTGAAGCACAAAGCAATAAGCATAGGAAGGCAAAACAAGTGCAGCTTCAAAACCTTCAACGTAAAGAGAGGGAACTTGATATTATTGAAATATATATAAGCATATGTTCCCTTCTCATAATAATTTTCAGTGGGATCATGAATAAACTCAACAATATAAGTATCATATAAATCATTGTTACCATGATCCACATGCAAAAAGGTACTCTTACTCTCCACATAAGCATAATCTTTCTCATTGGTAATAGTGGGAGTAAGACTATCATAAACAACCTGAACACTATAGATTAATTGTGTATTGAGAAGATGGTGTTCAGCAAGGGAGTAATTCCCTCCATGATTATGACAAGTTTCATATGGATAATTTCTCCTTATGTCATAGTTATCTTTACAATCACTATAGATAGGAGTTATAACATCATCATGGTAGAGAATAGCATTATTATTGCTAGCAACTATATTTGTAAACATGTTGTATTTATTCTTACTAGCAAAAGAATTATCAATTATCACATCACTAATGGGTAAAGGACTTGCAATCCTATCATCCCCAAGCTTAGAGCTTTCCATATCATCATTTTCAAAGTTGGTACCAAAAAGATTTTCAAGATCATAAGTAGCATTATCATCATCTTCCCCATCACAATAAGTAACATGCATACCATAATCAAAATCATCTTCAATAGTACCTACGGACTTATCATCAAGATAATAACAATCAAGCTCACCATCCTCCATAAATTTATGTCTGTTACAATAAAAGTTGATGCGAGGAATATGCTCGGGCTAGGTTGATACTCATTCTTATTCCTTCTTGTTCCTCTTCTTTTTATTCTTCTTCACCTTAGGAGGGAGTGGTTGGAGAGGAAGCTTCTCCAAATATTCTGGTTTATCATTAGAAACAATAGGGGAAATTTGGGAGAAACTCTCCTTTTTATTAGTGGAAACATAAGAGGCATTTTTATGCTTTGGTAAAGTTCCCTCCTTTCTAATCTTACGTATGTAATCATTTTCATGGCAATTAACAACACAACAGAGATGGCGTTTTTGCAAAGTGTTGTTTATTCCTAAGGCATTATCATCTAGCCAAGAAGGTTTTTCTGATAACTTTTCATATATCAAAAATAACATAAGTTCATCATAAAGATCAGAAGTGATCATGTTATCACACAACTGGTTAACAGTTATGTTTTGAAAATTCATGCAGTGAAAATTAAAGTGACCCTCTGTACCAGAAAGTTCACAAGTAAAAGGATAAAGGTCACACAATTCTCTATCAATTTCATTTAAATCTCTAACCCAAGTGATTGTTCTTTCATGCTTATGTTGCTTACCATACTTCTCTTCTTCTATCATAGGCCTTTCACAAGGTCTATCCACTCCACAAAAATTAACATGCTTATATAAAACTTCATTTTCAGGAATTGGATCATGCATGTTGCAAATATCATTAACAATTTCATTTCCTTTGCAAATCTTTAAAAAGGTTGATGATGCTTGATCCAATTCTCCTTAGGCATATGAAGATGTGAAGCAAAAGATTTGAGGAAATCAACAAGGAGTTGATAATCAAGCCCAAACTTAGCACTAAACATATTAAAACTTGCAGTTTCAACAAAGGATTTAATGCAATCATACTCAAAATTTATACCTGACTCTTGACCTTTGTCTACCTCCCAATCTTCAGTATTGCATTGAATACTTTCAAGGAGTTCCCATTTAGCATCAATCCTTCCGTTTGTGAAAGAATCCATAGAGGAAGCATCGAGCATCTCTTTATCTTGACGAGAAAGCCTTGCATAAAAATTTGTAAGAGTGATTTTCTTGGGGAGCTCATGATTGGGACATTTGAGCATTAGGGACTTCAATCTCCCCCAAGCTTGAGCTATGCTTTCTCCGTCACGAGACCAAAAGTTATAAATATAGTTCCTGTCTCGATGTATTTCATGAAGAGGATAAAACTTTGCATAAAAGAGAGGTTTAAGATCTTGCCAATTTAGCAAATGAGAGTTATCAAGAAGCCTATACCAATCCAAAGCCTTATCTTTTAATGATAGAGAGAATAGATTTCTCATAAAAAATCCATCGATATACCTGCAAGCTTAAATAAGGAGCATAGTTATGAAAGATATAGCAAGTGTTCGCCTGGATGTCTATCTCGTACATATCGATTAGCCAAGACACGATCAATAATACCAGTTGGTATTCTAAAGGGCACAATTTCCGTAGGTGGGGAGGCTTCTCCAGAACAATAGCGGTGGAGCGGTTCCCCACAAGCAACAAACCAAGAGCAAAGTTGTCCATAAGCCTAACTAGTGAAAAATAAAAACAAGAAACGAAAACATTTAATTACAAGATCTAAAGGTATACCTTCAAGCACGCACCTCCCATGCAACGGCGCCAGAAATAGCTTGATGTCTATGCACGCTTCTATTCTTGTGGAATATGTTGGGCCTCCAAGCGCAGTGGTTTGTAGGACAGCATCAATTTCCCTCAAGTGGATGACCTAAGGTTTATCGAACTCACAGAAGTAGATGTTGAAGATGGTCTCTCTCAAGCAACCCTGCAATTAAGATACGAGAAGTCTCTTGTGTCCCCAACACACCTAATACAATTGTCAGTTGTATAGGTGCACTAGTTCGGCGAAGAGATGGTAAAATATGGGTGATAGGAGTGGCAAAGCAAGGTAATATAAATCTGAAATAAAAATGGCAGCAAGGTAGCAAGTAACAAAAGTGAGCATAAACGGTGTAACAATGGTGAGAAACAAGGCTGAGGCTTCATACTTTCACTAGTGGCAACTCCCAACAACATTAACATAGTCTAATCACATGATATTTTCACTAAAACATGCAATAGTGACGTACTCGGAGGTCATTCCTTTGTGATCAAGAGAGGACGAGAATTACGTAGGGCTACAAAAGCACACCTCAGAGTTCGTAGTTCTCATCTTTGGATTTCCCAATCTCACTGCGGCCATCCAAAGAGAGTACCACAATCTCCACACCGTATCTCAAGGATAGTAAAAGACAAGCACCAAGAGGTGGGACCCACCCAGACGGCCTCTTGGTGCGGCCTAGGGCCAGACCGCGCCCACAGGTCGCCTGGGAGGCCCCTGGGCCCCCTGTGGCCCATCTTCGGTGATCTGGAAGCTTCCGTTACACTGATTTTTTATATATTTTTCTTGGAATTTTTCGGGCTTCGGAAAATTGGGTAAAAGCCCGTGCAAAATAGACATCGGCAGACACAAACTGGCACTGGGTGAACTGAGTTAGTAGGTTAGTCCTAATATGTGTAAAATGATAAAAAATTGTAGCAAAATATATAACAATGTCACCCAAAAGATCATGAAACACGCAGAAATTATAGATACGTTTGGCGCGTATCAGTGGACGAGGCGCCACGACACCGTTAGTCCCGGTTGGGGCCGCCTACCGGGACTAAAGATCCTTTAGTCCTGGTTCGTAGCTGTAACCGGAACTAAAGGTCTCTTCATATAATCCGTGCCCGTTTTTCGGCACCGATCTCTCCCATTCGATCCCCCTGACGCCAATGCCCTGCTTCCGACGCCGCGAGGCTGTCAGAGCTCGCCGCCGCCCTCGAAGTCGTCCTCGTCGTCGCTGCCCCCGACACCGGCCACTCGTACCTCCTCCATGAGCCCCTCCTGCCCGCTGAAGAGCCCCCGCTATGCCCCGGCCCTCCTCCCATGGTGATCTCCACAGGCCTATCCTTCCCTCCTCGATCTAAATGACCCGGCCCCTCGTCGTGCCCGAGCGCGGCGGCACCATGGCCCAATCTCATAGTTTCCTGGAAAAACAAATTCAACATTGTGATGGTCCAAATGGTACAACGATGTTCTTTTGTTCCCATGCTTGCCTTTTTCTTAGGTTCGATTTCCCTTTAAGAAACTCTTTGATTTACAAGATTGCGAACAAAATCAGGAATAGAAGAAACATATGATTTTGAGTTTGTTTGGTTACATCCCATGAAAAACAAAGGATTTTTTCCAAGAGGTTAGAGTGGATGTTGGATTCTATATGGAATATAGTACATATGATTATATATTTTCTATGGAATGCGAATATATATAGAAGGCAATCATGCAATGTACTTGGTTGTAATGGTATATTGAGCACCAAAATTGCACTCTTGTGTTGGGGCATAGTTTATGCCTAAGTAATTTTGGTGATTGATGACAGTACCGCAAAGGACTAACCGTGTGTGTTAAGATTTCAGATAACACACGTAAACGGCACAAGACGACTCGCCTCCTCGTTCGTGGAACAGAAGCCGTGCGTTCTCTACGATTCTCTTTATTTGAGTCATAGGAAAGCCGTACTATTAAGAGGGGAACCGTAGTGGAAAGGTTTGGGTGGAATCAATCTTTGCACACGCACACTTCACATATTTTCCCCTTGCCGGCAACTTTGGAGTGGCTCTCGCCTTTGTGTTTCCTTCTTCTTTGCAAATGGCCCCCCAGCGGTAGTACCGCTGGAGTGCTAGCGATAGTATCGCTGCAGCCAGCGGTAGTACCGCTAGCTGGCGGTAGTACCGCCCCTGGTCAGCGGTAGTACCGCTCCAGGAGCTTTGTACCGCCTGCCTAGCGGTTGTGCGTGGACGGACCTTTTTGCGAAAACTTTCTTGGCGGTGGTAGTGCTTGCACTACCAGGGGCCCAGCGGTAGTACCGCTGGAGTGCCAGCGGTAGTACCGCTAGACACGGGTTGTGAGTGGGAAAACGGTTGGTTTTTCCCCCCACTATATAAAGGGTTCTTCTAGCTGTGGAACCTCATCTCTCATCCTCCCAAGCTCCATTGTTGCTCCCTATGCTCAAAAGTGCCCGATCTCTCTCCCTAGCCAATCAAACTTGTTGATTCTTTAGGGATTGGTTGAGAAGGCCTAGATCCACACTTCCACCAAGAGAAAAGTTGATTCCCCCACCAATCCCTTGCGGATCTTGTTACTCTTGGGTGTTTGAGCATCCTAGACAGTTGAGGTCACCTCGAAGCCATATTCAATTGTGGTGAAGCTTCGTGGTCTTGTTGGGAGCCTCCAAGCTTTGTGTGGAGTTTGCCCAAACCTTGTTTATAAAGGTTCGGTCGCCGCCTTCAAGGGCACCTATAGTGGAATCACGGTACCTTGCATCGTGCGAGGGCGTGAGGAGAATACGTTGGCCTTAGTGGCTTATTGGGGAGCATTGTGCCTCCACACCGCTCCAACGGAGACGTACTTCCTGTCAAAGGGAAGGAACTTCGGTTACACATCCTCGTCTCCATCGGTTCCACTTGTGGTTATCTCTAACCTTTACTTTGTGTATGCTTATGTTGTTGTCTACATCTTCCTTGTCTTAGTAGCTCTCGTTGTTAGCTTCATTAGGGTTCACCTCATTGTCATAATATTTTTGAACCCATATGTTGTTTACCCTAACTTGCTAAGTTTAATTAAAAAGTGGTCGTTGTCTATTCACCCCCCCTCTAGTCAACCATATCGATCCTTTCAATTGGTATCAGAGCCACGTCTCTTTATTAAGGGTTTAACCACCCGAAGAGTATGGAAGACGAAGAGGGAATTAACCATGGGCAACCCGAGGCCATGGACTTGACTTCGGTCAGAAGGGACGACTTGAATACAGCTATGGCTGCCCTCAAGACGTCCTTGACGAACGAAGTCAAGACCATGCTTAAAGAGTTAATTGAGGGATTTAAAAGTCCACCCGAACCGGCTATAGTGGTTAAACCCACCGTCACCGATTCGGAGGCCAACTCCTCTAAGGAAGCGGCTAAAGGTTTGTGACCTTCCTCATCTCACGAAAAGGATGGGACTGGAACATATGCCTCAGTTCCACCCCCCATGGTCTATGGAGGATCCGTTCCCGCACCACGTCTTAATCCTGTTGGTCCTCCTCCTAAGCTTGTAAAAGGTGACTTTGCTAACTGGGTATTTTCTATTAAGTCTCATTTGAATCACAGCTCAACAAACTTGTGGAGAATCAACGAGCAAGGATATTATCCCCATGATCCAAGCAACCTCACTCCAAGAGAAGATGCAGACAATCAATACAATCACTCCGCTTTGTTTATTCTCCAGTCTGCAGTGCCACCTGAAGATCTTCCTCACTTGCGTCCCTTCACTTTGGCCAAGGATTGTTGGGAGCATATTATGGTGTTGTACAAGGGAAGCTCAAGCATTCAACGATCCAACAATGAAGTGATACTTGATAAGGCCGATGAGTTTGTGATGAAGGAAGACGAGGACCCTCGTGATCTCTATCGGAGGGTGACTGCTATTGCTGTGGCACTCAAGGATCATGGGAGCAAGGATGTGGATGATACATGGGTCAAGCGCAAGTTTCTTAAATCCATCATGCCTTTCAACAAAGCCATGTCATCTGTCATTCGTCAGCGGTCAGACTTCCACTCCTTTTCTTCCAGTGAGGTGTTGGATGAATTCATTGCAATGTCAATCATGAACGAAACAGCCGACAATGCACTTTCTCGTGTTCGCTCAAAGACAACTTCAACCAACCTTGCGTTGAAAGCAAAAGCAATGCTTGAAGAAGAAGAAGAGGATGAGGAAGAGGAGGGCTGCCCTGAAGACACAAAGTATGCCTATCATGAGCACATGGCTCTTGCATCAAGGCAATTCTGGGGCAACAAGAGGAACTCAAGACCCACCTTCACCAAGAACAACTCGAGTGGATTCAAACCCAAACAACGAGTAAGGACATGTTATAACTGTGGTAACGTGAGTCACTTTGTGGCCGAATGTCCCTATGAGAAAAGGGAAGACAACGGGGGCAAGCTCATTCGCAAAGACAAAACCAAGTCATTCCCAATCAAGAACAACTTTGTGAAGAAACCCCACCCAAAGGGTATGTTGGCCCTTGAAGAGTACCCTTCCGATGATGATGATGATGATGATACAGTGGCAATGACAACTGTTGCTATTGCCACTACCTCTCCCTAGAATGTGAGCATGTACATCTTGTGGAGGAAAATGCCAAGTTAAAGGAGAGACTTGAGAAGGGCCTTGTGACATGCATACAAGGTGAGAAGAGCCTGAACGACCTCTTGAGCACTCAAAAAGGTGTTGTAGGAAAGGAGGGACTTGGACTTTCCTCCAAGTCAAAAGGTAAAAGGAGGAACAGGAACAAACAATCTCCTACCCTCATGGACATCTTTGTCAAAGAGGGTGAGGGGACTCAGAAGGTGAACAGGAACAAGGTGGACTATGGAAACCTCAAGAAGGGCAAAACCATTCCTACTAACACAGCCGACAAACTTAATTCTTCTTATGTCTTATGTCGTGCTAGTGATGGGCATGTTTATGCCAGATTTGTTGGTTCCTACGATGAGTATATTGAATGGGCTATCTGGGTTCCTAAGACCCTTGTCTCTAACATGAAAGGACCCATTAAAAATGGATACCTAAAACCAAGCCTTGATCTGTTGCAGGAGTTTGCTTCCGGTGGGGTGTCATGGTTGCTCGATAGTGGAGCAACAAATCATATGACCGAAAGCAAGGATTTAGTGGTGGATGTGCATCCCTCTCCATCTATGCCCACCCATGTCCAATTCGCCGATGCATCCTCGTCAAAGGTATTGGGATTTGGTAAGGTGGTCGTCTCTCAAGATTTATCTATTGAGAAGGTCATGTTTGTTGAGTCACTTGCCTACAATTTACTTTCGGTTCGTCAACTTGTAATTATGGGGTTTTCCACATTCTTTAATCTTGATACTGTGGTCCTCCTGAGGAGCAAGACTCTTAAAGTAGCCTATGTTGGATATGTCGAAAATGGTCTTTATGTGGTGAACTTCTCAAAGCGACCCACTAAGACAGCGACATGTTTAATGGCTAAAGTTGATGTGGGCTCGCTTTGGCATCGCCGTTTAGCTCATGTCAATATGAGATCTTTGCAAAGCCTTCTGACAGGGGACCATATTCGTGGACTAACAAATGTGAGTTTTGCTAAAGATCGTGTTTGTAGTGCCTGCATTGAAGGAAAGATTCATGAAACTGCTCATCGTCCAACGACTCTTATCTACACTAAGAGGCCATTGGAGCTTCTCCATATGGATCTGTTTGGCCCTCCATCATTTGATAGTCTTGGAGGCAGAAAGTATTGCTTGGTGATTGTTGACGACTACTCAAGATATACCTGGGTATATTTCTTTAAAAAGAAGATTGAAACTCAACAAAATGTCATCAACTTTGCTAATGAAGCGCAACGTCAACATGAAGCAAAGATCTTGATGATTAGAAGTGACAACGGCACCGAGTTCAAGAACTACACCTTGGATGAGTTTCTAGGTGATGAGGGAATAAAACACCAATATTCTGCACCATATACCCCTCAACAAAACGGCGTGGTAGAAAGGAAGAACCGGACCTTGATAGACGTTGCAAGGACAATGATGGCAGCATTCAAATCTCCATATAACTTCTGGGCAGAGGCCATCAACACAGCATGTCATGCATCCAATCGGCTCTATATTCGCAAAGGCTTGAACAAGACTCCGTATGAGATTCTAACTGGAAACAAACCCAATCTCAAGTACTTCCAGGTATTCGGTTGTAAGTGTTTCATTCTCAAGAAAGGTGCACGTTTAGCTAAATTTGATTCTAGAGCACATGAGGGCATCTTTGTTGGTTATGCTACAAACTCTCATGCTTACCGTGTCCTCAACGAGTCCACTGGACTCATTGAGGAGACGTGTAACGTGGAGTTTGATGAAAATAATGGCTCCCAAGTGGAGCAAAGTGGTCTTTGTGATGTAGGTGATGAAATTCCTCCCCAAGCCATAAGAAGAATGGGATTGGTCAAATACTCCCCATTGAGGAACCCCTTGTGGCCGAAGGAGAAGGACAATGCTCTACTCAAGTGGAGCCATCACCTCCACAAGCCCCACACACTTCCGATGAACAGAGAGAAGACTCTCAACAAAATGAACAAGCTCAAGGTCAAGATAAATTGCCCAACAATGATGATGTGTCTTAGGATATTCAAGCACTCTCCCAAGACTACGTACCTGCTCATGATCAAGATCAAGTGCAACCACGAGATCCAGACCAAGTAGAAGCACAAGGTCAAGATTAAGAGCAACCACAAATACAAGAACAAACTAGTGAACCTGCTCAAGTCGAAGGACAAGATGATCAGGATACTGTCTCACAATTCCCTTCTGCAGCACCGACAGCCGGCTCAAGACACAAGGGCAAGCAAAGTAAACAAGTCGATGCTCCCCCATTATCTAATGAAGAACTCTTGGAGCGTCGAGCAGCCAAGATTGCGAACAAGCTGAGAGTCAAGTCACATCTTATGAAGAATGTACTTGGCAGTTTAAAAAGGGGAGTATCCACCCGTCAAAAAATTTGGAATTATTGTGAGCATCACGCGTTTGTTTCATATTGTGAACCTCAACAGGTACAGGAAGCGCTCGATGATGAGGATTCGCTTATGGCCATGCATGAAGAACTTAACAACTTCGAGCGCAACCAAGTCTGGGACTTAGTGCCTAGGCCAACGGAGGAACATAATGTCATCAGGACCAAATGGATATTCAAGAACAAGCAAGATGCCAATGGGATTGTGATTCGAAACAAGGCAAGATTGGTGGCTCAAGGCTACTCCCAAGTCGAGGGTATCGACTACGGTGAAACCTTTGCCCCTGTTGCTCGTCTAGAATCTATTCGCATGTTGCTTGCATTTGCTTCTCATCATAACTTCAAATTACAACAAATGGATGTGAAAAGTGCCTTTCTTAATGGTCCTTTAAATGAGTTGGTCTATGTCAAACAACCCCCGGGATTCGAACATCCCAAGCTCCCCAATCATGTGTACAAACTTAATAAGGCACTCTATGGCCTTCCTTAAACAAGCCCCACGTGCGTGGTATGAGTATCTTACTGAGTTGTTACAAGATCGTGGGTTTGAAATTGGGAAGATAGATCCCACTCTTTTTACTAAGAGGGTTAAAGGGGATTTGTTCATATGCCAACTATATGTTGATGATATTATCTTTGGCTCTCCTAACATTTCCTTCAATGAAGAATTTGCTGCACTAATGACTGAGAAGTTTGAGATGTCCATGATGGGAGAGTTGAAGTTCTTCCTCGGGTTCGAGATTAAACAAGGTCTAGAAGGGACATTCATCAAACAAGCCAAGTACACTCAAGACATGCTCAAACGGTTCGAGCTCGAAGATGTCAAACCGGTCAAGTTCCCCATGACAACAAGATGCAAGCTTGACAGTGATCCCAATGGTAAAGCAGTGGATCAAAAGGTATATCGCTCCATGATTGGATCCCTCCTTTACCTTTGTGCATCTAGACCGGATATTATGTTGAGTGTAGGGATATGTGCACGGTTTCAATCCGCACCAAAAGAAAGTCATTACATGGCTGTTAAGCGTATCTTTCGATATTTGGCTCATACCCCAAACTTTGGCTTTTGGTATCCCAAAGGAGCAAACTTCAATCTAGTTGGCTATTCTGACTCAGATTGGGCAGGAGATTGTGTGGAGAGGAAATCAACTTATGGAGGATGCCAATTCCTTGGTCGCTCATTGGTAAGTTGGTCGTCAAAGAAGCAGAATTGCGTCTCTTTATCATCCACCGAAGCTGAGTATGTGGCAGCTGCAAGTTGTTGTGCAAAATTGCTATGGATGAGGCAAACTTTGAAGGATTATGGTGTCACTTGTGACAAAGTGCCTCTTCTATGTGACAATCAAAGTGCTATCAAGATTTCCCTCAACCCAGTGCAACATAGCAAAACCAAACATATTGATATTCGTCATCACTTCATTCGTGAACATATCAAGCTAGGTGATATTGAGGTTCACTTCATCCACACTGAAGAGCAACTTGCAGATATTTTCACTAAGCCTCTAGATGAAGCAAGGTTCCGGGTGTTAGAGCATATATCTCCATATGTGGTTTTGGTAATTGATGACAATTCCTATGGACTAATGGTTGCTTTAAGTTATATTTATAGGATTTGTCCATAGGCACTTCTTGAAGTCCATCTGTTGGGTTCAAGGAGTTTATATGATGACCAAGATGTTATTCAAGGTATTATCCAAAGAATGGTCATAGAAACACTAGGTTGATCAAGATCTCAGACAAAGAGTAAATCAAGATGATCAACACACAAAGCGTATAAGATGTACCGAGAGGGATCAAGTGATATTCAAGGTATTATCCAAAGAACGGTCATAGAAACACTAGGTTGATCAAGATCTCAGACAAAGAGTAAATCAAGATGATCAACACACAAAGCGTATAAGATGTACCGAGAGGGATCAAGTGATTCCATGGTATGGTAAGCATTGTCCATTACGTGTTTGTGTACTAACCCATGGTCTTTGTGAGACTCCTATGTGGGGGTTAGGTGTGCTTCCATTGGGCTTGCGTCAAAAGGAAGATCTCATACAACCCATGAAGGATGACGTCAAGTGGTGATCGTCATCAAGATTGTGGTGTGCAAGTTCAAGTGGATCAGCACGAATATATCATTGAAACTATTGTCAATGATCATGTGTTGATAAGGACAACCTCATGTGCTAACAAGGACAAGATCAAGATAAGCATTCCTGAGCACTACATGCTTGATTCTTGTGGATGTTCACATGGTGGAAAAATGAAGATGAATACATAAGCTAGGCTTTCCGCATTGTGTATGGGAAAGCTACTTGAAGACTTCATCATGTCTTGCTTTCAACTTGAGCCAAGAAGGAACAACAACATCAAGCTGAGGTGAAAGGGCTAACTCAAAGGTATCAGTTCCTTTGACGTTAGTGGTGCGGAGTGATGATCAGTGAATAAAAGTATACACTCAAGTATGGATCATCACTACTCTTTTATGATTCTTGAGTCCTTAGGGATCCCGCACTATTAAGAGGGGATCACATGTTTTGCGATGAACTTGCTCAAACTACATCTTCACTTTCTGCTCAGACCACATCTCCACTGCTTTGTTGTTATCTGAAAACAGAACTAGTGCCTCGGACATCCGGCTTTCTCCGGACGTCCGAGGGCCGGACGACCGACTGCTTCTGAAATCCGAAATCCTATACCAGAGAAATCAGAGCCATATAACTCGGACTTCCGGCTCCCTCCGGACATCCGAGGCCCGGATATCCGACCAGCTTCGGAATTCCGGAACTATGCACCAGAGAAACTTGAGCCATATAACTCGGACTTCCGGCTCTCTCCGGATGTCCGAGGGCCGGTCAAGGATTGGACGACCGACCATCTACGGAAATCCGGAGCCCTGCACCAGAAGAACATGTGCTCTATAACTCGGATTCCCGGCTCCCTCCAGACGTCCGAGGGCCGGACGTCCGACCCCCGTCGGAAATCCGAAACCTACCACCAGTAGAAGTTGAGTTGTATAACTCGGATTTCCGGTCCTCTCCGGACGTCCGGTCGCTGTTTAATTCAAAATAGTTTCAGTCGTATCTACATGCCTCGGACGACCGACCCCTGTCGGACGTCCGACCCCTCGCGGACGCCCGGACTTCCGACAACTGTCGGACGTCCGGACCCTGTGTGACTTAAAGTGTCCCCAATGGCTCTTTTTCTCTCCTCACTATAAATACCCCCCTCCCACTTCGTGAGAGGGTCGCCTAACACAGCCTTATCCTCATAAGAACACATTTCCACCTCACACACATTTGCTCACTCCAAATCTTAGATCCCAAGAGCATTTGTGAACCCTTTGAGATTGTTCCAATCAAAAGATAGATCGTCTCCCTCTCCTTCTCTCAACCCAAGCTATTTGTGATTTGAGCAAGTTTTGAGCATTCCCCATGATCTTGTTACTCTTGGAGGTTGGAGACTCCTAGGCGGTAGGAGTTCTTCGGAGAGGAATCAATTCGTGTGATTTCCCCCCGAAAAGTTTGTGAGGGTTTGGAAGCCACCTCAAAGGCTTACCACTAGTGGTTGAGAAACGCCTTCGTGGTGTTATCTCAAAGGGAGAATAGGGTGAGCCTTCGTGGCGTTGCTGTGCCTTCGTGGTAACATCCACCTCTCTAACGGTGACTAGCTTCCCTCCAAGGAAGTGAACATCGGGATACATCTTCGTCTCAGTGACCTTGGTTATCCTTAACCCTAACTCCTTACTTGTGGTTTACTTGTGTTACTTGAACATACATACATTGCATATTGTCTGTGCTCATTATATTGTGTTGTCTATTTCTTGTACAAGATTAATCATTCAAGCATACCCTCTATATCCACACGTTCATACTTGCAGCCTTTGATATATCGTGTGATATAGTGTGATCTAGTATCTTGTGTTGTTCACCTACTTGTCGTGTGATATAGCTCAAGTAAGTTTGTGTAACTTACTTGTGCTTGTTAGTAACTGTATTGTGTCCATCTTGGTAGATCGTGTTGTTGATACACGTTGCAGTGCCTAGTGCATTTAGGATTTGTGCTTGACAAGTATCCTCTTAGTTTATTTCCGCATTAGTTTCAAGCCAAATCCGAAGAAGTTTTTAAATAGCCTATTCACCCCCCCTCTAGGCGTCATCGAGGTCTTTTCACCGGGAGTTAAGGCATGAGCTAAATATCATTGATTCAAGTAATGTGGATTGAAACTAGGCATGTTGCACCTCACTATGCATTCTATCTTGGTCTAGATGTAGGCATGGACATAGGGGGAGTGTTGTTCTCTCAATGAACTTTTCCTCCCCCATTATGCATAAATCGATCTAGTCTTTCACTTTAGCCATTGTCAAATGGCACTTGTGCTTCAAAGACGAGCATTGGTCATGAAACCAAGGATAATTCTTCGCGGTGTCATACCTTTGTCTCAAACATAGGTGGTCTCGGCCACCGCCCCCACCTTTCTCTCATATAGAAGAAAGGATATAAAATGACAAGTCAGTATATATTTCTGGTGTTGTCTTCCTTTTCCACTTACTTGTCATTTGCCCACGTTCTTCTCTTATCCTAGGTCCCGTTGTGACATTTGCAGCGGTACTACCGCCAGGGGTAGCGGTACTACCGCCAGGACCCCAGCGGTACTACCGCCAGGGATAGCGGTACTACCGCCAGGGATAGCGGTACTACCGCCAGGATCCCAATCTAACACGACCTAACTAGGAAATTTTTAGGGCTGTCTCAAGGGGAGCGGTACTACCTCCAGGACCCCAGCGGTACTACCGCCAGGTAGCAGTACTACCGCCAGGTCCACAGCGGTACTACCGCTGGCCCGTACCCCTTGGGCTATATAAAGAGGGGGGAGCCCGTTTTTCCCTGGCTCTTTCTTCATCCTTGCGGCTCCTCCCTCCCCAACCCCGAAATCCCCCTATTTTGATCTCTATTCGTGGAGCTCCTTCTCTCCGTTGGATTGGAGGGTTTGCTCCACTTCTCCTTCCTCCTCCAAGGGCCATGAATCTCGGTAAAGCTCCTCCCCTTCTTCTCTTGGTTGATGTTCTTGTTCTAGGGTTAGGAGCATTGGTGGTTTTGGATCCATGTCTTTGATATTGTGCCTTGTTCTTGGATGGCATGAATGAGATATTTGAGGGGAGTGTAGGTCCTATGAGTCTTTGCTGTTTATTTTGTCATGCCCTAGGATTTACATGTTTTAGATCAAGCACTTGAACTATGTTTGGATTAGATCTAAATTTTGCTCTCTCTTGCCTAGGCATGTGCTTTTTTAGGTGGTACTTGTGATCCTCATGTGAGTAGGGCTGTTGTGGAGTCCTTAGTGTTCATACACAGCCCATGCCCCTCGTAAAATTCGTGTAGCCATATCTATGGGGTCTTATTTATCTGTCAGATCTGAAAATCAAACCCCAGCGGTACTATCGCCAGGGTAGCGGTACTACCGCTAGGACCCCCAGCGGTACTACCGCCAGGGGTAGCGATACTACCGCTAGGACCCCAGCGGTACTACCGCCAGGGATAGAGGTACTACCGCCAGGAGGATTCACTGTGTATTCTTTTCATATGCTTGGCAATGAGTGTTTACTTTTCTGCCTTTTCTAGTTCATTGCCTTGACTCTTTTTGTCGCTCCTTATCGGTGTGCGTTTTTGTGTGTGTCACAGGTGCTGCTCGCCGCTCGAACCCCTCACGGGACACGCAGTCAAAGCATTATCGCAACCCAGAGGCTCCAGAGGGCTCCGCCACTTCAGGTCTGCAACCCAAAAAGCAGGCCTTCAAGAAGACCGCTCACAAGGACAAGGGGATCAATGTCCGCACAATGCCCCCTAAGGACTTTCTGCGGTTCCGCACTCAAAACCATTACCTCCAAGAGCTGGCTGCGATAAAAAATGTTGAGCATGTTTGGGCAAGGGATCACTCCAGGATCTTCCGTGATATTGTCATGAATTTCAGGAAGAACTTTGTCCCCGTTCAGTGGATTGACCTGACTCACCTTCAGCGGAACATGGACTACTTTGGTGATGCTCTTTCTCTGATTGAAAAACTGGGCATCAAGGACATCATCACTTTCAAGTCAGACTTTGACCCCAATGTTGTTGCCCAGTTCTATGTCACGGTTCACTTCTCTCCTGATGACGAGCGCTCCATGGTGTGGATGACTGGGACTCGGAAGATGACCGGTACCTGGCGTGAATTCATGGCATTCCTCAAGGTTGAGTTCCAGGGTGCTGACACTCCACTTGGGTCGCGTCCTCATGCTGCAGCTTCCACTGATAGGGCCCCCGCCAAGGATAGATTGCAGCTACTCTATGTGAAGAAGGGAGTGCTCCCCAGACATCTGGACATTATGCATCGGATCTTCCGCAACACCCTCTTTCCTCGCATTGGCAACTTCGACGAGGTACATGGCTCTCTGGCTGAGATGCTACTGCTCTGTGAGGAGGCTATGACTAAGGAGTCTGCCCCACTTGATATTTCTGATATTATGTTCACTGAGCTCTGGAACTGCATCATGATGCGCAAGGTTCCCATCTACGGGCCCTATCTGTTTGCTTATATCCGTCAGAAGTGGCAGGACACCTATCCGCAGGAGGAGTTATACATTCAGGCTGACTACATTGTGCACGATCCTGTCAAGCTTCGCGTCAAGGATAAATGGGCCAACCCATCAACTTCCTCTCAGCACATGGATACGGACACAGAGGCTGCTCCTGACAGAGGAACCGCCACTCAGTCCCGCTCTTCTGCCATGCCATCTTGGGCCATCAAACTGCAGGATAAGATGAAGACTCTCTTCTGTATGCAGGCTAAGGGTCAGTACCAGACGCACGTGGCTCAGAAGGAGAGCCCCAGAGGCACAAGCGTGTCCTAAGGACTCTTGATGTTGACATCTCCAGCGGATCAGAGGACGACATCACTCCAGAGGCTACTTGGATGCAGGCTCAAGGTTACCAGTGGTCTGGCGCTGAGGAGGAAGAGGAGGAGCAGGACGATCCGGAGGGTACAGACGAGTCTGGCGATGCTGAGGATGAGGAGTAACCACCTGTGGCGTTAGGTGTGCCCCTTTTTGGTGTCTTGTGCCAAAGGGGGAGAGAGTCTAGGAGCTGGATTTGCTTTGAGAGTCGAACTTTGCTTTGCTTTGCTTTATTTCGTGTTTTGCTTCGAACTTGGTTTGCTTCTATTTTTCTATCTTTTGTGAGACATGAACTTATGTGAGATTTATTTCCATCATATGCTGTGAGTCATATGCCCCGTATTGTCATATATCTCTATCCTTTTGTTCTCATATTATTCTCTGTGCAAATCCGGTATTGTCATCAATCCACCAAAAAGGGGAAGATTGTTGGGGCATAGTTTATGCATAAGTAATTTTGGTGATTGATGACAGTACTGCAAAGGACTAACCCTGTGTCTTAAGATTTCAGATAACATACGTCAACGGCACAAGACGACTCGCCTCCTCGTTCGTGGAACAGAAGCACGACGTTCTCTAAGATTCTCTTTATTTGAGTCATAGGAAAGCCGTACTATTAAGAGGGGAACCGTAGTGGAAAGGTTTGGGTGGAATCAATCTTTGCACACGCACACTTCACATATTTTCCCCTTGCCGGCAACTTTGGAGTGGCTCTCGCCTTTGTGTTTCCTTCTTCTTTGCAAATGGTCCCCCAGCGGTAGTACCGCTGGGCCTAGCGGTAGTACCGTTGTCCCCAGAGTAGTACTGCTAGCCCAAGCGGTAGTACCGCTGGAGTGCTAGCGGTAGTACCGCTGCAGCCAGCGGTAGTACCGCTAGCTGGCGGTAGTACCGCCCCTGGTCAGCGGTAGTACCGCTCTAGGAGCTTTGTACCGCCTGCCTAGTGGTTGTGCGTGGACGGACCTTTTTGCGAAGACTTTCTTGGTGGTGGTAGTGCTTGCACTACCAGGGGCCCAGCGGTAGTACCGCTTCAGCCAGCGGTAGTACCGCTGCAGCCAGCGGTAGAACCGCTTGAGTGCCAGCGGTAGTACCACTGCACCCAGCGGTAGTACCGCTAGACACGGGCTGTGAGTGGGAAAACGGTTGGTTCCCCCCCACTATATAAAGGGTTCTTCTAGCTGTGGAACCTCATCTCTCATCCTCCCAAGCTCCATTGTTGCTCTCTAAGCTCAAAAGTGCCCGATCTCTCTCCCTAGCCAATCAAACTTGTTGATTCTTTAGAGATTGGTTGAGAAGGCCTAGATCCACACTTCCACCAAGAGAAAAGTTGACTCCCCCACCAATCCCTTGTGGATCTTGTTACTCTTGGGTGTTTGAGTATCCTAGACGGTTGAGGTCACCTCAAAGACATATTCCATTGTGGTGAAGCTTCGTGGTCTTGTTGGGAGCCTCCAAGCTTTGTGTGGAGTTTGCCCCAACCTTGTTTGTGAAGGTTCGATCGCCGCCTTCAAGGGCACCTATAGTGAAATCACGGTACCTTGCATCGTGCGAGGGCGTGAGGAGAATACGGTGGCCTTAGTGGCTTATTGGGGAGCATTGTGCCTCCACACCGCTCCAACGGAGACGTACTTCCTGTCAAAGGGAAGGAACTTCGGTAACACATCCTCGTCTCCATCGGTTCCACTTGTGGTTATCTCTAACCTTTACTTTGTGTATGCTTATGTTGTTGTCTACATCTTCCTTGTCTTAGTAGCTCTCGTTGTTAGCTTCATTAGGGTTCACCTCATTGTCGTAATATTTTTGAACCCATATGTTGTTTACCCTAACTTGCTAAGTTTAATTAAAAAGTGGTCGTTGTCTATTCACCCCCCCCTCTAGTCAACCATATCGATCCTTTCATCTTGTAAGATCGTATTATTCTTCTCTTGCAAAATCATGCATGTATGTCCGTTGAAAACAAGAAAAAAACATGTTCATAGATTATAGATGTTCAATTCTATTTATAGATGTTTTGAAATTCTGTTTATAGATGTTCAATTTTTTCGATATAGTGTCACGGTTGTTGTTTACGCATTTACAAATATGTTCCACGGATTATAAGTTAATTTACCACATTAAAATAGGAAATGTTTGACGATGGTTATTGGGAGTGTGAAGTTATTGGCGACTATCGGGGTGTGTCAGACATGCCTCACCTTAGAGACGACAGGTTCTTCAGCATCAAGCTTGACAAGACCTTCGATGTTCGTGTGGTATGCAATGATGACAAGTGTTTTTTCGTAATTAAGCATGACTTCTGTTTGTTTGCTTCAACGTGTAATTTCTGTTTTATGCAATTCGACTACTTCCTCCCTTGCCATGCAAGAAGGTATGTGTTGGAGAAGCTCGGTTTCGAAGACCACGAGAGTATGGAGACGAGGAGAGCTAACCCGAGGATTAAACATGGTCACACATTTTTGATCAAAGTAATGAATGCAGTTAATAACACAGAATTAGGATGCTCAAACTGGGAAGCTCTTTGCAAGGCATATGGA
Source organism: Hordeum vulgare subsp. vulgare (assembly GCF_904849725.1). Taxonomy (NCBI): domain Eukaryota; kingdom Viridiplantae; phylum Streptophyta; class Magnoliopsida; order Poales; family Poaceae; genus Hordeum; species Hordeum vulgare. The sequence continues at coordinate 443,750,540 of NC_058518.1, read as the reverse complement.
TTTTAGAAGGGTATGGAAATAACCTTCGATCTTCGTCGTGAAGATCATATCGAAGGTAACATCGACATTTGGATGGATGTAGATATGCTTCCTCTTTTACCTCCATGTAAGTTTGTCAACCATATTTGTCAATTAATTTACATTCTATATTTTGAAATAGTTGGTGTTCATCCACATTAAATTTGTTAAATTATAATTTACACCTTATTTTGTTTCTTTAAGTGAATTATGGAAATTAATTGACATGACACACTACACTTATGGATCACATCCAACATGGGAGGAGAAGGGTGTTCTTACCCACTTTCTTGTTGGTGTCCTGGTTGGTAGGGAGAACTTCCCGTATAATTTGGGAACTGACCCAAATTATACATTTTACATGCCACTAGTGCATAGGTTGAGGGCGAATGACATTCGCCGAAATATCTTGGTAAGAGTTTCCTAATTAAGTACACTCTACTATTGCATAAATGGAATTGATTACATTGCTAATTAGGACATTATTATGTTCTTCAACAGCAACTGCCAAATGATGTAGTGCCTCTCTTGATGCATGACAAAGGTCATATGATAATTAAAAGCCCACTGAGGGCTCAATTTGATGCTCCCGACTGAGCGCAAATCAAAATGGCTCCAAATTTAAGCATGAAGAGAAATAAAGAAGGATCGCAAGCCACAAGTTGGAGATCGTTGGATCTCTCAGCTTCATCACGGAGACATGGGTGTTATTCTGTTTTATGACATTTTACCTAGGAGCGAGGACTAGGTCTTATGAGAGAGAAGTTTTTCTGGTTTATATTAACTTGGCATGATCGATTAGGATGATGATTATTATGTTGTTTTTCTGTTTTATGAGATTTTGACTTGGTATGATTAAGATGATGATGAGTTGTTAGATGAGTAAGATGATGATTAGTTATATGACATATTATTTGATTAAAGTGGATGGACGCCCGTGATCAATATATGAAACCCCTAAACCCCTCCTTTCACAAAAAAAAACCCAGCATAAGGCAGCTGCTGACATGTGGCTTCCTTTTAGTACCGGTTGGTGTCACCAACCGGGACTAACGGTCCCCGCTCCTGGTGCGCCCTGCGAGCCACGTGGAGGGGCATTAGTCCGGCGTCATGGCCAACCAGGACTAAAGGGGGTGGGCCTATAGTCCCAAGTTATTAGTCCCGGTTGGTGACCCGGAACTAAATGCCCTTACCAACCGGGACTAATGCCCGTTTCTGCACTAGTGTTTTCATCATATAACTTTCATCATAAAGGCTTCTTATATACAAGTAGAAATTTGTCACAACATCGAAGTATGAAGCATAAATTCTATTGAAAACTAACAAACTATGTTTTCAGTCAAGTTTGCAACACAATTCATCGTATTTTTAGGAAATGTCGTATATCAAAGCTTTTAAGCAAGTCTACATACTCAAGCATTGTTTAGTCTTCTATGATTGCTAACACTCATCGCATACATATAAGCAAAAGGTTTCAATCGGACATATAGAAAGATAGGGGCTTATAGTGTTTCCTCCCAACGTATTCACCTCATGGGTGATGCCAATAATAATAACTCTTGACCACCCACATTCAGTTGGATATATATGTTTAGATCATTCCCCACCACATGATGCTTGCCAAAGACAAGATAAAGGAAGTAGAGGAAAATACTTTGACTCCTGCACAAAAGTAAATACATAAAGGTAAACGATAGGCCCTTCACAGAGGGAAGAATAGGTTGTCATGCACTTTTTGGTTGTATGCCTAACTATCTTAGTGCAAAGGAATGTTACGTTATATTTCTCCTTGTGATGACAACCTTTATTATGCAATCCGTAGCTTTTATTATTGCCATCACAAGTTTGTACAACACTTAATTTCCTTTACTCTAAATGATCAAACATGTTTATAAGCAATTTTTATTGCTTTGTGCGCCGATGACAACTTACTTGAAGGATCTTACTCAATCCATAGGTTGGTATGGTGGACTCTTAAAACATGGACTTGGGTTTAAGGTCTTGGATGGACAAGTAGTATGTCTACTTAGTGCGGAGTTTTGGCTAGCAAAGGTATTGGGAAAGCACCACATGTTAGAAGATCTATAACAATATAACTTCTATGTGAATGTGAACAAGCATAAATCATTATGTTGTCTTCCTTGTCCAATGTCAACACTTTAGGCATATAACAATTAATGGGGGCTCACAATCATAAAAGATGGCAAGGATAGTGTATTTGCATGTAAACCTTCTATTTCCTTATTATGTCTTTCATGTGTTGCATCACTGACCAATGCATGTTTGTTAATCTTCAACAAATTTTACCACTAATACCTTTCCTTATGTGATGTCGCTACTTACTATAAGATTGACATGTGCTCTTTTTCATTATTTTTCTTTATTTTCATTGGAGCAAGAAAGTAGAGAAGCAAAATTCAAACTAAACTTTATTATATGTCTCTCACTCGATTACATACATAGATAGATCACGAAACTAGCACTCAAACGAAAAGGATCGAACTAAACTTTTAAGTAAATAAATATGTTATGAATACCAAACAAATTATACATGCATTGCTTATATTTAAATTGAGCAAAATCCTGAGTACAAACATTTATTAAATATTTGCTTCCGTTTAATTTTTACTCGTGAAATATATTAAAAAATTATATAATATAAATATTTAACATGACTGAATATTCAGATCAACATTTTAAATTTTAAATTATACAAACCTTAAACTATACAGATGTATGAATAATTACTTAATATTTGTACAAGTGAAATAACATACTATCTAGAAAATCTCCAACCCCTCAACAAAATCTACAAATTTCCGAAGAAAACCAAACATTTGCAAAATGGACTGGCGCCTTTTTTCCAATACATACTATCCGTTGTGGTTAAGTATGTGTTGTAGTGGCTCGAACACCTTGCGTGTTTACCTTTGCTTGTCGGTTCGAGATGTAGCTGCCACACCTTTTCTAGCGAGAATGCCTCGAATCATATACGACGGTCGTGGGTTCAATGCAAGGGTTTTTGTGAAAAAAAGAAATCTCACTAGTTGGCTTTCTCCGTAAATAAAAATATGAGGGTATTTTATGTAAAGATGCGTCGGCCGAGCGTCCTCATTCACTGACAGGTGAGGCCATACACACTGATACATACATATTTTGTGACTGTATTTGCACGTGATGACAAGTTTCATTTAGTAATAGTAAGTCAAAAAACGTTTCAAATTTACAAAAAGACCACGTGTTTCGTCTATTTAACCCGCGACCTGTAGAACGGCGGTGACGGCGGGAGCTTGCAACGCGGCGTGACAGGGGCTGGGGAGGATTCAGAAGTAGGCAACGAGGTCGGCGGTCAAGCTCGCTCCTCCTCCTCCCCACCGCGCCGGCCTATGCGCTCAATCTCGCTCGCCACAACGCCAGTTTCCTACCCATGATTCCGCCCTCGCCACGCCCGATCGGCCCCGCCTCGCCCTGGAGCTGTTGCCGCCCCCAGCCTTTTCCTGCAACAACAGGTCGCCACACCCCCGCCTTGCCCTACTACAGCAGCTCTCCGTGCCTGGAGGTGACCGCCGGCGTGCGTGGAGGACCGGCACTGCCCACCCGCATGCCAGGCTGCAACGTCGTGCCGCTACGCTCACCCCCGAGGCTGCCCCGCTGGCGGCTCGGCTTCAAGCGGGCGCAGGTTTGAGCATGGTCAATGACCGGGGAGAGGCAGTGCTCCTCCTGCATCTGTCCTATTCATGGCATGGTAGAGACGACACACAAATTCAGAATCTGCTAAGATGTTGCCCAGAAATGTGCTACGTATCACCATGGATGACACACTTACTTGTGCATCTCGCTGTCGTCTTTCCTGACGGTGATGTCATACATCGGCGTCGCCCCTTGGTCTCGTCGAGCTCAACTGCGAAATCTCCAACCCGTGCTTTCTCACCATGTCGAGGTACCTGCAACCATGCACATCGTACATGTTCTTCATCGTCCACATTATAAATTCAGAGCTCAGAGAAAAGAGTAGCCAGATGGGCATACGGTTCCGCGGCCGCTCCGAAATGCCCGCTCTCACACCGGGTCCAGCATGCTCCTCCAGCTCGCATCTTGATCTGCGCTGCGACATGTGGACCGCGGCGGCAGAGTCGATCTAGGGAAGACCGGCGGGGTTAGCGGAAAGGCGAGGCCGTGGGGAGGGGGAGAGGATGCGTCGGGGCGAGGTCGTGGGGAGGTGGAGAGGATGCGCCGGGGCGAGGCCATGAGGAGGGGAAGAGGATGCGCCGGGGCGAGGCCGTGGGGAGGGGGAGAGGAGGCGACGTACGAGTGCTTGCCGGGGAAAGGAGGCACTGGGAAGATCAGGCAGTGCCTGACGCCGGCGGAGGGGACGAACGGCAGGGAGCGGCCACCATTCGAGGTACATCATGAGCTCAGTTTCACAAGGAATGGAAGGGAGGGGTGGCCATCATTGAAATGGGGGGGGGGGGGTAACGGGAACAAAGTGAAGAGATGAGGAGACCCTTTTTTTAAGAAGAAGATGAGGAGAACTTTTTTTTAAAAGAAAATGAGGAGAACTGAGAGGGAGCGAAAGCCGTGTCTTTTTTTTATGAATAGCCCATTTGGTCAAGTAATAGGCGTTCCTCTCAGAAAAAATATAGACATTGCCCAATTCGTTATAGATTAAATAAGTAAAAAAAATATAGACATTGCCCAATTCATTATATATTAAATAAGTAAAATTCTGATGATGGTCTTCTCGTAAGTATATGACCAATGTGTGTGGAGTTTCACTCCATTTAAATAAAAGTTCATTTGTTTGCATCTGTACTAGTACTTTGATGGCGGTGCGGAGCTGAAGTAGATGTTAACGGAGGATGAGGAGGAGACTTTACAAATACAAAATTCATGATTCAAATATTGACAATCTAACCCGATACAACGCACGGACAGTTTTACTAGTTATCTCTAATACAAACAATGTTTGTCGTCGCGGAAATATAGAGTCAACCGCAAGAGGACGGCGCGAAACTTGTCAAGAAAAGAAAACAAAAAACAAAGAAAGAGATGTTGCGATGACGCCACACTAACAAAGGATAAGAAACCCCGAAAGCAACCTAAACATGAGATTTACAAAATTCGATCACCGATGGTACAAAATTGCAACGTGGCTACAACGGTTAGTGCTATTACAATTTGTCAGTTCAAAATGAAAATCCACAGCGCTACAATCCCTTAGATGTTGACGAACGGCGCGCCGGTGATGAACTCGGTGGCGGCGAGCGCGACGAGGCCGAGCATAGCGAAGCGGCCGTTCCAGAGCTCGGCGTCGGCGCTCCAGATGCCGCTGGATTTGCTCTCCACGCTCTGGCCCTGCAGCAGCGGCACCAGCGACGCTAGGGAGAAAACCCCTGCGGTCGCCAGGAACCAGCCCAGCCCGGCGCCACTGCCGGCCTGGTCGAGGAGCCCACCGCCACGCGCCGCCTCGACGGACAGCGCCGCCACGAAGCCTACCATGGCCAGCCGGCCGTTGATGCGCTCCGGCGCCGGGCCGCTGAACGCGAGCGCGTCCCAGACCGAGGGGTTAGCCTTCTTGGTCATGGGCTTGGGTGCTGCCGGGATCGGGGTCGGGGACGGGCTCGTGCTCGGGGAGGGGGAGGGGGAAGTCGACGCGCTCGTCGTCTCCTTGGCTGAGTCCATGTCAGGCTGCACATACACAAACAACTTTACAGTGAGATCGAGTCTTGAAGTAATAGTACTAGCCGGCCAGCATCCGAAAGACCGAAAACAGTTGTGTGTGTGACGTGAAAGCTCACCTCGGTCTGGGCCCTGACGACGAGGGTGCGCCGGCGCGGGGCCACCACTGGAGAACGGGCGGCGGACAGGCCAACAACGGCGAAGGAGCTCAAAGCCACCATGGTCGCCATCACTCAAGGCAGAGAAAAGCTAGCGCAAGAAGAGAACTAGAGAAGGTGCTGCTTGCTAAGATCGATGGTGATGACACTTGGCTGATGTTGTGTTGCTGTGTCTATTGTGAGCGAGCATGCGCGCATTTTATAGCGACCGCGAGGGTCACACGCCGGTGGACGCGGCCGTGGCCACGTGAACGACCTCCAAGAGCTGTACGTGGAGGGAGGGAGGCGGCGGCCTCACGTCGACGTGGACACCGAAGGCGCCATAAAGTGGCACGAGCCTAAAGAACCAGCATGCAAGAGCGTACGCGCACCCATGTACGGACACACATGTTAGTCTTGGGACATCTTCAACGTCAACCCTTAAAACCTCTCGCAACGGTTTGAACCGGGTCCATACGTTCGTAAACCGAAGACAACCATATGAAGGTTTGTGGTAGACTGGACCGCTACTTCGACCATTTTGATCATCCTAACCAACCAAAAGCCCCTCCTCCCTCCCGCGTGAAATGATCGTTGTCCGCATTCATGCCCGGCCAGAGCGGACCGCTTATTGGCGTTGACATTGAAGCGGCGCGTCGATCGATAGAGCACCACCCTCTTCGCTTGCAGGCGACTGTTGCACGTTCAAACGGCACGACCGCCGCTCGTCGTTCGTCTGCAGCACCAATTGCTATATAAACCGTTGCCCCGGCCATAGCCGCAGTCATTAGTCTCCGATCCCTCTCCACAACAATCCGACAATGACGTCTTGTGGCACCCCGATAGAGGGCCGACGCACGCCCGTCCCCAGGATAAGACCGGACGCACGCCAAAGACATGGTACAACAATTCCAGGCAAAAATGGCTTTATTAGAAAAATGGAGTATTACAATACTGTTGCTTACAACAATATTACACATCTCCAAAGTTAACTAAATGGCAGCAGAGGTCTTGAATCAACGGCAACAACATATCTGGCTGGGCTCCATAATTCGCAGGACTGGCTGGGTTACGATCTAGCACGACGAGTCTTCTCCTGCAACTTGCACGTGGGTTACGATCTAGCACGACGAGTCTTCTCCTGCAACTGGCCACGTGCAAGGCCAGGTGAGTATTTTGAATGTACTCGCAAGACAACCAAGTACATAGCATCCAAACAAGCAGATAACAAAGCTAGCTCTATAAGTATATACTGATTATTCTAAGCATGACATGGAATTAACGAGAAAACATAAATCAAGCATAGCATGACGTGGATTAAACATGTAATCTACCTAACTAGCATGTCAAAGATCACAACAAGTGCTTAAATTACTTACTGTTACCGAATGTCAACTTACTTTCTTCTCGGTGATTCCACAACTATCGATATACTCATAATCCAACCTGGACGGATCCAAATCACCTCCAAATCATATAGTCATCTGACTACTCATCATGTAGCCATCTCTTGGCTAACATATCATGTTATCGACATCCTCTGTTGTTCACACAAGATGAGTTCTTTCATCATTACTAACGCTGATATGGTTGACCATCTATTAAGGTCTGGTCGGGCTGTCCAATAGAGTGGACTCGGCTATTCGAATAGGTTTGACACTCTGCAGAGGTTGCACACTTTACCGACACTATGGAGCACTGACCTCGTGATCCCATTCAGGTGGACTAGTGTTGCTCCAACGAAACTTGTGTGACCCGTGACTCTCCCATCGTACCACCGGCAATCATCCTCCCCCGGAGTCCTGCCCTGGGTGGCCTTGTGTCCTCATGACACATGCCACCGACGTGGCCAAACTAAACTGTCCCAAACGGGGACGCCGACACAACCAACTAAACTGGCTCATAGGTTTATCCCCGCCTACCTCATCAGGGTAGCACGCGTGCATAACCCTCCCTCTTCGGAAGTATTGGTGAAAGAGCACGCAATCAGACCAAGTCAAGGACGTCCCATATTGGCAAATGTGGTTGCCCGGGTAAGCCCGGGCAGGTGACTCAAGATCCACCAACTAGGTTATCTTATCTCCAGATAATATGTCTGTCATAGCTGACACTCCGATAGTAATCCAATAATCAATAAGCTGAAGCCACTACTGTTGATCCATATCCATAAACGACCGTATGAAACCCAAATTAATCATAGACAGTAATGTCAACATCATGGCATGAGATTAAAACCTAGTACTACATGTAAATGTTACTAACAGTATTATTATTAGCATGGTATCACGTGGTCAAGACATGACATTAGATAAAGGGGTAATGCTAAAAGCTACTACCGCTATCATCACAGATGTATGCAAATGCAGACTAATAGGTGATACAGACAAACACAGAGTGCAAGCAAAGTCATCATGCAAGTTTGAAGCTCATGATAAGAGGTTGGCTTGCCTGAGGATCGACGAATACTCCGGGAAGAAGCGCGATAAAACGCCGGGAAGATTTGTCGGAGAGGTTTCCCTCTCGGAGGGCTCAATAAGAGGGCAAGGGCAAAACAGTCATTTCTACTATGCAAACACATTATGAAAATCATACTATCGAAACGGGCTCGACGAGACGAAAACGTGGGCATTGGTTTTACCTCAATCGGAGCTACGTGCGGAAAGTTGTGACCGTTCGTTGTTTAGGTAGAAAATAAATAAAAACATATTCATTTTTGGTCTAAACCAGTGAACGTCCACTAATTAAGAAGTTCGGCCGGCGGGGTTTTAAACAGAAAGCGTATTTCGGAAAATACGCTCGGTAAACCGAAAGCGTACTTTACAAATTACGCTTTCACTTATCGGCGCGGGCCCGAGAGGTTTGACTTCTTCTCTCTCTGACGGGCGGGGGCCGCCTTATCCACTCCCTCTCTCTCTCTCTCTCTCTCTCTCTCTCTCTCTCTCTCTTACACGCGGGACCCTCCCCATCTCTCCCTCTCTTCCCTCTCTCTCTCTCCTCCCTGGCTCGCCTCCTACCTCCCACTCGTGCCCGCGAGGCAGAGAGAGGGTGTCGGCGCTGGGTGCTCGCCGGGACGGCTCCGACCACCCTCGACCAGACGGAGGCCACCGGCGGGCTTGCCGGGGAGTGGCGCATCCCCTAGTGGGGTCCACGGCTGATGGGGAAGGCCCGGCGGCACAGCATCCCGTGGCTGCCATGGCCCGGCCCCGGCGACATTCCGGCGATTGGAGGATCCTTAGGAGCGGACGAAGGTGGGGATGGAGTCCCTGGGTCAGAGTGCGTCCATTGGTGGGCTCGGACGGAGCTGGGAACGGCTGGAGAGAGGGTTTTGGCGCGGAGGCCGAGGGGAACGGCAGCGGCCTTCGACCCTTGCAGTGGGGAGGGAGCTCCGGGGCTCGAAGGAGGGGCTTTGGAGGTTGCTGGCCGTCGGGAGGGGCTTGGGACACGCTTAAATAGCCTTGGGAGGAAGCTTCGTGGCGATGGTCGAAGCTCCATGACGACGGCCGAAGCTTCGGGACAATGGCAGAGGCTTCCATGGCTAGGGAGCAAGGGGGAGAGGGCTCTAGAGGGTGCGGGAGTGCGGTGGGGAGCTTGCCGGCACTCCTAGACAAGCTAGAACCCACTGGAATCGAGCTCCCATCGACCTCAATGCAGAGAGCTCTGTTTTGGCATGCTCTGCATGTGGTCACTACGATGCCACGGCATTGCCACGCCCCACAATCTTCCAAGTCATGTCTAGGCTCATCTACAAGCTGCACTGAGATGAATTGACGCAACACACACCACTGGGGAGCACTCGTGTGACTAAACCAAAGCCAAATAGTTTCCAACATCAAGGTGTTTGATCTGTGCAATGGCCACCACAGTGCTCCTATTGGCATGATATTTGGCTGAGGTTGATCACTCACTAAGGTCACTATCCTGGCCACAATTCAGCACAAACAAATAAGTCTAGGGGGGGTACATCCTTTGTAACTTGGCATTCTGACCAGAATGGAAGAAGCTGATGCTGGGGTTGGTTGGATAGATGGAAATGGCTCAAACTTGGAGGAGACTAATGATTTAGGCATATGAAGTCACTGTAAAAGTTTCATACCATTTGCATAAAAATAAATGGCACTTCCTTGAGAGTGCTCCAATGTGGACACAAACTTAGATAATTTGCTGAGGAAGATTGGCTAGAGGGAATGGGCTAAATTTTGGTGGACAAGGATAAGTTATCATAATGAACTACCCTGCAAAATTTAAGCTCAAGGGAAACAAGGAATCAAGCACTTCCTTTGCAAACAGGAAATCTGGACAAAATTTGCAAAGGGATGTTGTGCTCAATTTTTGAATTGGGGAACTTGATATTTTGATGGAAATGATGATTATATGGATATGAGAAGCTCCACAAATTATTTGGTATTTTTCCTACCTACCAAAATGGTAGTTCGTTTGGAAAGGCCCCAAAATGCAATATTGGCTTTAAGTAGGAAAAAGGCATTTTCCCCCACTTAGTGATGGCCAATATTTAGGGATCACGCCGGTGGACGCGGCCGTGGCCACGTGAACGACCTCCAAGAGCTGTACGTGGAGGGAGGGAGGGGGCGGGCTCACCGCTCACATCGACGTGGACACCGAAGGTGCCATAAAGTGGCACCAGCCTGGAGAACCAGCTTGCAAGAGCATACGCCCACCATGTACCGACAAACATGTTAGTCTTGGGACATCTTCAATGCCAACCCTCAAAATATCTCGCAGCAGTTTGAACCGTGCACATGCGTTTGTAAACCGAAGATAAACGTATGAAGGTTTGTGGTAGACCAGACCGCTACTTCGACCATTTTGACCGCCCTAACCCACAAAAAGCCTCTCCTCCCCCCGCGTGAAATGATCACTGCCCGCATTCATGCCCAACCAGAGCGGACACGAACGCTCACTAGCATCAACATTGAAGCGGCGTGTTGACCGAGATAGCACAGCCCTTTTCTCTTGCAGGCGATTGCTGCATGTTCAAACGGCAAGACCGCCACCCGACGTCCGTCTACAACAGCAATTGCTATATAAACCGTTGCCCCAGCCATAGCCATGTTCATTAGTCTCTGATTCCTCTCCATAGCAGTCCCACAATGGATTCCTCCCCCACCAAAGCTCTTAGGGACGGGCTAACGCCACACTAGAAGAAGGAGATGGCCCGCATTGCTTCCTGTTGGCTGGCCGGCAGGCAGTCGGAGGACGTCGACAACCCAATGGAGGACGCGTCCGACGACGACCGAGCGTTACCCTTCTCTTCCTCCTCCGTCGCGCTACCCTCCTCCTTCGTCGTGCCTCCCTCGCCCGTGCACTGTACCTTGACCATCAGAGAGGCCCGTGTCTATTTCATGGGCATGGTGCGGAGGAGCGACATGAGAAGTTTCAGGAGGCACACGTATACACCGCTTTAGGATCGAAAGTATCTCTAGAGGGGGGGGTTAGACTACTTGACAAGATAAAAATTTAGCCTTTTTCCTAATTTTAGTTGAGGGGCGGATTTGACAGTTATTGCAAGTCAAGTAACCCTACACATGTAGTTCTAAGAGTGTAGCACCGGAATGTAAAACATGAAGTGTAAATTAAGGAGTAATCTAGGGAGATCAAACACATGAGGTTGACACGGCAATTTTTGGCATGGTTCCGTGCTATGGTACGTCCATATTAGTGGAGACTTCAACCTATTGAAGGTAACGACTGCGAGAGTCCACAGATGTCTCCACCCACAAGGGATCCACGAAGAAGCAGCCTTGTCTATTCCACCATGGCTTTTGGCCACAAAGGACTAGCCTTACTCATGGTAGATCTTCACGAAGTAGGCGATCTCCTTGCCCTTACAAACATCTTGGTTCAACTCCACAACACGAAGTAGGAGGCTCCCAAGCGACACCTAACCAATTGAGGAGGCACCACCCTCCAAAAGTTAATAGATGTGGTAGAATGATGAACTTCTTGCTCTTGTGCTTCTAAATATAGTCTCCTCAACACGAAATCACTCTCTCAGAGAATAGGCATGGGTAGGAGAGATTTGTTTGGTGGAAAGCAACATGGGGAAGCTAGAGATCAAGTTTCAAATGATTGGATTGGAATATCTTGGTCTCAACACATGAGTAGGTGGCTCTCTGTCGGAAAAATGGATCTGGCAATGAAGTGTGTGTTCCGAGTGCTTCTTTCACGAATGAGAGGTGGGTGAAGGGGTATATATAGGCAGCACACAAAATCAATCCATTACATCTAAAGTGGCAAACATGGTGACACCGAAGTCATCAACTCGATGGTACCGACTTGCACTAAAGGCAACAACTTTTGAATCTCGGTGGGACCGATATACACAACTTCGTGGCACCAAAAAGGTGGATAACGGTCAGATGACACAACTCGGTGACACCGATACGCAAACTCATAAATTCTGATTTTGTATACTGAGGCAACAGAAAGTTGGTCATCTTGAACTCGGTAGCATCGATATGGTTTCGGTTGCACGGATATGGTGGGAATGGCTAGGGTTCTGTCTCAGATCAAACTCTATGGGGCCAAAATGGGAAAGTTGGTGGCACCGAATTTGAGTGTGTGGAATTGGAGAGGATGGTTATGTGGGAAAAATGAGTGAGTATTTTGGTGGCTAACTTTGCGCACTTGAGCAACCAGTTCATTTTAATACCTCACCCCCTTTTAATAGTATTGGCTTTCCTATGGACTCAAAAGTGATTTCTCACAAATATAAAATGAGTAGTCTTCTATCTTGAATCTTGAGCCAATATTATTCCTTTCTTGCATCAAGGGGCATCTCCACATAAGCCTTTAGCCAAACCATCTTTTGAACTTTTCTGGAATATACTTGGATAAACATATTATTCCAATGATGCATATGTTGTGATCAATTATCAAAACCACCCTAGCGAGCAATTATGCTTTCAATCTCCCCTTTTTTTGTAACTGATAACAACATATAGATCAAAGCTTCGACAAAAGATATAATCAATGATTAGCATCGACGCTTTGAGAAGTATGTGAAAGGCAAGAGCTCCCCCTAAATTTGTGCATTATTTAAAATTTGCGTTTGAATGCAAATGCACAATCAATTAGGATCATGGGTCACTCTTCCATGTCACATACATCTTGGTGGTGCGCATACAAGATAAGAATGAATAGTAATCCACATGACACCAACAAGATAAGTGAATGAACATCACGTAGATAGCTAAAAGGATAATAACGTAACAGCAACCAAGCAAAGCGTACGATCAAACACAGGTAACTGGATAAAGTCGTCCAAAAAACGAAAGTTTTGTAAAACCAAATGAGAGCAAATAAAGTCAAAAGCTCTCTCTCTCTCTCTCTCTCTCAGCCCTATGATATGTACATTTCTCCCCCATTAGCAACAAGTTACCAAAAAGTTTAAAAAGTATAGAGCTAATCGTCTCTCTGGGCAGCTGATGACGAAGTCGACAGAAGACCGTCCATGAAGGCATCTATTGAGTGTCGTGGAGCTGGAGGACTGGATACTGGAGGTGCTTGAGCTAGAGCTGGTGCTGGAGCTGAAGGTGCAGATGCTTGAGCTGATGAAGTCTTTCTTGTCTCCGGAGCAGGAACAACAGCTGACCTAGGCTTGGTGCCGAACTGAGTGGTAGTGAGAGGAGGCGAGTCTTCATCATCATCATCATCGTCGTCATCACCATCATCTGGGTGTGGAATATGCACTGAGTCAACTTCATGTTGAATCTCTTTGGCTATAGTGGTCAACTCTGTTACCTTCACATCCATGTCATGAATCTTTCTTTCCACGACTCTCTCTAGGCTTTTCTGATTTTGCAGCATCTCCGAGATGTTCTTCTCCATACCTTGGACAAAGTTATCTAGAAATGTCATTTTGCTCAGCTTGAGTTCTGAGCTATGGAACTGGTTGTGGCTCATTTCTAGCAGCCTCGGCTTCAGCTGCCTCTGCCGCCATTCTAGCTGCAGCTGAGCTGAGATCATTGTCATCCATCACCACTTCATTGTCTTCAAATTCTGACTGAAGGTAAAAATAGGGACGATCAAGTAGATATGCATGCTTTCCTAGCTTGGCATTGATAAGCATTTAAATGTACGGGACATATCCACAAGATCTTTTGTGATTAGTAGCACTCCTCCAGATAGTCTCTATAGTCAGTCCATCACTTTGAATCTAGTGTGGGAGTCCAAATGGTGCACCATATTGATAGAGTGTCCTCTAATCATCCAATCATCACCTAATTTAGGCATCAAGCTGTGTCTCGGAATGGCTTTAGTTGTGGGTATCCCTGCTTGCAATAAGTATACTCAGCCCATCTTGTGAGTTGCCAAAAACTTGTGAGGAATTGGCTTGTACATATTGGCCATGGAGTTGTGGCTCATCATCGGCTCAGGGTACACATCAACATCACTCTCTTTCTGCTTAGGGGTACCAATGACAGTGGCCCACTCATCAATCGTTGCCTCATACTTGTGACCATCAGTCATCGAGACAATAGAACCATCTTCGTAGAAATGAACAGTTGAGTAAAATTGCATGATGAGTTCATCATTCCATGGGGTCATCTATTTTCCAACAAAATCTTCAATGTCTACAGACTTGAAATTGGCTTGCACATGGGGAAAGGAATTTTCATTGGCTTTGATGTAAGCCCAGTGAACACATCTCATGTCACTAACAGCTGGACTTTTTTCATACAAGACAAGCTCATAGAAGTCTTGTTGTTCCTTGGTGTGAAACCTTGGATCAATAGAAATTCTTGTCCTTATGGCATATGGATCTGCAGCTGTCCATTTCCTCAGACATGCATCTTTCCTCTTCTTCATATCTTCGGCTACTGGATGTGCAGCATTGTGCAGTGGTAGATTTGGTCGGAGCTTTTTGAGAATTGGTGCATTCTCTTCTTCTTCCAGTATAGCAAAGGCACTGGAAGCAGGGCCTTTCTCCTTGGCAGCTGCAGGAATATCCTTTGTAGTCTTCCTATGAGCTACAACCCTTTTAGCCTTAGAAGGAGGCTTAGGAGTAGATTTCCTGGGCATGGCATCAACCATGAGCTTCTTCTTCTTAGGAGGAGCTAGGTTCTCATCCTCTCAAGCAACATCTTCTGGTTCCTCATACATGGAAGTTTTTCTCCCAATAACATGAATTACCCTCTTCCTATCTCTCTTCACACCAGCCTTCTTATTAGGTTTATCAGTGGAGAATGTCGTACTTTGCCTTGCAAACTCGGGAGCTCTAAGATCAGCAGGTTTCTTTTACCAAATGCTCTGGCTCACGTAAATCCGACAGAAGCCTCAGACATATTGAGGGAGTGCTACTTCAATAACGTCAAAGGTATTAAGAATGCTTGTAGCTATAACATACTGTTAAATAAATTATGAAAACAGATGCAGCAGGCTAGTTATGAAGATTTTTTAGTAAGACTTGCGTCAGCATATGAAGGTTATCAATTCTATTTGCCAGCGTTCATGGACTTCCGTGGTAGAATCTACTGTTCAGGTGTATTGCGTTTTCATGAGCGTGATTTGTCAAAAAGTTTATTACTCTTTTCTGCCGATCATCCTCAACCTCAAGCACAAAACCACGTGTCGGAAAAAAAGAATCTCAGTCAACACTTAGCATGTGCTGCAGCCTTTAAGTATCAAAAGTTCTCGAACTTAGATGATGCCCGTAAATGGTATAACGAACACCAGACTGAAATGTTTACTTCGGACGAAAGTTTCATTCAATTTGCTGCGCAAGCTAGTGATCCATTTTTTTCATAGCCAAGATCCTTTCTCAGGATGAAGGAGTGAGTAATTATCATCAGGTTCCAGTGACCCAAGATGCGAGTGCGAGTGCATATCAAATTATGAGTTATCTCTTGCTTAACTTAGAAATGCGTAGGAGAACGAATCTTCTTCCATCTTCAGACGGTAAAATCCAAGATGTGTACATGTGCTTGCGGGATGAGCTTAATAAATTCTTGGATACCAGATTGAATAATGTTAGTAGTAGTAATTAGAAGAAAAAAATCATAGATGCTATGTTAACCAGAAAGTTCGTCAAAGGATTGTTTATGCCACTTGTATATGGGAAGACAGTACTAACTTTTAGTTTCTAAAGATGTTACCCATATGAGAATAAGTAGAAACATGATTCATAATTGCATGAAAATGAAGAATGAACAAAGACAAAGAGAACAGGGTTGTATCTAATTGTACTAATATTGGGATTAAGTAATTTCTGCTTTGCTAGATCATGCCATCATCCATCTTGACTTTTGTTGAGTTGCCTAGGCTAGCTTCGCTCACACCAAACTCATAGTGCTGCCACAGGCATCAGTTCAATTGATCCTGCTACAGGGAATCGGCACTCTCTTTTTTTCTTTTTCTTTTTCTTCCCCTTAGGCTTCTTAGACCCCTTATTTTGATTATTTGTAAAGGTTATATTATCTTTAGGGGTCATTTATATATTAGAGGTATAATCTTTGGGATTCTTGTTGGTAGGTTGGGGCACCTCTTTGTTGACCATTGGGGGTGGTGTAACTGGGTGCATAACAGCTTCCTTTGGATGCTTATCATCAACTGACTTTGAGATTATCTCTTCACGCAGTTTATAAAATGCTGACTCCAGACTCGCAATATACTGATCTTTTTCTTGATCTTTCTTATGCAGTATAGCCATTTCTGACTCCAGACGTGATATATGCAGATCCCTTTCTTTTGTATTATTCTGAAGTATAGTTATTTTTGACTGCATACTAGCATTTATCTCCTACAAATTCTTTCATTCATATTTTAGAATAGTGCTTTCTTCTCCACCAAAGTATATTATATACTTAGGTTCAGTATCAACCCATTTATTTTTATTATCAAACACAGGGTTCCTTTTGTTATCTACTTGGATTCCAATGTTAACTTGTAAGCATTTTTTAGCTATTTCCAGTGTGTGCCAATCTATTCTGAATGAAGATTCCACGGTGCCCTGCTTAGTTCGAGACAGATCGGCGTATTGTGAGACAAACCATTCATAATCAACCAAGTCTTTCTAGACCCTTGTGCTTTAGAATTATATCACCAGTGGGTGTAAGTAACGTATAAATTTTTGGTGCTAAGAAGTATGCATTCTTTTGGTGCTAAGAAGTATGCATTCTTTACAATGTGCTCCTGTTTTAACTTACCCAATTCGATAAATGAGATTTCATCTTCAGGAAGAGGATTTCCTAGAATAGCTCCTTTTGTATCTGTGTAGTAACAGTCAGGTCTGCTAATATATTGGTACATATGAATACGAGCACATGCTGTAATAGCCGCTGAGATTTGAACAGCTATGTTAGTAGGAAGATTCCAGTCAGATGAGTTGTCAACATGTCCCGTTTTGCTATTCTAACTGACCATATAGTAATGATCGCTTAGCATGTCACCTGAGATGAAATAGGAGTTCTGTATCAAATACTCATATCGTTCCTTTTTGCATACCTCCGTTATAGTACTTTCCGGATTTCTAAAAAATCTACCGTATAGCGAGTTCATGAGAATCTTGTAAACATATGCCATAGCATCATCACCACTTTTCTTAGCTTCTTGTCTGCTGGCGAAGAGGTCTAACACAAAGCTTTCGAAAGGACTAATCATCTCCTCAAACAAGTAACCCCTGAGTGGTATAATCTGGTAACCCAAATCGGGGGCATACTTCAGCTCTTCGCTGTAATATACACCCAAAAATTTCCCCGTTGGGAAAAGTAGTGTATTATTTTTCTTTTTGTATGGCAAGAATGGGCGAGTAATAGTAGTAGGACAAACAACATAAGCCTTTTACAATCAATTTATTGAGCCCGAAGCATCACACCAGCTAAAAGACGAATATCTTGTTCCATATAATCCAACAATTGGGCCCTATTATCCTTGAGAGAAGACACTTGAACCTCGTCATGTGCTATTGACCCTTTTGTACCTAAGTGCGGACATAAAGTCTTAGCCAATGTTTCTAGACTATTAGGGAGTAGAGTGTAGGAATCTCGTAGATTGAACAACAATTGATTCCGCCCAGATGGAGTAATCCTAGAAACAGATAACTGGTAAAGCTTATTGTTCCTCATCACAGGTTTAATGGAGTACTCGACCATATGAGTTGCTAAAAACTTCATTAAGAGAATACCATCGAATCGTGAGAAATTGTGGAAGTAAACGGTTTTCACGTCATTATGTTTAGATACCAGTTGGGCTATACGCTCTATAAATTCTACCAACATTTTTTTACTCCTTTCTTTAAAGGAAGGTAATATAAAATTGTATTCCTCACTAAAATATGTGTCTATTTGATCATCTATGTCAATGGGTAGAAAAGCCCGCCCTATAATCTGAAGTAGTCTTCGACTAGGTATATAAAATGGATAAAAAGAAAGAAGGGGAGGAGAGGAGATAGATGCATTTCACTAGGCGTATATGATATTGGAAAGAATGGAATCGAGTAAGCTTAGGCCAACCGATAAGTCATCTTTGTGTAACTTCCCCTATGCCTACTTCTAAGCTAAAGTAAGGAAATAGGGTGAGATAAGCAAGAATGAGCCGAACGAAGACGTAAGGTTTGTTTAGATGTAGTCTTTGTGCTTTTCAAGTTGCTTCTTGCGAAATCAACTAAGTTCGAAAAAGCCATGCCCAGGTTTCCGGGAGTTTAGATAAGATATGTCAGCTGTTGGAGGATCAATATTATCGGGGGGATCCATATATTATGAGGGAGTATAGAGAGGGGGTCTAGAGATAGTACAGTCTGTAGTGAACCTATTCATTAAATGGACTTTTCCCTTACCTCTCATCAGCTTCCCTTTCCCTCGCCGGTGCAGTGCCATCTGGATACCTCGTAAATAAATCAAGCAGGCCGGCTAGTAAGCGGTCCCGAGGGGCTATCTTCTCTCCCATGCTGGTGCCTTGCTTAACTCAAGTATAAAGTGAAAATTAAAGCCAAAATCCGGGGTGATAAAATTCCATTTGAATCTTGAGATCCAAGAAGAAGGATAGCTTCATGAGTTCGTTCTGACTCCTAGCTTAGCTGGAAAGCTTTTGCTTGTATCTGGCAGTGGGTGTAACATCCATCATACTCAAACAGAAGAAGGTTTGCTTATCTAGCTCCAAGGCAGTTATAATCATTTACAGAACCTGGGTTTGCACCTACTGAGGAGGAGAAAGGGCCGACGACCCATACTAGAACTCCAAGATAAGATCTTTCAGTCGATCAGACAGCCGAGGCCTTTAATAAGGTCTGGTTGTGCCAACGAGTTCTTCTAGTTATGAATCGCCGTAGGGAGGTAGCATTACATTTGTATTAGCAAAATAGAGCTCCTCATAGAAAAGAATGGCGAAGAAAGTGTTAGAGTACTCTCTTTCTGTTCAGTCCTAGAACTTATTCTTTTCCGATCGACCTATCAACAGTAGTGATCATACCCCGTCGAGCGAGTTAGGAGCTGCTCACAAAGAAGGCCGAAACCAGATGAGATGGCCGAAGCAGATACCAGAGAATAGGTTCCTTCACCGAAGTCTACTTTATTTTAGAATTCAAATTCAATTGATGCTTCACAGGCTGACCATTTAAAATAGGTGGAAACGGGAGACTGGAGAAGATGATCACACTTTGGAAGAGAGACAATCGCGTACCTGCCCCGGGAGGGGGCTTTTGTTCGATACAATCACTGAACTCAACCGCTTAGACTGGAGATGGCACTTGAAAACTCGTACAGAAATCTATCAACTTGACTTAGAGGAAGAAGTGGCAGGGGGTAGGTCGGCTGTTTTAAGTCCAGATGGTTCCTCTTGTTGGCATGGCATTGGTATGCCTCGCTATCCTTAAATCTATGGACAGGGGAGATAGAACTTTTGCTTTTCGATACCCCGAGCCGATACATGAAAAAAGAGGGATAATAGTAGTAGCAAGGGTGCTGTATTGGGTCAGTCAAAACTTACTACTTCCACATTGGTAAACGGCTCCGCCGTAGATCTATCATACAAATTTCTATTCTGGAAAAGCGAACCCGCTGATAAAGAATTTTATACCGAGGTTGGAGTTAGTCAACTCAATAATGATACTCTCCCTCTTGGGGCCTTCAGCCGAAGTCGAGTCGTCAGGAGAGAATGCATAAGATACGATTGTAATATCAATAAGCGGAGGAGGAGAAGTAGAAGACAGGCAGGATGATAAGTTCAATTAAAGATTTCTCTCCGCGGGAATACCTTCCACGGAAGGTAAGATCATCAATAGTAGGATGTTGCACCCTACTCATCTCAGCCTCTTAGAGCAAGGTACTAGTTATTATTGATTGTTTTACTATCAGCCTCTTTCATTTCGTAACACATGAATTATCTATTTGTGTAATCACCATCATTCCTCGACATACCTCATGACTATCCAAACTCCGCTCTGCCTCTTCTAAGCAAGGAACTAGATCTGTATCCTCTGATCTCTAATCGGTTTTACATGGTGCAACCACCTGGTCATTGAGGAATTATCTAACTAAAAAGTATATATACCTTGTACGTTTCCTCTGCAACATATCCACCTATTCCAGATCTCGGAAGTTCAATTCAATTAAATATAAAAAAAATCATAGTAATGAATCTTTGGAATGGAATCCATAGTATCGTGCATTGGAATGGAAAAGTAGAATAATCAAGACATGGATCTAGTATCAACATGACTCAACTTCCATTCTCATGACCCAACTTATTCAATCCTCAGTCAAAATGTAACATAACATCACTTATAAGAAATTATCAAACGAATGGAATCGAAACCTGGAACCGGAACTGCAACCAAGCTATCTGATGAGGGAATAGCGCCATTGAGAGTCATGTCAGAGTCATGCCCTTTGGCCCGATACAGAAGAAAACAGAAAATAGGTTCTTGTCGAGCTTCAAGAAGAAGACCGATAATGTGGCAAAGGAAAGCATCACTGGAGGCTCTAAGGATGATGTCATCGATATAATAGGAGGTAAGCAGTGTGACTACCAACCTTGTACACAAACTGCGAGGTGTCGGTGCGAGCTGCAACCAAATCCAATGGTGGAAGCAAACCAACTTAAAAATTGCTGTAGGGTGATATACCAGCTTATAGCTTTGAGTGCTCTTAAGGTAAGGTGGTGCTTAAGCCGCACTCTTGGCTTTAAGCATACCGCTCTCCTGTGAAGATCAGTTGTACCAATGCTCCATTTTCCGTAGTCGTACCAGATCTACATAGTACTCTTTTTCCATTCCTGGTGGTAATAAATAGTACGTGCTTTTATTGATTAAAGTCTGAATCGTGTAAGAAATTGGTGATAGTGATTTGAATGTGTATTGGTACAATATGAAGTATCCTCTGTACTACTTTAAAGTATTGGTACAATATGAAGTCTCCATACCACTCTTTTTTTTCTATTCCATTCAATTCCTTCAATAGGTGTAAAAATGCATTTGAACTTTCTTACTCGAAAGCTGTTTGCGCAGGAGGCGATAGCAGAGTAGCTGAATTTCACACTCAAAGTGTTGAGGCCTATTCTTTGATGCAGGGTAGAATACCAAAGTGTGTACCAGTTTGAGAATAAGCATGCGCGGTCTTCTTCAAACCGAAGGGGAGAGCCCCAGTAAGATAAGATTGAATTCATCTCGGAGCTTTGGAATAAGAAGATGGACCAAGCACCCACCAACTTAATTGTGAGACGAGCAGCTAAAGTAGTTACTAGACCCATTATAGAGATCGGAGGAAGAGAGTTCACTTTCGTTCGAAGGTGGTCCATGAGCTCACTCTGGTTAGAATGAATCCCGACAAACAACATAAGATAGCTGTCAATACTCCTTTTTTGCTTACTTTGGAGATCCCGATCGTCCGGAGAAGATGTAAAGACATACAGTCCACCTAAACTACAATTTCAACAGCGAGCGATATAGGTACCGTTGTATTTTATCTAAGCACGCTAGTCGAAGGAAGAAGTAGTCGAAGAATAGGTTCCACCAGGCTGTAATAGACGATTTGAGCCGGCCTTTTGGTACCATTTCGAAGGTGATTACTTACGCATTTCAGGAAAGCAATGAAGAGAAGGGCATATATATCCTTGGCCCTGCCGTACGACGAAAGCTGTTCTTTAGAAATCAAGTGAACCATTGGTTTCGCCACAAGGGATGTACTAGTTATGACTTAGAGAAATAGTGATTGATGCTCAATTAGCTAGGGCTGCTAGTTGACTGTATAGAAATAATATTGTGCCTCTAACTCACGCCCCTTAGACTCGAAAGTACTAAGGCACTTATTACGGTGAGGCAACGAACCACCATTATTGAAAACCCTTCTATCTAGACTCCCGCCGTGCTTCTAGACTCCCCCCGTGCTTCTCGCGAGCAGTGGTTAGTGAGGTACTAGAAACCATATTTTTTGCATTGCCTGAAAGAAAGTAGTATATTAGCGAGTCTCGCAGGTGACCTAGCCGGGTGGGTACGATTAATCTCACAACCATGCTGAATTTGAAAGCATTTCAATCTATCGAAAATCAAGTCAACCGTGGTTGGTATTAACTGGTGGTTTACCTGACTTGTTGTTCAAAACCTTGAGCGAATCAAACCTCTAATGCCTTTTCCATACCTTGGACCTGGCGCCTCTCTTTTCTCTTTTCCTTCTCTTTAGTGGATGTGGTGGCATGTGCTTCATCCCTCCTTTTAGGGTTAATGCTATCAATGGTGAATCGATCATTCGCTATCCTTTTTTCTGGGATCTGCTCTTTTCAGTGGAAGGTTTGAGGGAAGATAAGATTAATGGGTCAATAACCTGCTTATCTTTCCAAGTAAGGCAATGAAGTTCCATATTTCTGTATCTTTCTTATCTCGGGATCTGCTGCTCTGTTCCCTTAGATGCAATAGTTTACTGATCCGGTTTTCCCTAATTTCAATAGTGAGGAGGATGTCCAATAAAAATACTATATTCTAGTATCTGACCAAAGGGAAGAATGAAAATAAATAGAGATAGAGGTCTCGGAAGTAGGGCCTATTAAAAGTACAGTGCCTTCTTGTTCATGTTCTTGTGATCGATTGATTCAATTGGATTAAAGGGAAGAGAACACCCAAACTACTAGCAAAAAGCACTTTCACCTGGCTAGCACATAGCAAGGTTAGTTTAGTTTGCTTGGAAGGGGAGCATTCCAAATGCATAACTCGAAATGACACTAAAGACTAAGGCTAGAACATCTATAGTGACAGACGAGGGCGAATCGTAACTAGAAGAAGGCCTCCGAACTGCTTCAAATCAAGAAATTGTGGGGAGCTTTTGGTCAAGTCTTGGAAGGGACTCCCATCCCAGAGTGTGAAAGCTCTCGGGAGAAAGGAATCGACAACAAAACTGGAGCTGCCCTTTCTTTGGTTTAGTAAGAAGCTTCCTCAAGTATGTCGATTTGTAGTACGGTTAGTTCACTCGAATCCACTGACTTCATGCACGGGGACTCGACCATCAATCCTTTCTTGTGACGAGATGTGACTCGGTACTCTGAAACCTCTTTAAAAGGAGGGGCGGTGGGGTAAGGTAATTGAAGTAACTGGCCAATATTAAGATTAGGCATAAGCATAACAAACTGATGCATCCGAAGACGGTGAATCTAGAATAGAGGCCGGGTGGGGAAGCAAAAGATGCAAGAGAGCCTTTTTCCGGGAAGGAAGGGACGACCGAGAACAATGTCCTTTCTCGTGCCTAATGCCTAATGCCTAAGCGGGAGTGCCCCTCTGTCTGCTACTTTACACTACTCCTTGAACGTGTCCTCTCGGCTCTCCTCGAAACTATTCCGAAGTTTTGAATTCCATTTCTATGTATAGGTTCTAAGCATATGAGAGAAAGGCGGATGAAAGGCAGTGACCCTAATTTCCGAATCTTGCCCCGAATAAGTAAGGTTTCGGGGAAGTTAGAAGCCTTTCGGGCTGAATAGGGGCGGTGAGAGGGTGTAGTGTAGTAAAGGAGGTGGGCTTAGAGCGAGCAAGCAAAGTAAGGCAAAGCTTTATCGCAAAGAGGGCAGATGAATGAATTGGTTCCAGGGTATGCCTTCCGAAGTATGCCGGGCAATAAGGGCAAGGAAGGCTGCGGGAAGAGTTTCAGGACTAGGCCAGAGGACTCCTGTCCATAAGGCTAGGAAGGCAGGAGCAAAAAGATTGAACTAGCCCACGCATCTGCTCCCCTCTCAATCCACCAATAACTCCCGTCTCCCAGCATCTCATTCCCCCACCCCGTCGTCGAGAGCAACCAGCCCTTCTCAATAGAATTTGTGTGCCATTGCCTGAATGTCAATTTGCCCCTCTTGTACGAAAAGAAGCATATCCGAATAAAGGTACCAAGGTAACCCTTAGAGTCAAAGCATTTTTAGCTATTAAGGACTTACTGAAAAGGCTAAAAAAAACAGGAATCAGTTGGAGAAACTAAGGACCAGGTTCACATTATCAGTGAGCGCGGATAAGAACGTTTCCTGGAATTCCACATCCCATATTGACTCTACCATCCCTAACGTTGGCCACTAAGTCCAATCTGACCTATCTCAAATAAGATCTTTTAGGATCAATTGGTTAGGCATCCCTCTTCTTTGTTTGCATAAGGCCACTAGCCATCTAATGTTCGCTATCCTTCATCTTTCGATTAGCGAGATGATCTTAAAAACTACAGGCCTAAAATTTGCCTTTCTTAAGACCCTGTTGTACATATTTTCAAAATGTTCCATCATTGGGTATAAGTAGAATCTTCATAGCCCAAAAAAACACAGTCAAAGTCAAACATTTGTCGGTGGCATAGGGTTGTGTTTGAAGAAATGGAGTTTCGTTGTTCGTCACATGAAACTCTGCACTTAGGGATCAGCCTCACAAATATGCTCTTCGAGCTTTGAAACCGTCTTCTTTGTGGACTCGGCTGTAGGCTATATATCCATGGCTTGTTGAGATCCCCTTCCTCCTTCCTTTCTCACTGGAAAAAGCAGTAGTTGTCAATCGACGACCAGTTATCAATCAATTTGATGAAGGTAACAATATCCTCCTTGAAATCCATATAATCATTCCCTGCAAAATCAACAAGATTCTCCCTCCTCTTATGGCTCAAAGGCTCAACCTGGCTAGTAAGTCAGCATAGGAGAGGAGCACTCATTCATCTTGTGGTGGGCTGGCTTACTACTCCCTGATATTAGCTCACAGCAGTTAAGCAATTCCGAAATCAGTTTGTTGCCCTGCAAAGTCTTTGACCTTGGGTATATGAGTAGGAGACTTAGGACAGTAGCGTCGATAGGCAGTAGGGCAAGCTGCCGGATTGACAGACACTTATTAGGACAGTGGGTAAGCTACTTAGGCTAGGGAATAGGTACACATAGGTCAGATACGCGGGCAAGTCTCAATAACCAAAGTAGGAGTTGATGAGTGACTTTCTTCTTCTCTATTCCTTCTTACTAGACTGGATGGATTCCTTTCTGTAAACTGAGTTAATGGAGTCAAGAAAGAAGCTAGTACAGTAGGCATTCTTATTCAGTAAAATAAGTCACTGGTAGGCAAGACTTTCTCTCGAGAGTCAGAGATTCGAGACGACTTTCGCAGATGTTCAATCTTGCGAGGCGTATGAGCCAGATTTTTAGTACTCTCCCGACCTGTTAGAGGCCACCCTAATAAGAGGAGATTGCCGGGAAAATGTTGCTCAACAAGACAGTAACCAACTCGAAAAAGGAGACCCTGGCATAACAAGTGGTGATCTCTGTACTAGAATAGAAGCCCTGCTAATTGTGAAGAACCCACAACCGGGAGCGTTAGCAACTGGATTTTACCACACTCCGTTATACCCTCCCTTGGGGGGTGGCTTGGTGCTAACGTAGGACTTTCGGAGACCTTCCTGAGTGGCCATAACTTCTACTGTGATTTAGTTTGGAGCGGTCTTGCTCTTGTTGTTCAGTTGTTGCGCGTCCTATTCTGATATTTAGGACCAAGAGGTACTGGATTCTCTTTCGGGTAGGCCCTGAAAGGAGAAGAAAGGATGAAATGCCAACGGACGTCTGTCTATTCTCTAATTCACCCGATCCCTATCCGCTTTCCAAAAAGGAAGAATGCATGAACCACGGCGGAGGAGAAAGGACGGATCACCTGCCGATCTTTTACAAAACTATGCCAGAATTGCATACTCTTTCATGACAGTCTTCTTAGGAGCCTTTGGAGGAACTAAAATTTCCTCTCGCACAAAATCTGAGTTCTCTTCATCTGAATTAAGCTTCTTTCTCTCCCTGGTGGCTGATGACCCACAAGTATAGGGGATCAATCGTAGTCCTTTCGATAAGTAAGAGTGTCGAACCCAACGAGGAGAAGAAGGCTCTGATAAACGGTTTTCAGCAAGGTAATAACTGCAAGCACTGAAAGTAGCGTTAACAAGTGATGGTGTAGTGAGGTGAAACGTAGCAAGTGAAAAGTAACAAGTAACAAGTAGTAGCAACGGTGCAGCAAAGTGGCCCAATCCCTTTTATAGCAAGGGACAAGCCTGAACTAAATCTTATAGGAAGTAAAACGCTCCTGAGGACACACGGGAATTTCTGTCATACTAGTTTCATCATGTTCATATGATTCACGTTCGTTACTTTGATAGTTTGATATGTGGGTGGACCGGCGCTTGGGTACTGCCCTTACTTGGACAAGAATCCCACTTATGATTAACCCCTCTCGCAAGCATCCGCAACTACGAAATAAGAATTAAGACAACGTCTAACCAGAGCATTAAACTAGTGGATCCAAATCAGCCCCTTACGAAGCAACGCATAGACTGGGGTTTAAGCTTCTGTCACTCTAGCAACCCATCATCTACTTACTACTCCCCAATGCCTTCCTATAGGCCCAAATATGGTGAAGTGTTATGTAGTCGACGTTCACATAACACCACTAGAGGAAAAACAACATACAACATATCAAAATACCGAACGAATACCAAATTCACATGACTATTATTAGCATGACTTATCCCATGTCCTCGGGAACAAAAGTAACTACTCACAAAGCATAATCATAATCATGATCATAGGTGTAATGAGTAGCATCAAGGATCTGAACATAAACTCTTCCACCAAGTAATCCAACTAGCATCAACTACAAAGAGTAATCAACACTACTAGCAACATTACAAGTACCAATCGGAGTCGCGAGACGGAGATTGGTTACAAGAAATGAACTAGGGTTTGGAGAGGAGATGGTGCTGATGAAGATGTTGATGGAGATGACTCCCCTCCGACGAGAGGAGTGTTGGTGATGACGATGGCGATGATTTCCCCCACCGGGAGGGAAGTTTCCCCGATAGGATCGTCCTGCCGGAGCTCTAGATTGGTTCTGCTCAAGTTCCGCCTCTTGGCGGCGGAGAATCCACGAAAAAGCTCCACCCTAGATTTTTTTTCCGGACGAAACCCTTCATATAGCAAAGGAGGGGGGCCAGTGGGCCACTAGGGTGCTCACAAGCCCTGACGCCGCAGCCAGGGGGGTAGGCCGCGGCCACCAGGCTTGTGGGCCCTTGGCAGCTCCCCTCTGGCACTTCTTTCGCCCAATATTTTTTATATATTCCCAAAAAATTCCACGTTGATTTTCAGGGCATTTAGAGTTGTGCACAATAGAGGACTCGGACTTGCTCCTTTTCCAGTCCAGAATTCCAGCTGCCGGTATTCTCCCTCTTCAAATAAACCTTGCAAAATAAGAGAGAAAAGGCATAAGTATGGTACCACAAAGTATCATAAAGCGATAAATATCAACATGAAAGCATGATGCAAAATGGACGTATCAACTCCCCCAAGCTTAGACCTCGCTTGTCCTCAAGCGAAAACCAAGATCCATAAACATGTCCACATGTTTAGGGATGAAGGTGTCGATAAAACATAATACGTACATGAGGGCATCATGATCACACATAGAACAGCAATATATCATAAAGATTCTTGTGGGAAAGTAACAATTCCTTCACAAAGCAAAGCATGAAACAAAAACCTTACCGAGAAGTAGCCAACAACAGTCCATAGTCATTGAAGCAATTGCAATTTATCATATCATCAGGGAGAGTCAAAGAAGAGCTTGTAAAGCAAATCCACATACTCAATCATCTCTTTTGTTTTCCATAATTGTTACAACTCACGTGGTACTCATGGTATCAAAGTTTCAGTTGGACACAGAGAAAGATAGGGGCTTATAATTTTGCCTCCCAACCATTTACCTCAAGGGTAAAGTCAACAATAATAAAGCATAAGTACTCATCTCCAAGTTGACATACGAATATAGATCTTTCCCTAGCATATGACATCACCAAGATAAAGGCGAAAAAAGGAATTGCGAAGATCACCATGACTCTTTCAAGGGCAAAAAGTAAAGGTACAAGATAGGCCCTTCGTAGAGGGAAGCAGAGGTTGTCATGCGCTTTTGAGGTTTGGATGTGTGTCCTCTTAGTGTGGAGGAACGTCACTTTATATTGCCTCCTGTGATAAAGAACTTTATTATGCAGTCTGTCGCTTTTATGTCTTCCTCATCACAGGTTCGTATAAAGTTTTTTTCCACACACTAATAGATCATACATATTAGAGAGAAATTTTTATTGCTTCCACCGATGACAACTTACTTGAGGGATCTTATTCAATCCATAGGTAGGTATGGTGGACACTCATGGAAAAACTGGGTTGAAGGTTTATGGATGCACAAGTAGTATCTCTACTTGGTGCGGGAGTTTTGGCTAATATGAGGTGGAAGCAATCGTCACATGCTAAGGGATCTCTAATCATATAACATTGTTTGGAACCAAGCAAACACAATTCATTATGTTGTCTTCCTTGTCCAACATCTACTTCTAAGCATGTAATAGTTTGGTGAGTGCTCACAATTGTAAAAAGTGTTTAAGATGATATATTTATATGTGAACCTCTCTTTCCTTATTACTTCTTATTAATTGCAACAATGTCTGGGGTCTATGTTGGTCTATTCTCAACAAGTTTCAATCATCATACTTGTTGTATGTGAAGCTATCACTTTCCATAAGATCATCTCATGATCTTTCATGCTATCGTTCTTTTCATACTTTTGATCACGACACAAAACAAAGCCCTTGACTAAGATACTCTTTATTATATAGCTCGCAAGCTCGAATACATCGGGGGAGACACAAGGCAAAAGACTCAAACTAAACACTAAAACTTATTCCACTAAAAGAATAAATAAAAACTGAAAAGGAAAGAACTTTAAACAAAGGTAAAAGCAAAAGATATAAAGGTGATATGATACCAGGGCAACTCCCCCAAGCTTGGCAAAAGCCAAGGGAGTTGCCCATACCAATGATTAGTTGTCTTCCTTTGGTGGTGATGGTGGTGGAGTCTTTGCCTTTGATTCCAAGAGAGCTATCAATCTTTGATTTATACCTTGGAGATCTGCAACATGGTTCTCCAGCAAAACAACTTCACGAGAAAGGGAAATATTGCGAGAACGAGTTGTTTCACAAAACCTCAAGAGTTCAATCAAGGATGGAGACAACACGGGGATGAAGGGTTGGAGAAAATCCACTCCTTCAACGTCTTCAATGTTGAACATAGGTTGAACTTCCTCCCTAGCTTGGGTTTTCTCCTTAGCTTTGTCCGTGGCTTCCGTGACTTCTACTCTTTTCAGATCAGCATCTGCTTCTTCATGAACTTGAGGGAGATTATTCTCCCCAATAGATTCATGAGTCATCTTTGCTCTAAATCCGCGGCACACAACAGGCTCGAAACGAAAACAGAGGAAAACTGCGCGATACGGAGATCAAAACCTTCGGGCATATAAATAATGATTTTTTCTGGACCAGAAGGAGTGCTCCGCAAGAAAACAGAGTCCAGGAGGCACATGAGGTGCCCACAAGCCCTGTCGCCGCTGCCAGGGGGGCCGCGGCGACCAAGCTTGTGGCCGCCTCGTGCGCTCTCCACTGCTTTTTATTTTTCTAATTTTCCATAAATTTCAAAATGGAGAAAATTTCCTATTGGAAAAGTTTCGGAGTCCAATTACTTACCGAAACACATATCTCTTCATTTTCAGGGTCTGAAACAGGCTGATAAACATCCCTTATGTACTCCTCTGGAGTTATAATATTGATGATATTGGTCTCAACATTTATGGGAGTACCAGAGATATAATGCTTGATTCTTTGCCCATTTACCACTCTAAGAAAATTACCTTCCGTGTTATTGATTTTGATGGCACCGGAGCGATATACTTCCTCGACAACGTAGGGACCTTCCCATTTAGAGAGAGGCTTGCCTGCGAAGAATCTTAAGCGAGAATTGTATAGCAGGACATAATCACCTTCATTGAACTCACGTTTTTGTATTCTTTTATCGTGCCATCTCTTAACCTTTTCCTTGAACAACTTGGCATTCTCATATGCCCGGGCCCTCCATTCATCTAATGAGCTGATATCAAACAACCGCTTCTCATCGGCAAGTTTGAAATCGAAGTTGAGCTCTTTGATTGCCCAATAAGCTTTGTGTTCCAGCTCAAGAGGTAAATGACAGGCCTTACCGTAAACCATTTTATACGACGACATGCCCATGGGATTCTTATAAGCAGTCCTATAAGCCCATAGTGCATCGTCAAGTTTGCTAGACCAATTCTTTCGAGATCTATTGACAATCTTTAGTAAGATCAATTTGATCTCCCTATTACTCAACTCCACTTGACCACTAGACTGAGGATGATAAGGAGATGCAACTCTATGGTTGACATCATACTTAGCGAGCATCTTGCGGAAAACACCATGAATGAAGTGTGAACCGCCATCAGTCATCAGATATCTACGGACTCCAAATCTTGGGAAGATGACTTCTTTAAGCATCTTAATAGAGGTGTGGTGATCAGCATTTCTAGTGGGGATAGCTTCTACCCAATTAGTGACGTAATCAACAGCAACTAAGATGTGAGTATACCCATTGGAACTCGGGAAGGGTCCCATATAATCAAAGCCCCATACATCAAATGGTTCAATGACAAGTGAATAGTTCATAGGCATTTCCTAACGTTTACTGATGTTCCCTATTCTTTGGCATTCGTCACAAGACAAGACAAACTTACGGGCATCCTTGAAGAGAGTGGGCCAGTAGAAACCTGATTGCAATACCTTATGAGCAGTTCTATCTCCAGCATGGTGTCCTCCGTAGGCTTTGGAATGACACTTCTGCAGGATATGTCCCTGTTCATGTTCAGGCACACAACATCTAATAACACCATCTACTCCTTCCTTATAAAGGTGGGGATCATCCCAAAAGTAGTATCTCAAATCAAAGAAGAATTTCTTCTTTTGCTGGTAGGTGAAACTGGGTGGTATGTATTTAGCTACGATATAGTTTGCGTAATCAGCATACCACGGTGCACTATGTGAAGGGCGGATGACATTCAATTTCTCATCAGGAAAACTGTCATCAATAGGTCGTGGGTCATCAAGGACATTCTCTAGCCTAGACAAGTTATCTGCTACAGGGTTATCAACACCCTTTTGGTCAATAACGTGCAAATCAAATTCCTGTAGCAGGAGAACCCATCTGATTAGCCTAGGCTTAGCGTCCTTCTTCTCCATAAGGTACTTAATAGCAGCATGATCAGAGTGAATAGTGACTTTGGAGTCAACTATATAAGATATGAACTTTTCACATGCAAACACGAATGCTAAAAACTCCTTCTCCGTAGTAGCATAGTTCCTCTGGGCACTGTCTAGAGTTTTACTAGCGTAGTGAATACCATTCAACTTCTTGTCAACTCTTTGTCCTAGAACATCACCGACAGCGTAATCACTAGCATCGCACATGATTTCAAAGGGCAAGTTCCAATCAGGTGGTTGAACAATAGGTGCGGTTATCAAGGCCTTCTTAAGTATTTCGAAAGCTTCCTCACAATCCTGATCAAAAACAAAAGGAACATCCTTCTGCAAGAGGTTGGTAAGAGGCTCCAGAGATCTTAGAGAAGTCTTTAATGAACCTTCTATAGAAACCAGCATGACCTAGGAAACTTCGTATACCTCTGATATCTGTGGGGCAAGGCATTTTCTCAATTCCATCAACCTTAGCCTTATCAACTTCAATGTCTTTCTCATAGATTTTGTGTCCTAAGACGATGCCTTCATTAACCATGAAGTGGCACTTCTCCGAGTTCAAGACAAGGTTGGTATC
The DNA here is from genome assembly GCF_904849725.1 of Hordeum vulgare subsp. vulgare. NCBI lineage: Eukaryota > Viridiplantae > Streptophyta > Magnoliopsida > Poales > Poaceae > Hordeum > Hordeum vulgare. The sequence continues at coordinate 443,718,567 of NC_058518.1, read as the reverse complement.
TTTGCATCTCTGTAAGACTCGATCAAGGTTGCTGAGGCAATCATCTAAGGAAGAACCGTAAACGGAGAAATCATCCATGAAAACCTCAACAATCTTTTCACAAAAGTCACAGAATATAGCCATCATACACCTTTGAAAGGTGGCAGGAGCATTGCATAAGCCAAAAGGCATACGTCTATAAGCAAAGGTACCAAAGGGGCAGGTGAAAGTGGTTTTCTCCTGATCAGATTGTGCAACAGGTATTTGCGAGAAACCTGAATAACCGTCTAGAAAGCAGAAGTGTGTGTGTTTAGATAGCCTTTCTAGCATTTGGTCAATAAACTACAAAGGATAATGGTCTTTCATGGTTGCCTTGTTGAGTTTCCGGAAGTCTATCACCATCCTATAGCCAGTAATAATCCTCTGTGGGATTAGTTCATTCTTATCATTAGGAACGACAGTGATACCTCCCTTCTTAGGTACGCAATGTACTGGACTTACCCAATCTCTATGAGCAACAGGGTAAATGATTCCTGCTTCCAGAAGCTTTAATATTTCTTTTCTCACGACCTCTTTCATCCTAGGATTCATTCTCCGTTGATGATCAGCAACTGGCTTAGAATCAGGATCAATTTTAATCTTGTGCTGACATAGAGTGGGACTAATACCCTTAAGATCATCAAGAGTATATCCAATAGCAGCACGGTGCTTCCTCAAAGTTTTTAATAACTTCTTCTCTTCGTGATTCGAGAGGTGAGCACTAATAATAATGGGATATATCTCCTTCTCATCAAGATAGGCATACTTAAGAGTATCTGGTAACTGTTTTTGCTCGAACACAGGATCACCCTTTGGTGGGGGAGGATCCCCAAGCAATTCAACAGGCAGATTATTCTTAAGAATAGGATATTATTCTAAAACAATTTTATCTATCTCATCTCTTTCATCCATATGCATATCATTTTCATGCTCAAGGAGATATTGATCTAAAGGATCCATAGGAGGTACGGCAATAGAGGCAAGAGCAATGATTTCATCCCTACCAAACGACTCTTTTTCATGGGGTTGTCTTCCAAACTTGGAGAAGTTAAATTCATGAGACACACCCTCGAAACTAATAGTGACAGTCTGTTTAATGCAATCAATATGAGCATTGACAGTGTTGAGAAAGGGTCTACCAAATATGATGGGACAAAAGCTATCTTGTGCAGTAGCAAGGACGAGGAAATCAGTAGGATACTTCGTCTTACCACACAGGACTTCTACGTCTCTCACAATTCCCACTGGGCAGATAGTGTCTCTATTAGCTAACGTAATAGTGACATCAATGGGTTCTAACTCAGCAGGTGATATCTCATCTTTGATTTCATCATATAGGGACCGGGGTATTGCACTAACACTAGCACCCATATCACATAAACCATGATAACAGTGATCTCCTATCTTGACAAAAACAAAGGGCAGGCCAACTACAGGTCCGTATTTGTCTTTCGCGTGAGGTTTAGCAATTCTAGCGGAGTCCTCATAGAATTTGATAACATGCCTGTCTATGTCTTCGGCTAAGAGATCTTTGATAATAGCAACACTAGGTTCAACTCTAATTTCCTCAGGGGGTGCAAGTGGTCTAATGTAACCCCTACGTATTACAGTTGGAGCTTTAGAATAATCTTTTTTCCTAGCAGGGTAAGGTGGTTTCTGAGTGTAGGCACAAGGAACAATAGGATCATTATAGGCAATGAGTTTCTCTTCAACTAGATTGGGTTTAACTATGTTGACTTCTATAGGCGGATGATACTTAAACCACTTCTCTTTGGGAAGATCAACATGAGCAGCAAAATATTCACATAGAGAAGCTACTATTTCAGAGTCAAGTCCATACTTAGCGCTAAAATCTCTAGAAGTGTTTGTTTCAACAAAAGATTTAACGCAATCAAACTAGAAATTCATACCTGACTCCTTACCTTCTTCAAGCTCCCAATCTTCAGAGTTACGTTTGATTCTTTCCAATAAATTCCACTTGTGGTCAATATCCTTCTTCATAAAAGAACCGGTACAAGAAGTGTCAAGCATGGTACGATCTTCATGAGAAATTCGAGCATAAAAGTTTTGAGTGATAATTTGGGGCATGAATATAGCATTGATTTAAGCCTCCCCCAAGCTTGAGCTATGCTTTCCCTGTCACGAGGCCAAAAGTTATACATATAATTCTGATCACGATGTACTAAATGCATAGGATAAAACTTTTGATGAAATTCCAATTTCACCCGATTGCAGTCCCACGATCCAGTATCATCACATAGCATATACCATGTCAACGCCTTATCCTTCAAAGATAAAGGAAAGACTTTCTTCTTTACCTCATCCTTGGGCAAACCTGCAAGCTTAAATAAACCACAAACTTCATCTACATAGATTAGATGCAAGTCTGGATGTGAAGATCCATCTCCTGTAAAAGGATTAGCCAGTAGTTTCTCAAGCATACCCGAAGGAATTTCATAGAAGATATTTTCAGTAGGTACCTGAAGTCAGCTGTGCTTCCCCGGCAGTGGCGCCAGAAAAGTGCTGATCCTGCAATCTCTTGTGTTAGCTAGACGAATGCTTATGACAACAAACCTTCTCCTGCAACGGCACCAGAAGAATGCTGCTAGCACTCCCCGGCAATGAAACTCGAAGAATGTTGTTGATGGCCCACCAGCGCGTGGGTTCGCAACAGTTTTCGAGGGTAGAGTATTCAACCCAAATTTGTTGATCACCTTTAGGAGGTGAGAGAATACTCTCGAGTATTAGCAGCTGAATTTGTCAGATTCAACCACACCTGAAAGATTAGTGTCTGCAAGCACAGTAGTAACAACAAAGTAGTATGATAACAACAGTGTCAGAAACGATCTGTTGACGACAGACTATTCTTAACGATTGTATCAATGGCGCCTTCGTTGCCGGGTTGATGGAAGTTGTCAGTTCCCATTGACGACCAGCGAACCAATAGTGTAACAGGTAGCAGCAGTGTAACGAGCAATAGCAGTGGCAAGGAACAACAATAGTGGCAGCAGTAGCAAGTAGCAACAGTAGCAAGCGACGGTAGTAGCAACAGTAGCAGCAGAGCAAGACAAGTAACAACAGTAGCAACAGTAGTAGCAGCAGCAGCAGAGCAAAACAAGTAACAGTAGTAGCAACAGTACTAGCAGCAGAGCAAGACAAGTAACATCAGTAGCAACAGTAGCAGCAGCAGCAGAGCAAAACAAGTAACAGCAGTAATAGCACACTCTCGTAGGCAATGGGTTGGTGATTTGTTTGGATGATATTCATCATGCAACAACTATAACACAGAGAGATAAGTGGCTAGCTCCCATTCGTCAATGTGATGTAGGCATGCATTCCGTTTGTCGTCATACATGCTTAGGGAAAAGAACTTGCATGACATCTATTGTCCATCCCTCCCGTGGCAGCGGGGTCCAAAAGGAAACTACGGGATATTAAGGTTCTCCTTTTAATAAAGAACCGGACCAACACATTAGTACTTGGTGAACACATGAACTCCTCAAACTATGGTAATCACCGGGAATGGTTCTGATTATTGTCACTCCGGGGTTGCCAGATCATAACACATAGTAGGTAACTACAACTTGCAAGATCGGATCTAAAACACACATATATTGGTGACAACATAATAATTTCAGATCTGAAATCATGGCACTCGGGCCCTAGTGACAAGCATTAAGCATGGCAAAGTAGTAGAAACATCAATCACAGAACATAGTATATACTAGGGATCAATGCCCGTCAAAACTAACTCGATTACATGATAGATCTCATCCTACTCATCACCGCCCAGCGAGCCTACGAATAGATTACTCACGAACGACGAAGAGCTTCATGGAATTGGAGAGGGAAGAAGGTTGATGATGACGATGGCGACGATTTCCCCTCTCCAGAGCCCAAGACGGACTGCAGATCTGCCCTCCAGATGAAGAACAGGTGGTGGCGGCGCCTCCGTATCGAAAACGCGACGAAAACTTCTCTTTTTTATTTTTTCTGGGACAAAAGGCAACTTATAGAGCTGGAGTTGGGGGCGGCAGGTGCCTGTGGGCCCCACAAGCCTGCCCATCGCCACCAGGGGGTGGTGGCGGAGCAGGGGCTTGTGGCCCACTGGCCCACCCCCTCAGGTGGAACTTGGCGCAGATATTTTTGGTATTTTCCAAAACTGCTCCTCGTAAATTTTCAGGACGTTTGGAGAACTTTGATTTCTGCACAAAAATAACACCAAGGCAATTCTGCTGAAAACAACGTGAGTCCAGGTTAGTTCCATTCAAATCATGCAAATTAGAGTCCAAAACAAGGGCAAAAGAGTTTGGAAAAGTAGATACGATGGAGACGTATCAACTCCCCCAAACTTAAAACCTTGCTTGTCCTCAAGCAACTCAGTTGACAAACTGAGAGAGCAAGAAAAACTTTGACAAACTCGGTTTGATCTTGTTGTTGCAACTATGTCTAACTCATAACCAGAATTTCAGCAAGATCACAAGTTAACCACATAAGCAAATAACACAAAGGTCTCACGGTAAACTAATATCAATGGCATAATCAGCTAACGAGCAAATAATAATAAGTTTCAAATACCAACACTTCAATCAAAACAAGCATGAAGCAATATGAATAGGTGGTATCTCGCTAGCTCTTTCTGAGACCGCAAAACATAAATGCAGAGCACTTTCAAACATCAAGGGCTGACTAAACATTGTAATTCATAGCAACGAAGATCCAGTCATAGTCATACTCAATATCAATCAAAAGCAAAGCATAAAAATGACAGAGGTGATCTCTAATTGGTGCTTAAATAAGAAGAGGATGACTCAACAGGAAATTAATAGACAGGCCCTTCGCAGAGGGAAGCATTGATTTGCAGAGGTGCCAGAGCTCAAGCTTTGAAAACAGAGATAATAATTTTGGGTGGCATGCTTTCATTGTCAACACGATGACCAACAGTTCTCAATATCTTCCATGCTACTCATGCTATAGGCGGTTCCCAAACAGAAAAGTAAATTTTTAACTCCCCCACCACCAATCAATCACACTCCACGGCTAGTCGAATCCTCGTGTACCGTCCATACTAACATCTATCCGGGGGGAGTCTTGTTTTACAGTTATGTTTTCGATTTAAGCATGGAACTGGGCATCCCAAATACCGGCCCCTTTCTCGTGAATGACTGTGAATAAACACATGTCGAGGATAACACTCCTAGCATGGAAGATACCAATAGCCCTCTGTCACCACATGAGCGGTTCGGGCAAGCAAAACAGATTATTTCTTGAAGGTTTAGAGAATGGCACATGCAAATTTACTTGGAACGGCAGGTAGATACCGCAAATAGGTAGGTATGGTGGACTCTCATGGAAAAACTTTTGGGTTTATGGAAGTGGATGCACAAGCAGTATTCCCGCTTAGTACAAGTGAAGGCTAGCAAAAGACTGGGAAGCGACCAACTAGAGAGCGACAACAGTCATCAAGATGCAATGAGTTTGACTAATATTGAATGCAAGCATGAACAGGATATAAATCACCATGAACACGAACATCATAGAGGCTATGTTGATTTTGTTTCAACTACATGCACGAACATGCGTCAAGTCAAGCCACTTGAAACATTCAAAGGAGAATACCATCCTATCATACTACATCATAGTCATCTCAAAATCTATGTTGGCAATCAAGACAAACCAGTATAAGCTCTCAGCTGAATAAGCATGGCATCAGAAACTATCATCTCTAAGTTGTCATTGCTAACATGGTTCTCTCACAACAAAGCTAAATCTGGGTCGACAAGCTAGTCATATTTACAAAAACAAAATAGATAGAGTTCATACCAGCTTTTCAGTCTCAGTCACTTCATCATATATCATCATTGTTGCCTTTCATTTGCACGATCGAACGATGTGAACAATAATAAGCGCATTGGACTAAGCTGAATCTGCAGGCAAACACAAAGGAGAAGACAAAATAATATGGCTCTTTGAAAGCTAAACAGGTAAGCATGCAAGAACCACTAAGCATTGTAACCAATATCTTCTACCTTGACACAAAGAAAAAGAAAGCTATTTACACGGGAAAGCTCCCAACAAGCAAAAGAAGAAAGAAAAATCTTTTTGGGTTTTCTCAAAAGGACACAAAACAAGAAAAGAAAAAACGAAACTAAACTAGCATGGATAATACAGTGGCAAAGTGTAAACACCGGCTAACAAAGTGAAAGCATAAGCATGAATGTAAAGTCGGTGAGAACACGTACTCCCCCAAGCTTAGGCTTTTGGCCTAGCTTGGTCTACTCCCAAGGTGGGAAATCACCAACTCCAGGATACTCCGGAGCAGACTGTGGATGCCACTGCTGTGCAAGCTCCTCTGGCTCCCATTGATAAACTGGTGTCTGGTACTCGACTGGAGGCTCAGGCACGGGCGCCTGTGGTTGGGCCAAGCCCCAATATGCGTAGATGTCCGCGGGCATAATAGTGTACCTTCCTGCATGAAGATCAAACAAAGAAGGAGCAGGCAAAGGAATAGTCTCTTGAGTACCCTGACTAAATATCAGGTTATAAATCATCCGTCTACTAGCATCCCTATCTAGAAAATCATGGCGAACCATGCTGTCATAATCCAGATATCTCTCAGGGAGAAGCATCTCTCCTTCCTCTCCCAGTCTAATGGGTATCTCAAAGTGTCTGGCAAGACGGGTAGCATAGATACCTCCATAGACAACACCTTTAGAACGGTTCAGGTTCAACCGTTGAGCTACTATAGCGCCCAAGCTATAAGTCTTATCGTTATAAAGGCCTTCGCGCAAAACCGCAAGGTCTAGAGAACTAAGTGATCCAGTCTCCCCACGGCCAATCAAACATTTTCACACAAATAGTGAGAAGTACCGAAGCACAGTAAAATGTATGCTAGCAATTCTAGCGCGAGACACTCCTCTCTCCTCTCCAACAACAATAGAACCAATGAAATCCTCCAAGTCCCGTCGACGAGGGTCACGGATATCCCCAACATAAGGTAATTTGCATACATTGCAAAAATCCTGCAGCGTCATGCACTGGGGGACATCGTATATCATGAACTCAACCATGGGAGGATTCTTCCTCGGATAAAAGTTGAAGCTTTGAACGAAAATATTGGTGAGGACAAGATATTGTGGGCACTTATCTTCAACGAACGCAGTAAGACCTGCGTTCTCCACCAAGTAGTAAAAGTCTTCATAAAGTCCGGCGGTGCGCAAAAATTCATCACTTGGCCACTCGCACGCTCGAACTTCTGTGACTCGAGGGACTACGTACTTGGGGTGGTTCTTCCCATCCTCCTTGGTGTTACGTCTTGAAGAGCCTCTCAAGAATCTCCTCATCTTTTCCTTTTTCTAGCTCTGAAAAATTCTGAAATTTTTAGAGACTTCGAAAGAAAAGTGAATAAGGATTAACCTAACTTGTAGCAACTACTCCTACTAGTGCCTAGAGACCGTATCACGCGCTAAAACTACTTGGGACCAGCTAAAATCAACTTTTCTAGCTCAAGAACATGGTCATCAAGGTAGCAAGAATACGCGAAGGATAAAGCACTAGAGCAAAAACTAATTGGACCAATGGAGGAGTCACTTACCAAGGAGTAATTTCCCCAAAATGGTTCGGAGAATGGTGCTTTGAGCAAGGAGATCGAAAATCATAGCCAAATGAGCAAGAACACATGTTTGAGCTGCGAAACAATTTTTTCTGGAGGTGGAAGAAGAGGCTAGGAGCTGGAATGAGTGGAGGGGGTGCCTGTGGGCCCCACAAGCTTGCACCCCGCCACCAGGGGGTAGGTGGTGATGGGGGCTTGTGGCCCACTGGTCAGGGGCCCAGGCCAGCTCTCAGGCCCAGAAATTTTCAAAAATTCCAGAAAAAATCATACTAAATTTTCAGGACCATCGGAGAACTTCTATTTTCGAGGTATTTTTCTCCGGGACGCTAAAACAGAAAACAGGGAAAAGCTAAACTAATTCTATCATTTTTCTTCTAAGCAACAGAAAAGGAAAACTCAAAACAGAGGTATGTGACTCTTTGATTCATCCGTCTCATGGTCATCGAAAGAAATCCGTCAATGGGGTTGATCAAGTCCTTATGATAAAACTTTCTCGAATCGCAAGAGAGAACGGAGAATTTTCGAATAGCCACTAAGTCACCTCAATGGGGATATGTATCTCCCCAACAAGCAAATCATACTTCATCTTGACACGAGGAATAGGGCATTCAAAGCTCCCAATGAGAATCGATGAAGTCTTTTCGATAGCATTGATGCAATGTACTGGATATCGTTTCTTCGGAAAGTGCACTGTGTGCTCATTACCGTTGACATGGAAAGTGACATTGCCTTTGTTGCAATCTATAACAGCCCCTGCGGTGTTTAAAAAGTGTCTTCCGAGGATGATAGCCATGGCATCGTCCTCGGGAATATCCAAGATAACAAAGTCTGTTAAGATAGTGGTGTTAGCAACCACAAGAGGCACATCCTCGCAAATGCCGATAGGGAAAGCAGTTGATTTGTCGGCCATTTGCACAGAAATTTCAGTGGGCGTCAACTTATCCAATTCAAGTCTACGATAAAGAGAGAGCAACATAACACTAACACCGGCTCCAAGGTCACATATGGCAGTTCTTAGGTAGTTTCCTTTAATGGAGCAAGGTATAGTGGGCACTCCGGGATCACCATGTTTCTTAGGAGTCCCACTTTTAAAAGTGTACTTGGCAAGCATGGTGGAGATCTCAAGATCTGGTATCTTCCGTTTATTAGTCATGATATCTTTAATGTACTTGGCATATGGAGACATCTTGAGCATATCAGTTAACCGCATCTGCAGAAAGACGGGTCTTATTATCTCAACGAAGCCCTCAAAATCCTCATCATCTTTTTTCTTGGATGGCTTAGGAGGAAAGGGCATAGGTCTCTGAACCCATGGCTCCCTCTCTTTACCATGCTTCCTAGCAGTGAAGTCATTCTTGTCGTACTTCTTAGGTTGTGGATTATCAGGATTAACCGTAGGTTCAATCTCCACATACTCGTCATTGCTTGGTTGAGCATTATTATGAACATCACTGTCCATATTGTCACCAGGTTCATGTTCATCACCAGATTGTGTTTCTGCATCAGACGCAGAAATATCATTAGGTTCTTCAGGTGTGACACTATTTGGTGAACTGGCGTGCAGGTTTCTATCATCCTTCTTCTTCTCCTTAGGACGACTAGGTGTATCAGCATTGATTCCTTGAGAATCTTGATCAATTCTCTTAGGATGACCTTCAGGGTACAAAGGTTCCTGAGTCATTTTGCCTCCTCTAGCAATGACTTTGACAGAGTTTTCATTTAATTCATTGAGCAAGTCATTCTGAGCTTTAAGTTCTTGTTCTACCTGAGTAGTAATCATAGAGGCATGTTTACTCAGAAGCTTCAGAGCATTGACATTTCTGTCTACACAAGCACTTAAATGGCTAAGCATACGCGTACTTTGTTCCAAATGTCTGCTAACATAATCATTGAAACTCTGTTGTTTGGCAACAAAGTTGTCAAATTCATCAAAGCATAGGCTAGCAGGTTTATCAAAAGGAATATCACTCTCATCAAACCTACGCAGAGAATTCACTTCCACTACCTGTATCGGGTTATCGAGACCATGGATCTCTTCGATAGGTGGTAGATTTTTGACATCTTCAGATCTAATGCCTTTCTCTTGCATAGATTTCTTCACTTCTTGCATATCTTCGGGACTGAGGAATGGAATACCTCTTTTCTTAGGAGTTGGCTTAGGAGGTGGTTCGGGAATAGTCCAAGCATTATCGTTGATCAAGAGGTGATTCAGTAGGGTCTCAGCTTGTTCTACAGTTCGTTCCCTAAAAACACAACCGGCACAACTATCTAGGTGGTCTCGAGAGGCATCGGTAAGTCTGTTATAGAGGATATCAAGTATCTCGTTCTTCTTAAGAGGGTGATGAGGCAAAGCATTCTGTAGCTGGACGAGCCTCTCCCAAGCTTGTGGAAGACTCTCTTCTTGGAGTTGAGCAAAGTTGTATATTTCCTGCAAGGTCGCTTGCTTCTTATGGGCAGGGAAATATTTCTCATAGAAGTAATAGACCATCTCCTGGGGACTACGCACACATCCAGGAGCAAGAGAGGTGAACAAGACTTTAGTGTCATCCTTTAGAGAGAAAGGAAACAGCTTAAGGATATAGTAGTGGCGGATCTTCTCCACATTAGTGAAAAGGTTGGCTATTTCGGATAGTTTGGCAAGATGGGCTATGACCGTCTCAGACTCATAACCGTGAAAAGGATCAGATTCGACTAGAGAGATTACCTCAGGGTCGACAGAGAATTCATAATCCTTATCGGTGACAAAGATAGGCGAAGTGGCAAACTTCGGGTCATTTTTCATCCTAACTTCCCGAGATTTTTCCTTCCACTTGAGAAGTAATTTCTCAGCGTCATAGGCATCCTTACACACAAGAAAATCCACAGCTATCTCTCCCTCCATAACATAACCCTCAGGTATATCAGGCAATTCATATCTAGGAGAGCTAGATCTAGCAGGAGCAAAAGCAGGTTCTATCTCAATAGTATCGGTAGTTTCAGAAGCGTCACGAGCATTGGCAGTAACTCTAGCAATATGAGCATCAAGGAACACTCCTAGTGGAATATCAGGCAAATGAGTATCTCTAGCAGTATCAAGCATAGCATCATCAGGCAAAATAGCGTCTCTAGCATCATCAGGCAAAGTAGTATCAAGCATAGCATCTCTAGCAGTAGCATCATAAGCATCATCATGCACAAGCGACATATCAAGATTTCTAGCAGGAGGTGATGCCGCAAACTTACTCATAACTGACGGTGAATCAAGTGCAGAGCTAGATGGCAATTCCTTACCTTCCCTCGTAGTTGAGGGCAAGACTTTGGTCTTCGGATCCTTCAGATTCTTCATAGTGATCAGCATATATAAATCCCAAGTGACTCAGAGAATATAGCAATATCTCCCCGGCAATGGCGCCAGAAAAATGCTGATGTCAGCTGTGCTTCCCCGACAGTGGCGCCAGAAAAGTGCTGATCCTGCAATCTCTAGTGTTAGCTAGACGAATGCTTATGACAACGAACCTTCTCCTGCAACGGCACCAGAAGAATGCTGCTAGCACTCCCCGGCAATGAAACTAGAAGAATGTTGTTGATGGACCACCAACGCGTGGGTTCGCACAGTTTTCGAGGGTAGAGTATTCGACCCAAATTTGTTGATCGCCTTTAGGAGGTGAGAGAATACTCTCGAGTATTAGCAGCTGAATTTGTCAGATTCAACCACACCTGAAAGATTAGTATCTGCAAGCACAGTAGTAACAGCAAAGTAGTATGATAACAACAGTGTCAGAAACGATCTGTTGACGACAGACTATTCCTAACGATTGTATCAATGGCGCCTCCGTTGCCGGGTTGACGGAAGTTGTCAGTTCCCATCGACGACCAGCGAACCAACAGTGTAACAGGTAGCAGCAGTGTAACGAGCAATAGAAGCGGCAAGGAACAGCAGTAGTGGCAGCAATAGCAAGTAGCAACAGTAGCAAGCAACAGTAGTAGCAACAGTAGCAGCAGAGCAAGACAAGTAACATCAGTAGCAATAGTAGTAGCAGCAGCAGAGCAAAACAAGTAACAACAGTAGCAACAGTAGTAGCAGCAGAGCAAGATAAGTCACAACAGTAGCAACAGTAGCAGCAGCAGCAGAGCAAAACAAGTAACAGCAGTAATAGCACACTCTCGTAGGCAATGGGTTGGTGATTTGTTTGGATGATATTCATCATGCAACAACTATAACACAGAGAGATAAGTGGCTAGCTCCCATTCGTCAATGTGATGTAGGCATGCATTCCGTGTGTCGTCATACATGCTTAGGGAAAAGAACTTGCATGACATCTATTGTCCATCCCTCCCGTGGCAGCGGGGTCCAAAAGGAAACTATGGGATATTAAGGTTCTCCTTTTAATAAAGAACCGGACCAACACATTAGTACTTGGTGAACACATGAACTCCTCAAACTATGGTAATCACCGGGAATGGTTCTGATTATTGTCACTCCGGGGTTGCCAGATCATAACACATAGTAGGTAACTACAACTTGCAAGATCGGATCTAAAACACACATATATTGGTGACAACATAATAATTTCAGATCTGAAATCATGGCACTCGGGCCCTAGTGACAAGCATTAAGCATGGCAAAGTAGTAGCAACATCAATCACAGAACATAGTATATACTAGGGATCAATGCCCGTCAAAACTAACTCGATTACATGATAGATCTCATCCTACTCATCACCGCCCAGCGAGCCTACGAATAGATTACTCACGAACGACGAAGAGCTTCATGGAATTGGAGAGGGAAGAAGGTTGATGATGACGATGGCGACGATTTCCCCTCTCCAGAGCCCAAGACGGACTCCAGATCTGCCCTCCAAATGAAGAACAGGTGGTGGCGGCGCCTCCGTACCGAAAACGCGAAGGAAACTTCTCTTTTTTATTTTTTCTGGGACGAAAGGCAACTTATAGAGCTGGAGTTGGGGGCGGCAGGTGCCTGTGGGCCCCACAAGCCTGCCCACCGCCACCAGGGGGGTTGTGGCGGAGCAGGGGCTTGTGGCCCACTGGCCCACCCCCTGAGGTGGAACTTGGCGCATATCTTTTTGATATTTTCCAAAACTGCTCCCCGTAAATTTTCAGGACGTTTGGAGAACTTTGATTTCTGCACAAAAATAACAGCAAGGCAATTCTGCTGAAAATAGCGTTAGTCCAAGTTAGTTCCATTCAAATCATGCAAATTAGAGTCCAAAACAAGGGCAAAAGTGTTTGGAAAAGTAGATACAATGGAGACGTATCAGTACCTCAGGTTGAGGAGCAACTCCTCGTGCTTCCGTTCGTGGTGAACATACCCCGAACAAATTCCTCAAAGTAACAGTTTCCATAGTGACAAGTGACAATAAATTTCAGCACAGTATATAAATGTTTCCTTACCAAATTCCACTTACCAAAGGCGCTTGACTCCCCGGCAACGGCGCCAGAAAAGAGTCTTGATGACCCACAAGTATAGGGGATCAATCGTAGTCCTTTCGATAAGTAAGAGTGTCGAACCCAACGAGGAGCTGAAGGCTCTGATAAAGGATTTTCAGCAAGGTAATAACTGCAAGCACTGAAAGTAGCGGTAACAAGTGATGGTGTAGTGAGGTGAAACATAGCAAGTGAAAAGTAACAAGTAACAAGTAGTAGCAACGGTGCAGCAAAGTGGCCCAATCCCTTCTGTAGCAAGGGACAAGCCTGAACAAAGTATTATAGGAAGTAAAACGCTCCCGAGGACACACGGGAATTTCTGTCATGCTAGTTTCATCATGTTCATATGATTCGCGTTCGTTACTTTGATAGTTTGATATGTGGGTGGGCCGGCGCTTGGGAACTACCCTTACTTGGACAAGCATCCCACTTATGATTAACCCCTCTCGCAAGCATCCACAACTACGAAAGAAGAATTAAGACAACATCTAACCATAGCATTAAACTAGTGGATCCAAATCAGCCCCTTACGAAGCAACACATAGACTGGGGTTTAAGCTTCTGTCACTCTAGCAACCCATCATCTACTTACTAATCCCCAATGCCTTCCTCTAGGCCCAAATATGGTGAAGTGTTATGTAGTCGACGTTCACATAACACCACTAGAGGAAAACAACATACAACATATCAAAATACCAAACGAATACCAAATTCACATGACTATTATTAGCATGACTTATCCCATGTCCTCAGGAACAAAAGTAACTACTCACAAAGCATAATCATAATCATGATCAGAGGTGTAATGAGAAGCATCAAGGATCTGAACATAAACTCTTCCACCTAGTAATCCAACTAGCATTAACTACAAAGAGTAATCAACACTACTAGCAACCTTACAAGTACTAATCGGAGTCGTGAGATGGAGATTGGTTACAATAGATGAACTAGGGTTTGGAGAGGAGATGGTGCTGATGAAGATGTTGATGGAGATGACCCCCCTCCGACGAGAGGACTGTTGGTGATGACGATGGCGATGATTTCCCCCTCCGGGAGGGAAGTTTCCCTGGCAGGATCGTCCTGCCGGAGCTCTAGATTGGTTCTTCTCAAGTTCCGCCTCATGGTGGCGCAAAATCCACGAAAAAGCTCCACCCTGATTTTTTTTCCGAATGAAACCCTTCATATAGCAAAAGAGGGGGCCAGTGTGCCACCAGGGTGCCCACAAGCCCTGACGCCGCGGCCACCAGGCTTGTGGGCCCCTGGCAGCTCCCCTCTGGCACTTCTTTCGCCCAATATTTTTTATATATTCCCAAAAAATTCCATGTTGATTTTCAGGGCATTTGGAGTTGCGCAGAATAGAGGACTCAGACTTGCTCCTTTTCCAGTCCAATATTCCAGCTGTCGGTATTCTCCCTCTTCAAATAAAACATGCAAAATAAGAGAGAAAAGGCATAAGTATGGTACCACAAAGTATAATAACAGTCCATAAAGCGATAAATATCAACATGAAAGCATGATGCAAAATGGACGTATCAGTGGCTGCCTTGGGCAAGCCATGGGAGCAGTAAGATCCACGGTTAGAGTGTGCCTTCTCAAGACTTGTGTGTGAGTCCATCTCAATAATGTTTTCTCTAAAATCATTCTGGCTATCCTCATATCCTAACATCTTGGCACACAACCAACAACTTAGCAGCAAACCAGCAAACAACAATGCTGTGAAAAAGATATTGAAGAGCAGAAGGGTTGAGCATCACAAAACATAGAAGGATTATTCAAAATTTGAATTCACAAACTTAGGGTATGATCTTCTGCACAATGTAAATCAGTAGCATCGGGTTGGTCATTTTGGAGTCACCAAGAAAATGTACTCGCATAACAGAGACTTGGCAGTCTTGTTCAGTGTCACCGGAAAGAGCTGCTCGGTCTCACCGAGTTTCTTCTGAGGAACCCTAAAGCTAAAATCGGTGGAACCAATTTTACCAACTTGGTCTCACCGAGTTGCATACTGCGGCAGATCATATCCTAAATCCCATCGTTCTCTATGCTAAAAGATTCTCTAGTGGAAGGAGGGGTTTGCACAATGGTGGCTTGTGGAGAAAAATTCCTAATGTGCATGAGTTGGATTAAGGGAACACAAGAGGAGATCGAAACCGTACCCTAGCTCGTTGGCGGTCCGACTACGGCGGCAATGGCGGCGAAGATTCCGTCGACGGCAGCGAATCCCAACAGTGGAGGTGCTTAGGGAGGCAAAGGCGATGACCACGGGTCCTTCGGCGGCAGCTTAGGGTTTGGGAACGAAATGTTTGAAGAGAGGATTTCAAAATGTCCTGTCTGTGACATTATATGCCCGTCACTGTCGGTGTCACCGAGATTACAAAACCGGTGTCACCGAGTTCCTCTGCTGTCAGCTGACAGGGGAACTTGGTGTATTCGAGTTGGTGATTTCGGTGGTACTGACATTGGAAAACCAAATCAAATTTGGAAATTCTGTGGAACCGAGTTGTGGGGTTGGTTTCACCGAGATTCACAAAGAGGTTTTGGAAGGCAGTCTTTGACGATACGGAACTCCGAGTGCTCCTTCACATAGAGGGATCGGCAAGTGCTTTTTCAAGTTTGTTGATGAAGCATGAATAGAACTTGAGATGAGATAGCATAGATAGCTAGAGGAGGGTCCTAGGCATTCTTGTCCATCCAATTGACAAACAATAAATCAAGAGACAAATAATAACAATTGGATGTCCTTGAATGAGCAAAACAAATATGCACACAAACATGTTGACACAATAATATGATAGATAAAATATGGTGAACATGCATTTAATGATTTGTTTTGAGCTAAACGAGCCTGAAATTGAAAAGCGCTACAAATGAACTCTGAAAAGGTTGAAACTTGGCATGGTATAATAATTTCACCCATATAGCATGTGCTAAAAAGTTGGGAGGGTTACGGCAAAAACTGGATGCACTTCATGTACAAACTGGACAATCTCTCTCGAAGTATCACGGTTTCGGACGAATACTCATCTCTTACAAAGGCATTTCGTTTTTTTAACTTATTTCAATTCCAACCTTTTTTGCGCTCAATATGCATCATTCAAAGCCAAGTCAACAATTTTCAACGCTTTCTAACCTCATTTGCTATTTTTCATGCATTTAATGATTAGTTTTGAGCTAAACGAGCCTGAAATTGAAAAGCGCTAAACATGAACTCTGAAAGGGCTGAAACTTGGCATGGTATCATCATTACACCCACATAGCATGTGCTACAAATTTGGGAGGGTTACGTCAAACAATGGATGCACTTTGTCTACAAACGGGACAATCACTTTCGAAGTATCACATTTCGGACGAATACTCGTCTCTTAAAAGGGATTTCATTTTTTAAAATTTATTTCAACTCCAGACTTTTTTTGCATTCAGTATGCATCATTCGAAGCCACGTCATCAATTTTCAACCCTTTATAATCTCATTTGCTATTTTTCATGCATTTAATGATTTGTTTTGAGCTAAACAACCTTGAAATTGAAAAGCGCTACAAATGAACTCTGAAAAGGCTGAAACTTGGCATAGTATCATAACTTCACCCACATAGCATGTGCTAAGAAGTTGGCAGGGTTACGGTAAAAACTGGATGCACTTCATGTACAAAATGGACAATCTCTTTCGAAGTATGTGGGTTTCGGACGAATACTCATCTCTTACAAATGCATTTCATTTTTAAACTTATTTCAACTCCAGATTTTTTTGCGCTCAATATGCATCATTCAAAGCCACGTCATCAATTTTCAACCCTTTCTCACCTCATTTGCTATTTTTCATGCATTTAATGATTTGTTTTGAGCAAAACGACCCTCAAACTGAAAAGCGCTACAAATGAGATCTGATAAGGCCGAAACTTGGCATGGTATCATCATTTTATCCACATAGCATGTGCGTTAAAAATTTGGAGGGTTACGACAAAAACTGGATGCACTTCGTGTACAAACTGGACAATCTCTTTCGAAGTATCACGGTTTCGGACGAATACTCATCTCTTACAAAGGCATTTCAGTTTTTAAAACTTATTTCAACTCTAGGCTTTTTTGCGCTCAATATGCATCATTAAAAGCCACGTCATCAATTTTCAACCCTTTCTGACCTCAATTGCTATTTTTCATGCATTCAATGATTTGTTTTGAGCTAAACGATCCTGAAATTGAAAAGCGCTACAAATGAACTATGAAAAGGCTGAAACTGTGCATGGTATCATCATTTAACCCACACAAAATGTATTAAAAATTTGGGAGGGTTACGGCAAAAACTGGATGCACTTCGTGTACAAATTGGACAATATCTTTCGAAGTATCACTGTTTCACATGAATATACTCATCTCTTACAAAGGCATTTCATTTTTTAACTTATTTGAACAACAAACTTTTTTTAACTCAATATGCATCTATCCACGTCGTCAATTTTCAACCCTTTCTGACCCCATTTGCTATTTTTCATGCATTTAATGATTTGTTTTGAG
Organism: Hordeum vulgare subsp. vulgare; assembly: GCF_904849725.1. Classification (NCBI taxonomy): domain Eukaryota; kingdom Viridiplantae; phylum Streptophyta; class Magnoliopsida; order Poales; family Poaceae; genus Hordeum; species Hordeum vulgare. The sequence continues at coordinate 443,701,000 of NC_058518.1, read as the reverse complement.
CTAAACGACCATGAAATTGAAAAGCACTACAAATGAACTCTGAAAAGGATAAAACTTGGCATGGAATCATAATTTCACCCACATAGCACGTGCTAAAAAGTTGGGACGTTACGACAAAAACTGGATGCACTTCATGTATAAATTTGACAATCTCTTTTGAAGTATGAGGGTTTTGGACGAATACTCATCTCTTACAAAGGCATTTCATTTTTTTAAACTTATTTCAACTCCAGACTTTTTTTGTGCTCAATATGCATCATTCAAAGCCACGTCATCAATTTTGAACCCTTTCTGACCTCATTTCCTATTTTTCATGTATTTAATGTTTTTTCACTAAACAACTCTGAAATTGAAAAGCGCTACAAATGAACTCTCAAAAGGCTAAAACTTGGCGTGATATTATCATTTCACCCACATAGAATGTGCTAAAAAGTTGAGAGGGTTACGGAAAAAACTAGATGCTCTTCGTGTACAAACATGTCAATCTCTTTCGAAGTATCACAATTTCGGACAAATACTCATCTCTTATAAAGGCTCTTTATTTTTTTAAACTTATTTCAACTCCACATTTTTTTGGCGCCCAATATGCATCATACAAAGCCACGTCATAAATTTTCAATCCTTTTTGACCTCATTTTCTATTTTTCATGCATTTAATGATTTGTTTTCACCTAAGCGACCCTAAAATTGAAAAGCGATATAAATGAACTCTGAAAAGACTCAAACTTGGCATGGTTTCATCATTTCACCCACATAGCATGTGCGCTAAAAAGTTGGCAGGGTTACGGCAAAAACTCGATGCACTTCGTGTACAAACTTGACAATCTCTTTCGAAGTATGAGGGTTTGGCACGAATACTCACTCTTACAATGGCATTTCATTTGTTTAAATTTATTTCAACTCCAAACTTTTTTGTGCTCCATATACATCATTCAAAGACACGTCATCAATTTTCAACCCTTTCTGGCCTCCTTTGCTATTTTCATGCATTTATTGATTTGTATTGAGCTAAATGACCCTCAAATTGAAAAGTACTACAAATGAACTCTCAAAAGGCTGAAACTTGGCATGGTATCATAATTACACCCACATAGCATATGATAAAAATTTGGGAGGGTTACGATAAAAACTGGATGAACTTCGTGTATAAACTCGACAATCTCTTTCGAAGTATGAGGGTTTCGAACGAATACTCATCTGTTACAAAGGCATTGCATTTTTTTAGCTTATTTCAACTCCAGACTTTTTTTTGCTCTCAATATGCATCATTCAAAGCCATGTCTTCAATTTTCAATGCTTTCTTACCTCATTTGCTATTTTTCATGCATTAAAAGATTTGTTTCGAGCTAAGCCACCGTGAAATTGAAAAGCGCTACAAATGAACTCTAAAAAGGTTGAAACTTGGCATGGTATCATCATTTCAACCACATAGCGTGTGCTAAAAGTTGGGAGGGTTACGTCAAAAACTGGATGTATTTCGTGTACAAACTGGACAATCTCTTTTGAAACATCACAGTTTCAGACGATACTCATCTCTTACAAAGGCATTTCATTTTTTTAACTTATTTCAACTTCAGATTTATTTGTGCGCTCAATATGCATCATTCAAAGCCACATCATCAATTTTCAACCCTTTCTGACCTCATTTGCTATTTTTCATGCATTTAATGATTTTTTTTGAACTAAATGACCCTGAAATTGAAAAGCGCTAGAAATGAACTCTGAAAAGGCTGAAACTTGGCATGGTATCATCATTTCACCCACATAGCATGTGCTAAAAAGTTTGGAGGGTTACGGCAAAACTGGATGGACTTCATGTCTACACTCGACAATCTTTTTCGAAGTATCAGGGTTTCGAATGAATACTCATCTTTTACAAAGGCATTTCATTTTTTAATAATCTAAAAGTTACCAAATTTAATATAATGATAAAAAACTAATATTAAACATCATAAAAAGAATGACTAAAAAATCTATTTTTAAAGTAAAGTTATTCACAAACTAGTGATTCACAAAAAATTCAAAAAATATTAAATTTAAACAATGTAAATTTGAAAACTACTAGAACTAAGAGAAATTTTGTAGTTTTTTTGACTTAAACTAAAAAGATTCATTCAAAAACTATAAATAGTCTAACAGTTATTCCAAATTTACAAACAGAAACTGTCGTGTTTAGAAAAAAAAGAGAAAATAGACCTTTAATCCCGGCTGGATCCACCAAACGACACTAAAGGTCCCTTCCCGCATGGAATTTGGGCCGCCAAAAATAGACCTTTAGTCCCGGTTTGTGGCTATGACCTGGACTAAAGGTGCATGCCAGTGGGTGATGTCTACGCACGCTTCTATTCGTGTATACTATGTTGGGCCTCCAAGCGCAGAGGTTTGTAGGACAGCAGCAATTTCCCTCAAGTGGATGACCTAAGGTTTATCGAACTGAGGGAAATAGAGGTTGAAGATGGTCTATCTCAAGCAACCCTACAATTAAGATACAAGATGTCTCTTGTGTCCCCAACACACCTAATACAATTGTCAGTTGTATAGGTGCACTAGTTCGGTGAAGAGATGGTAAAATATGGGTGATAGGTGTGGCAAAGCAAGGTAATATAAATCTGGAATTAAAATGTCAGCAAGGTAGCAAGCAACCTAAGTAAAAGATCTTAAAAAGATAAGCATGAAAACTAAGATCTAAGCATGACAGTAGCTATGGAAAGATAAAGAACACACAGAAAAGATAAGCATGAAAACATATGTTGTGTTCTAGAATGGAATGTAGCGTGTCTCTCTCCTAAAGAAGGTAGGCTAGGTTCTGACTTGTTATGAACAGTAAGAAAAACTAAAACAAACTAAAAAGTAAATAGCGGGACGCTCCAAGCATAGCACAAAACATATGAAGTGATAAAAATATAGCACGGAGATGGACGAACTGTTGATTGTTGATAGAGAAGGGCATGCACGGGGGCATCCCTAAGCTTAGATGCTTGAGTCTCCTTGAATATTTCTTGGGGTGCATGGGCGCATCCCCAAGCTTGAGCGCTTGACACTCCTGTATCTTCTTTCACCATCTCCCATCGCATACTTGAAAACTCCCTTCATACGAAACTCATCATAAGCTGATTAGAGTGGTTAGTTCCCTTAATAAAATAATTCATTACCTGCTGTAAATAAAGATTTTCATGAAAATATAATGTTTCTCATGATTTCCAAAAGGTTTTTGCAAATAAAAATTAAGCTTAGGATTTGCAAAACAATGAAAATGCAAAACATGCCAGAATCTGTGAAAAAGAAAACAGCAGGTAGTAAATAATTTATTCGGGGAACTTCTGCAACTCAAATAAAAAAACTCAGAATATATTCCATAGAGGAAATTATATAGAGCAAGCTTTCAAAAAAATTCAAATCAAAAAGATGATCTGGTGATTTTTGGCGAATTTGTTCGTCAAGCAGACAGAATCTGTTTATGGACAGCATGTCACAACTTTTTAACTTTCTTGCAATCGGAAGCTATAACTTAGCACAAAGCTTAAAAATAAATACACAATGATGTTTCTACAGTAGTACCAAGCATCAATACCACTAAAACTGAAAGGAAAAACTCAAAGTAAAGATAACAAGGGTTGTCTCCCTAGAGCTCTTTCTTTATAGCCATAAAGATAGGCTTACGATTTTAATGATGCTCTCATAGGAATAAGCGTTGTAGAACAAAAGAGAGCATCAAGAAGCAAATACCAAACACATTTAATTATAAAATTCTTCCTATGCATAGGAATATTGCAATAGAATAATTCATTGAAGCACAAAGCAATAAGCATAGGAAGGCAAAACAAGTGCAGCTTCAAAACCTTCCACGTAAAGAGAGGGAACTTGATATTATTGAAATATCTATAAGCGTATGTTCCCTTCTCATAATAATTTTCAGTGGTATCATGAATAAACTCAACAATATAAGTATCACATAAAGCATTGTTACCATGATCCACATGCAAAAAAGGTACTCTTACTCTCCACATAAGCATAATCTTTCTCATTGGTAATAGTGGGAGTAGGACTATCATAAACAACCTGAACACTATAGATTAATTGTGTATTGGGAAGATGGTGTTCAACGAGGGAGTAATTCCCTCCATGATTATGACAAGTTTCATATGGATAATTTATCCTTATATCATAGTTATCTTTACAATCACTATAGATAGGAGTTATAACATCATCATGGTAGAGAATAGCATTATTATTGCTAGCAACTGTATTTGTAAACATGTTGTTTTTATTCTTACTAGCAAAAGAATTATCAATTATCACATCACTAATGGGTAAAGGACTTGCAATCCTATCATCCCCAAGCTTAGAGCTTTCCATATCATCATTTTCAAAGTTGGTACCAAAAAGATTTTCAAGATCATAAGTAGCATTATCATCATCTTCCCAATCACAATAAGTAACATGCATACCATAATCAAAATCATCTTCAATAGTACCTACGGACTTATCATCAAGATAATAACAATCAAGCTCACCATCCTCCATAAATTTATGTCTGTTACGATAAAAGTTGATGCGAGGAATATGCTCGGGCGAGGTTGATACCCATTCTTATTCCTTATTGTTCCTCTTCTTTTTCTTCTTCACCTTAGGAGAGAGTGGTTGGAGAGGAAGCTTCTCCAAATATTCTTGTTTATCATTAGAAACAATAGGGGAAATTTGGGAGAAACTCTCCTTTTTATTAGTGGAAACATAAGAGACATTTTTATGCTTTGGTAAAGTTCCCTCCTTTCTAATCTTACTTATGTAACCATTTTCATGGCAATTAACAAGACAATAGAGATGGCATTTTTGCAATGTGTTGTTTATTCCTAAGGCATTATCATCTAGCCAGGAAGTTTTTTCTGATAACTTTTCACATATGAAAAATAAGATAAGTTTATCATAAAGACCAGAAGTGATCATGTTATCACACAACTGGTTAACATTTATGTTTTGAAAATTCATGCATTGAAAATTAAAGTGACCCTCTATACCACAAAGTTTACAAGTAAAAGGATAAAGGTCACACAATTCTCTATCAATTTCATTTAAATCTCTAACCCAAGTGATTGTTCTTTCATGCTTATGTTGCTTACAATACTTCTCTTCTTCTATCATAGGCCTTTCACAAGGTCTATCCACTCCAAAAAAATTAACATGCTTATATAAAACTTCATTTTCAGGAATTGGATCATGCATGTGTTGGAATTATGCCCTAGAGGCAATAATAATATAGTTATTATTATAATTCCTGTATCAAGATAATCGTTTATTATCCATGATATAATTGTATTGAATGAAGACTTATATACATGTGTGGATACATAGACAAAACACTGTCCCTAGCAAGCCTCTAGTTGGCTAGCCAGTTGATCAAAGATAGTTACTGTCTTCTGATTATAAACAAGGTGTTGTTGCTTGATAACTAGATCACGTCATTAGGAGAATCACGTGATGGACTAGACCCAAACTAATAGACGTAGCATGTTGATCGTGTCATTTTGTTGCTACTGTTTTCTGCGTGTCAAGTATTTGTTCCTATGACCATGAGATCATATAACTCACTGACACCGGCGGAATACTTTGTGTGTATCAAACATCGCAACGTAACTGGGTGACTATAAATATGCTCTACAGGTATCTCCGAAGGTGTTCGTTGAGTTAGTATGGATCAAGACTGGGATTTGTCACTCCGTGTGACGGAGAGGTATCTCGGGGCCCACTCGGTAATACAACATCACACACAAGCCTTGCAAGCAATGTGACTTAGTGTAAGTTGTGGGATCTTGTATTACGGAACGAGTAAAGAGACTTGCCGGTAAACGAGATTGAAATAGGTATACGGATACTGACGATCGAATCTCGGGCAAGTAACATACCGAAGGACAAAGGGAACGACATACGGGATTATATGACTCCTTGGCACTGAGGTTCAAACGATAAGATCTTCGTAGAATATGTAGGATCCAATATGAGCATCCAGGTCCCGCTATTGGATATTGACCGAGGAGTCTCTCGGGTCATGTCTACATAGTTCTCGAACCCGCAGGGTCTGCACACTTAAGGTTCGACGTTGTTTTATGCGTATTTGAGTTATATGGTTGGTTACCGAATGTTGTTCGGAGTCCCGAATGAGATCACGGACGTCACGAGGGTTTCCAGAATGGTCCGGAAATGAAGATTGATATATAGGATGACCTCATTTGATTACCGGAAGGTTTTCGGAGTTACCGGGAATGTACCGGGAATGACGAATGGGTTCCGGGAGTTCACCGGGGGGGCAACCCACCCCGGGGAAGCCCATAGGCCTTGGGGGCGGCACACCAGCCCTTAGTGGGCTGGTGGGATAGCCCAAGAAGGCCCTATGCGCCATAGGAAGAAAATCAGAGAGAAAAAAAAGAGGAGGTGGGAAAAGGGGGAAGGACTCCTCCTTCCAAACCTAGTTGGACTCGGTTCGGAAGGGGAGGGCTGCCCCCTTGGCTCGGCCGAAACCCTTAGGGGTCCTTGGACCCCAAGGCAAGGCTCCCCCTCTTCCCCCTATATATATGGAGGTTTTAGGGCTGATTTGAGACGACTTTTCCACGGCAGCCCGACCACATACCTCCACGGTTTTTCCTCTAGATCGCGTTTCTGCGGAGCTCGGGCGGAGCCCTGCTGAGATAAGATCACCACCAACCTCCGGAGCGCGGTCACGCTGCCGGAGAACTCTTCTACCTCTTCGTCTCTCTTGCTGGATCAACAAGGCCGAGATCATCGTCGAGCTGTACGTGTGCTGAACGCGGAGGTGCCGTCCGTTCGGCACTAGATCGTGGGACTAATCGCGGGACGGTTCGCGGGGCGGATCGAGGGACGTGAGGATGTTCCACTACATCAACCGCGTTCACTAACGCTTCTCTGTACGGTCTACAAGGGTACGTAGATCACACATCCCCTCTCGTAGATGGACATCACCATGATAGGTCTTCGTGCGCGTAGGAAAATTTTTGTTTCCCATGCGACGTTCCCCAACAATGGTATCAGAGCTAGGTTCATGCGTAGATGTCTTTCGTGTAGAACACAAAAGTTTTTGTGGGCGGTGATGTGCGTTTTGCTGCCCTCCTTAGTCTTTTCTTGATTCCGCGGTATTGTTGGATCGAAGCGGCTCGGACCGACATTACTCGTACGCTTACGAGAGACTGGTTTCATCGCTACGAGTAACTCCGTTGCTCAAAGATGACTGGCGGGTGTCAGTTTCTCCAACTTTAGTTGAATCGGATTTGACCGAGGAGGTCCTTGGATGAGGTTAAATAGCAACTCATATATCTCCGTTGTGGTGTTTGCGTAAGTAAGATGCGATCCTACTAGATACCCATGGTCACCACGTAAAACATGCAACAACAAAATTAGAGGACGTCTAACTTGTTTTTGCAGGGTATGCTTGTGATGTGATATGGCCAACGATGTGATGTGATATATTGGATGTATGAGATGATCATGTTGTAATAGATAATATCGACTTGCACATCGATGGTACGGCAACCGGCAGGAGCCATATGGTTGTCTTTATACTAATGTTTGTGCTTGCAGATGCGTTTACTATTTTGCTAGGATGTAGCTTTAGTAGTAATAGCATGAGTAGCACGACAACCCTGATGGCGAGACGTTCATGGAGATCATGGTGTGGCGCCGGTGACAAGAAGATCGTGCCGGTGCTTGGTGATGGAGATCAAGGAGCACGTGATGATGGCCATATCATGTCACTTATGAATTGCATGTGATGTTAATCCTTTTATGCACCTTATTTTGCCTAGAACGACGGTAGCATTATGAGGTGATCTCTCACTAAAATTTCAAGATGAAATTGTGTTCTCCCCGACTGTGCACCGTTGCTACAGTTCGTCGTTTCGAGACACCACGTGATGATCGGGTGTGATAGACTCAACGTTCACATACAACGGGTGCAAAACAGTTGCGCACGCGGAACACTCGGGTTAAGCTTGACGAGCCTAGCATGTGCAGACATGGCCTTGGAACACATGAGACCGAAAGGTCGATCATGAATCATATAGATGATATGATTAGCATGAGGATGCTTACCACTGAAACTATGCTCAACTCACGTGATGATCGTGTTGGAATTATGCCCTAGAGGCAATAATAAATATAGTTAGTATTATAATTCCTGTATCAATATAATCGTTTATTATCCATGCTATAATTGTATTGAATAAAGATTCATTTACATGTGTGGATACATAGACAAAACACTGTCCCTAGCAAGCCTCTAGTTGGCTAGCCAGTTGATCAAAGATAGTCAGTGTCTTCTGATTATGAACAAGGTGTTGTTGCTTGATAACTGGATCACGTCATTAGGGGAATCACGTGATGGACTAGACCCAAACTAATAGACGTAGCATATTGATCGTGTCATTTTTTTGCTACTGTTTTCTGCGTGTCAAGTATTTGTTCCTATGACCATGAGATCATATAACTCACTAACGCCGAAGGAATGCTTTGTGTGTATCAAACGTCGCAACGTAACTGGGTGACTATAAAGATGCTCTACAGGTATCTCCGAAGGTGTTCGTTGAGTTAGTATGAATCAAGACTGGGATTTGTCACTCCGTGTGACGGAGAGGTATCTCGGGGCCCACTCGGTAATACAACATCACACACAAGCCTTGCAAGCAATCTGACTTAGTGTAAGTTGCGGGATCTTGTATTACGGAACGAGTAAAGAGACTTGCCGGTAAACGAGATTGAAATAGGTATGCGGATACTGAAGATCGAATCTCGGGCAAGTAACATACCGAAGGACAAAGGGAATGACATACGGGATTATATGAATCCTTGGCACTGAGGTTCAAACGATAAGATCTTCGTAGAATATGTAGGATCCAATATGGGCATCCAGGTCCCGCTATTGGATATTGACCGAGGAGTCTCTCGGGTCATGTCTACATAGTTCTCGAACCCGCAGGGTCTGCACACTTAAGGTTCGACGTTGTTTTATGCGTATTTGAGTTATATGGTTGGTTACCGAATGTTGTTCGGAGTCCCGGATGAGATCACGGACGTCATTAGGGTTTCCGGGATGGTCCGGAAACGAAGATTGATATATAGGATGACCTCATTTGATTACCGGAAGGTTTTCGGAGTTACCGGGAATGTACCGGGAATGACGAATGGGTTCCGGGAGTTCACCGGGGGGGGCAACCCACCCCGGGGAAGCCCATAGGCCATGAGGGTGGCGCACCAGCCCTTAGTGAGCTGGTGGGACAGCCCAAAATGGCCCTATGCGCATTGGAAGAAAAATCAAAGAGAAAGAAGAAAAAAGGAGGAGGTGGGAAGGGAAGGAAGGACTCCCACCCACCAAACCAAGTCCAACTCGGTTTGGGGGGGGAGACCTTCCCCCCTTGGCTCGGCCGACCCCTTGGGGCTCCTTGAGCCCCAAGGCAAGGCCCCCCTCTCCCACCTATATATACGGAGGTTTTAGGGCAGATTTGAGACGACTTTTCCACGGCAGCCCGACCACATACCTTCACGGTTTTTCCTCTAGATCGCGTTTCTGCGGAGCTCGGGCGGAACCCTGCTGAGACAAGGTCATCACCAACCTCCGGAGCACCGTCACGTTGTCGAAGAACTCTTCTACCTCTCCATCTCTCTTGCTGGATCAAGAAGGCCGAGATCATCGTCGAGCTGTACGTGTGCTGAACGCGGATGTGCCGTCCGTTCGGCACTAGATCGTGGGACTGATCGCGGGATAGTTCGCGGGGCGAATCTAGGGACGTGAGGACGTTCCACTACATCAACCGCATTCACTAACGCTTCTGTTGTACGGTCTACAAGGGTACGTAGATCACTCATCCCCTCTCGTAGATGGACATCACCATGATAGGTCTTCGTGCGCGTAGGAAAGTTTTTGTTTCCCATGCGACGTTCCCCAACAGTGGCATCATGAGCTAGGTTCATGCGTAGATATCTTCTCGAGGAGAACACAAAAGTTTTTGTGGGCGGTGATGTGCGTTTTTCTGCCCTCCTTAGTCTTTTCTTGATTCCGCGATAGTGTTGGATTGAAGCGGCTTGGACCGACATTACTCGTAGGCTTACGAGAGACTGGTTTCATCGCTACGAGTAACCCCGTTGCTCAAAGATGACTGGCAAGTGTCGGTTTCTCCAACTTTAGTTGAATCGGATTTGACCGAGGAGGTCCTTGGATGAGGTTAAATAGCAACTCATATATCTCCGTTGTGGTGTTTGCGTAAGTAAGATGCGATCCTACTAGATACCCATGGTCACCACGTAAAACATGCAACAACAAAATTAGAGGCAGTCTAACTTGTTTTTGCAGGGTATGCTTGTGATGTGATATGGCCAACGATGTGATGTGATATATTGGATGTATGAGATGATCATGTTGTAATAGAAAATATCGACTTGCACGTCGATGGTACGGCAACCGGCAGGAGCCATAGGGTTGTCTTTATACTAATGTTTGTGCTTGCAGATGCGTTTACTATTTTGCTAGGATGTAGCTTTTGTAGTAATAGCATGAGTAGCACGACAACCTCGATGGAAACACGTTGATGGAGATCATGGTGTGGCGCTGGTGACAAGAAGATCGTGCCGTTGCTTTTGGTGGTGGAGATCAAGAAGCACATGATGATGGCCATATCATGTCACTTATGAATTGCATGTGATGTTAATCCTTTTATGCACCTTATTTTGCTTAGAACGACGGTAGCATTATGAGGTGATCTCTCACTAAAATTTCAAGATGAAATTGTGTTCTCCCCGACTGTGCACCGTTGCTACAGTTCGTCGTTTCGAGACACCACGTGATGATCGGGTGTGATAGCCTCAACGTTCACATACAATGGGTGCAAAACAGTTGCGCATGCGGAACAATCGGGTTAAGCTTGACGAGCCTAGCATGTGCAGACATGGCCTCGGAACACATGAGACCGAAAGGTCGATCATGAATCATATAGACGATATGATTAGCATAGGGATGCTTACCACTGAAACTATACTCAACTCACGTGATGATCGGACTTGAGCTAGTGTAAGTGGATCATGAACCACTCAAATGACTAGAGAGATGTACTTTTTGAGTGGGAGTTTAGCGAATAGTTTGATTAAGTTAAACTCTAATTATCTTGAACATAGTCTAAGTCCACTTTGAATATATTTGTGTTGTAGATCATGGCTCACGCGACAGTCACCCTGAATTTTAATACGTTCCTAGAGAAAGCTAAGTTGAAAGATGATGGAAGCAACTTTGTAGACTGGGCTCATAATCTTAAGCTAATCTTACAAGCTGGGAAGAAGGATTATGTCCTTAATGCTGCGCTAGGAGATGAACCACCCGCTACGGCTGATCATGATGCTAAGAACGCTTGGTTAGCACGTAAGGAGGACTACTCAGTAGTTCAATGTGCAGTCTTCTATGGCTTAGAACCGGGACTTCAACGTCGCTTTGAGCGTCATGGAGCATTTGAGATGTTCCAGGAGTTGAAGTTTATCTTTCAGAAGAACGCCCGGATCGAGAGGTATGAGACCTCCGATAAATTCTATGCTTGCAAGATGGAGGAAAACTCGTCTGTCAGTGAACATGTGCTCAAAATGTCTGGGTACTCAAACCGTCTAGCTGAGCTGGGGATTGAACTCCCGCAAGAGGCTATAACTGACAGAATCCTTCAATCACTGCCGCCAAGCTATAAAGGCTTTGTGTTGAACTACAACATGCAAGGGATGAACAAGTCTCCCGGCGAGTTGTTTGCGATGCTGAAAGTCGCAGAGTCTGAACTCCGTAAAGAGCATCAAGTGTTGATGGTGAATAAGACCACTAGTTTCAAGAGCAACGGCAAAGGCAAGAAGGGTAATACAAAGAAGAGCGGCAAGCCTGTTGCCAATCCAACGAAGAAACCCAAAGCTGGACCTAAGCCTGAAGCGGAGTGTTAGTATTGCAAGGGTATGGCTCACTGGAAGCGCAATTGCCCCAAGTATCTGGCAGATAAGAAGGCGGCCAAAGAAAAATCAGGTATATTTGATATACATGTTATTGATGTGTACTTAACCGGCTCTCGTAGTAGTGCGTGGGTATTCGATACCGGTTCTGTTGCTCATACTTGCAACTCGAAACAGGAACTGCGGAATAGACGAAGGCTGGCGAAAGATGAAGTGACGATGCGTGTAGGAAATGGTTCCAAGGTTGATGCAATCGCCGTCGGCACAGTTTCACTTCAGTTACCATCAGGATTAGTTATGAACTTGAATAATTGTTATTTAGTGCATGCGTTGAGCATGAACATTATATCTGGATCTTGTTTATTGCGAGACGGTTACTCTTTTAAGTCAGAGAATAATGGTTGTTCTATTTCTATGAGTAACATCTTTTATGGTCATGCACCCAATGTGAGAGGATTTTTCATATTGAATCTTGATAGCACACATACATAACATTGAGAGCAAAAGAGTTAGAGTTAACAATGATAGCGCCATATTTTTGTGGCACTGCCGCTTAGGTCATATTGGTGTAAAGCGCATGAAGAAACTCCATGCCGATGGACTTTTGGAGTCACTTGACTTTGATTCACTTGACACGTGTGAACCATGCCTCATGGGCAAGATGACTAAAACTCCGTTCTCCGGAACAATGGAGCGTGCAAGTGACATGTTGGAAATCATACATATCGATGTGTGTGGTCCGATGAGCGTAGAGGCACGCGGCGGATATCGTTATTTTCTCGCCTTCACTGACCATTTGAGTAGATATGGTTATGTCTACTTAATGAAGCACAAGTCTGAAACATTTGAAAAGTTCAAGCAATTTCAGAGTGAAGTTGAAAATCATCATAACAAGAAGATCAAGTTCCTACGATCTGATCGTGGGGGTGAATATCTGAGTTTCGAGTTTGGTGCTCACTTAAGACAATGTGGAATTGTTTCACAGTTGACACCGCCTGGAACACCACAGCGTAATGGTGTGTCCGAACGTCGTAATCGTACTTTATTAGAGATGGTGCGATCTATGATGTCTCTTACCGATTTGCCGTTATCGTTTTGGGGTTATGCATTAGAAACAGCTGCATTCACTTTAAATAGGGCACCATCAAAATCTGTTGAGACGACACCATACGAACTGTGGTATGGCAAAAGGCCAAAGTTGTCGTTTCTTAAAGTTTGGGGATGTGATGCTTATGTCAAAAAGCTTCAGCCTGAAAAGCTGGAACCCAAAGCGGAAAAGTGCATCTTCATAGGTTACCCAAAAGAGACAGTTGGGTACACCTTCTATCTCAAATCCGAGGGCAAAGTGTTTGTTGCTAAAAACGGAGCTTTTCTCGAGAAGGAGTTTCTCTCGAGAGAATTGAGTGGGAGGAAGATAGAACTTGACGAGGTTGTCGAACCTCTCATCCCTCTGGATGGTGGCGCGGGCAAGGGGAAACCTCTGTCGTTGCGACACCAGTTGAGGAGGAAGTTAATGATGATGATCATGAAACTCCGGTTCAAGTTTCTGTCGAACCACGTAGGTCGATGAGACCACGTGCTGCTCCAGAGTGGTACGGTAATCCCGTCTTGTCAATCATGTTGTTGGACAACAATGAACCTGCAAATTATGAAGAAGCAATGGTGGGCCCAGATTCCAACAAATGGCTAGAAGCCATGAAGTCCGAGATAGGATCCATGTATGAGAACAAAGTGTGGACTTTGGAGGTACTTCCTGAGGGCCGCAAGGCTATTCAGAACCAATGGATCTTTAAGAGGAAGACGGACGCTGACGGCAATGTGACAATTTATAAAGCTCGACTTGTGGCAAAGGGTTTTTCACAAGTTCAAGGAGTTGACTACGATGAGACATTCTCACCCGTAGCGATGCTTAAGTCTGTCAGAATCATGTTAGCAATAGCTGCATTTTTCGATTATGAAATCTGGCAGATGGATGTAAAAACGGCGTTCCTTAACAGTTTCCTTAAGGAAGAATTGTATATGATGCAACCCGAAGGTTTTGTCGATCCTAAGAATGCTAACAAGGTGTGCAAGCTCCAGCGATCCATTTATGGACTGGTGCAAGCATCTCGGAGTTCGAACAAACGTTTTGATGAGGTGATCAAAGCATTTGGGTTTATACAAGTGGTTGGAGAATCTTGTATTTACAAGAAAGTGAGTGGGAGCTCTGTGGCGTTTCTAATATTATATGTGGATGACATATTGCTGATTGGAAACAACGTGGAGTTTTTGGAGAGCATAAAGGATTACTTGAATAAAAGTTTCTCTATGAAGGATCTAGGAGAAGCTGCTTACATTCTAGGCATTAAGATCTATAGGGATAGATCAAAACGCCTAATAGGACTTTCACAAAGCACATACCTTGATAAAGTTTTGAAGAGGTTCAAAATGGAACAGTCCAAGAAAGGGTTCTTGCCAGTTTTACAAGGTACGAGATTGAGTAAGACTCAGTGCCCAGCAACTGATGAGGATAGAGAGCATATGCGCTTCGTCCCCTATGCTTCAGCCATAGGCTCTATCATGTATGCAATGCTGTGCACTAGACCGGACGTTAGCCTGGCCATAAGTATGGCAGGTAGGTTCCAGAGTAATCCAGGAGTGGATCACTGGACAGCAGTCAAGAATATCCTGAAGTACCTGAAAAGGACTAAGGAGATGTTTCTCGTGTATGGAGTTGACGAAGAGCTCGCTGTAAAAGGTTACGTCGATGCAAGCTTTGACACAGATCCGGACGACTCTAAGTCGCAAACCGGATACATATTTATTCATAATGGGGGTGCGGTAAGCTGGTGCAGTTCCAAGCAAAGCGTCGTAGCAGATTCTACATGTGAAGCGGAGTACATGACTGCCTCGGAGGCGGCTAAGGAGGGTGTCTGGATGAAGCAGTTCATGACGGATCTTGGAGTGGTGCCAAGCACACTGAATCCAATAACCTTGTTCTCTGACAACATGGGTGCCATTGCCTTAGCAAAGGAACCACGGTTTCACAAGAAGTCCAGACACATCAAACGACGCTTCAACCTCATCCGCGACTACGTCAAAGGGAAGGACGTAAATATATGCAAAGTGCACAGGATCTGAATGTAGCAGACCCGCTGACTAAACCTCTTCCACGGCCAAAGCATGATCAACACCACAACTGTATGGGTGTTAGATTTATTACAATGTAATTCGCATGATGATGTGAGGGCTAGATTATTGACTCTAGTGCAAGTGGGAGACTCTTGGAATTATGCCCTAGAGGCAATAATAAATATAGTTATTATTATAATTCCTGTATCAAGATAATCGTTTATTATCCATGCTATAATTGTATTGAATGAAGACTCATTTACATGTGTGGATACATAGACAAAACACTGTCCCTAGCAAGCCTCTAGTTGGCTAGCCAGTTGATCAAAGATAGTCAGTGTCTTCTGATTATGAACAAGGTGCTGTTGCTTGATAACTGGATCACGTCATTAGGAGAATCACGTGATGGACTAGACCCAAACTAATAGACGTAGCATGTTGATCGTGTCATTTTGTTGCTACTGTTTTCTGCGTGTCAAGTATTTGTTCCTATGACCATGAGATCATATAACTCACTAACACCGGAGGAATACTTTGTGTGTATCAAACGTCGCAACGTAACTGGGTGACTATAAAGATGCTCTACAGGTATCTCCGAAGGTGTTCATTGAGTTAGTATGAATCAAGACTGGGATTTGTCACTCCGTGTGACGGAGAGGTATCTCGGGGCCCACTCGGTAATACAACATCACACACAAGCCTTGCAAGCAATCTGACTTAGTGTAAGTTGCGGGATCTTGTATTACGGAACGAGTAAAGTGACTTGCCGGTAAACGAGATTGAAATAGGTATGCGGATACTGACGATCGAATCTCGGGCAAGTAACATACCGAAGGACAAAGGGAATGACATACGGGATTATATGAATCCTTGGCACTGAGGTTCAAACGATAAGATCTTCGTAGAATATGTAGGATCCAATACGGGCATCCAGGTCCCGCTATTGGATATTGACCGAGGAGTCTCTCGGGTCATGTCTACATAGTTCTCGAACCCGCAGGGTCTGCACACTTAAGGTTCGACGTTGTTTTATGCGTATTTGAGTTATATGGTTGGTTACCGAATGTCATTCGGAGTCTCGGATGAGATCACGGACGTCACGAGGGTTTCCGGAATGGTCCGGAAACGAAGATTGATATATAGGATGACCTCATTTGATTACCGGAAGGTTTTCGGAGTTACCGGGAATGTACCGGGAATGACGAATGGGTTCCGGGAGTTCACCGGGGGGGCAACCCACCCCGGGGAAGCCCATAGGCCTTGAGGGTGGCGCACCAGCCCTTAGTGGGCTGGTGGGACCGCCCAAAAGGGCCCTATGCGCATTGGAAGAAAAATCAAAGAGAAAGAAAAAAAAGGAGGAGGTGGGAAGGGAAGGAAGGACTCCCACCTACCAAACCAAGTCCAACTCGGTTTGGGGGGAGACCTTCCCCCCTTGGCTCGGCCGACCCCCTTGGGGCTCCTTGAGCCCCAAGGCAAGGCCCCCCCTCTCCCACCTATATATACGGAGGTTTTAGGGCTGATTTGAGACGACTTTTCTACGGTAGCCCGACCACATACCTCCACGGTTTTTCGTCTAGATCGCGTTTCTGCGGAGCTCGGGCGGAGCCCTGCTGAGACAAGGTCATCACCAACCTCCGGAGCGCCATCACGCTGCCGGAGAACTCTTCTACCTCTCCGTCTCTCTTGCTGGATCAAGAAGGCCGAGATCATCGTCGAGCTGTACGTGTACTGAACGCGGAGGTGTCGTCCGTTCGGCACTAGATCGTGGGACTGATCGCGGGATAGTTCGCGGGGCGGATCGAGGGACGTGAGGACGTTCCACTACATCAACCACGTTCACTAAAGCTTCTGCTGTACGGTCTACAAGGGTACGTAGATCACTTATACCCTCTCGTAGATGGACATCATCATGATAGGTCTTCCTGCGCGTAGGAAAAATTTTGTTTCCCATGCGACGTTCCCCAACAGATCGGACTTGAGCTAGTGTAAGTGGATCATGAACCACTCAAATGACTAGAGAGATGTACTTTTTGAGTGGGAGTTTAGCGAGTAATTTGATTAAGTTAAACTCTAATTATCTTGAACATAGTCTAAGTCCACTTTGAATATATTTGTGTTGTAGATCATGGCTCACACGTCAGTCACCCTGAATTTTAATACATTCCTAGAGAAAGCTAAGTTGAAAGATGATGGAAGCAACTTTGTAGACTGGGCTCGTAATCTTAAGCTAATCTTACAAGCTGGGAAGAAGGATTATGTCCTTAATGCTGCGCTAGGAGATGAGCCACCCGCTACGGCTGATCAGGATGTTAAAAACGCTTGGTTAGCACGTAAGGAGGACTACTCAGTAGTTCAATGTGCACTCTTGTATGGCTTAGAACCGGGACTTCAACATCGATTTGAGCGTCATGGAGCATTTGAGATGTTCCAAGAGTTGAAGTTTATCTTTTAGAAGAACGCCCGGATCGAGAGGTATGAGACCTCCGATAAATTCTATGCTTGCAAGATGGAGGAAAACTCGTCTGTAAGTGAACATGTGCTCAAAATGTCTGGGTACTCAAACCGTCTAGCTGAGCTAGGGATTGAACTCCCGCAAGAGGCTATCACTGACAGAATCCTTCAATCACTGCCGCCAAGCTATAAAGGCTTTGTGTTGAACTACAACATGCAAGGGATGAACAAGTCACCCGGCGAGTTGTTTGCGATGCTGAAAGTCGCAGAGTCTGAACTCCGTAAAGAACATCAAGTGTTGATGGTGAATAAGACCACTAGTTTCAAGAGAAACGGCAAAGGCAAGAAGGGTAAATCAAAGAAGATCGGCAAGCCTGTTGCCAATCCGAAGAAGAAACCCAAAGCTGAACCTAAGCCTGAAACAGAGTGTTACTATTGCAAGGATGGGTCACTAGAAGCGCAATTGCCCCAAGTATCTGGCTAATAAGAAGGCGGCCAAAGTAAAATCAGGTATATTTGATATACATGTTATTGATGTGTACTTAACCGGCTCTCGTAGTAGTGCCTGGGTATTCGATACCAGTTCTGTTGCTCATATTTGCAACTCGAAACAGGAACTGCGGAATAGACGAAGGCTCGCGAAAGATGAAGTGACGATGCGCGTAGGAAATGGTTCCAAGGTTGATGCAATCGCCGTCGGCACAGTTTCACTTCAGTTACCATCAGGATTAGTTATGAACTTGAATCATTGTTATTTAGTGCCTGCGTTGAGCATGAACATTATATCTGGATCTTGTTTATTGTGAGACGGTTACTCTTTTAAGTCAGAGAATAATGGTTGTTCTATTTCTATGTGTAACATCTTTTATGGTCATGCACCCAATGTGAGAGGATTGTTCATATTGAATCTTGATAGTGATACACACATACATAACATTGAGACCAAAAGAGTTAGAGTTAACAATGATAGCGCCATATTTTTGTGGCACTGCCGCTTAGGTCATATTGGTGTAAAGCGCATGAAGAAACTCCATGCCGATGGACTTTTGGAGTCACTTGACTTTGATTCACTTGACACGTGCGAACCATGCCTCATGGGCAAGATGACTAAAACTCCGTTCTCCGGAACAATGGAGCGTGCAAGTGACTTGTTGGAAATCATACATACCGATGTGTGTGGTCCGATGAGCGTAGAGGCACGCGGCGGATATCGTTATTTTCTCACCTTCACTGACGATTTGAGTAGATATGGTTATGTCTACTTAATGAAGCACAAGTCTGAAACATTTGAAAAGTTCAAGCAATTTCAGAGTGAAGTTAAAAATCATCGTAACAAGAAGATCAAGTTCCTACGGCCTGATCGTGGGGGTGAATATCTGAGTTTCGAGTTTTGTGCTCACTTAAGACAATGTGGAATTGTTTCACAGTTGACACCTCCTGGAACACCACAGCGTAATGGTGTGTCCGAACGTCGTAATCGTACTTTATTAGAGATGGTGCGATCTATGATGTCTCTTACCGATTTGCCGTTATCGTTTTGGGGTTATGCATTGGAAACAGCTGCATTCACTTTAAATAGGGCACCATCAAAATCCGTTGAGACGACACCATACGAACTGTGGTATGGCAAAAGGCCAAAGTTGTCGTTTCTTAAAGTTTGGGGATGTGATGCTTATGTCAAAAAGCTTCAGCCTGAAAAGATGGAACCCAAAGCGGAAAAGTGCATCTTCATAGGTTACCCAAAAGAGACAGTTGGGTACACCTTCTATCTCAAATCCGAGGGCAAAGTGTTTGTTGCTAAAAACGGAGCTTTTCTCGAGAAGGAGTTTCTCTCGAGAGAATTGAGTGGGAGGAAGATAGAACTTGATGAGGTTGTCAAACCTCTCATCCCTCTGGATGGTGGCACAGGGCAAGGGGAAACCTGTGTCGTTGCTACGCCGGTTGAGGAGGAAGTTAATGATGATGATCATGAAACTCCGGTTCAAGTTTCTGTCGAACCACGCAGGTCGATGAGACCACGTGCTGCTCCAGAGTGGTACGGTAATCCCGTCTTGTCAATCATGTTGTTGGACAACAATGAACCTGCAAATTATGAAGAAGCAATGGTGGGCCCAGATTCCAACAAATGGCTAGAAGCCATGAAGTCCGAGATAGGATCCATGTATGAGAACAAAGTTTGGACTTTGGAAGTACTGCCTGAGGGCCGTAAGGCTATTCAGAACAAATGGATCTTTAAGAGGATGACGGACGCTGACGGCAATGTGACCTTTTATAAAGCTCGACTTGTGGCAAAGGGTTTTTCACAAGTTCAAGGAGTTGACTACGATGAGACATTCTCACCCGTAGCGATGCTTAAGTCCGTGAGAATCATGTTAGCAATAGCTGCATTTTTCGATTATGAAATATGGCAGATGGATGTCAAAACTGCGTTCCTTAACGGTTTCCTTAAGGAAGAGTTGTATATGATGCAACCCGAAGGTTTTGTCGATCCTAAGAATGCTAACAAGGTGTGCAAGCTCCAGCGATCCATTTATGGACTGGTGCAAGCATCTCGGAGTTGGAACAAACGCTTTGACGAGGTGATCAAAGCATTTGGGTTTATACAAGTGGTTGCAGAATCTTGTATTTACAAGAAAGTGAGTGGGAGCTCTGTGGCGTTTCTAATATTATATGTGGATGACATATTGCTGATTGGAAACAACGTAGAGTTTTTGGAGAGCATAAAGGATTACTTGAATAAAAGTTTCTCTATGACGGACCTAGGAGAAGCTGCTTACATTCTAGGCATTAAGATCTACAGGGATAGATCAAAACGCCTTATAGGACTTTCACAAAGCACATACCTTGATAAAGTTTTGAAGAGGTTCAAAATGGAACAGTCCAAGAAAGGGTTCTTGCCAGTTTTACAAGGTACGAGATTGAGTAAGACTCAGTGCCCAGCACCTGATGAGGATAGATAGCATATGAGCACCGTCCCCTATGCTTCAGCCATAGGTTCTATCATGTATGCAATGCTGTGCACTAGACCGGACGTTAGCCTGGCCATAAGTATGGCAGGTAGGTTCCATAGTAATCCAGGAATGGATCACTGGACAGCGGTCAAGAATATCCTGAAGTACCTGAAAAGGACTAAGGAGATGTTTCTCGTGTATGGAGGTGACGAAGAGCTTGTCGTAAAAGGTTACGTCGATGCAAGCTTCGACACAGATCCGGACGACTCTAAGTCGCAGACCGGATACGTATTTATTCTTAATGGGGGTGCGGTAAGCTGGTGCAGTTCCAAGCAAAGCGTCGTAGCTGATTCTAAATGTGAAGCGGAGTACATGGCTGCCTCGGAGGCAGCTAAGGAGGGTGTCTGGATGAAGCAGTTCATGACGTATCTTGGAGTGGTGCCAAGTGCACTGAATCCAATAACCTTGTTCTGTGACAACACGGGTGCCATTGCCTTAGCAACGGAACCACGGTTTCACAAGAAGTCCAGACACATCAAACGATGCTTCAACCTCATCCGCGACTACGTCGAAGGGGATGACGTGAATATATGCAAAGTGCACATGGATCTGAATGTAGCAGACCCGCTGACTAAACCTCTTCCACGGGCAAAGCATGATCAACACTAGAACTGTATGGGTGTTAGATTTATTACAATGTAATTCGCATGATGATGTGAGGGCTAGATTATTGACTCTAGTGCAAGTGGGAGACTGTTGGAATTATGCCCTAGAGGCAATAATAATATATTTATTATTATAATTCCTGTATCAAGATAATCGTTTATTATCCATGCTATAATTGTATTGAATGAAGACTTATATACATGTGTGGATACATAGACAAAACACTGTCCCTAGCAAGCCTCTAGTTGGCTAGCCAGTTGATCAAAGATAGTTAGTGTCTTCTGATTATAAACAAGGTGTTGTTGCTTGATAACTGGATCACGTCATTAGGAGAATCACGTGATGGACTAGACCCAAACTAATAGACGTAGCATGTTGATCGTGTCATTTTGTTGCTACTGTTTTCTGCGTGTCAAGTATTTGTTCCTATGACCATGAGATCATATAACTCACTGACACCGGAGGAATACTTTGTGTGTATCAAACGTCGCAACGTAACTGGGTGACTATAAAGATGCTCTACAGGTATCTCCGAAGGTGTTCGTTGAGTTAGTATGGATCGAGACTGGGATTTGTCACTCCGTGTGACGGAGAGGTATCTCGGGGCCCACTCGGTAATACAACATCACACACAAGCCTTGCAAGCAATCTGACTTAGTGTAAGTTGCGGGATCTTGTATTACGGAACGAGTAAAGAGACTTGCCGGTAAACGAGATTGAAATAGGTATACGGATACTGACGATCGAATCTCGGGCAAGTAACATACCGAAGGACAAAGGGAATGACATACGGGATTATATGAATCCTTGGCACTGAGGTTCAAACGATAAGATCTTCGTAGAATATGTAGGATCCAATATGGGCATCCCGGTCCCGCTATTGGATATTGACCGAGGAGTCTCTCGGGTCATGTCTACATAGTTCTCGAACCCGCAGGGTCTGCACACTTAAGGTTCGAAGTTGTTTTATGCGTATTTGAGTTATATGGTTGGTTACCGAATGTTGTTCGGAGTCCCGGATGAGATCACGGACGTCACGAGGGTTTCCGGAATGGTCCGGAAACAAAGATTGATATATAGGATGACCTCATTTGATTACCGGAAGGTTTTCGGAGTTGCCGGGAATGTACCGGGAATGACGAATGGGTTCCGGGAGTTCACGGGGGGGGGGCAACCCACCCTGGGGAAGCCCATAGGCCTTGGGGGTGGCACACCAGCCCTTAGTGGGCTGGTGGGACAGCCCAAGAAGGCCTTATGCGCCATAGGAAGAAAAACAAAGAGAAAAGAAAAAAAAAGAGGAGGTGGGAAAAGGGGGAAGGACTCCTCCTTCCAAACCTAGTTGGACTCGGTTTGGAAGAGGAGGGCTGCCCCCCTTGGCTCGGCCGAAACCCTTAGGGGTCCTTGGACCCCAAGGCAAGGCTCCCCCTCTTCCCCCTATATATACGGAGGTTTTAGGGCTGATTTGAGACGACTTTTCCACGGCAGCCCGACCACATACCTCCACGGTTTTCCCTCTAGATCGCGTTTCTGCGGAGCTCGGGCGGAGCCCTGCTAAGATAAGATCACCACCAACCTCCGGAGCGCGGTCACGCTGCCGGAGAACTCTTCTACCTCTCCGTCTCTCTTGCTAGATCAAGAAGGCCGAGATCAACGTCGAGCTGTACGTGTGCTGAACGCGGAGGTGTCGTCCGTTCGGCACTAGATCGTGGGACTGATCGCGGGACGGTTCTGGGGCGGATCGAGGGATGTGAGGACGTTCCACTACATCAACCGCGTTCACTAACACTTCTGTTGTACGGTCTACAAGGGTACGTAGATCACACATCCCCTCTCGTAGATGGACATCACCATGATAGGTCTTCGTGCGCGTAGGAAAAATTTTGTTTCCCATGCGACGTTCCCCAACAGCATGTTGCAAATATCATTACCAATTTCATTTTCTTTGCAAATCTCTTTAAAATGTTCATGATTCTTGATCCAATTCTCCTTAGGCATATTAAGATGTGAAGCAAAAGATTTGAGGAAATCAACAAGGAGTTGAGAATCAAGCCCAAACTTAGCACTAAACATATTAAAACTTGTAGTTTCAACAAAGGCTTCAATGCAATCATACTCATATTTTATACCTGACTCTTGACCTTTGTCTATCTCCCAATATTCAGTATTGCGTTGAATACTTTCAAGGAGTTCCCATTTAGCATCAATCCTTCCGTTTGTGAAAGAACCCATAGAGGAAGCATCGAGCATATCTTTATCTTAACGAGAAAGCCTTGCATAAAAATTTGTAAGAATGATTTTCTTGGGGAGCTCATGATTGGGACATTTGAGCATTAGGGACTTCAATATCCCCCAAGCTTGAGTGATGCTTTCTCCGTCACGAGACCAAAAGTTATAAATATAGTTCTTGTCTCGATGTATTTCATGAAGAGGATAAAACTTTGCATAAAAGAGAGGTTTAAGATCTTGTCAATTTAGCAAATGAGAGTTATCAAGAAGCCTATACCAATCCAAAGCCTTATCTTTTAATGATAGAGAGAATAGCTTTCTCATAAAAAATCCATCGATATAGCTACAAGCTTAAATAAGGAGCATAATTATGAAAGATATAGCAAGTGTTCGCCTGGATGTCTATCTCGTACATATCGATTAGCCAAGACACGATCAATAACACCAGTTGGTATTTTAAAGGGCACAATTTCTGTAGGTGGGGAGGCTTCTCCACAATAATAGCGGTGGAGCGGTTCCCCACAAGCAACAAACCAAGAGCAGAGTTGTCCATAAGCCTAACTAGTGAAAAATAAAAACAAGAAACGAAAACATTTAATTGCAAGATCTAAAGATATACCTTCAAGCACTCACCTCCCCTGCAACGGCGCCAGAAATAGCTTGATGTCTACGAACGCTTCTATTCTTGTGGAATATGTTGGGCCTCCAAGCGCAGTGGTTTGTAGGACAGCAGCAATTTCCCTCAAGTGGATGACCTAAGGTTTATCGAACTCAGGGAAGTAGAGGTTAAAGATGGTCTCTCTCAAGCAATCCTGCAATTAAGATACACGAAGTCTCTTGTGTCCCCAACACACCTAATACAATTGTCAGTTGTATATGTGCACTAGTTCAGCGAAGAGATGGTAAAATATGGGTGATAGGAGTGGCAAAGCAAGGTAATATAAATCTGAAATAAAAATGGAAGCAAGGTAGCAAGTAACAAAAGTGAGCATAAACGGTGTAACAATGGTGATAAACAAGGCCGAGGCTTCATACTTTCACTAGTGGCAACTCCCAACAACATTTTTTTATTGAAACTCCCAACAACATTAAGATAGTCTAATCACATGATATTTCCACTAAAACATGCAATGGTGACATACTCGGAGGTCATTCCTTTGTGATCAAGAGAGGACGAGAATTATGTAGGGCTACAAAAGCACACCTCAGAGTTCATAGTTCTCATCTTTGGATCTCCCAATGTCACTGCGGCCATCCAAAGAGAGTACCACAATCTCCACACCATATCTCAAGGATAGCCAAAGACAAGCACCAAGAGGTGGGACCCACCCAAGGCGGACCCTTGGCGCGGCCTAGGGCCAGACCGCTCCCACAGGTCGCCTCGGTGGCCCCTGGCCCCCTCTGGCCCATCTTCGGTGATCTGGAAACTTCCGTTACGCTGATTTTTTATACATTTTTCTTGGAATTTTTCGGGCTTCGGAAAATTGGGTAAAATCCCGTGCAAAATAGACATCAGCAGACAGAAACTGGCACTGGGTGCACTGAGTTAGTAGGTTAGTCCAAATATGTGTAAAATGATATAAAATTGTAGCAAAACATATAACAATGTCACCCAAAAGATCATGAAACACGCAGAAATTATAGATACATTTGGGGTGTATCAGTGGGCGAGGCGCCACGACAACTTTAGTCCCGGTTGGGGCCACCTACCGGGACTAAAGATCCTTTAGTCCCGGTTCATAGCTGTGACCGGAACTAAATGTCTCTTCATATAATCTGTGCCCGTTTTTCGGCACCGATCTCTCCCATTCGATCCCCCTGACGCCAATGCCCTGCTTCTGACGCCGCGAGGCTGTCAGAGCTCGTTGCCGCCCTCGAAGTCGTCCTCGTCGTCGCCGCCCCTGACACCGGCCACTCGCGCCTCCTCCATGAGCCCCTCCTGCCCGCCAAAGAGCCCCTACTGCGCCCCGGCCCTCCTCCCACGATGATCTCCACCGGCCTCTCCTTCCCTCCTCGATCTAAACGACCCGGCCCCTCGCCGTGCCCGAGCGCGGCGGCACCATGGCCCAATCTCATAGTTTCCTCGAAAAACAAATTCAACATTGTGATGGTCCAAATGGTACAACGATGTTCTTTTGTTCCCATGCTTGCCTTTTTCTTAGGTTCGGTTCCCTTTAAGAAACTCTTTGATTTACATGATTGTGTACAAAATCAGGAATAGAAGAAACGTATGATTTTGAGTTTGTTTGATTACATCGCATGAAAAACAAAGGATTTTTTTCCAAGAGGTTAGAGTGGATGTTGGATTCTATATGGAATATAGTACATATTATTATATATTTTCTATGGAATGCGAATATATATAGAAGGCGGTCATGCAATGTACTTGGTTTTAATGGTATATTGAGCACCAAAATTGCACTCTTGTAAGATCGTATTGTTCTTCTCTTGCATAATCATGCATTTATATCTGTTGAAAACAAGAAAAAAACATGTTCATAGATTATAGATGTTCAATTCTATTTATAGATGTTTTGAAATTCTGTTTATAGATGTTCAATTTTTTCGATATAGTGTCACGGTTGTTGTTTACGCATTTACAAACATGTTCCACGGATTATAAGTTAATTTACCACATTAAAATAGGAAATGTTTGACGACGATTATTGGGAGTGTGAACTTATTGGCGACTATCGGGGTGTGTGCGACACGCCTCACCTTCGAGACGACAAGTTCTTCAGCATCAAGCTTGACGAGACCTTTGATATTTGTGTGGTACGCTATGATGATAAGTGTTTTTTCGTAATTAAGCATGACTTCTGTTTGTTTGCTTCAACGTGTAAATTTCTGTTTTATGCAATTCGACTAGTTCCTCCCTTGCCATGCAAGAAGGTATGTGTTGGAGAGGCTCGGTTTAGAAGACCACGAGAGTATGGAGACGAGGAGAGCTAACCTGAGGATTAAACATGGTCACATATTTCTAATCAAAGTAATGAATGCAGTTAATAACATAGAATTAGGATGCTCAAATTGGGAAGCTCTTTGCGAGGCATATGGATTTCAGAAGTGTATGGAAATAACCTTCGATCTTCGTCGTGAAGATCATATTGAAGGTAACATCGACATTTGGCTGGATGTAGATATGCTTCCTCTTTTACCTTCATGTGAGTTTGTCAACCATATTTGTCAATTAATTTACATTCTATATTTAGAAATAGTTCGTTTCATCCATATTAAATTTATTAAATTATAATTTACAGCTTATTTCGTTTCTTCAAGTGAATTACGGAAATCAATTGACACGACACACTACACTTATGGATCACATCTAACATGGGAGGAGAAGGGTGTTCTTGTCCACTTTCTTGTTGGTGTCGTGGTTGGTAGGGAGAACTTCCCGTATAATTTGGGAACTGACCCAAATTATACATTTTACATGCCACTAGTGCATAGGTTGAGGGCGAATGACATTCGCCAAAATATCTTGGTAAGTGTTTGCTAATTAAGTACACTCTACTATTGCATAAATGGAGTTGATTACATTGCTAATTAGGATATTATTATGTTCTTCAACAGCAACTCCCAAATGATGTAGTGCCTCTCTTGATTCATGACAAAGGTCATAGGATAATTAAAATCCCACTGAGGGCTCAATTTGATGCTCCCGACTGAGCGCAAATAAAAATGGCTCCAAATTGAAGCATGAAGAGAAATAAAGAAGGATCGCAAGCCACAAGTTGGAGATCGTTGGATCTCTCTGCTTCATCACGGAGGCATGGGTGTTATTCTGTTTTATGACATTTTACCTAGGAGCGAGGACTTAGTCTTATGAGAGAGAAGTTTTTCTGGTTTATATTAACTTGGCATGATCGATTAGGATGATGATTATTATGTTGTTTTTCTGTTTTATGAGATTTTAACTTGGTATGATTAAGATGATGATGAGTTGTTAGATGAGTAAGATGATGATTAGTTATATAACATAATATTTTATTAAAGTGGATGGATGCCCGTGATCGATATATGAAACCTCTAAACCCCTCCTTTCACACAAAAAAACCAGCGTAACGCAGCTGCTGACGTGTGGCTTCCTTTTAGTACCGGTTGGTGTCACCAACCGGGAATAACGGTCCCCGCTCCTGGCGCGCCCTGCGAGCCACGTGGAGGGGCATTAGTCCCGCGTCATGGCCAACCCGGACTAAAGGGGGTGGGCTTGTAGACCCAAGTTATTAGTCCCGGTTGGTGACCCGGGACTAAATGCCCTTACCAACCGGGACCAATGCCTGTTTCTGCACTAGTGTTTTCATCATAAAGGCTTCTTATATACAAGTAGCAATTCATCACAACATCGAAGTATGAAGCATAAATTCTATTGAAAACTAACAAACTATGTTTTCAGTCAAGTTTGCAACACAATTCATCGTATTTTCAGGAAGGGTCGCATATCGAAGCTTTTAAGCAAGTCTACATACTCAAGCATTGTTTAGTATTCTATGATTGCTAACACTCATCGCATACATATAAGAAAAAGGTTTCAACCGGGCATATAGAAAGATAAGGGCTTATAGTGTTTCCTCCCAACGTATTCACCTCATGGATGATGTCAACAATAATAACTCATGACCACCCACATTCAGCTGGATATATATGTTTAGATCTTTCCCCACCACATGATGCTTGCCAAAGAGAAGATAAAGGAAGTAGAGGAAAATACTTTGACTCTTGCACAAAAGTAAATACATAAAGGTAAACGGTAGGCCCTTCACAGAGGGAAGAATAGGTTGTCATGCGCTTTTTGGTTGTATGCTAACTTTCTTAGTGCAAAGGAATGTTACGTTATGTTTCTCCTTGTGATGGCAACCTTTATTATGCAATCCGTAGCTTTTATTATTGCCATCACAAATTTGTACAACGCTTAATTTCCTTTATTCTAAATGATCAAACATGTTTAGAAGCAATTTTTATTGCTTTGTGCGCCGATGACAACTTACTTGAAGGATCTTACTCAATCCATAGGTTGGTATGGTGGACTCTTGAAACATGGACTTGGGTTTAAGGTCTTGGATGCACAAGTAGTATCACTACTTAGTGCGGAGTTTTGGCTAGCAAAGGTATTGGAGAAGCACCACATGTTAGAGGATCTATAACAATATAATTTCTATGTGAATGTGAACAAGCATAAATCATTACGTTGTCTTCCTTGTCCAATGTCAACATTTCGGCATATAACAATTAATGGGGGCTCACAATCATAAAAGATGGCACGGATAGTGTATTTGCATGTAAATCTTCTCTTTTCTTATTAATTCTTTCATGTGTTGCATCAGTGACCAATGCATGTTTCTTAATCTTCAACAAATTTTACCACTAATACCTTTCCTTATGTGATGTCGCTACTTACTATAAGATTGGCATATCATCTTTTTCATTATTTTTCTTTATTTTGATTGGAGCAAGAAAGTAGAGAAGAAAAATTCAAACTAAACTTTATTATATGACTCACACTCGATTACATAGATAGATAGATCACGAAACTAGCACTCAAACGAAAATGATCGAACTAAACTTTTAAGTAAATAAATATGTTATGAGTACCAAACAAATTATACATGCATTGCTTATATTTAAATTGAGCAAAATCATGAGTACAAACATTTATTAAATATTTTGCTTCCGTATAATTTTTACTCATGAAATATATTAAAAAATCATATAATTTAAATATTTAACATGGGTGAATATTCATATCAAAAATTTCAATTTTAAATTATACAAACCGTAAACTATACAGATGTATGAATAATTACTTAATGTTTGTACAAGTGAAATAATATTTTAGTTGTTATTTGGAATTATTTGTATTATTTTGAATGGTGAATTCTTTTTATAATTCATAACTATGATTTAAATATATGAATATTTTATAAAAATACTTGAACAATTTTTTAACTAGGTTATTTCTTATATGTATAATGTTTATAACACATGAATATTTAGATTTTATTTTTATTAATGAAATTACAGTTTACATACTATCTAGAAATCTCCAACCCCTCAATAAAATCTACAAATTTCCAAAGAAAACCAAACATTTGCAAAATGGACTGGCGCATTTTTTCCAATACATACTGTCCATTGTGGTTAAGTACGTGTTGTAGTGGCTCGAACACCTTGCATGTTTACCTTTGCTTGTTGGTTCGAGATGTAGCTGCCACACCTTTTCTAGCGAGAATGCCTCAGATCGTATACGACGGTCGTGGGTTCAATGCAAGGGTTTTTGTGAAAAAAAGAAATCTCACTAGTTGGCTTTCTTCGTAAATAAAAATATGAGGGTATTTTAGGTAAAGATGCGTCGGCCGAGCGTCCTCATTCACTGACAGGTGAGGCCATACACACTGATACATACATATTTTGTGACTGTATTTGCACGTGATGACAAGTTAGGTGACCATAAATTCATACTTTTAAATTATAGCATCATACCAAAGCATAAGTGCTATTACTCCTAGTGATATCTTTTCCTAATAATAAAGCAGCTATTGCTTTCGCCGTACGTCATGCATATTTGCAACAAAAAAACTTATAGTTCCTTGAAATCAACCCGCACTATAGGATTTAGTAATAGTAAGTCAAAAAACGTTTCAAATTTACAAAAAGACCACGTGTTTCGTCTATTTAACCCGCGACCTGTAGAACGGCGGTGACGGCGGGAGCTTGCAACGCGGCGTGACAGGGGCTGGGGAGGATTCAGAAGTAGGCAACGAGGTCGGCGGTCAAGCTCGCTCCTCCTCCTCCCCACCGCGCCGGCCTATGCGCTCAATCTCGCTCGCCACAACGCCAGTTTCCTACCCATGATTCCGCCCTCGCCACGCCCGATCAGCCCCGCCTCGCCCTGGAGCTGTTGCCGCCCCCAGCCTTTTCCTGCAACAACAGGTCGCCACACCCCCGCCTTGCCCTACTACAGCAGCTCTCCGTGCCTGGAGGTGACCGCCGGCGTGCGTGGAGGACCGGCACTGCCCACCCGCATGCCAGGCTGCAACGTCGTGCCGCTACGCTCACCCCCGAGGCTGCCCCGCTGGCGGCTCGGCTTCAAGCGGGCGCAGGTTTGAGCATGGTCAATGACCGGGGAGAGGCAGTGCTCCTCCTGCATCTGTCCTATTCATGGCATGGTAGAGACGACACACAAATTCAGAATCTGCTAAGATGTTGCCCAGAAATGTGCTACGTATCACCATGGATGACACACTTACTTGTGCATCTCGCTGTCGTCTTTCCTGACGGTGATGTCATACATCGGCGTCGCCCCTTGGTCTCGTCGAGCTCAACTGCGAAATCTCCAACCCGTGCTTTCTCACCATGTCGAGGTACCTACAACCATGCACATCGTACATGTTCTTCATCGTCCACATTATAAATTCAGAGCTCAGAGAAAAGAGTAGCCAGATGGGCATACGGTTCCGCGGCCGCTCCGAAATGCCCGCTCTCACACCGGGTCCAGCATGCTCCTCCAGCTCGCATCTTGATCTGCGCTGCGACATGTGGACCGCGGCGGCAGAGTCGATCTAGGGAAGACCGGCGGGGTTAGCGGAAAGGCGAGGCCGTGGGGAGGGGGAGAGGATGCGTCGGGGCGAGGTCGTGGGGAGGTGGAGAGGATGCGCCGGGGCGAGGCCATGAGGAGGGGAAGAGGATGCGCCGGGGCGAGGCCGTGGGGAGGGGGAGAGGAGGCGACGTACGAGTGCTTGCCGGGGAAAGGAGGCACTGGGAAGATCAGGCAGTGCCTGACGCCGGCGGAGGGGACGAACGGCAGGGAGCGGCCACCATTCGAGGTACATCATGAGCTCAGTTTCACAAGGAATGGAAGGGAGGGGTGGCCATCATTGAAATGGGGGGGGGGGGGTAACGGGAACAAAGTGAAGAGATGAGGAGACCCTTTTTTTAAGAAGAAGATGAGGAGAACTTTTTTTTAAAAGAAAATGAGGAGAACTGAGAGGGAGCGAAAGCCGTGTCTTTTTTTTATGAATAGCCCATTTGGTCAAGTAATAGGCGTTCCTCTCAGAAAAAATATAGACATTGCCCAATTCGTTATAGATTAAATAAGTAAAAAAAATATAGACATTGCCCAATTCATTATATATTAAATAAGTAAAATTCTGATGATGGTCTTCTCGTAAGTATATGACCAATGTGTGTGGAGTTTCACTCCATTTAAATAAAAGTTCATTTGTTTGCATCTGTACTAGTACTTTGATGGCGGTGCGGAGCTGAAGTAGATGTTAACGGAGGATGAGGAGGAGACTTTACAAATACAAAATTCATGATTCAAATATTGACAATCTAACCCGATACAACGCACGGACAGTTTTACTAGTTATCTCTAATACAAACAATGTTTGTCGTCGCGGAAATATATAGTCAACCGCAAGAGGACGGCGCGAAACTTGTCAAGAAAAGAAAACAAAAAACAAAGAAAGAGATGTTGCGATGACGCCACACTAACAAAGGATAAGAAACCCCGAAAGCAACCTAAACATGAGATTTACAAAATTCGATCACCGATGGTACAAAATTGCAACGTGGCTACAACGGTTAGTGCTATTACAATTTGTCAGTTCAAAATGAAAATCCACAGCGCTACAATCCCTTAGATGTTGACGAACGGCGCGCCGGTGATGAACTCGGTGGCGGCGAGCGCGACGAGGCCGAGCATAGCGAAGCGGCCGTTCCAGAGCTCGGCGTCGGCGCTCCAGATGCCGCTGGATTTGCTCTCCACGCTCTGGCCCTGCAGCAGCGGCACCAGCGACGCTAGGGAGAAAACCCCTGCGGTCGCCAGGAACCAGCCCAGCCCGGCGCCACTGCCGGCCTGGTCGAGGAGCCCACCGCCACGCGCCGCCTCGACGGACAGCGCCGCCACGAAGCCTACCATGGCCAGCCGGCCGTTGATGCGCTCCGGCGCCGGGCCGCTGAACGCGAGCGCGTCCCAGACCGAGGGGTTAGCCTTCTTGGTCATGGGCTTGGGTGCTGCCGGGATCGGGGTCGGGGACGGGCTCGTGCTCGGGGAGGGGGAGGGGGAAGTCGACGCGCTCGTCGTCTCCTTGGCTGAGTCCATGTCAGGCTGCACATACACAAACAACTTTACAGTGAGATCGAGTCTTGAAGTAATAGTACTAGCCGGCCAGCATCCGAAAGACCGAAAACAGTTGTGTGTGTGACGTGAAAGCTCACCTCGGTCTGGGCCCTGACGACGAGGGTGCGCCGGCGCGGGGCCACCACTGGAGAACGGGCGGCGGACAGGCCAACAACGGCGAAGGAGCTCAAAGCCACCATGGTCGCCATCACTCAAGGCAGAGAAAAGCTAGCGCAAGAAGAGAACTAGAGAAGGTGCTGCTTGCTAAGATCGATGGTGATGACACTTGGCTGATGTTGTGTTGCTGTGTCTATTGTGAGCGAGCATGCGCGCATTTTATAGCGACCGCGAGGGTCACACGCCGGTGGACGCGGCCGTGGCCACGTGAACGACCTCCAAGAGCTGTACGTGGAGGGAGGGAGGCGGCGGCCTCACGTCGACGTGGACACCGAAGGCGCCATAAAGTGGCACGAGCCTAGAGAACCAGCATGCAAGAGCCTACGCGCACCATGTACCGACAAACATGCTAGTCTTCGGACATCTTCCAACACCAACCCTCAAACTTCTCGCAACGGTTTGAAATGTGCTGTTCGAACCACAAAAATCATTCAACGTGATTATATATCGATTCAAGAAACGATTCATGGGTTCGCAAACCAAAAACAAAAGTATGAAGGTTTTTGATAGCCAGGACCGCTACTTCGATCGATTTTAACCGACCTCGCCCATCAAAAGCCCCTCCTCCCTCCCGCGTGAAATGATCAGTGCCCGCATTCATGCTCAACCAAGGCGAACACGAGCGCTCACTCACGATAATATTGAAGCAGCGCGCCGGCCAAGAGAGCACCGCCCTCGCCGCTTGCAGGCGACTGCTGCACGTTCAAATGGCACGACCGTCGTCCGTCGTCCGTCTGCAGTAGCAATTGCTATATAAACCATTGCCCCGGCCATAGCCGCAGTCATTAGTCTCCGATCCCTCTCCACAACAATCCCATAATGGCTTCCTCCCCCGTCAAACTCTTTGGGACGGGCTAACGCCGGACTAGAAGGAGATGGCCCGCATTGCTTCCGGCTAGCTGGCCGGTAGGCAACCGGAGGACGTCGACGACCAAATGGAGGACGCGGCCGACGACGACCCAGCGTTACCCTTATTTTCCTCCTCCGTCGAGCTGCCCACCTCCTTCGTCGTGCCTCCCTCGCCCGTGCACTGTACCATGACCATCGGAGAGGCCCGTGTCTATTACATGGGCATGGTGCGGGAGGAGCGACATGAGAAGTTTCGGGAGGCACAGGTATACGCCGCTGTAGGATCGAAAGTATGTCTAGAGGGGGGTGATTAGAATACTTGACAAGATAAAAATTTAGCCTTTTCTCAATTTTAGTTGAGGGGCAGATTTGGCAGTTATTGCAAGTCAAGTACACCCTACACATGCAGTTCTAAGAGTGTAGCACCATAATGTAAAACATGCAAGTATAAAGTAAGGAGTAAGGTAGGGAGATCAAACGCATGAGGTTGACACGGCGATTTTTGGCATGGTTCCGCGCTATTGTATGTCCATGTTAGTGTAGACTTCAACCCACAGAAGGTAACGACCGTGAGAGTCCACGGATGGCTCCACCCACAAGGGGTCCACGAAGAAGCGACCTTGTCTATTCCACCACGACTTCCGGCCACAAAGGACTAGCCTTACTCATGATAGATCTTCACGAAGTAGGCGATCTCCTTGCCCTTACAAACATCTTGGTTCAACTCCACAACACGAAGTAGGAGGCTCCCAAGCGACACCTAACCAATCAAGGAGGCACCACCCTTCAAAACGTAATAGATGTGGTGGAACGATGAACTCCTTGCTCTTGTGCTTCTAAAAATAGTCCTCAACACAAAATCACTCTCTCACAGAATAACCATGGGTAGGAAAGATTGATTTGGTGGAAATCAACTTGGGGAGGCTAGAGATCAAGTTTCAAATGATTGGATTGGAATATCTTGGTCTCAAGACATGAGTAGGTGGTTGTCTCTCAGACAAAAGGATCTGGCAATGAAGTGTGTGTTCTGAGTGCTTCTTCCACGGATGAGAGGTGGGTGAGGGTATATGTAGGAAACACACAAAATCCAACCATTACATCTAAAGTGGCAAATTTGGTGACACCGAAGTCATCAACTCGATGATACCGACTTGCACTAAAGGCATCAACTTTTGAATCTCGGTGGGACCGATATACACAACTCGGTGGCACCAAAAATGTGGCTAACGGTCAGATGACACAACTCGGTGACACCGATACGTAAACTCCTAAATTCTGATTTTGTGTACCGAGGCAACAAAAAGTTGGTCACCTTGAACTCGGTAGCACCATATGGTTTCGGTTGCACCGATATGATGGGAATGGCTAGGGTTCTGTCCCAGATCAAACTCGGTGGGGCCGAAATGGGAAAGTTGGTGGCACCGAATTGTGTGGAATTGGACAGAATGGTTATGTGGGAAAAATGAGTGAGTATTTTGGTGGCTAACTTTGAGCACTTGAGCAACCAGTTCATTTTAATACCTCACTCCCTTTTAATAGTATTGGCTTTCCTATGGACTCAAAAGTGATTTCTCACAAATAGAAAATGAGGAGTCTTCTATCTTGAAGCTTGAGCCAATATTATTCCTTTCTTGCATCAAGGGGCATCTCCACATAGCCTTTAGCCAAAGCATCTTTTGAACTTTTCTAAAATATACTTGGATAAACATATTAGTCCAATGATGCATATGTTGTGATCAATTATCAAAACCACCCTAGGGAGCAATTGTGCTTTCAGTCTCCCCCTTTTTGGTAATTGATGACAACATATAGATCAAAGCTTCGACAAAAGATATAATCAATGATTAGCATCGATGCTTTGAGAAGTATGTGAAAGGGAAGAGCTCCCCTGAAATTTGTGCATTATTTAAAATTTGTGTTTGGATGCAAATGCACAATCGATTAGGATCATGGGTCACTCTTCCATGTCACATACATCTTGGTGGTGCGCATACAAGATAACAATGAATAGTAATCCACATGACACCAACAATATAAGTGAATGATCATCACGTAGATAGCTAAAAGGATAATAATGTAGCATCAACCAAGCAAAGTGTATGATCAAACACAAGCAACTCGATAAAGTCATCCAAAAAAACAAAGTTTTGTAAAACCAAATGAGAGCAAATAAAGTCAAAAGCTCTCGCTCTCTCTATCTCTCTCTCTCTTGAAGCCCTATGATCTATACATTCCTCCCCCTTTGGCAATAAGTTACCAAAAAGTTTAAAAAGTATAGAGCTAATCGTCTCTCTGGGCAGATGATGACAGAGTCGACAGAAGACCGTCCACGAAGGCATGTGTTGAGTGTCATGGAGCTGGAGGAGTGGATACTAGAGGTGCTTGAGCTCGAGCTGGTGCTGGAGCTGAAGGTGCAGATGCTTGAGCTGATGAAGTCTGTCTTGTCTCCGGAGCAGGTACAACAGCTGACCTAGGCTTGGTGCTGAACCGAGTGGTAGTGAGAGGAGGCGAGTCTTCATCATCATCATCGTCGTCATCATCATCATCATCTGGGTGTGGAATCTGCACTGAGTCAACTTCATATTGAAGCTCTTTCACTATAGTGGTCAACTCCGTTACCTTCACATCCATGTCATGAAACTTTGTTTCCACAACTCTCTCTAGGATTTTCTGATTTTGCGGCATCTCCGAGATGTTCTTCTCCATACCTTGGACAGAGCTAACTAGAAATGCCATTTGCTCAGCTTGAGCTCTGAATTGTGGAACTGGTGGTGGCTCATTTCTAGCAGCCTCAGCTTCTGCCACATCTGCTACCATTCTAGCTGCAGCTGAGATGGGATCATTGTCATCCATCACCACTTCATTGTCTTCAAATTCTAGCTAAAGGGGAAAATAGGGACGATCAAGTAGATATGCATGTTTGCCTAGCTTGGCATTGATAAGCATCTGAATGTATGGGGCATATCTACAAGATCTTTTGTGATCAGCAGCAGTCCTCTGGATAGTCTCTATTGTCAAATCCATCACTCTGAATCTAGTGTGGGAGTCCAAATGGTGCAGCAGATTGATAGAGTGTCCTCTAATCATCCTATCATCACCTGATTTAGGCATCAAGGTGTGTCTCGGAATGGTATTAGTTGAGGGTATACCTGCTTGCAATAAGTATACTAATCCCATCTTGTGAGTTGCCAAAAACTTGTGAGGAATTGGCTTGTACATGTTGGCCATGGAGTTGTGGCTCATCATCGGCTCAGAGTACACATCAAGATCACTCTCTTTCTGCGTAGGGGAACCAATGATAGTGGCTCACTCATCATTCGTTGACTCATACTTGTCACCATCAGTCATCGAGACAATAGAACCATCTCCATAGAAATGAACAATTGAGTAAAATTGCATGATCAGTTCATCATTCCATAGGGTCATCTATTTTCCAACAAAATCTTCAATGTCTACAGACTTGAAATTGTCTTGCACATGAGGAAAGAAATTTTCATTGGCTTTGATGTAAGCCCAGTCAACATATCTTATGTCACTAACAGCTCGTCTTTTGTCATACAAGACAGTCTGATAGAATTCTTGTTGTTCCTTGGTGTGAAACCTTGGATCAATAGCAGTTCTTGTCCTTATGGAATATGGATCTGCAGCTCTCCATTTCCTCAGACGTGCATCTTTCCTCTTCTTCATATCTTCGACTACTCGATGAGCAACATTGTGCAGTGGCATATTTGGTTGGAGCTTTGTGAGAATTGGTGCATTCTCTTCTTCTTCCTCTGCAGCAAAGGCACTGGAAGCACGGTCTTTCTCCTTGGCAGCTACAGGAATATCCTTTGTAGTCTTCCTATGAGCTACAACCCTTTTAGCCTTAGAAGGAGGCTTAGGAGCAGATTTCCTGGGCATGGCATCAGCTATGAGCTTCTTCTTCTTAGGAGGAGTTGGGATCTCATCCTCTCCAGCAGCATCTTCGGGTTCCTCATACATGGAAGTTTTTCTCCCAATAACATAAATTAACCTCTTCCTGGCTCTCTTCACACCAGCCTTCTTAGCAGGTTTATCAGTGGAGAGTATCATACTTTGCCTTGCAGTCTCGGGAGCTCTAAGATCAGCAGGTCTTGCATACTCTTTCATGACAGTCTTCTTAGGAGCCTTTGGAGGAACTGAAATTTCCTCTGGCACAAAATCCGAGTTCTCTTCATCTGAATGAAGCTTCTTTCTCTCCCTAGTGGCTGCCTTGGGCAAGCCATGGGAGATGTAAGATCCAAGGTCAGAGTCTGCCTTCTCAAGACTTGTGTGTGAGTCCATCTCAACACTTTTTTCTCTGAAATCATTATGGCTATCCTCAGATCCAAACATCTTGGCACACAAGCAACAACTCGGCACCAAACCAGCAAACAACAATCCTGTGAAATAGCTATAGAAGAGAAGAAGGGTTGAGCATCACAAAACACAAAAGGATTTTGCAAAATTTGAATTCACAAACTTAGGGTATGATCTTTTGCAGAATGTAAATCGGTAGCACTAGGTTGGTCATTTCGGTGTCACCGAGAAAATCTACTCGAATAACAAAGACTTGGTAGTCTTTTTCGGTGTCACCGGAAAGAGCTGCTCGGTCATACCGAGTTTCTTCTCATGAACCCTAAATTGAAATCGGTGGAACCGATTTTACCAACTCGGTCTCACCGAGTTGCATGCTGCGGCAGATCATATCCCAAATCCCATCGTTCTCTATGCTACGATATTCTCTGGTGGAAGGAGGGGTTTGCACAATTGTGGCTTGTGGAGAAAAAATCCTAATGTGCATGAGTTGGATTAAAGGAGCAAAAGACGAGATCGGAACCATACCCTAGCTCGTTGGTGGTCCGACTACGGCGGCGATGGCGGCGAAGATTCCATTGATGGCAGGGAATCCCAACGGCGGAGGTGCTCGGGGAGGCGAAGGCGATGACCAAGGGTCCTCCGACGACAGCTTAGGGTTTGGGAACGACACGTTTGAAGAGAGGATTTCAAAACGTCGAGTCTGCGAGATTATATACCCGCCGCTGTCGGTGCCACCAAGATTACAAAATCGGTGTCACCGAGTTCCTCTGCTGTCAGCTGACAGGGAAATTTGGTGTTTTCGAGTTGGTGATTTCGGTGGTACCGAGATTGGAAAACCAGATCAACTTTGGAAATTCGATGGAACCGAGTAGTGGGGTTGGTTTCACCGAGATTCACAAAGAGGTTTTGGAAGGCAGCCTTTGACGATACGGAACTCTGAGTGCTCCTTCACACAGAGGGGTCGACAAGTGCTTGTTCAAGTTTTGTGATGAAGCATGAATAGAACTTGAGATCAGATAGCATAAATAGCTAGAGGAGGGTCCTAGGCATTCTTGTCCATACAATTGGCAAACAATAAATCAAGAGCCAAATAAGAACAATTGGATGTCCTTGAATGAGCAAAAAAATATGCAGACAAACATGCTCACACAATAATATGATAGATAAAATATGGTGAACATGCACAAACATCCTAACATCTATCAAGCACTTGGGCGATGACAAAGTCATGTAAATATGAGTATATTGACTTAGGAGCCAAGTAAGAATACTTGATCATAGGGCATACTCATCGTTAAGCACAAGTGGGGTTACCACTTTTAAATAATGCATTAATGTGTTCATATCCTTAGGAGATGCTTATACTCAAGATTCAGAGTAAAGCTCCCACTTGATTTGAAATCCCCCCTAAGAGGGATAAACTAACCTTGGGTTTTGTCGTAGAAGACTTCAAGTAGGTGAAGTAGGGATCGATGCTCAATGTTGATGAGGATCACCTTGAGTTGGGAGAAATCCTTGTTGTTTCTTATCCCTCTCACCTACATGGGTTAGTCCCAAAGCACAAGGAACACATGCATGCAAGAATATCTATGAACATGGAGTGAAACACACGTGGGATGATGTCCAAGGATAGATTAGTTACCTTGTTCCTTGCTTACCTTTGAGAGAATGTGTGACTCCTTGAGCTAATGCATATGGTTGATGTTGATTGCATATAGTTCTTGCCAAAATGAATAAGAGTGAATTTAATTGGCGAAGTCACCCCTCAAGAACTTTCTAGTTCTTCCTATTGGGGATCCACATCAACTTGATAGGAATCCTTGGAGTTGTGGTAGCACTAGATGAGGTAGTACTAGTAGTGTCCTTGGGAATCCACTTGACCTTGACATGGGGTTCTTCTTCATATAAGTCAATGTCATCTTGAAGCTTTCCCTTGCCCTTGTTGTCTTGTGGTAGAAGACCATCTTGTGATCTTGTTCCTTTGGGAGGAGAAGGATCATACTTCTCCTCTTGAGGAACAAACTTAGGAATTGGATATCTTCCTTCTTCCCAATCATCTCTGTTGATCTTGAAGTATCCAACACCTTGTTTCTTTCGATGTCCTCCTTGCTTGCGCACAATTTCCTCAAATTGCTTACTTGCGGCAAGACTCTTGAAGACACCTCTATCTATAGTCCCTTTCAATAAATTGTTTCCTTGCTCAAGTGTAACTTGGCTAAGAGAATCATTAGTGGAATCAAGAGAGCTACTAGCATCAACAACATTAGATTTAGCTTTAGCATTGTTGTTACTAGATGAAGAAACTTTCTTGCCTTTGTTACTAATGTTCTTTGGTTTAACTTGTGGAACAAAAGTAGGCAAGAGTAATCGTTTGGCAAGATAAG
The DNA here is from genome assembly GCF_904849725.1 of Hordeum vulgare subsp. vulgare. Classification (NCBI taxonomy): domain Eukaryota; kingdom Viridiplantae; phylum Streptophyta; class Magnoliopsida; order Poales; family Poaceae; genus Hordeum; species Hordeum vulgare. The sequence goes on along the minus strand of NC_058518.1, from coordinate 443,660,774 downwards.
AGGAACTCTTCTTTCGAAGATCATCATTGATCGCTTTTAGGAACTCGTGCTCTTGCTCCAAATTGTGCTTCTCGAAGCGTAGCTTATCATGAGTTATTGCAAGCTCTCTATGATCTTCTAGAGTGGTTTCATGAGCTAATTTAAGAGTATTTAATTATTGAGTTAATCATTCAATCTCTTTATTATCATCATCTCTCAATTCTCTTGACTAGCATGATAATTAGCAAGTTCATTTTCAGTGCAGTCACTAGTTTTATCAAAGAGCAAGTCATCTTCTCCGAATAAGTCATCCTCATCACTATTAAAATCAAGATACTTGGGGTATGATACCTTGGGGACTTTAGCCATGAAGCGGTTTCTGAACCCCTCATTTGGTGAATCAAATAGGTCGTAGGAGTTGGAGGAAACAAGTGCAATGCTGGCAACGCCTTCATCTTGACTATAGTCAGAGTTGGAGTGGTAGCTTCTCTTAGATTGGTTGCCAGACTCGGAGCCAGAAACCCATTCACCAACATGAGTTTGATGTCTTCTTCTTGAGCTCCTCTTGGTGTATTTATCCTTCTTCTCTAATTCTTTGCCTCTCCGTGAGTGTCTTCATTCGTAACGATCTTCTCTACTCATTCTCTCTCTGCGAGGTGACTCATCCCGTGAGCTTCGTCTTCAAGGTGACTCTTCTCTTCGTTTGTAGGGAGCTGAGCACTCATTGGAGTAGTGTCCGGCTTCCCGTAGTTGTAGCGGTTTCGGTAACGACTGGACGAACGCTTCTCATCATGTCTTGAGTTTGATCTTCTCTCTTTGCCTCTACTCTTATAGAACTTGTTGAATTTTTTGACCATGAGGCTTATCTCTTCATCAGTGAAAATATTGTACTGTGAAGTAACGGGAGCCTCACATGAAGCTTTGTAAGCATCACTTGACTTTTTGTGCAACTCATCTTTGTCCTTGAGTGACATCTCATGAGCAACAATCCTACCAATGACTTCAGTTGGATTGAGATCTTTGTAGTTTGGCATCATTTGGATCAATGTGCACACAGTGTCATACTTTCCATCAAGAGCTCCAAGCATCTTCTTGATGATAAATTTGTCGGTCATCTCTTTGCTTCCTAAGCCGTCAATCTCATTGGTGATGAGAGCTAGCCTAGAGTACATTTCAGCGACACCTTCACCATCCTTCATCTTGAACTTGTCAAGCTGACTTTGAAGCACAACCAACTTAGATTCTCTGACAGAATCAGTACCTTCGTGCATATCGATCAAAGTATCCCAAATTTCTTTTGCATTCTCAAGGTGGTTGATTTTGTTGAATTCTTTGGGGCATAGACAGTTGAAGATGATGTCACAGGCTTGTGCATTGAGTTGCAACATCTTCAATTCATTGACTGTCGCATCACGATCCGGTTTATTCCCTTCTATGAAGAAATTACCTTGCACACCAACACGAAAAATAGCCCATACGTGAGGCTTAAAACCAAGAATATGCATTTTCATCTTATGCTTCCAACTAGCAAAATTAGTGCCATTGAAGTATGGACCTCTACGGTGATAATTTCCCTCACTAAACGACATACTCTCCTAGGTTGTGAAACCAATGCAATGGAAACCTGACTCTGATACCACTTGTAGGATCGAAACTATGTCTAGAGGGGGGTGATTAGACTACTTGACAAGATTAAAATTTAGCCTTTTTCCAATTTTAGTTGAGGGGCAGATTTGGCAGTTATTGCAAGTCAAGTACACCCTACACATGCAGTTCTAAGAGCGTAGCACCGGAATGTAAAACATGCAAGTGTAAAGTAAGAAGTAAGGTAGGGAGATCAAACGCATGAGGTTGACACGGTGATTTTTGGCATGGTTCTGATAGGTGGCGCTATCATACCTCCATGGTAGTGGAGACTTCAACCCACGGAGGGTAACAGCTGCGAGAGTCCACAAAGGGATCCACCCACAAGGGGTCCACGAAGAAGCGGCCTTCTCTATTCCACCACGGTTTCCGCTACGAGGGACTAGTCTTACTCACGATAGATCTTCACGAAGTATGCGATCTTGTTGCCCTTACAAACATCTTGGTTCAACTCCATAACACGAACTAGGAGGATCCCAAGCAACACCTAACCAATCTAGGAGGCACCACCCTCTAGAAGGTAATAGATGTGGTAGAACAATGAACTCCTTGCTCTTGTGCTTCTAAAGATAGTTTTCTCAACACAAAATCACTCCCTCACAGAATAGGCATGGGTAGGAGAGATTTATTTGGTGTAAAGCAACTTGGAGAGGCTAGAGATCAAGTTTCAAATGATTGGATTGGAATATCTTGGTCTCAACACATGAGTAGGTGGCTCTCTCAGAAAAATGGATCTGGCGATGAAGTGTGTGTTTTGAGTGCTTCTCCCATCAATGAGAGGTGCGTGAAGGGGTATATATTGGCAACACACAAAATCCAACTCTTACACCTAAAGTGGCAAACTCGGTGACACCGAAGTCATCAACTCGGTGGTACCGACTTGCACTAAATGCAACAAGTTTTGAATATCGGTGGGACCGATATACACAATTGAGTGGCGCCGAAAAGGTGGCTATTGGTGAGATGACACAACTCGGTGACACCGATACACAAACTTGGAAATTCTGATTTTGTGTACCGAGGCAACAGAAAGTTGGTAACCTTGAAATCGTATCACCGATATGGTTTAGGTGGCACCGATATGGTGGGAATGACTAGGAATCTGTCTGAGATCAAACTCGGTGGGGCTGAAATGGGAAAGTTGGTGGCACCGAATTTGAGTGTGTGGAATTGGACATAATGGTTATGTGGGAAAAATGAGTGAGTATTTTGGTGGCTAACTTTGAGCACTTGAGCAACCAGTTCATTTGAATACCTCACCCCCTTTTAATAGTATTGGCTTCCCTATGGACTCAAAAGTGATTTCTCACAAATATAAAATGAGGAGTCTTCTTGCTTGAAGCTTGAGCCAATCTAATTCCTTTCGTGCATCAAGGGGCATCTCCACATAATCCTTTAGCCAAAGCATCTTTTCAACTTTTATGAAATATACTTGGATAAACATATTAGGCGAATGATGCATATGTTGTGATCAATTATCAAAACCACCCTAGGGAGAAATTGTGCTTTCAGCCGCCTACAACCACCTCCTCCTTCAGGAGTTCCCGCAGGCGAGGAGTAGCTCGACAATGGCAGGGTGGTCATGCGAGATGCGGACCTCACGGAGCCGGAGGCCAACCTGGAGTCCTACCGCTCCGGCCACGAGATTCACCTCACCCGCTAGCGATACCAGCAATTGGTGATGGTGGTCACGGCTGTGGCTAAGGAGGGCGACGGCGACGAGGACGAAGCGTTGTTTGGCTTGTCCGATGACGAGGTGGATAATGACCAACAAGTATAGGGGCTCAGTCATAGTACTTTCAATAAGTAAGAATGTCAAACGCAACGAGGACCAAAAGGAAATGACAAGTGGTTTTAGAAAGCCAATCTATGCAAGCACTGAAAGTAGTAGTGATAGATAGTTTTGTAATAAAGCAATTCATAGTAAGTAACAAATAACAATAGTATCAAAGGTGCAACAAGGTGGCCCAATTCTTTTTATAGCAAAGGACAAGCCGGAAAGTTCTTTTATATGAAATAAAGCGCTCTTTGATGTCTACTATGCAACTTTGTTCTTATAGGCGTTGTTGGGCCTCCAAGTGCAGAGTTTTGTAGGACAACTGAAAGCACATATGCTCCCTTTGTAGTTTTGATAATTCATGACAACATACATTGTCTCTTGGACTAACACTTCTGCCTAGTATATTTCAGGTATAGTCCCCATAGAGCATTGGCCAAAGGATTGTGAGGAGAAGCCCCTTGTTGCAAGGAAAGGAATAGGATTTTGGCTCAAGCTTTAAGCAAGAGGACTCTACATTTTACATTTGTGAGAAATCACTTTTTTAGTCCATAGGAAAGCCAATACTATTAAAAGGGGGTGAGGTATTATGATAAATTGGTTGCTCAAGTGCTTAGAGATAGCCACCAAAAATATTCACTCATTCTCCCACAAATATCTCTGTCCCAAGCAAAAACAGCAAAATTGGGGCCACCAACTTTCCCATTTCGGCCCTACCAATTTTTCCACGGGCACATCCTTTGCCAAATCCTAATCTCTCGGTACCACCAAGTTTCACATCGGTGCCACCGAAAGCATGTGACCAACTTTCTCTTGAGAAAATTCCAAGAATAGGAAATTCCGAGATTGGAATCGGTCTCACCGAGATTTGGAAACTCCTCTAGGTCATCATATCGGTATCACCGAGGTTCATATATCGATCTCACCGAGAATTCAAAAGTTGCCACATTTAGTGAAACTCGGTACCACCGAGATTTATTTCGGTGTCATCGAGTTGGGCAATAATGTTGTAATGGTTGGATTTTGGGGGATGCCTATATATTGTTGGAAATATGCCCTAGAGGCAATAATAAATTAGTTATTATTATATTTCTTAGTTCATGATAATCGTTTATTATCCATGCTATAATTGTATTGATTGGAAACACAATACTTGTGTGGATACATAGACAAAACACTGTCCCTAGTAAGCCTCTAGTTGACTAGCTCGTTGATCAAAGATGGTCAAGGTTTCCTGGCCATAGGCAAGTGTTGTCACTTGATAACGGGATCACATCATTAGGAGAATCATGTGATGGACTAGACCCAAACTAATAGGCGTAGCATGTTGATCGTGTCATTTTGTTGCTACTGTTTTCTGCGTGTCAAGTATTTATTCCTATGACCATGAGATCATATAACTCACTGACACCGGAGGAATGCTTTGTGTGTATCAAACGTCGCAACGTAACTGGGTGACTATAAAGATGCTCTACAGGTGTCTCCGAAGGTGTTAGTTGAGTTAGTATGGATCAAGACTGGGATTTGTCACTCCGTGTGACGGAGAGGTATCTCGGGGCCCACTCGGTAATACAACATCACACACAAGCCTTGCAAGCAATGTAACTTAGTGTAAGTTGCGGGATCTTGTATTACGGAACGAGTAAAGAGACTTGCCGGTAAACGAGATTGAAATAGGTATGCGGATACTAACGATCGAATCTCGGGCAAGTAACATACCGAAGGACAAAGGGAATGACATACGGGATTATATGAATCCTTGGCACTGAGGTTCAAACGATAAGATCTTCGTAGAATATGTAGGATCCAATATGGGCATCCAGGTCCCGCTATTGGATATTGACCGAGGAGTCTCTCGGGTCATGTCTACATAGTTCTCGAACCCGCAGGGTCTGCACACTTAAGGTTCGACGTTGTTTTATGCGTATTTGAGTTATATGGTTGGTTACCGAATGTTGTTCGGAGTCCCGGATGAGATAACAGACGTCACGAGGGTTTCCGGAATAGTCCGGAAACGAAGATTGATATATAGGATGACCTCATTTGATTACCGGAAGGTTTTCGGAGTTACCGGGAATGTACCGGGAATGACGAATGGGTTCCGGGAGTTCACCGGGGGGGGCAACCCACCCCGGGGAAGCCCATAGGCCTTGAGGGTGGCACACCAGCCATTAGTGGGCTGGTGGGACAGCCCAAAAGGGCTCTATGCGCCAAGAAGAGAAAATCAAGAGAGAAAAGAACAAAAAAGGAGGAGGTGGGAAGGAAGGGGGACTCCCTCCCACCAAACCAAGTCCAACTCGGTTTGGGGGGGGAGTCCTCCCCCCTTGGACTCGGCCGACCCCCTTGGGGCTCCTTGAGCCCCAAGGCAAGGTCCCCTCCCTCCCACCTATATATACGGAGGTTTTAGGGCTGATTTGAGACGACTTTTCCACGGCAGCCCGACCACATACCTCCACGGTTTTTCCTCTAGATCGCGTTTCTGCGGAGCTCGGGCGGAGCCCTGCTGAGACAAGGTCATCACCAACCTCCGGAGCGCCGTCACGCTGCCGGAGAACTCTTCTACCTCTCCGTCTCTCTTGCTGGATCAAGAAGGCCGAGATCATCGTCGAGCTGTACGTGTGCTGAACGCGGAGGTGCCGTCCGTTCGGCACTAGATCGTGGGACTGATCGCGGGATAGTTCGCGGGGCGGATCGAGGGACGTGAGGACGTTCCACTACATCAACCGCGTTCACTAACGCTTCTGCTGTACGGTCTACAAGGGTACGTAGATCACACATCCCCTCTCGTAGATGGACATCACCATGATAGGTCTTCGTGCGCGTAGGAAAATTTTTGTTTCCCATGCGACGTTCACCAACAGTGGCATCATGAGCTAGGTTCATGCGTAGATGTCTTCTCGAGTAGAACACAAAAGTCTTTGTGGGCGGTGATGTGCATTTTGCTGCCCTCCTTAGTCTTTTCTTGATTCCGCGGTATTGTTGGATTGAAGTGGCTTGGACCGACATTACTCGTACGCTTACGAGAGACTGGTTTCATCGTTACGAGTAACTCCGTTGCTCAAAGATGACTGGCAAGTGTCGGTTTCTCCAACTTTAGTTGAATCGGATTTGACCGAGGAGGTCCTTGGATGAGGTTAAATAGCAACTCATATATCTCTGTTGTGGTGTTTGCGTAAGTAAGATGCGATCCTACTAGATACCCATGGTCACCACGTAAAACATGCAACAACAAAATTAGAGGACGTCTAACTTGTTTTTGCAGGGTATGCTTGTGATGTGATATGGCCAACGATGTGATGTGATATATTGGATGTATGAGATGATCATGTTGTAATAGATAATATCGACTTGCACGTCGATGGTACGGCAACCGGCAGGAGCCATAGGGTTGTCTTTATAACTAACGTTTGTGCTTGCAGATGCGTTTACTATTTTGCTAGGACGTAGCTTTAGTAGTAATAGCATGAGTAGCACGACAACCTTGATGGCGACACGTTGATGGAGATCATGATGATGGAGATCATGGTGTGACGCCGGTGACAAGAAGATCGTGCCGGTGCTTTGGTGATGGAGATCAAGAAGCACGTGATGATGGCCATATCATGTCACTTATGAATTGCATGTGATGTTAATCCTTTTATGCACCTTATCTTGCTTAGAACGATGGTAGCATTATGAGGTGATCTCTCACTAAAATTTCAAGACGAAATTGTGTTCTCCCCGACTGTGGACCGTTGCTACAGTTCGTCGTTTTGAGACACCACGTGATGATCGGGTGTGATAGACTCAACGTTCACATACAACGGGTGCAAAACAGTTGCGCACGCGGAACACTCGGGTTAAGCTTGACGAGCCTAGCATGTGCAGACATGGCCTCGGAACACATGAGACCGAAAGGTCGAGCATGAATCGTATAGTTGATATGATTAGCATAGAGATGCTTACCACTGAAACTATTCTCGACTCACGTGATGATCGGACTTGAGATAGCGGATTTGGATCATGTACCACTCAAATGACTAGAGAGATGTACTTTTTGAGTGGGAGTTCTTAAGTAATATGATTAATTGAACTAATTGTCATGAACATAGTCTAATGGTCTTTGCGAATTACGATGTAGCTTGCGCTATAGCTCTACTGTTTTTATATGTTCCTAGAGAAAATTTAGTTGAAAATTGATAGTAGCAAACTTTGCAGACTGAGTCTGTAAAACGGAGGATTGTCCTCGTTGCTACGCACAAGGCTTATGTCCTTAATGCACCACTCAGTGTGCTGCACCTCGAGCGTCGTCTGTGGATGCTATGAACATCCGACATACACGTTTCTGATGACTACACGATAGTTCAGTACAAAATACTTAAATGGCTTAGAAGCAAGGCGCCGAAAACGTTTTGAAACGTCACGGAACATAAGTGATGTTCTAAAGAGATGAAATTGTGATTTCATGCTTGTGCCCTTGTTAAGAGGTACGAGACCTCCAACAAGATTCTTTGTCCACAAAGTAAAGGAGAAAAGCTCAATCGTTGAGCATGTGCTCAGATTATCTGAGTACGACAATCACTTGAATCAAGTGGGAGTTAATCTTCCAGATGAGATAGTGATGGTTCTCCAAAGTCACTACCACCAAGCTGTGAGAGCTTCGTGATGAACTATAACATATCAAGGATAGATACAATGATCCTTGAGCGATTTGCGATGTTTGACACTGCGAAAGTAGAAATCAAGAAGGAGCGTCAATAGTTGATGGTTTGTAAAACCACTAAGTTTCAAGAAAGGCAAGGGCTAGAAGGGATACTTCGTGAAACGGCAAAACAGTTGCTGCACTAATGAAGAGACCCAAGATTAAACCCAAACCCGAGACTAAGTGCTTCTGTAATGAGGGGAACAGTCACTGAGGCGGAGCAACTCTACATACTTGGTTGATAAGAAGGCTGGCGAAAGTCGAAAGAAGTGTATTTCATATACATGATGTTGATGTGTACTTTACTAGTACTCCTGGTAGCATGAGGGTATTGGATACCGGTTCGGTTGCTAAGTGATTAGTAACACGAAATGAAAGCTACGGCATAAACGGAGACTAGCTAAAGGCGAGGTGACGATACGTGTTGGAAGTGTTTCCAAGGTTGATATGATCAAACGTCGCACGCTCCCTCTACCATCGGGATTGGTGTTAAACCTAAATAATTGTTATTTGGTGCTTGCGTTAAGCATGAACATGATTGGATCGTGTTTATTGCAATACGATTATTCATTTAAGGAGAATAATGGTTACTCTATTTTCTTGAATATTCACCTTCAATGGTTTATTGAATCTCGATCGTAGTGTTACACATGTTCATGATATTGGTGCCAAAAGATACGAGTTAATGATGATAGTACCACTTACTTGTGGCACTGCCGCTTGAGTCATGTTAGTATAAATTGCATGAAGAGGCTCCATGCTGATGGATCTTTGTACTCACCTGATTTCAAATCACTAGTGACATGCAAATCATATCACATGAGCAAGGCCTTGTTTTCATTGAGATGAAATAAGATAGTAACTTGTTGGAAGTGATACATTTTGATGTATGCAGTCCAATGGGTGCTGAGGCACGTAGTGGATATCATTATGTTCTTACTTCACTGACGATTTGAGTAGATACAGGAGTATTTACTTAATGAATCACAAGTCTGAAATGTTGAAAAGTTCAATTCCGTTTCAGAGTGAAGTTCGTCGTAACAAGAGGATAAACTGTCTACGATATGATCATGGAAATGAATATCTGAGTTACGAGTTTTGGTACGTAGTTAAGACAATGTGGAAATTGTTTCGCAGTTCATGCCACCTGGAACATCATAGTGTGATGATGTGTCTGAACGTCATAGCCACGCACTATTTGGTATGGTTCATACTATGATGTCTCTTATCGAATTACCACTATCGTTTATGGGTTATGCATTAGAGACAACCGCACTCACTTTAAATAGGGCACCGCGTATTTCCGTTGAGATGACACAGTATAGACTGAGGTTTAGAGAAATCTAAACTGTCGTTTCTTGAAAGTTTGGGGCTGCGACACTTATGTGAAAAAGTTTCAGTCTGATAAGCTCGAACCCAAAGCGGATAAATGCATCTTCATAGGATATCCAAAACAGTTGGGTACATCTCCTATCTCAGATCCGAAAGCAAAGTGTTTGTTTCTAGAAACGGATCTTTTCTCGAGGAAAGGTTTCTCTCGAAAGAATTGAGTGGGAGGGTGGTAGAACTTGATGAGGTTATTGAACCGTCACTTTGACCAGTGTGTAGCAGGGCGCATGAAGTTGTTCCTGTGGCGCCTACACCAATTGAAGTGAAAGCTGATGAGGGTGATCATCGAGCATCGGATCAAGTTACTACAAACCTCGTAGGTTGACAAGGTCGCGTACTACTGCAGAGTGGTACGGTAACCCTGTCTTGGAGGTCATGTTGTTGAGCAACAGTGAACCTACGAGTTATGGAGAAGCAATGGTGGGCCTGGATTCCGACAAATGGCTTGAGGCCATGAAATCCGAGAGAGGATCCATGTATGAAAAATTACTTGATGGTCATAGGACTATTGAGTAAAAATGGATTTTTAAAAGAAGACAGACGATGATGGTGATAAGTCACTATTAAGAAAAGCTCGACTTGTCGCAAAAATGTTTTCGACAAGATCAAACAGTTGACTATGATGAGACTTTCTCACTCGTAGCGATGCTAAAGGTCTGTTAGAATTATGTTAGTTGTTGATGCATTATTTATGAAATATTGCACGTAGGATGTCAAAACATTGTTTTCTCGACGGTTTCCTTGAGCTAACATTGTATGTGATACAACCAGAAGGTTTTGTCGATCCTAAAGATACTAGCAAGTATGCAAGCTCCAGTGATCCTTCAATGGACTGGTGCAAGCATCTCGGAGTTGGAATATACACTTTGATGACATGATCAAAGATTTTGGGTTTGTACAAGGTTTATGAGAAACTTGTATTTCCAAAAAGGTGAGTGGGAGCACTATAGAATTTCTGACAGGTATATGTGGTTGACAAATTGTGGATCAGAAGTAATGTAGAATTTCTGTAAAGCATACAAGGTTGTTTGAAAGAAGTTTTCAAAGGAGTAGCTGGATTACGCTACTTGAACGTTGAGCATCAAAGATCTATGGAGATAGATCGAAAGCGCTTAATGGAAGTTTCAACAAGATGCATGCCTTGACAAGTTTTTGAAGGAGTTCAAAATAGATAAGCAAAGAAGGAGTTCTTGGTTGCGTTGTAAGGTGTGAATTTGAGTAAGACTCAAAACCCGACCCCGGCAGAATAAAGAGAATAGACGAAGGTCGTCTTCTATGCCTTAGCCGTAGAATCTAAAGTATGCCATGCTGTGTACCGCACCTGATGTGTGCCTTGACTCAAAGTCTGTTGAGAGGTACAGAGAGTGATCCATGATTGAATCACTAGCAGCGGTCAAAATTTATCCTTAGTAACAAATGGACTAAGGAATTTTTCTCGATTATGGAGGTGGTTAAAGAGTTCGTCGTAAAGGGTTACGTCGATGCAAGCTTTGACACTAATCCGAATAACTATGAGTAGTGAAACAGATTCATATAGTAGAGTGGATATTTGGAGCATTTCCGAATAGCACGTAGTAGCAGCATCTATAAGATGACATAAAGATTTGTAAAGAACGCACGGATCTGAAAGTTTCAGAACCGTTGACTAAAACCTCTCTCACGAGCAAGACGTGATCAGACCCCATAACTATATGGGTGTTGGATTCGTTGGAATCACATGGTGATGTGTACTAGATTATTGACTCTAGTGCAAGTGGGAGACTGTTGGAAATATGCCCTAGAGGCAATAATAAATTAGTTATTATTATATTTCTTAGTTCATGATAATCGTTTATTATCCATGCTATAATTGTATTAATTGGAAACACAATACTTGTGTGGATACATAGACAAAACACTATCCCTAGTAAGCCTCTAGTTGACTAGCTCGTTGATCAAAGATGGTCAAGGTTTCCTGGCCATAGGCAAGTGTTGTCACTTGATAATGGGATCACATCATTAGGAGAATCATGTGATGGACTAGACCCAAACTAATAGGCGTAGCATGTTGATCGTGTCATTTTGTTGCTACTGTTTTCTGCGTGTCAAGTATTTATTCCTATGACCATGAGATCATATAACTCACTGACACCGGAGGAATGCTTTGTGTGTATCAAACGTCGCAACGTAACTGGGTGACTATAAAGATGCTCTACAGGTGTCTCCGAAGGTGTTAGTTGAGTTAGTATGGATCAAGACTGGGATTTGTCACTCCGTGTGACGGAGAGGTATCTCGGGGCCCACTCGGTAATACAACATCACACACAAGCCTTGCAAGCAATGTAACTTAGTGTAAGTTGCGGGATCTTGTATTACGGAACGAGTAAAGAGACTTGCCGGTAAACGAGATTGAAATAGGTATGCGGATACTAACGATCGAATCTCGAGCAAGTAACATACCGAAGGACAAAGGGAATGACATACGGGATTATATGAATCCTTGGCACTGAGGTTCAAACGATAAGATCTTCGTAGAATATGTAGGATCCAATATGGGCATCCAGGTCCCGCTATTGGATATTGACCGAGGAGTCTCTCGGGTCATGTCTACATAGTTCTCGAACCCGCAAGGTCTGCACACTTAAGGTTCGACGTTGTTTTATGCGTATTTGAGTTATATGGTTGATTACCGAATGTTGTTCGGAGTCCCGGATGAGATCACGGACGTCACGAGGGTTTCCGGAATAGTCCGGAAACGAAGATTGATATATAGGATGACCTCATTTGATTACCGGAAGGTTTTCGGAGTTACCGGGAATGTACCGGGAATGACGAATGGGTTCCGGGAGTTCACCGGGGGGCAATCCACCCCGGGGAAGCCCATAGGCCTTGAGGGTGGCACACCAGCCCTTAGTGGGCTAGTGGGACAGCCCAAAAGGGCTCTATGCGCCAAGAAGAGAAAATCAAGAGAGAAAAGAAAAAAAAAGGAGGAGGTGGGAAGGAAGGGGGACTCCCTCCCACCAAACCAAGTCCAACTCGGTTTGGGGGGGGGGAGTCCTCCCCCCTTGGACTCGGCCGACCCCCTTGGGGCTCCTTGAGCCCCAAGGCAAGGTCCCCTCCCTCCCACCTATATATACGGAGGTTTTAGGGCTGATTTGAGACGACTTTTCCACGGCAGCCCGACCACATACCTCCACGGTTTTTCCTCTAGATCGCGTTTCTGCGGAGCTCGGGCGGAGCCCTGCTGAGACAAGGTCATCACCAACCTCCGGAGCGCCGTCACGCTGCCGGAGAACTCTTCTACCTCTCCGTCTCTCTTGCTGGATCAAGAAGGCCGAGATCATCGTCGAGCTGTACGTGTGCTGAACGCGGAGGTGCCGTCCGTTCGGCACTAGATCGTGGGACTGATCGCGGGATAGTTCGCGGGGCGGATCGAGGGACGTGAGGACGTTCCACTACATCAACCGCGTTCACTAACGCTTCTGCTGTACGGTCTACAAGGGTACGTAGATCACACATCCCCTCTCGTAGATGGACATCACCATGATAGGTCTTCGTGCGCGTAGGAAAATTTTTGTTTCCCATGCGACGTTCACCAACATATATACCCCTCCACCCCCTCTCATTTGCAAAGGAAGCACTCAAAACACACATGCACACACACACACACACTTGCCAGATCCATTTTTCTGAGAAAGAGACATCTACTCCTGTGTTGAGATAAAGAGATTCAAACCCAACCATTTGAAACTTGATCTCTAGCCTCCCCAAGTTGCTTTCGAGAAAAATCAATCTCTCGTACCCATGCCAAATCTATGAGAGAGTGAATGAGTGTTGAGGAGACTATATTTTGAAGCACAAGAGCAAGGAGTTCGTCGAGTGTTGAGGAGACTATCTTTTGAAGCACAAGAGCAAGGAGTTCGTCTTTCTACCGCATCTATTACCTTTTGGAGGGCGGTGCCTCCTAGATTGATTAGGTGTCGCTTGGGAGCCTCCTACTTCCTGTTGTGGAGTTGAACCAATAAGTTTGTACGGGAAAGGAGATATGTAAGTGCATCTAGTGCCCCTTAGTGATTTTTGTGGTTTGAAGACATATAGGTTAAGAGACTGATATGTTTGTAAGTGTACACGGGCTCTATAAGTCGCTGAGGAGTTTGAGTTATTCGATGAATATCGACCCCTAAAATGTATGTGTTCGGGTGAAGACTTTGGTCATTCCTTAAAGATTTTGATCGCAAAAAAATTGCGAAGAAAATGATATTCCTTATGAAGATATTGAAGATGAGGAATTCGGTGTGTCCCGAAGAAAATACTCTCGAGAGTTTTAAGTTTGAAGATTTACTCTTTATGTTTCATTTTCTTTATTCTTGAGTCATAGGAACACCGTACTGTTAAAGGGAGTCGAGGTAAAACTATGGAACGAATTTCCTCATGATTCTCAACCCAAACCTACTCCTACCAAATCCTCAAAATGAGGAACATGAGAGACATGAGGACTTTCACAGTTGAAAGTTCCGACCTTTGTCACGCCACGCGCCACCTGTCCCAAATCTTATCCACCCAACGATCATATCATTAAGGGCATTTATGTCAAATCATGTCGGGATGCTCCCAGGCTATAAATAGCCGCCCCCACAACCACTAGCTGGTTGGCTACTCCGAGATAAACTGACACTTGTCATTTAGAGCAACCCAAATTCCTCAAAGCCTTTGAGCGAAAATCATCTAGTGAGGAAATACCCCAAATGCCCAAACCCAAACAAAAACCCAAGTGATTGAGCATCACTGAAGAAGTTATTCTTGTGTGGAACCGACCCTTGTTACCTTTGAGGACTGTGCATCCTCCAGACGCTAGGCGTCATGGTCTAGAACATCCAGCAGTCAATTGTGTATCGTCGGGTGACCGAGTTTGTGAGGGTTTGGAAGTTTGCCCTGAAGACTTACCATGAATGTTGGGCGAGGACTATGTGCTCTTAGCTCAAGGAGAATACGGTAGGGACTGTGTGTCCCGGGACTGTGTGTCCTTTGATTTCAATACCAAGCCGCTCCAAACCAGAGGTACAACTGTCACGGTAGTTGGAACTGGGTCATCAACAACTGTCTTCATCGAGCTAATGGATCTATTTCCTCAACTCCTTTCATTTCCTCAATTACATGTTGAAGACTTTCATGTGTACTGTTTGAAGAATTCGAATGAAGAATTTCTCTGAATTCCTCACCTCAAATTCTTCACAAGAGTTATTCTTCACCTGCTTATCTTGTACTCTTCACGTGTGTAAACCAATTCTCTTAATTCACGTTGAGTACTTTGCTGTAGACATTTTTTCACTTCCGACTTAGTACTATTTCCGCTCCCCTCAGTTCATGACTAAGGATTTTACTCACTAGGATTTTCCTCACTCATGAAATTGTAAAAATCGCCTATTCACCCTCCTCTAGTCGATAGAACGCACTTTCAATTGGTATCAGAGCAAGGTACTCCCTTGTTCTGTGTGATTTTGGTTTAACTACCTAGAGTTTTAGTTATGTCGACCGTAGGTATGATCAAGGTTATTGTAGGATGTTCTACCTTCGAAGAAAAGGACTTCCCCTACTGGAAGACCAAGATGTAAATGCATCTCCAAGCAATTGACAATGATCTCTAGTATATTGGGGAAAATGGCATTCCCAACATCACTGCTACTATCTAAGCCATTGATGTGAAGAAGTTCAAGCAACTCGACTCGCAAGCGAAGAATATCATCTGCGGCCACCTGAGCAAAGGTCAGTATGGCACAGTCAGTGCTTTGGGCACAACTAAGCTTATCTGGGATAGGTTGTCCAAAGTCAATGAGGGAGTCTCAACCCAGCGTGACTCTCGCGTCGATGTTCTTCGCAATCTCTTCAACCATTTCAAGAGACTTGACAATGAAAGCTGTCAAGACACCTTTGATCGCCTCACTGACATCTGAAATGAATTGCAAGCTCTAGGAGCTAGAGACATCACTGACCATGAAGTTATGAAGAAACTGCTACAATCTCTTGACCTATCATTTGACACACTAGTTCTGATGATCCAAGAACGAAGAGACTACAAGTTGCTTGATCCTGCTGATATTCTTGAGAGCCTCAATACTCATGAATTCCAACAAGAATAAAATATAGATCTAGATGGACCAACCTATTCAAGACCTCGTGCATTGAAGGCAAAGGTTGTTTCCTCATCTAAAGAAGAAGAATCTGACTGCAGTCTTGGTGATCCTGAAGAACTTGGGCGGGAACTTGCTATGCTCGTGAGGAAATTCCATAAGTTCACTAAGTGTGGCCAGTTCAGAAAATCATTAAGAAAAGATATGAGGAAATCATAATCTTGATTCGAGGACTACAGAAAAGAACCTGCCACAAATGCAAGAAATATTGTCACTACATTGTTTAATGTCCTCGCTGGGTGAAAGAATCAAGGAAGAAGAAATACAAGGGTGAAAGTTCTGATGACTCGAAGAAAGAAACCTTCAAAGTCCTCACCTTCAAGATCCTCATCGCACAAGAAGAAAAGTTTCAGAAAGGCTCAGGCACTCATTGGCAAGGAAATGGATTTTGAAGAAGAATCTGAGGATTGTCATGAAGAGGAAGGTTTTGAAGTGGAGTCAGAGTCTGGTGTGGCAAGTCTTGCAATTGCTACCACATTCGTGAGCAAGTCAATCTTCAACCTTGAATAAAATGACAACGTCAACTATACTGATGAATATGCTGATGACTTCTCTCCCAGCTATTGCTTCATGGAAAAAGGTTCAAAGGTACCAAACCACACTTCCTGATCTGATTCTAGTGACTGTGAACCTGATAATTATCAAAAACCCGGTTACTATAAACTTGCCAACATTGCCACTAAGCAACAAAGTGCTATTGAAAAGCTTCAAAAACTGCTAGACAAAAGCGATGATTTGTTGAATGATGAAATGAATAATACTCAAATCCTCACTTAAGATATTCAAAGTCTTCAGTCTAGATTGGATAGTCTTCAAGATCGCTATGGCACACTCTTGGCTGATCATGAGAAACTTTCCTATGAATTTCTTCAAAGGAAACTTGATCTTGAGAAGTTAAGAATGTCCCATGATGATCTCAGAATGGAAAATGATTCATTGCTTGCTCAACAAATCAGTACCGCTCAGTAAGAATTCATTCCACCATGTGTGAAATGCATTGAATGTGAAAGTGCTAATTCTTCACCTGAAACCTCAAATGCTTTTATCGCTACTAATTCTTCAACTATTCATGTGGTATCAAATTCTTCACTTGAGGAAACCACAAATGCTACTGACGAAAATGCAGGATTGAAGGAATTTTATGAGACAGGCATATACAAAAGTCTTAAAGGGCATCAAACCCTTTGGGATGTGCTCAAAAGGCAGATTCTGAACAGGAACCTGAGGAAAGAGGGCATTGCCTTGGAGAGGAAACTGAATGGGATCATACTGGAAACTTGAGCAGTACCCCAAAACCTCATGGGTTGCTGCTAAAGGACCTCCCATTGATCCATCCACTCTAACAGGCTTTGCATGTGAAATGTCCTATTTCTCTGATGAGTCATCTGACTCCAACTATAAATTGTTCAAAAATCAATCTGGTGAAGTATTTTCTCATTATGTTGCAACTAACTGCAGGAATGGACCTCCCCTGAGGAAAATCTGGGTTCCCAAAAGCTGCTTGGAAAATCTTCAAGTGAATTTCCCCATGACACCACCAGTGAAGAACGAGAACCTCAGATCAAATTTCTCAGGTGGACAAAAGCCTTCACGAGGATCAAATTCCTCAAATGGTCAAAATTATGCTTGTACTCGCACTAATGCTTCTGATATGCAGGGAAACTACAAGGGACATGCATCTGAGCAGTATTCCTCGAATCATTATGTTCATAAGTCCTCAAAGAACTTATTTGCCTATTCATTTGAGTACTCTAACCCCCTTACTGTGAAAACAAATGCATTAGCTTCAATGCCTCCATTCTCATATGGTGCTCGCAGGATGATGAACTCTTTGCCACCCTTTAGATGTGGGTGGTGAAGAAATCAAATTAATCACTTCTGGAGGTCAGGTCTCCATATAAAAGTCATCATCTGAAGAATATTCTGGAGACCTGAGGAAATAGCTTGATTGGATTCAAGCTAAAACATGATGAAATGTTTTAACATTTCACACGTCCCCAAATTTACTGTTTGTGATGAAATTCAAGTTTGATGAAATTGATATCATATTCTTCAAATCTGAAGCATATGAGATTGTAAGTTGTACTAATACATCTACAGGATGACAAACCCAAGAACACAGAGTGGGTTCTTGACACTGGATGTACAAATCACATGACTGGTGATAAAGTCTTATTGATGAATATACCACTGACTCTATCACCACTAAAGCAAATCACTTACGCTGATAAAGGTAAAAGCAAGGTATTGGGACTTGGTAAAGTGGCTATCTTTAAGGATCGGCACATGGACAAAGTAATCCCTTGGGTTTAACCTCATGTGAGTCTCAATGCTTTGTGATCTTGATATTATTGTCATCTTTGGAAAATATAATGTGTAGTCATCATGGAAGCTGACAAATCTAAAGTCTTCGAAGGCTTTAGGAGAGCAGACTTGTACATTGTTGACTTTTCTACAGGTCCTCAACCAGCCACGTGTTTACTAGCAAAAACCTCAGAATGCTCGCTGTGGCATCGACGACTTTGTCATGCAGGCATGAGGAATTTGCACACACTGGCGAAGAAGAAGCATGTCATTGGCATCAAAACTGTCAAATTCCACAAGGACCATCTCTGCGGTGCTTGTGAATCTTGAAAATGACCAGATCCAAACACCCCTCGTAGACTATCATGACTACTACTCGTCCTTTTGAATTGCTTCACATGGATCTCTTTGGACCTACTCATTATGCTACTCTAACCAATGCAGCATTTTTATATGGCTTTGTCATCGTTGATGACTATTCTCGTTATACTTGTGTACACATCATTGCTTACAAAAATGAAGTGCAGGAAGTCTTCAACCGATTTTCCTTAAGGGCCTCAACAAACTTCGACGTCAAGAGCAAACACATTAGGAGTGAAAATGGGACAAAATTCAAAAATACTGGTCTTGATGATTATCTTGATGAACTTGGTATTACTCACGAATTGTCTACTCCTTATACTCCTCAACAGAACAGCATCGTGGAATGCAAGAACAGGACTCTGGTTGAAATGGCATGGACTATGCTTGAAGAATATCAGACTCCTCGTCGCTTTTGGCCTAAAGAAATCAACACTGCTTGCCACATCATCAACAGGGTATATCTTCACAAATTCCTCAAGAAAACCTCACATGAACTCCTCACTGACAAGAAACCCAATGTAAGTTATTTCAAAGTCTTCGGTGCAGGATGATGGATGAGAGATCCTCACCATAGCTCAAAGTTTGCACCTAAAGCACATGAGGGTTTTATGCTTGGTTACAGAAAGGATTTGCACACCTACACAGTCATCAAAGCCTATCACAACAAGGTTGTTGAAACTGTAGATGTGTGGTTCGATGAAACTAATGGCTCGCAAAGAGAGCAACTGCCTCCTGTGCCAAATAAATTGACTCCCGAGGAAGCTATTAAGCACAAGGCTACTGAAGATATCATTCCTACTGAGGAACAACCCCTTGTTGAAGAAATCATCCCCAACAATGATGAAATTCAAGCAGGTGCAACTGAGGAAAATGCTACACACCAAATTCCTCAGCCCAACCAAAGTCTTCAACAGCTCATCCAAGGATTGCAAATGAAGTCGAAATTAACAAAATCATCAATGACATCAATGCGCCAGGTCCTCTCACTCGCTCAAAAGCTTCACATTTAGTTAACTTTTATGGGCATTCCACTTTTGTGTCTATCACAGAACCCTCAAAATTTGTTGAAGCCTTCATGGAACCCGAGTGGATTCAAGCCATGCAAGATGAACTTCTTCAGATCAAGCTAAATGACGTATGGGAACTCGTCAAAAGACCAGATCCTCGCAAGCACAATATCATCGGCACCAAGTGGATCTACCGAAACAAGCAAGATGAGGATGGTCAGGTTGTGAGAAACAAGGCACGGCTTGTAGCCCAAGGGTACACACAGGTTGAAGGAATTGACTTTGATGAAACTTGTGCACCTGTTGCTAGACTTGAAGCTATTCGAATATTGCTTGCTTATGCTAACCATCACAATATTACTCTATATCAAATGGATGTAAAAGTGCATTCCTCAATGGTAAGCTTGAGGAAGAAGTATACGTTGCTCAGCCCCGAGGTTTTGAAGAACCGAAGCATCTGATACGTCTCCAATGTATCTATAATTTTTGATTATTCCATGCTATTATATTATGTGTTTTGGATGTTTTATATGCATTAATATTATATTTTATATTATTTTTGGGACTAACCTATTAATCTAGAGCCTAGTGTCAGTTTATGTTTTTTCCATGTTTTGAGTATTGCAGATAAGGAATATTAAACGGAATCCAAACGGAATAAAATATCTGGAATGATTTTTCTTGGACCAGAAGAAACCCAGAGGACTTGGAGTAGGGGGCACGACACTTGCTGGGAGGCCACAAGCCTATAGGGCGCATCCTAGGGGGTGTCGCGCCCGTGGCTTGTGGGTCCCCTACAGGCCTCCTAACCCTATTCTTTGGCCTATAAATTCCCAAATATTCCCCCATCTCTAAAGAGAGCCACTAAAATACTTTTCCTCCGCCGGGAGCCTCTGTTCATGTGAGATCCAATCTGGGAGCCTTTTCTGGTAATCTGCCGGAGAGGGAATTCATCACAGAGGGCATCTAAATCAAGTCCATTTCCCCTCCGATGATGCGTGAGTAGTTCACCACAGACCTATGGGTCCATAGCTAGTAGCTAGATGGCTTATTCTCTCTCTTTGATCTTCAATACCATGTCCTTCATGGAGATCTATTCGATGTAATACTCTTTTGTCATGTATTTGTCGAGATCCGATGAATTGTGAGTTTATGTTCAGATTATCTATGAATATTATTTGAATCTCTTCTGAATTCTTATATGCATGATTTCATATCTTAGCAAGTCTCTTCGAGTTATTGGTTTGGTTTGGCCAACTAGAATGGTAATTCTTGCAACGGAAGAAGTGCTTAGTTTTGAGTTCAATCTTGCTGTGTCTCACCCGGTGACAAAGTAGAGGTAGCGAGGCACATATTGTATTGTTGCCATCGAGGATAAAAATATGGGGTTTTCATCATATTGCTTGAGTTTATCCCTCTTCATCATGTCATCTTACTTAATGTGTTACTCTGTTCTTCATGAACTTAATACTGTAGATGCATGTAGTAGTCGGTCGATGTGTGGAGTAATAGTAGTAGATGCAGAATCGCTTCAGTCTACTTGACACGGACGTGATGCCTATATGCATAATCATTACCTTATATATCTTCATAATCATTCGCTTTTCTAACAATTGCTCGACACTAATTTGTTCACCCACCGTATTATTTTCCTTTATGAGAGAAGCCTCTAGTGAAACCTATGGCACACGGATCTATTTTCCATATTATACTTTCATATCTATAAATCAAAAATACCAAAAATACCTTGCTGCAATTTATTTACTTTTGTTTCCGCGGTCTCTTATATCTATCTCTATCAGATCTCATCCTTGCAAATAACTCTGAAGGGATTGACAACCCCTTTTTAGCGTTGGGTGCAAGAGTTTGATTATTTGTGTAGGTGCTACGATTGGGGCCTTGCTTGTTCCTCCTACTGGATTGATGCCTTGGTTCTCAACAAACTAAGGGAAATACTTATCTACTTCACTGCATCACCCTTTTCTCTTCAAGGGAAAACCAACGCAATCTCAAGAGGTAGAAAGAAGGATTTCTCGCACCATTGTCGGGGAAGATACATAGCAAGATCAAGCCTACCAAGTACCCATCACAAACTCATCTCTTGCATTTACTTTGTTTGCCATTTTCCTCTTGTTTTCCTCTCCCCCACTTCTAAAAATATTTTCAGAAAATACCAAAAAGATTTGCCTTATTATTCTCCCTTTTTTCGTTCGTCTTTTCATTTGCTTGATTGTGTTCTAGATCTATTCATTATCACCATGTTTGAATCTGGGGAGGTTTACATTGAAAAGGATAGTAATAATCTAGAAGAGAATAATGACCCTCATAAAGAACCTACTATCATGCATACAAAAAAACTCCGCATAGGTAGCAGCAATATTAAGGTGCTATTCAAGATTACTTTACTTGTGGTGGTATGCTACCTATTTTAGGAGAGTCTATCCTCAATAAAACTAATAGTCTTGTGGATGCCATAACACTACTAACAATTGAACTTGAGAAACCATTTTTTCATATGCATCCTTGCATACAAAGGATTTTTCTTGAGTTCTCTAATATTCAGCTTGCTTCCGTTAAGCGTGCCGCCACTATATTTCTAGCCCACGAGTTTAGATTCATTATTAAAGAGGCTAGTAAAAAAATTCTCATTATAAAATTAATGGTGGATGTCCCCCCATTGAGGAGATCCTTTTTAATCAAGAAGAAATAATGAGATTGCAGTCTCCGGATTATGTTGCTTATAATAAAAAATTGAGAAAAAGGGTTCCGATTGAGGTTTTGGTTGATAAGATTTCTGAACTCAATGATGATTTTGCTACACAAAATAATGGACTTGAGTTCATACTAAGATATAGACTTATGACCTTCCACCAGAGGAAAGCCCACAATGATGAATTGATCATACACTATAGAGCGCCGAAGGAGGAACCTATTCCTCCCGTACTTGATCTTAATGACCCTTATCCTATTAAATTTAGACCTTTTGAATAATGTTGCTTGACGCAACGGAAACTTTCTGCTGAAATAAGGGAATATGAGAAGAGCATTGATGATACCCCTTACTATTATGACAATACCTAGATCTATTGCATTATGCCTAGCTAGGAGCGTTAAATAATAGCGCTTGTTGGGAGGCAACCCAATCTTAGTTGTATGCTTTTGTTTTTGCTTCCGTTTTTAGTGCTGCACACATTATTACCTCTGTAATAATTGTCTTTTCTTGTTTAAATTAGTGTTTGATCCAAGTAAGACCTTTGGGATGGTCTACGGTGTTTGCAAGTTGATTTTGCTGAAAAACAGAAACTTTCGCTCTCAGTCCAGTAATTTTGTAAATTCACTGGAATGTGCTTTTAACCTGAATTGTTTCAAAAAGATTCATTTACAAATTTCCCATATTTTCCTAATTGTTCAGAATTTTTGGAGTTACATAAGTATTTGAAGTAAACAGATTTCTACACATTGTTCTGTTTTTTGACAGGTTCTGTTTTGTTTGTGTTGTTTGCTTATTTTGATGAATCTATGGGTTGTATCGGGGGGTATGAACCATGGAGAAGTTGGAATACAGTAATATTACATCAATATAAATAAATAATGAGTTCACAATAGTACCTAAAGTGGTGATTTATTTTTCTTATACTAACGGATCTCATGAGTTCTGTGTTGAATTTTGTGTTGTGAAGTTTTTAAGTTTTGGGTAAAGATTTGATGGACTACAGAATAAGGAGTGGCAAGAGCCTAAGATTTGGGATGCCCAAGGCACCCCAAGACATATTCAAGGATACCAAAAAGCCTAAGCTTGGGGATGCCCTGGAAGGCATCCCCTCTTTCGTCTTCCATCCATCGGTAAATTTACTTAAGGCTATATTTTTATTCACCATATGATGTGTGTTTTGCTTGGAGCGTCTTCTTCGATATGAGTCTTTAATTTTTAGTTTGCCACAATCATCCTTGATGCACACATATTTTGAGAGAGACACGCTGAATCGTGAATTTATCAGAATACTCTTTGTGCTTCACTTATATCTTTTGAGCTAGGCAATGTTGCTCTAGTGCTTCACTTATATCTTTTAGAGTACGGCGGTGTTTTATTTTATAGAAAATATTAAGCTCTCCTACCTCACTTATATTATTTCGGGAGTTCTTTAAACAACATGGTAATTGGTTTAGGTGATGAATTTAGTCCTAATACAATGGGCATCCAGGAGGAATATAATAAAAGCTTTCACATTAAGTGCATTGAATATGGTGAGAAGTTTGATTCTTTGCATATAGTTTTGAGATATGAAGATGGTAATAGGAGAGTCATGTTAGTAAGTAATCCTGAATTGGAAGAAATACTTGTGTTAAAGCTTGTGATTCCCGTAGCATGCACGTATGGTGAACCGTTATGTGATGAAGTCGGAGCATGATTTGTTTAATGATTTTCAACCTTTGTGTGGAGGTCGGGATCGCGCGATGGTTAACTCCTACCAACCCTTCTCCTAGAAGCATGCGTATAATAGTTTGCTTCTATAACTAATAGACTTTTTCAATAAGTATGTGAGTTCTTTATGACTAATGATGAGTTCATTGATTATACGCACTCTCACCCGTCCACCTTTGCTAGCCTCTCTAGTACCGTGCAACTCTTGCCAGTACATTAAACCCACCTTCCTCAAAACAGCCACCATATATTTTCCTCAAAATAGCCACCATATCTATCTATTATGGCATTTTCATAGCCATTCCGAGATATATTGCCACGGAACACCACCGTCTCGTTTTTATGACATGCAGCATCACTTCCATAATGCTTATAGAGTCATATTTTGTTCTAGATATCGATTTGTAATCTTTGAGTCGTAAGTAAATAAAACTGTGATGATTTGCATTATTAGAGCATTGTCCCGTGTGAGAAAAGGATGATGGAAGCTATGATTCCCTCACAAGTTGGGATGAGTCTCCGGACTTTACAAAAAAAATCAAAGAGGACAAAGAAGCCCACAAAAAAAGGAAAAAAAGAGAAAAAAAAAAGAAGAAAAATGAGAGAAAGAGAGAAGGGACAATGCTACTATATTTTTTCACACTTGTGCTTCAAAGTAGCACCATGTTCTTCATAGAGAGTCTCCTATTTTGTCACTTTCATCTAACTAGTGGAATTACATCTTTTGCACAACCACTTAGTTTCCTTTTTGAGCTTATATACACTTATAGCTCTAGTGCATTTGTCGCATGGAAATCCCTACTCACTCACATTGATATCTATTGATGGGCATCTCCATAGCCCGTTGATATGCCTAGTTGATGTGAGACTATCATCTTCTTTTTTTGCAACCTCCACCATACTCTATTCCACCTATAGTGCTATATCCATGGCTCACACTCATGTATTGCGTGAGAGTTGAAAAGGTTTGAGAACATAAAAAGTGTGAAACAATTCCTGGATTTTCATCGGGGTTGTGCATGACATAGACACTTTGTGCGGTGAAGATGGAGCATAGTTAGACCATATGATTTTGTAGGGATAACTTTCTAAGACCATGTTATTTTGAAAGGAAGCAATTGCCTTATTAGTATGCTTGAAGTATTATTGTTTTTATGTCAATATTAGACTTTTGTTTTGAATCCTATGGATCTGAATATTCATGCAACAATAGAGAATATTACATGGATAAATATGTTAGGTAGCATTCCACATCAAAAATTCTGTTTTTATCATTTACCTACTCGAGGACGAGCAGGAATTAAGCTTGGGGATGTTGATACGTCTCCAAGGTATCTATAATTTTTGATTGTTCCATGCTATTATATTATCTGTTTTGGATGTTTTATATGCATTAATATGTTGTTTTATATTATTTTTGGGACTAACCTATTAATCTAGAGCCTAGTGCCAGTTTCTGTTTTTTTTCATGTTTTTGAGTATTGCAGATAAGGAATATTAAATGGAGACCAAACGGAATAAAATCTCTGGAATGATTTTTCTTGGACCATAAGAAACCCACAAGACTTGGAGTAGGGGGGCACGGCACCTACCGGGAGGCCACAAGCCTGCAGGGCGCGCCCTAGGGGGTGGTCGTGCCCCCTGGCTTGTGGGTCCCCTGCAGGCCTCCTAACCCTATTCATTGGCCTATAAATTCCCATATATTCCCCCATCGCTAAAGAGGGCCACGAAAATACTTTTCTGCCACCAGGAGCCTCTGTTCCCGTGAGATCCAATTTGGGAGCCTTTTCCAGTAATCTCCCAGAGAGGGAATTTATCACGGAGGGCATCTACATCAACTCCATTGCCCCTCCGATGATTTGTGAGTAGTTCACCATAGACCTACGGGTCCATAGCTAGTAGCTAGATGGCTTCTTCTCTCTGTTTGATCTTCAATACCATGTTCTTCATGATCTTCATGGATATCTATTCGATGTAATAATCTTTTGCGGTGTGTTTGTCGAGATCCAATGAATTGTGAGTTTATGTTCAATTTATATATTAATATTATTTGATTCTCTTCTGAATTCCTATATGCATGATTTCATATCTTAGCAAGTCGCTTTGAGTTATTGGTTTGGTTTGGCCAACTAGGTTGGTAATTCTTGCAATGGGAAAAGTGCCTAGTTTTGTTCAATCTTGCGGTGTCCTCACCTAGTGACAAAGTAGGGGTAGCGAGGCACGTATTGTATTGTTGCCATCGAGGATAAAAAGATGGAGTTTTCATCATATTGCCTGAGTTTATCCGTGTACATCATGTCATCTTACTTAATGTGTTACTCTGTTCTTCATGAACTTAATACTCTAGATGCACGCAGTAGTCGGTCGATGTGTGGAGTAATAGTAGTAGATGCATAATCGCTTTGGTCTACTTGACACGGACGTGATGCCTATATGCATAATCATTGCCTTAGATATCTTAATAATTATTCGCTTTTCTATCAATTGCTCGACACTAATTTGTTCACCCGCCGTATTATTTTCCTTTATGAGAGAAGCCTCTAGTGAAACCTATGCCCCGGGTCTATTCTCCATATTATTCTTTTGTTTCCGCAATCTTTTATATCTATCTTTATCAGATCTCATCCTTGCAAATTACTCTGAAGGGATTGACAACCCCTTTTAAGCGTTGGGTGCAAGAGTTTGATTATTTGTGTAGGTACTACGATGGGGCCTTGCTTGTTCCTCCTACTGGATTGATACCTTGGTTCTCAACAAAAGGAGGGAAATACTTATCTACTTTGTTGCATCACCTTTTCCTCTTCAAGGGAAAACCAACGCAAGCTTAAGAGGTAGCAGCATCCTCACAAAGTCTTCAGACTCAAAAAGGCACTCTATGGACTCAAGCAAGCCCCTCGGGCGTGGTATGACACATTGAAGTAATATCTCATGAAGAAAGGCTTCAAACCCGGTACACTTGATCCTACTCTTTTCACAAAATCCTATGACAATGAACTATTCTTGTGCCAAATATATGTCGACGACATTATTTTTGGTTGTACTGGCAAACGTTACAGTGATGAATTTGCCTACATGATGGGTGAAGAATATCAAATGTCCATGATGGGGGAGCTGAAATTCTTCTTAGGTCTGCAAATTCGTCAACAACGCAATGGCATCTTCATATCTCAAGACAAATACCTCAAGGATGTCTTGAAGAAATTTAGCATGCATGAATGCAAAGGCGTCAAGATTCCTATGCCTACCAACGACCACCTCTGCACTGACGAAAATGGTATAGATTTCGATCAGCAGGTACATCGCTCTATGATTGGCTCTTTATTATACCTATGTGCAGCTAGGCCATACATTATGCTTAGTGTTTGCATGTGTGCATGTTTCCAGGCAATACCGAAAGAATCGCACCATAAGGCTGTGAAACATATTCTTCGATATCTAGCTCACACACCAACACTAGGATTATGGTACCCCAAGGGCTCAAATATTCACCTCGTTGGATATACTGATTCTGATTATGATGGTGACCGTGTGGATCACAAGTCAACGTCAGGCACATGTCATTTCCTCGGACGATCCTTAGTCTGCTGGTCCTCAAAGTAGCAGAACTGCATATCACTCTCCACTGCTGAAGTTGAATACATTGTTGCTGGATCTTGATGTGCTCAACTGCTATGGATGAAGCAAACCCTCATAGATAATGGCATCAACATGAAGAATGTTCCCCTCTACTGCGACAATGAGAGTGCAATCAAGATCACCTACAACCCAGTACAACACTCGAAGACCAAGCACAACCAGATTCGTCATCATTTTTTCGTGATCATGTATTCAAGGGCAATATCATCATCGACCATGTGAAGACTGATGGCCAGCTAGCAGATATCTTCACAAATCCCTTGGATGAGAAAAGGTTTTGCAAGTTGCGATGTGAGCTAAATATCCTAGAATCTTCGAATGTTCTATAAACATGCACACATCTTAACACTTATGCAAAATTGATGACTTAGATGTGCAACACACGAAGTAATGTTTTTCTTCAATCAATGAAGAATAACATTCTAAGTGTGAAGAAATTGATTCTCAGGGCCCTACGACAATTGTACACGGCTCATGAAATCATCATTCTTGTACGGTGGGTAACACCACCACCAAACTTTGAAACTCTTCAAAATGGAAATTCTTCAGAGTTGAAATTATTCAAACCTGAGACTTTTCACAAATTCCTCAAAATTTTCAAAGTCTGCAAAATTTTCAAATTCTTCAAAAATTTCTGTGATGATCTTCATTGACTATATATTATATAATGAGCTTTCAATGTCCTCAACAACATTCACTTATGGCTAAGTTTTCAAGTTGATATTTCTTCTAACTGAATGTGATCGGACCCGTCTCTCCTCTATGCTAAGCTCAACCCAGTCTTTTCACAATTCTTCATATGCATTCTATTTGACACTTGTTCAAAGTCCTCACTGAGTCCTTGTCGACTGATGACTTTGCAACAAAATCCTCAAAATTCAAAAAAAATCTTTAGCGCTACAACTGTAACTGCACCCACTACTCACGATAGGATAACCACGATCTGCACTATCTCCACCGCTTCGTACGTGGGTAGCACGTGTCATGCGGAGACGAATGGTCACGGGAAATTTCGTCCGAAGATTTCGCTCCGGACCGTTTTCACCTGAGCTATAAATAGCCCCTTCACCCCTCGAGTGAAAAACTCTTCTCTCACTCTCGACTTCTCTGCTCGAGCTCAAAACCTAGCACCGCCGCTAGTAATCCTCGTCGCCGGTGAGGAACAGCTTCACTGCCTCGACCTCGCCGTCACCATACTCACGCCGATTGTAGATCATCTCCCTCCGTCGTTGTTGCAGCTGTCTTAAGACGCCAAGTTAGGGCACTGAAGATGCAAACCGAAAAGCTTCTGCTTTTACTTCCCCAATTCATCGTGTTCTTCATTCAGGGTAATTAAAATCCTATTTTAGTGCCCTTGTTGATCCATTTATTTTCTTCAGGTTCGTCAAATCAGTTATTCCTTAGAAACTCATTCAGTTGTGCACACCCATGTCTAAAACACTTGATGAATTTCGGTAAGACACAAAATTCTTGACGAAATTCCTCGGTTGTGTAAATTTTCGAATCTGCACAACTCCGGAACCCAAGATCACAATGCTTAGTCAAATTCCTCAACTCACTGGTCAAATTCTTCAACTTAAGTCATTTTTCAATTTCCTCAAATCTGAGAACGCATATGACCTCTTCAAACTCTCCGCACCCATACTCTGTTCACATGTACAAAATGTCAGCTGATGAATCACTAGGTTCTCATCAACTTAACTCATTTGCAGCATTTCTTGAAGAAACACTACCTGTGTCCTCGGATTCCTCAAGAATACAGATTCCTCAGCCAAAACCTCACGTGTAGAAAATGGAGGAAGACAGAAAACAGAAGGGTGGCAAGAACCTAGAATAGAACACTGCTTTTGAAATCCCAGAGGAAATATATGTTGATTACTGCACGCCGGATGAAGAAATTCATAGGAAAGAAACCACTGCAAAACGAAAGATCGGACTTCAAAGGATTGAACGCAGATGGGCAAAGGAGTGGAAGGAATACAAGTATGTCACTCCAAAGTATGCCAAGAAGTTTTCCCTCAAAGCTCCCTGCAAAAGATTGCCTCAGGGATACCAACAAACTGCAGATCCCTCCAGTGTAGCCACAATTGAAGACTACCCTGAGGAAAAAGACAAGTATTTCTCCAAGCTATAGAAAAAGGCAAACATTGATGTAACAAAGTTTAATGAGGATTCAGCTGCTCCTGCCTCCTCCTCTACTTTTGAGGCTTCTACTAGACAACAACCTCCCAAGAAGGCACTAATGAAGAAATCAGGTGTCAAGTCAAAAAAACCTCAACGGTTTTATCAAAAGAGCAAATCCCTCAGAAAGAAGCAACAATAACTGCAAAGTCCTCAACTGTAGCAAAGTCTTCGCCTCCTCTGCAGTCACAGCCCAGGCAACATCAATCGGCTTGTGGATCAGCTCACAAATCGTCACCTGGCATACTGAAGACAAAGATGACTGTTGGAAGAGGAACAAGGCCAAGCCCGAGCAATGTTGTCAATATCCCTTCTGCATTAGAGGGAAGTGACGAATATGATGATGAAATTCTTCAAGCCATCATCATGAACAAACAAGAAAGGGTTGCACAAACTACTGGCAACACCATTTCCCTCGCACTTGATCCAAAAGTGGTGTTGAACTTCATCGATCTTTGGTATGAGGATCCAAACACACCAATTGATGATTTGAAACTTGCACCTGGACTCAGCCACATGGTTACTTCATTCATCAATGAAGGAAAGTGGAAGGATCAGCAAGCCAAGCAAGCTCGGGCTGCAAAGGTTAAAAAGGAGAAGTACTTGAAACAAAAATATCCTCAACCTGACGCCTAAGAAATTTGTCTCTACTCAAGCTGAACTGAAAACCCTCACTGACAAATACACAAGTCTTCATACAGACTGAAAGGGTGTCAAAGTAAGGTTTATCAAGGCTGCAGCTGATGCCATTGATCAATACAACAACAGGGTTGCAGCCTCAAAGCAACCAACTATTCCTCAGCCCAACTACACTGTACAACTAGCTGATGAAAATGAAGAACATGTTGTTGATGAATCTTCTCAGAATGTTACTGCTAAAGAATATGTCATGCCAGAAACTGCTTATTCAATGCCTGATGAAAATGCTGCTTCACCAATGTCTTCAAAAGTGAAGAAAGTGACACTTCCGTCTGCCTCAGACGTGAAGAAAACAAAAAGGTCCTGAGAAGGAAGCCAAGAAGAGAAACACATCAACATCTCCAAAGTCTTCAAAAGCAAAACACCTTTAGACCCTGCCTACCTCATCAATGGCTCATGTTGATGCAACTCCTCTCAGAATTGCACCATGCTACTGCGACAACAGACCTTCCCTAGTACGGCGCCAGGAATCCTGCTGCTACGACTACGCCTTTAGGGACTTCCTTGGCAAATATGCAAAGGATCTCCCTGCGGCCTTGGAGCCTTGCGTTGGTGTTCCCTTGAAGAGGAAAGGGTGATGTAGCACAGCGGCGGTAAGTATTTCCCTCAGTTTTGAGAACCAAGGTATCGTACCAATGGGAGATCTCGTCAAGTCTCAAGTACCTGCACAAACACAAAGAGCTTGCACCCAACGCTATGAAGGGGTTGTCAATCCCTTATAGATTGTTTGCTAAGTGAGAACTGAAAGCACCAAGTAAATAAGTAAAGTAAAAGTGAAAATGGAAACGATAGTTGTGAATAGACCCGGGGGGCGTAGTGTTCACTAGTGGCTTTTCTCATGAAACCAAGTAGACGGTGGGTGAACGAATTACTGTCGATCAATTGATAGAACCGCGCAAAGTCGTGACGTTATCTAAGGCAATGATTATATCTATAGGCATCACGTCCAAAACAAGTAGACCGATATTTTCTGCATCTACTACTATTACTCCACACGTCGACCGCTATCCAACATGCATCTAGTGTATTAAGTCCAAAAGAACAGAGTGGTGCCTTAAGCAAGATGACATGATGTAGATGGACAATCTCATATCTATGATAAAAGCCCATCTTGTTACCCTTGATGGCAACAACACGATGCGTGTCTTGCTGCCCCTTCTGTCACTGGGAAAGGTCACCACACAGTATGAACCCAAAACCAAGCACTTCTCCCATTGCAAGAATCATAGATCTAGTTGGCCAAACAAAACCCAAGACTCGGAGAGACTTACAAGGATATCAAATCATGCATATAAGAAATCAGCAAAGACTCAAATATAATTCATAGATAATCTGATCACAAATCCACAATTCATCGGATCTCAACAAACACACCGCTAAAGAGGATTACATCGGATAGATCTCCATGAAGATCATGGAGAACTTTGTACTGAAGATCCAAGAGAGAGAAGAAGCCATCTAGCTACTAACTACGGACCCGCAAGTCTGAAGGTGACTACTCACGAGTCATTGGAGAGGCGATGATGTTGATGTACAAGCCCTCCAACTCCAAAGTCCCCTCCGGCAAGGCACCGGGAAGGGTCTCCAGATGAGATCTCGCGGAAACGGAAGCTTGCGGCAGCAGAAAAGTGTTTTCGTGGATGCCCTGATTTTTTCTAGATTTTTAGGGAATTTATAGGCCAAAGACATAGGTCAGGGGACCGCCAGGGGGGCCACAAGCTTGGTTGCCGCGGCCTCCCCCCTGGCCGCGGCAACAGGGCTTGTGGGGCCCCTGTGGGCCCACTGCCTTGGCCCTCAAGCCTCCCGATCTTCTTCCGTTCTGGAAAAAATTATTTCGGGGATTTTATTCCGTTTGGACTTCGTTCCAAAATCAGATCTGAAAAGAGTCAAAAACACAGAAAAAACAAGAAGTGGCACTTGGCACTGAATTAATAAGTTAGTCCA
Organism: Hordeum vulgare subsp. vulgare; assembly: GCF_904849725.1. NCBI lineage: Eukaryota > Viridiplantae > Streptophyta > Magnoliopsida > Poales > Poaceae > Hordeum > Hordeum vulgare. Next base: position 443,628,580 of record NC_058518.1, on the reverse strand, counting down.
AAAAAGATATAAAAGGTAAACAAAACATCCAAAGTTGACAAGATAATAGCGTGAAACCATCAAAAATTATAGATACGTTTGAGACGTATCAAGCATCCCCAAGCTTAACTCCTGCTCGTCCTCGAGTAGGGAAGTGATAAAGAATGAATTTTTGATGCTTTCATGCTACCTAGCATAGATGTCCTTTGTAAATCCTCTTATGTGACATGAATGTTCAGATCCATTAGATTCAAAACAATAGTTTGCTATTGACGTGGAGACAATAATAATTCAAGCAAACTAGCAAGGTAATCATGAACTTTCAAAATAACAAGGCCAAAAGAAAGTTATCCCTACAAAATCATATAGTCTGGCTGTGCTCTGTCATCATTGCACAATGAATTTAAATCATGCACAACCCCGGTATTGGCCAAGTAATTGTTTTCGCACCTTTACTTTCTCAAACCTTTTCAACTCTCACTCAATACATGAGCGTGAGCCATGGTTTTAGCACTATAAGTGGTGTGGAGTGTGGTGGAGGTTGCACGACAAACAAGGAGAAGATGGTCACATTGACTAGGCATATCAATGAGCTATGGAGATGCTCATCAATAGATATCAACATGAATGAGTAGGGATTGCCATACAAATGATGCACTAGAGCTAAGAGTATGTGAAAGCTCATAAAGAAAACTAGTGGGTGTGCATCCAACTTGCTTGGTCACGAAGACCTATGGCAAAATTTGAGGAAGCCTGTCATTGGAATATACAAGCCAAGTTATATAATGAAAATTTCCCACTAGCTATATGGTGGTAACAAAACGAGATACTCTCAATCATGAAGATCATGGTGCTTAATATGCACAAGTGTGGAAAAGTGGTAGCATTGTCCCTTCTCTCTTTTTCTCACATTTTTTTGGTGGGCTCTTTGGCCTCTTTTTTTTTGGTGGTCAACTTTGGCCTCTTTTATTTCCTCACATGGGACAACGCTCCATCAATGATGATCATCACACTTACAACTCAAAACTTAGAACAATGATGACTCTATATGGAATGCCTTCGTAGTGTACTGTGACAATGATCTAGCATGGCATGGACATCAATCGAAACATCATGCTAGCTATCTTACGATCATGCAATGGCAATGTAGACGTGGTGGCACATGTCATGGTGGTAGTTGCATGGCAATATATCTCGGAATGACTTGGAAAAAGCCATAGTAGGTAGGTATGGTGGCTGTTTTGAGGGAGGCTAATGGTGGGTTTTGTGCACCGGCAAAAATTGCACGGCACTAAAGAAGATAGTGATGGTGGAAGGTGAAAGTGCATCTAAACCATGGACTCAACATTAGTCATGAATAACTCATATACTTGTTGCAAAAATTTTAGTAGTAATCGAAACAAAGCATTCAACGCATACTCCTAGGGGAAGGGTTGGTAGGTATAAACCATCGCGCGATCCCGACCGCCACACAAAGGATGAAAATCAATAGACTAATCATGCTCAGACTTCATCACATAGCGGTTGACCATACGTGCATGCTACGGGAATCACTAACTTTAACACAAGTATTTCTAGATCCACAAGACCTTACTAATATAACTCCAATATTACCATAACCACAACTCAAAACTAATTGAGATGAATCAAACTTCTCTAACGATTCAATGCACATGAAGGTGGAAGTTTTCATATCCCTTTGGATAACTACCCCTTTTGAGACTACTATCATAGCATAGATCAACTACCAAGCCACGCACTACCATGCTCTAAAAGATATAAGTGAAGCACATAGAGCAAAAGCAACTAGCTCAAAAGATATAAGTGAAGCACATATGAGCTGAATTGTCTAACCAAAGGATATAAGTGAAGCTCGACAAAATCACGGTGAGTGCATGTCTCTCTCTCTAAGTGTGCAGCAAGGATGATTGTGACACAACAAAAATAAAAGACTCCTACGATACAAGACGCTCCAAGCAAAACACATAACATGTGGTGAATAAAAATATAGCCCCAAGTAACGTTACCGAAGGATTGAAGACGAAAGAGGGGATGCCTTCCCGGGGCATCCCCAAGCTTAGGCTTTTACGGCATCCTTGAATCAACTTGGGGTGCCTTGGGCATCCCCAAGCTTGAGCTCTTGCCAATCTTTATCTTTTTGTCCATAAGAACTTCACCCAAAACTTGAAAACTTCACAACACGAAACTTAAACAGAAACTCGTGATAACATTAGTATAAGAAAGCAAACCACCACTTCCTTAGGTACTGTAGCAAACTTAAAGTATACTTATGTTGATGTTGTATTACTGTATTTTCAATCTTCCATGGCTAATACCCCCCGATACTATCCATAGTTTCATCAAAATAAGCAACCAACTCAACAAAAACAGAATATGTTAACAGCAGACCAGTTTGTAGCAATCTGTATACTTCGTATACTTCTGGTACTTCAAAAAATCTGAAAAATTACGACAGTCTGAAGGATTTGCGTAGAAATCAGCAGCAAAATGAATCAACTCAAAATCTCTTACAGAAAAAAAACGAAAATTCTTTTTGTGAGCAGAAAGTTTCTGTCTTTTCCAGCATGACCAAACGATCATCCCCAAGACTAATCATAACGGTTTTGCTTGGCACAAACGCAAAAAGAAACACAAAAAACACAATTATAACAGAATTATGAAAGTGTGGAAAACAAAAACCAGAAAGAAAAAGGATATATTCGTTGGGTTGCCTCCCAACAAGCGCTATTGTTTAACGCCCTTAGCTAGGCATAAGGTGATGGAATCACGTATAGTCATCCTTGGTGCTCAAACCATAAGTAGCCCTCATCATAGATTCATAAGGCAATCTTATTTTCTTTCTAGGAAAATGCTCCATGCCCTTCTTTAGGGGAAATTGAAATCTAATATTCCCTTCCTTCATATCGATGATAGCACCAATAGTCCTTAAGAAAGGTCTACCAAGAATAATGGGACATGAAGGATTGCAATCTATGTCAAGTACAATGAAATCCACGGATACATAGTTCTTATTTGCAATAATAAGAACATCATCGATCCTTCCCATGGGTTTCTTGACAGTAGAATCCGCAAGACGCAAATTAAGAGAACACTCTTCAATCTCATGAAAAACAAGAATGTAACATAAAGACTTTGGAATCGCGGAAACACTAGCACCCAAATCACACAAAGCATTGCATTCATAGTTTTTTATGTTGATTTTGATAGTAGGTTCCCACTCATCATGAAGTTTTCTAGGTATAGAGACTTCTAATTCTAGCTTCTCTTCAAGAGATTTCAGCATAGCATCTACGATATGAGCGGTAAAGGCTTTGCTTTGGCTATAAGCATGTGGAGAGTTTGCAATGGATTGCATCAAGGAAATGCATTCAAACAAGGAGCAACTATCATAATTGAATTCCTTGAAATCCAAAGTGGGAGTTTCATGACTACCCAAAATTTTGATTTCTTCTACTCCACTCTCCACACCTTTATCATCAAGATAGGTGGACTCAGAATCATTGGGGCGTTTTTCAACCAAAGTGGATTCATATCCAGCCCCTTCATCATTAGGTTTGACACGCGAAAACAAAGATTCAAGAGGAGTCACACCAAGCACATTAAGATCTTCGGTGATTTGCATCACTAGAACGCACCCTTTTAAACCATTCATGCATAGCGCGAATTTGGGCGGTTCTTTCTTTGCTCTTATTCATGGAGACACGCATAGCTTTCAAAGTTTCATCCAAGTTGACCTCGGTAGGAGCACATCTAACTTTTAAAGCATCAATATCACAAGACATCCTATCAACGCTCTTAGCCAAATCGTCAATTTTGAGTAGTTTTTCCTCTATGGACGCATTGAAAATCTTTTGAGAGTTGATGAACTCTTTGATATTACTCTCTAAATCAGAGGGTAATTTGTTCTGAATTCCATAAGTGTTGTTGTAGGAATTGCCATAATTGTTAGAGGAGTTACTAGGAAAAGGCCTAGGAACATAGTTTCCTCTAAAAGCATTGTTGTTGCCAAAATTGTTCCTACCAACAAAATTAACGTCCAAACTAGCGTTGCTACTCTCAATCAAGGAAGATAGTGGCATGTCAGTAGGATCTAAAGGAGCATTTCTACTAGCAACCAAATTCATCAACTCGTCCATCTTAGCACTAAGCGAGTTAATTTCTTCTATAGCGTGTACTTTTTTGCTACCAGGTGACCTTTCAGTGTGCCACTAAGAGTAGTTGGTCATGATATTGTCTAGGAGTTTTGTAGCGTCTCCTAACGTGATTTCCATGAACGTTCCACCTGATGCGGATTCCAAGATATTGTGAGAAGCGAAATTCAAACCAGCATAAAAGATTTGTATAATCAGCCACGAACTCAAGCCATGAGTGGGACAATTTCTAATCATTAACTTCATCCTCTCCCAAGATTGTGCAACGTGTTCATGATCAAGTTGCTTGAAATTCGTGATACCGTTACGTAAGGAGATAATCTTAGCCGGCGGAAAATACTTGGATATGTAAGCATCTTTGCACTTATCCCAAGAATCGGTACTTTTTTTAGGAAAAGAAGAAAACCAAGTTTTTGCGCGATCTCGCAACAAGAAAGGAAAAATCTTCAACTTAAGCACGTCATTATCCACATCTCTTTTCTTTTGCATATCGCAAAGCTCAATGAAGGTATTGAGATGGGATGCGGCATCTTCACTAGGAAGGCCAGAGAATTGCTCTTTCATAACAAGATTCAGCAAAGCTGCGTTGATTTCATACGATTTCGCACTAGTGGCGGGAGCCATCGGAGTACTAATAAAATCATTATTATTGGTACTCGAGAAGTCGCAAAGTTTGGTGTTTTCAGCCATGATGACTTCAACAAACAAACAAGCACACAAGCAAGCAAGAAAACCGACAAAGGAAAACGGCAAAGGGCAAAAGAAAAAGGCAAAGGAGAAAGGCAAATGAAAATGGCAAATGTGAAGCGGGGAGAGGAAAACGAGAGGCAACTCGCAAAAAAGTAAATGCAAGAGATGAATTTGTGACACCTACTTGGATAGATGACTTGATCTCTCCTCCTTCCGCCAGAAATCAGCACGTTGAAGAGAGACTATTCTTGACTTGATCTCCCCGGCAACGGCGCCAGAAATCCTTCTGCTACTACGACAATAGACCTTCCCTGGTACGGCGCCAGGAATCCTGCTGCTACGGCTACGCCTTTAGGGACTTCCTTGGCAAAGATGCAAAGGATCTCCCCGCGGCCTTGGAGCCTTGCGTTGGTGTTCCCTTGAAGAGGAAAGGGTGATGTAGCACAGTGGCGGTAAGTATTTCCCTCAGTTTTGAGAACCAAGGTATCGAACCAATGGGAGATCTCATCAAGTCTCAAGTACCTGCACAAACACAAAGAGCTTGCATCCAACGCTATGAAGGGGTTGTAAATCCCTTATAGATTGTTCGCAAAGTGAGAACTGAAAGCAACAAAGTAAATAAGCAAAGTAAAAGTGAAAGTGGAAATGATAGTTGTGAATAGACCCGGGGGTCGTAGTGTTCACTAGTGGCTTCTCTCATGAAAGAAAGTAGACGGTGGGTGAATGAATTACTGTCGAGCAATTGATAGAACCGCGCAAAGTCGTGACGTTATCTAAGGCAATGATTATATCTATAGGCATCACGTCCAAAACAAGTAGACCGATACTTTCTGCATCTACTACTATTACTCCACACGTCGACCGCTATCCAGCATGCATCTAGTGTATTGAGTCCAAAAGAACAGAGTAACGCCTTTAGCAAGATGACATGATGTAGATTGACAATCTCATCTCTACGATAAAAGCCCATCTTGTTACCCTTGATGGCAACAACACGATGCGTGCCTTGCTACCCCTTTTGTCAGTGGGAAAGGTCACCACACGGTATGAACCCAAAACCAAGCACTTCTCCCATTGCAAGAATCATAGATCTAGTTGGCCAAACAAAACCCAAGACTCAGAGAGACTTACAAGGATATCAAATCATGCATATAAGAAATCAGCAAAGACTCAAATAACATTCATAGATAATCTGATCACAAATCCACAATTCATCGGATCTCGACAAACACACCACCAAAGAGGATTACATCAGATAGATCTCCATGAAGATCATGGAGAACTTTGTATTGAAGATCCAATAGAGAGAAGAAGCCATCTAGCTACTAACTACACACCCGTAGGTCTGAAGGTGACTACTCACGAGTCATTGGAGAGGCGATGATGTTGATGTAGAAGCCCTCCAACTCCAAAGTCCCCTCCGGCAGGGCACCGGGAAGGGTCTCGAGATGAGATCTCGCGGAAACGGAAGCTTGCGGCGGCGAAAAAGTGTTTTCGTGGATGCCCTGATTGTTTCTGTATTTTTAGGGAATTTTTAGGCCAAAGACCTAGGGCAGGGGAGCGCCAGGGGGGCCACAAGCTTGGTTGTCGCGGCCTCCCCCCCTGGCCGCAGCAACAGGGCTTGTGGGCCCCCTGTGGGCCCACTGCCTTGGCCCTCAAGCCTCCCGATCTTCTTCCGTTCTGGAAAAATTTAATTCAGAGATTTTATTCCGTTTGGACTCCGTTCCAAAATCAGATCTGAAAAGAGCCAAAAACCCAGAAAAACAGGAACTCGCACTTGACACTGAATTAATAAGTTAGTCCCAAAAAATATATAAAAGGTAAACAGAACATCCAAAGTTGACAAGATAACAGCGTGAAACCATCAATAATTATAGATACGTTTGGGACGTATCACACCATCATATATGATTGTACCATTCGATGATCATATCATTCCTGAACAGGATGAGGAAATTGATGAAAATCGCTCTGCAGCATCTACACCAATAGACGAGGAAATTGAAGTTGATCAATTTCCTCAAGTCCAAACACCTCCTCCTCAAAACCCAGAAATGACTGCTGAAGAAAAGGAAGCTGATGTGGACATTGGCTGCACCACACCTGTAATCCGTGATGATTACTGGAAAAAGGATCATCCAAACTCACCAATGACTTCACAAATTCCTCAGACCACTTCATCTGCTTCAGCGACAAAAATCCTGAGTGGCTCTAAAGAAAAGAGCTCACGTGTGAAATCAGCACTAGACCAAGAATCAGCTGCATGAGCTGATGAAACTGAAAAGGAAACTATTGCACCAGAAACTGCATCAGCTCCTCCGGCACAGCATATTCCTCAACCTGAAGAACAAACCCCTGATGAAAATGCCTCAGCACAGGATAAAGATACAACTGGTGAACCACTTGTTGCAAATCCTGAAACTGCAATTGTGGTGGCCAAAATTCCTCAAGATGATGAAATTCAACATCAAAATCTTCAACCAAAGCCTCATCAGCCCTACTCAAAGAGGCCAAAGTTTCTAAAAGCAGACTTCTATGATGAGCATCATTTCTTCACGTGAGAAAATCCATATGATAAGTTTCGTATCAGGCACAGGAAGTTCTGGACCAAAACTCAACTCAATTACTATGTTGTTGTGTTTGTGGGGAAGAGGAAGATATTTCATCACACACACATTCCTCATTGTGATATGGAGGAAATTGCTTGCTTCACCCCTGTTCTGAGTGTTCTTCATGATGCATGGCTACTGCCGTTCTACACATATATCGATGACTGGAATACACATATCATTCTTCAGTTCTATGCCACACTTCATATCTCAGGTGACCCCAAAAACATCAACTCCTGGGTCTTGGACTGGATGACTCAACACACTGACTTAACAGCTCCAGCCACAGAATTGCTTCGAGCTCTACCAATCTCAATTCTTTTAGATGACGCAATTAACCTATATGATGAAAGAGAGTTGCCAAATCAACTCATGGAGGCCATCATGAAGCCTTTAGCTCCGGTCCAACCTCCAAGTTCTAGATTCCTGGTGAAGGAATTGAAGTATGTGCCCAGAACTGTTTATAGAATATTGGCCTATTCCTTCGCACCTATCAAAGGGCATGATAAGGAAGAAGATGTTGTTGGAATCATGAATAACATCCTATTCAACGTCATTCATGGAATCAAAATGAACCTTCATGACTACTTCATGAGGACTTTGGCCAACAATGCCTTGTCGTCATTCGAGCTGAAGATTTATGCGCCTTGGATCATGAGATTCATCAGAACCAGATCCGCCATCAACTATCAAGATGACTATCAGAATCACCTCGTATATTTGCCTCCTCTCAAAGTCATCAAGAAATCTTTTGAACCAGTTGAGGGCAAAGGCAAGTCACTGATTGATGAAGGAAATCGGCGACTCGATGGTCAATTTCGCAGGTTGCATCCTACTCCTCATATGATGACACTAACACAGAAGAATCTGATGGCAGAGAAAAACCTCCAAGTCCAACTGCCGCACGGGTGATGACTAACAGAGAGCTTCTCCTCAGTCTTCATGAGAAAGTTGATCAAAACCATAAGTGGGTGAAACGCCAGTTTGGCTCTATTGTGAAAACCTTCAATGATACTGAAAATGCAGTGGAGAAAAATCACTATTATCTTTATGAGGTATTTGATCACACCTGGGACATACTATCACATCTCAAGACTCCTGAGGAACTCAAATAACTAAAATTCACTCAAGAATTTAATTGGTCGTGGCCACCAAAGAAGAAATTCAAGAAGATCCGAGTTCCTGACCTAGTGGACAGCTCTTATTCTTCATTCTGCACTGCTGATTTAGATGAAGAACCTGCTGATACTGCAACCGACCCAACCAGGAAGACTGGCACGAAGAACGTGGGCGCCTCTCCTCCAACACAGAAGTGGAATTCTTCATGGCCTTTAGTCCTCATCTTCTACCATTTTCGTCACTTGATGACAAAGGGGGAGAAAATCTGGGAGTTAGTCTTCAAACGGGTCAAATTTATGGGCTTATCAACTTTATCAAGTTACAAACTCTCGTCTCTTCTTAAGTGTTTGATGCAATTAGTTGTAACTTAAGCCCGATGGTGTTCTGACACTTTTGAACATTTTTCCTCGCGTACTTATTCCTCAAGTTAATTAATGCATGCATGATTAAATTTGTCACACACCGTTTTTCATCATGCATTTCAAATTCCTCATTCTACATGTCAAATGCATTCTCTATATGTCAAATGCACGCATGAATTACAAGATACAGGGGGAAATCTCCATGATTTATATCATCAATGTGCATTTGCAGTCCAACGCAAATTCCTCAAATATCCACATCTTCAGGGGGAGTTTCTTTGTATCTTGACTTCAAATTCCTCAAACTTAGTACTTACATTTCATATTATTATCCCCATTGAAAACTTAACCTATTTGTCATCAACCACCAAAAGGGGGGAGATTGTAAGTGCATCTAGTGCCCCTTAGTGATTTTGGTGGTTTGAAGACTTATAGGTTAAGAGACTGATATGTTTGTAACTATACACAGGCTCTATAAGTCGATGTGGAGTTTGAGTTATTCGATGAATATCGACCCCTAAAATGTATGTCTTCGGGTGAACACTTTGGTCATTCCTTGAAGACTTTGAAGAAATTGCAAATAAATTGCTATTCCTCATGAAGATATTGAAGATGAGGAATTTGGTGTGTCCTGAAGAAAATACTCTGAAGACCTTGAAGCTTGAAGATTTACTCTTTCTGTTTCATTTTCTGTATTCTTGAGTCATAGGAACACCGTACTGTTAAAGGGGGTCGAGGTAAAACTATGAAACGAATTTCCTCATGATGCTCAACCCAAACCTGCTCCTACCAAATCCTCAAAGAGAGGAGCATCAAAGACATGAGGACTTTCACAGTTGAAAGTTCTGACCATTGTCGTGCCACGCACCACCTGTCTCAAATCTTATCCACCCAACGGTCATATCATTCAGGGCATTTATGTCAAATCATGTCGGGATGCTCCCAGGCTATAAATAGCCCCCCCCCCCCACACACACACACAACCACTAGCTGGTTGGTTGCTCCGAGAGAAACTGACACTTGTCATTTAGAGCAACCACAATTCCTCAAAGCCTTTGAGAGAAAATCATCAAGTGAGGAAATACCCCAAACATTCAAACCCAAACCAAAATCCAAGTGATTGAGCATCACTAAAGAAGTTATTCCTGTGTGGAACCGACGCTTGTTACCTTTGATGATTGTGCATCCTCCAGACGGCTAGGCGTTATGGTCTAGAGCATCTAGCAGTCAATTGTGGATCGCCGGGTGACCGAGTTTGTGAGGGTTTGGAAGTCTGCCCTGAAGACTTACCACGAGTGTTGGGCGAGGACTGTGTGTTCTTAGCTCAAGGAGAATACGGTAGGGACTGTGTGTGCCCGGACTGTGTGTCCTTTGGTTTTAATACCAAGCCACTCCAAACCAGGCATACAATTATCATAGCAGTTGGAACTGGGTCATCAACAACTGTCTTCATCGAGCTATTGGTACTATTTCCTCAACTCCTTTCATTTCCTCAATTGCATGTTGAAGACTTTCATCTACACTGTTTGAAGAATTCGACTGAAGACTTTCTCTGAATTCCTCACATCAAATTCTTCACGTGAGTTATTATTCACCTGCTTGTCCTGTACTCTTGACATGTGTAAACCAATTCTCTTAATTCATGCTGAGTACTTTGATGTAGACATTTTTGCACTTCTGACTTAGTACTATTTCCGATGCACTCAGTTCATGACTAAGGATTTTCCTCACTAGGATTTTCCTCGGTGATGAAATTGTAAAAAACGCCTATTCACCCCCCCCCCTCTAGTCGATATAACGCACTTTCAAGATGGCCTACTTTGTGAAGATCTATCGTGAGTGAGACTAGTCTTGTGTGGACGTAAGCCATGATGGAATAGACAAGGCCGCCTCTTCGTGGAGCCCTCCATGGACTCTCGCAGTTGTTACCCTTCGTGGGTTGAAGTCTCCACTAATGTGGACATACAATAGCACCACCTATCGGAACCACGCCAAAAATCACCGTGTTCATCTTTGTGTTTGATCTTCCTAAACTCTACTCCTTACTTACATGTGCAATGTATTTACTTTCCTCTGCCATATTTGTTGACTAGCATGTGTAGGGTGCACTAGACTTGTTAGAATTGTCAAAATCTGCCAACCATTTAAATTGGTTAAAGGTTAGGATTTTAGTTTATGCAAGTATTCTATTCACATCCCATCTGGACACCCCTTCTTTCGATCCAACAATTGGTATCAGAGCTTTGGTCTCCATACCCTTGGTTTAATCACCATTGGAGGAAGATGGATGTGCCTAGTTTGGGGAACACTAGTTGTAGAGTGCCTATTCTTGATGGGGAGCATACACAATGGAAATATGAAATGCTTGATATATTTGATTACTTCCATTTGCGCAAGTATGTTGAATATCCCTATGCACCTCCCATTGATCCCTTACATCCTTCTCATGATGAAGAACTTGATATGCTTGGCAATCTTAAAATTGTAAATCTAATCATTAGAGGACTACCAAGAAATGTGCTTAATCAAATGAAGTACTTTGAGTGTGCTCATACTTTGTGGAAAAACTTGAGGAAAGATATCCAAACTATTCCCTGAAAAATCTTGATATCATTTTCCATAAATGCATTGCCTTTCACAAAATGAAGCCAAGTGATCTTAATTTTGATAAATGTTTCTTTGAGCTTCATGACCTCATGCGTGCTAAATGAGATATCATTACTATTAACAATGTCATTGTTGAAGCCATTCACATGCATAAAAATGAACATTGTCATAGTCAAAATTCGGATGAAATTCTTGATTCTTATGACGAGGATATTCCATCTGACGATGACAATGTGGATCATGGCTACTATGATGAAGATGAGGAGTTTGACATCGAGTATGAGAAGATCATGAGGAATCTTAGTCTTATGGCAAACCTTAGAGACTACATGGCCGGAGGAAAAGAGTGGATACTTGTGAGTGGATGCGTCGATCACATGATCGGAGGTAAAGACATGTTCCATGAGATCACACTAAACCATGGACCTTGAAGGATGCTCCGGCCCACAAGCGTCGTCCCGCGCCAGCCCCACACGAGCGGGAGGACCTGAGTCCCCTCCACCGACAACGACGGCAAGGCTTCGCTTGGCCACATCCTTGGATGGCGGCAAGGGAGGAGGAGGAGAAGAGGTGGAGTCCGTCCGATGAGATATGGAGGCCTCCCAGCCGTCTCACAGGAGGTGACTCGGGAGGAATGGTTGTTTTGCTTCGTGACGGCGGACGTGTGGAACATGTCCTCTCGTTCCACCCATACTCCCGGTATGGTCTCTCAAAAGCATCCTAGCACACCCAAAATCCAAGAAAGCTCAATCAGCATTAAGCTTCCTACGCTTGTCGGTTTCCAGTAGGATTCCAAAGCAGGCATTTCATTATCACATGTAGCCCATATGAGGGGAAAACAAGAAGCAGCAGTGGCCTTTCCTTTCAGTAGAACAACATTATTCTCGATATACATAGTGTAGAGAGTCAAGGTAGCTGGCGAGAAACCTAGAGGAGATGTCGACGGTTCGAGTGGACAACTTCGCTTCTTGTTTTGCCCTTTTCCCACTTCTTTCTCCTTGGTTTGATCGACTATTATAAACAACCAGAAACAAGGAAGAACAATGCAGTTGCCACCGTTGAGCTTCTCCCCACAATGCTTCGCTTGTTTTCCTGCCACCGCCTCACCCTAGCTTTTCCCTCGTGTCTCCATTGCCCAACGAACGGCATCGACCTTCGGTGCACTGCCGAGGTCCAAGAACACACATCATCATCAACGAAAAAACAGTTCAACCATACAAGCAAATTGCTGGCCAAATTCACTATTTTGACCTTTTTTAGAAGGTTTAGCCGGATCTGACCCCGGTGGGAAAAAATCAGATCTCACTCTTTTACCTACCGCCCAAACCTGTGGCGGTACGTTTGCACAGGCTACCTCCCGGGTCCTCGGTAGTAGCTGACATAGCCACGTGAGCGTGTAACTCACACACGCTATTACGACCCTACCGCCACACGGGCTGGCGGTAGGACGTGATATCCCATCGCTTTAGGGTCTGAAACATTACAAGTCCCCATCGCTGGTTCGCCCCCCCCCCCATCTTCTCTCCACCCCACCCCGCGACCGCCTCAAGAACACATAGGGGAACCTCTCTCGCCCCTCCACTCTCTCCCTCGGATCTCTTCCGTTTCTTCACCGTTTTTGCGGATCGAGATGGCTCCGAAACGAGAAAAGTAATCTCCTCTGATCCCTCCATTTAGTTTTAGTCAAATAGCTTCCAATTCATCCCATTATTTATTGAAATCACTACAATTTTCAAACTAGATTTAACTTTTTGTACCATATGATTGTTTTAGGTTGATTCTAGATGTTCTATGGGGTTGGATTTGAAATTGTATTTACTTGTTGGAGAGATTGTATGTATTTTCATGATGAACTACATGATGAACCCTAGTAACATGATGAACCCTAGTTCATGTAAAAAAATTGATATGATGCATGTTGAAGGAATGAATTTGTAGGTTTGTTTTGATGTGATTAACCTTTGTGATATGAATCAAGCCATGTTTATTCATGCTTATGCTATTTTAATTATGCTTATGCTTATCTATGCTTGTGTTTATGCAATTTTTTAGGAGAACACCTCTTGCAGACAACATCAGAACTAAGTATACCATGCTTGACCGTGCGTTCGACAAGGGTCATCCTGCTCGTTTCATTGAGAATGCAATGGTAATTACCATTGTTGAATAAAATCGTTAAAATCGATGAAAATAAGTTACTAATTATTTGGGTCTTCATTTTGGCAGATGCTTCCGCCAATGCGGATGAGGGGTCACGGGACTACCGTTAAGATGGTGTACAACGAGCGCTATGCGTCGTTCTACAAGAGAGCCCGATTGTTGGGTTACATCCTCCAGTTCAAGTGTATGCCACCGACGCTCGTCCACTCGGCTTTCACAGCTTTGATCAATGGGTGGCGGCCAGAGACCCACAGTTTCCATCTTCCATGTGGGGAGATGACGGTGACCCTCCGGGATTGGGGGATGATTACGGCCCTACCCATCGATGGTCGTGCTCTCACTAGCCGAGTGGACAGGAGGAATTGGGAGGATATGGTTATCGCCCTTATCGACGACTGCCCTCCCGCTAAGGCTAACCGGACTTTTGACGTACCACTGCCCTGGCTTCTGAAACACCAGAGCAAGTGCCTAGATGATGCAGAACCCCGGGTGGTGGAGCGGCACGCCAGGGCCTACCTGTGGTATCTTCTCACAAAGGTCGTGTTTCCAGACTGCTCCGGGACACATCCCTATGGATGTATCTCGACTTCCTAGCCGACTAGGATGTAGGGTACAGCTGGGGGTCCACCGGCCTCGCCTACCTATACCTTTCGGTAAGAGAATATTTCACTGTTTTAAGTTATGTCACATATGCTCCTTTAAGTTATGTCATCTTATCATCAACACATTTTTGGTAGCTTGATGACGCAACCCACAGGATGGAAGCATCATCCAATATGTGTGGATGTTCCTGGACCCTTTCCGTTTGGATGTGGGAGCGAATCTCGGTGGGGTGTCCGGAGAAACTCAAACCGCGGGAATAAGAAGACTATGGCGAAGATGATGGCGGCGAAACTCGATACCCAACCGTCGCATACGCTTGAGACCGGGTGGCCGTATACACGGGCACATCCAAGACTTTGTACAAGGCCTTCACCAACGAGATTGATGCTCTGACGCCTTTCCACGTATACGAGCTAGCTTTTGAATATTTTTGCGACACTGTCACGTGAGCTTACCATTTTTTGGTACTAGGTTAATTGGGAGCCTTATGTTGCACGAGAGTGGGGGTTCCAGATGAACGTGATGTGCACGCATGACAGGCTTCTCTGGCGGTGCATCGTGCCCGTGATTTGTGTCTATGTCGTCGAGTACCACATGCCACATTGTGTTGCCGCACAGTTTGGTAAGGCGCAACGTACCCCACCGGATGATAGCATCCACACCGGTGGCTTGGACCTACACGTGTGAGTGCATTCTTCTGTATTTCCGTGTTCTTGTTTTGATGTTTTACATACATTCTTAATGATGTTTTACATTCTTTCTTATGCCTTGCAGTACGAGCAGACAGAAGAATCAGTCAATCGTAGACTGGGGAGAGACACATGACAAATACGTTAAGGAATGGAACAACCGGAAAGGTCGCAAACATGCGGAGAGAAGACTGATCGACTGGGAGGTCTACGATGTGCGCCGGCTGTGGTGCGACAATGGCAGCAAGTATCGTCTCCGCCTGAGGCCTTAGTGGACGACACAAGATACCCAAGATCTTTACGATCATGACTCTGATAATGAAGCCTACAATGAGAGCATCAGAGAGCTAAAAGGTGGATTTAGGGAGTACGCACCCCTCATGAACATAGTGGTAAGTTGTGTTTATCTATTTTCAACCTGCGGTTCGACGAAATCTACTTTATTGAGTGTGACTCGTTTATGCTTTTGCAGTCTTCGGAGCTGAAGAAAAGAATTTTTGAAGCCTCGTATGCATTAAGTTCAATACACGGGACTCGAGATAATGAGAACAAGTTGAGTAAACAATGAAGGTAACATCAAGCCTCCTACAACTACATTCTTTCTTAAATACAATTTATTTTGTAACCATAAACTTGATCCATATTGCAAAAGATGGTCAACAAATGTCGCAAGATGGTGGACCTGCTTGGGTGTGCTACCTCCTTTGTCGAAGAAGATGAAGAGGAAGAACACTACAATTTATTCTTATAAAGAGATTTAAAAATCATTTCACCCTTAATTTTTAAGGATGCAATATTATCACTCTCTTTATCATTATCCTCATACCCATTATCATCAACATCATCATCATGAGATATATTGGAATTCAAAGTAGGAGATACCTTTGAAGCCTTAGCCATAAGGCAAAAGTGAGTCACAATAGATGATGATGTAGGATCCCTTGAAGCATCATTCAAGGCCACATCTTGTTCCATGGAGTGATGGATTTCCTCTACATTGTTAGCACAACAACTCGAGGAAATATATACATTTTTATCATGGCAACACGATATAGGAGGCATATCATTATGAGATTTAGACAGGCAGTTTTTACATGATATGCAAGGACTATCAACACAAGCATGTGAAACATTTAGAGTGCTCGAAGTGTTAACGCCCAAAGATGAAGCATTGCAATAATATAGTGATGAGGGATCATCAACAATAAACCCACTTTCATTATTGCAATGGTCACCACTACTCACCATATCATTACCTTGTGGCAATCCACATGTAGGTGAAGTAGATGAAGTTGAGAAGACCACACGACCGGAGGTGGAGGGAGAACAATCATCCCTGCAAATCTTGGACACACCATATTTGTCTTGAAGCTTTGTCCACAACTCATGAGCATCCCGGAATGGCATGAGTTGAAATATAACTACATTGCTCAAAGCATCAAAAAGCACATTAGAAGCTTGAGCATTGAGATAAGAGTTTTTCTCATCCTCTAAAGATATACTTTGAGAATCCTTTGGAGGAGAAAAACCCATGTCTACAATTCGCTCTAAATTTGGGTCCATGACCCTAAAGTGATTAAGCATGCGAATTACCCAAACATCAAAATTTGTGCCATCGAAACTAAGAGTGTCAGTGAATCCTAAACCCCTAGTCGACATCCTTACTCTCTAGGTGGTTAAACCTGATAAAGAGAGACCTAGCTCTGATACCAATTGAAAAGGACGTGGATGTCGCCTAGAGGGGGGGTGAATAGGCGCTTTAAAATAGTTAAGGTTTAGGCTTGAACAAATGCGGAATAAAACTAATCGTTTAATATGTCAAGCACAAAACCTACAAACAACTAGGCTACCTATGTGCACCAACAACTTATGCTAAGCAAGATAAACAACTAAGTGATAGCAAGATATATTACATAAAGAATATGTCTATCACAAAGTAAAGTGCATAAGTAAAGGGTTCGGGTAAGAGATAACCGAGGCACGGGGAGACGATGATGTATCCCGAAGTTCACACCCTTGCGGATGCTAATCTCCGTTAGAGCGGTGTGGAGGCACAATGCTCCCCAAGATGCCACTAAGGCCACCGTAATCTCCTCACGCCCTCGCACAATGCAAGATGTCGTGATTCCACTAAGGGACCCTTGAGGGCGGTCACCGAACCCGTACAAATGGCAACCCTTGGGGGCGGTCACCGAACCCGTACACGTGGCAACCCTTGGGGGCGGTTACCGGTACCCGTACAAATTGCTCGGGGCAATCTCCACAACCTAATTGGAGACCCCGACGCTTCCCGGAGCTTCACACCACAATGATTGAGCTCCGAGACACCACCAAGCTTCTAGGACGCCAAAGCATCCACGAAGAACAATATCAAGGGTACTAAGTACCTAAGGTAGTAAGCTTCTCAACTTCTCACTTCCACGTATCACCGTGGAGAACTCAAACCGATGCAACTAATGCAATGGCAAGAACACACGAAGTGGTCAAGTCCCTCACACTCAAATCCCTCCACAACAACAAAAGCTATGGAGAAATATGAGAGGAAGAACAAGGAGCTCACAAAGAACTCCAAGATCAAGATCCAAGGGGTTCCCCTCACATAGAGGAGAAAGTGATTGGTGGAGATGTGGATCTAGATCTCCTCTCTCTTTTCCCTCAAGAACAAGCAAGAATCATTGGAGGGATAGAGACTAATCAAGCTCTAAGAATGTCAACAATGGAGATAGAACAAGAGCTCAACGGATGGATAAGACCAAGGGGGAAGAAGACCCCCTTTATATAGTGGGGGAAAGAATCAGACCGTTACCCCCACTCTCTGCCCGAGCTCCAGCGGTACTACCGCTGGCTGCAGTGGTACTACCGCTGGCACTCCAGCGGTACTACCGCTGGGCCCCTGGTAGTGCAAAGGCACTACCACCGCCAAGAAAGTCTTCGCAAAAAGGTCCGTCCACGAACAACCGCTAGGCAGGCGGTACTAAGCTCCTGGAGCGGTACTACCGCTGACCAGGGGCGGTACTACCGCGAGCCAGCGGTACTACCGCTAGGGCCAGCGGTACTACCGCCAACTCTAGCAGTACTACCGCTAGGTCCAGCGGTACTACCGCTTGCCACTGAGACATCCATAACTTTCGCATACGAGCTCCGAATCGAGCAAACCCAAGCTTGTTGGATTCAGGACGACAAGGGCTATCCAAATAGCGATATCTTAAGACCATGCGGTTATGAATATGCCAATGATATAAAGATGTGAGTCCTCTAAGAATGAAGAACCGGCAAAAACTCCAACATCGAAAACATCATAGTAGTTGCATATGGACTCCGTTTTCGATGAACTCGAGCTTGTCATGAAGATGACCATAAGCTCTAAAACTCACACAGAGAAACACCAAATAAGAACCAAGAAGTATGATGCAAGGATGCAAATGGTTTGAGCTCTCAACGAACGATACGATCAAGCTACTCACTTGAGAGCCCCCCTTGATAGTACATCAATCTATCCTAAACAGAAAACCTATCAAGGGCAAACCTATACCTTGCACCTCGTCCTCTTGAGCTAGATGATGATGATCTTGGCTTCCTCAAGATGGACCACCTTTCTTGATTGCGTTGGCTTGATGAAGACTAGTTGATTGCTCCCCCATACTCACTATGGGTGAGCCACTCTTCAGCATATCTTCACAAGTCCATTGCCACCACAATGGACAGCAAGGTTCAAGTATGATATCTTCGTGTTGATCCACTTGAACTTGCACATCGCAATCTTGATGACGATCACAACTTGACGTCATACTTCATGGGTTGTATGAGATCTTCTCTTTGACGCAAGCCCATGGAAACACACCTAACCCCCACATAGAACTCTCACGAAGACCATGGGTTAGTACACAAACACGTAATGGACAATGCTTACCATACCATGGGATCACTTGATCCCTCTCGGTACATCTTGTACGCTTTGTGTGTTGATCATCTTGATTTGCTCTTTGTCTGAGATCTTGATCAACCATGTGTCTCTATGACCATTCTTTGGATAATACCTTGAATACCATCTTGGTCATCATATAAACTCCTTGAACCCAACAGATGGACTTCAGGAAGTGCCTATGGACAAATCCTATAAATGTAACTTAAGGCAACCATTAGTCCATAGGAATTGTCATCAATTACCAAAACCACATATGGAGATATATGCTCTAACACCATGTAATCACACCCTACCACCATGGACCCTAGCGGTAGGGTAGCACATCCTACCAACAAGACCTCTCGCGGTAGGGTAGCACATCCTACGGACCAGGCCTATGGCGGTAGGTATGGTGGCGGTAGGGTGTGCAACCCTACCAAAAAATTTCTCGTCCACGCGCGAGCAACTGGAAATTGAAGGTGTACCACCATGGACACTAGCGGTGGGGTAGCACATCATACCGACAAGACCTCTAGTAGGCTCTGCGGCGGTAGGGTGTGCAACCCTACCGAAATTTGAAGGCTCTAGTACGTAGAACTGGAAATTGAAGGGTATACCGCTAGGGACCCTGATGGTAGGGTAGCACAACCTATCACCGTGCACTATGGCGGAAGGGTGCCAAGGACTACCTCCAATTTTAAGCCCGTGAATATACTTTCTCGACGCTGGACTCAATCGATATATATATATATATATATATATATATATATATATATATATATATATATATATATATATATATATATATATACAAATATACATAATATTTAAAATATTCGGAATAATTAAAATATTCGAAATAATTAAAATATTTAAAATTAACCTAAACTAAATTAAGTTACAAATTCAGGTTTTAATGTTGATATACGTGATTACGTATACGAGTTATTAAAGTAAATACAAAGTTATTTATTTATTTTATATTATTTTAACACGAAGTGTTTTTAAATTATTTCGCTTATATTGCAGGATCTTTGAGGGGCTGTCGAGGCCAACAAGACGACTGAGGTGTACGCAGTGGTGTAATATCCTACTCAGTACTCACCATATTTATCATTATGTTGTTTCAGATGTAGCTAAGTTTGTTCACTTGATGTTTTAGTTGCAAATTTATGGAGTAAATTCCTATCGTCTTCCCAGGCAGTTCCACCCGAAGGGAACACTTCTCTACGGCCATAAGGTTCTCATTCAAATGCCATAAAAGGCTACACAGAGAACTACCGGCAGAGTTTTCTCCTATAGGATCCCTAGCATAAGAACTCATTTCATAAATTCAAAAATAAAATACCAAGTGAAAACACCAAACTACATCATTTCCACAACATAATTTACATATGGTTTTCCCTTTCGGGAACCCCCGAAGGGTTTACACAAGGATAAAGAAATTACCTTCTAACTACCTTCGCGAGCTTACAAATGCTCTAAATATTGTAGCTCTTTATTACACGATGAGGAAGTACTACTACTACTACTACTTGAGCAAAGAGCTTGCTAGCTGAGTTGCAACTCTGTGCTCTATCTGTGGCTGGTTCTTCTCCGTCTGGTGTCTCTCTTCGCAGCAAGGCTCCTCCTTTTATAGGCAAGAGAGCACCTCTTGGATGGCTTCCGGGAGAAGGTTCCTCTATTATTTCCTCCTTCTTTCTCCTTGTCCATCATGCACCTAGTTTTTAGGCCTTCTAGGCTTTATAAGCTTTGTAGCCATTATAGCCCTTCTTTCTAGGGTATTGAGTGCATGTTGGAGAGGTTTGCACACCGTGTCTTGGCTGCCAATGGAGGTGGCATTGTCTTCTTTTTTTTGATTTTCTTCTTCGTCATGATTTTGTCTTGGACTTTAATCTTCAGGAATATTACAATCTTTGGATATGCATGTGCCCGTACACTGCCTGCTGATATGTGTATGCGGGCATACTTGGCTGGAAACATGCACATGTGTGTGCATTGGCTATTGATATGCGTACGCATACATGCTGCATTTTTTTTGAGGGGGGTCTTCCCTGCCCATATAATTGATATATCATATCAATATACACTGAGATTCTAAATTCCTATCAGCATTCAGTCGGAGTATATGTCCTCCGCGCCCGAATAATTGATAGTAATATCAATTCAAATTCAGTGACATTTGAAGTTGGGTTTTACTCAGGTGGCTGCCCATGCCCTGCGATATCCATATGATCCTCATCTAAGAGATGGAAATCATACTTCGTATCAAATTCTTTCTTTATATCTTCAAATCTTATTTTCATTTCAACCCTTATTTCTTCTAATATCTCTTCCTTTAATTCTTTCTTCATTATTTTTGACAATTCTTCAAATCTTTTGTCCATTTCTTGATCTATATATTCACTATCCAAAGGGTCTAGGCCCTTCAGAAGGCATTCTTTATATGTATAATTTTTTGGAGAACCTTCTTACTTTATATTCTTTCCTGATGATTCTCCCTTGGTTATTTTAAATATTGGCATATTAGATGCATTGTTATCTGCATTCTTTCTCTTCTGGATATAATCTTTAGCCTTGGGGTCAATATAATATTTTTCCCCTATCATTTTTCTTCCCCAAAACAAGGCCTCATCAATACCTTCATATTTTTTGAATGTTAAGTCTTGTCCCATTCGTTTTGCATCTAGTTTCTCTATCATGATGTCTTCCCATGTCAAATATATTCCGGGTTTATTTCCGTCAAACAAAACATATAATGTTTCTCCTTTTTGTATTTCAGCCCTTTCTAGTTTTGCCGCCTTCATATTCATTTGGTTAAAATATTTTGCCAAGCTATTTAGAATTGATAGCATATATCCTTTTTCATCTCTCTTATTGGTATATTGGAACCAGAAATTGTCCAGTATGCACCTCTGAATTTCATCAAGCTTGATATGGGCCTTTGGCTTGAAATTGAAGGTATTTGGCTGAAATATCTTCAGCCTGTTCTCCTCTCCAAAGAAGAAGCATTCGTCCCTGGTGGGGAATAATCCTTTCTTCATTTCTGCAAATTTGATGCATGAGAAAATATGTCAGGTAAAGTATTATCTTTTCCCTTAATATGCTCAAAAATAACTTTATAACCATTCCCGGCTATGGTGTCTTCAAATAAGACCCATCTTCTGGTTGAACTTTTCTTACTATTAATTTTATTATAATATCGACATATGGCTTCACAATCAGTTCGCACTATAAATTCTTTGAATCCTAGATATAACCTAAAAGCATTTATTGCATTTACAACTGCAAGGATTTCTCTATCAATATTATTTACCGTTTTTAACTTGTAACTTCCTGAAGCATATCTACATATTTTTTCATCTGCTTTCGGGGAATATTTATTAGGTTTTTTGTTTTAATATAGCACCCCATCCTACTTTAGATGCGTCTGTTTCAATAATAAAATAATTATCTTCTAGAGGCAATTCTAGAGGCTTTAAATTCTTGACTTTTTCTTTGATGGCCTTTACTAATTTTATATCTTCAGAATTAAAATATCTCTGACCATTCTTTCTTAATTTAGCATATAAAGGTCCGGCTAGCTTTGCTAGGTTATCTATGTAATTTCTTGCATAGTTTACAATTCCTAAGAATTGTTGTAGAACTTTTTTATCACTCATATTATCAGGAAACTCTAAAATTTTCTTTGCAATGTGTTCTTGCAAATATATTTTTCCTTCTCCTATTTCATGACCAAGGAAATTTATTCTTTCTTTACAAATTTCCATCTTCTTTTTTGATAATATGAGCCCATTTTGTTCTACCTTGCGAAAGAACACTTCGAGATGGGCTATATGCTCTTTATATGTTTTTGAGAATACTAACAAATCATCTACGTATACTAATATAAAGGCTTGGTTCTCATTAAATATATTTTGCATTTTCCTTTGAAATAGTGCAGGTGCATTCTTTAGACCCAATGGCATTACTAGCCATTCATAATGGCCTTGCGGACAAGTAAAGGCAGTCCATGGAATGGATTCTTCGGCCATTTTCACTTGCCAAAACCCTGCTTTTAAGTCAAATTTAGAGAAAAATTTGCTTCCTTGTATTCTATTGATCCATTCCTGTTTATTAGGTATGTTGTATGCATCATCTACCGTATTATCATTAAGCCTTTTAAAGTTAATTACCATTCTGGATTTACCTCTCACCTCTTCAGCATGATTTCTCACTATAAAAGCAGCAGACCTATGAGGACTTCTACTTTCTCTAATTGCTTTTAATTTTAATAATTCTTCAATATGCATTTTGAACTCTTCAATATCTTTAGGAGTAGCTTCTATTGGCCCTGACTTAATGATATAGTCCGGATTTATAATATTTATTTTGCAAACTATAGAGTTCCTTTCCCAATGTTTCATCGGTATTTCCCCTATAATTTGTATGTTTTCTAATCTTTGCACTATCTTATCTATATCTTTTTTGGATTTTATGTCTCTATACCAATTTGGTGAAAATGATTGTAATGCTATGCATTCTGTACTTGTATTTTCTATATGATATTCTTCTATGGTCTCACTAAGTTCTTCATCTTTACAGAATTCAAGGGCTACCTCTGGACTTGTACTATATTCTCCATCCAAATTAGATATCTCTACATTTTGCAAAGCTTTTCTTTGCTTTCTTACTTCAGATATGTATGGGAGATTATCTTGATAAGGGATAAATGTAACCCCTTCTTCATGTATAATTGTAGTTTGTAAAGACTGTTGTAAAAACCTTAACCCTATTATCATGTCATCATTTATTACTGATAAATCTCTTATTGTAATTTCATCTATTATATATTTCGTGCCATTTATGTATGCTTCAATATTATATGCTAACTGGTTGTGGATTTTCTTTATTCCTGACATATCGGTAGATACTTCAGCTTTATTATTATCTATAGTTTCAACTATTTCTGGACATCTCATGAAATATTTATCATGTATGATGTTCTTTGTGCAACCCGTATCTAGTAGCGCTAACACTTTATAAGAAATGTTTGGCTTTAGAACTATTCTAACTGGGATTCTTATCCCTAACACTTCTTTGAATGGTAATCGAACAATATATTTGTTTCCAAAACTAGTTATTGCATCTTTTAATTGTATTAATTTATCTCCTTTTTTATCCCTTATTGTTATCATTTGTTCTTTCATCTCTGTGATTTTTGCAACCTTATTATCTTGCTCTTTATTATCTTCTAATTCATCCTTTAGCTTTTCTAATTCTGCTTCTAGCTTATTTATTCTATTTTCTAAGTTTCTAACCCTGCTAGATAATATTCTTTCTTCTGGCTCCCATTCTATTTCCTGTCTCCATTTTTGATTACTGACTTTTAGACAGGAGGTACATGCTTGCTTTAAGCATAAACTACATGTGAATCTATTATCTTGGCTAGGATAATATATACAGAAAGCACATTTTATGTTATAATCCCCTTTTCCTTTAATCCAGTCATGTTCACAATCTACTTGATTCATCATTTCGATCTTTAAACCGGCTAATTCATCAATTAGGTCTATTTCATCATCGCTTGATTCATATTCTGGAGTCTCATTTTCTACTTCATCTGTCTCTATGATTGAATATATTGACTCGTCGTCTTTTATTTCATCATCACATACCAAAATATTCTCATTAACACTATCTACTATTAATACTCTCTCTTGCTCCTCATATTTGCTAGAGTACCTTTTCTGGTCTTTATTAGGGCAAGTTCTACTTAAGTGATCGGGAGAGTTACATATGAAACACCTGCATGTTTTATCATATGATTTCTTAGGATTATATCTTCTTACATTTCTTTTATGCAAGAATGGGGCTCTATTATCGGACCTTCTCAAGAAATATCTTTTCTTTGTTCTAAAATTTCTATTATCTCTCCTTTGTGGTTTATAATATTTGTTTTTCCGATGCCTTTCTTCTCCATACGTAAGCGGTATTTGGACAATGTTATTGCAGAAATTGTAATCTGACTTCTTCATAGACCTTTGGGCTTGTATGCCTGTACATACCTTTCTTAATTGTTTAAAAACAAATGTTATGGCTTGAGATATATTTACCACGTTTCCACCTGTTTCTTTTTTATATTCTTCAAATATTATGGATCCTAGAGGGTCTGGCAACTTATTAAAATATCTTTCTACAACACCTACATTAAACCCTTGCTTCGCAGTGGTAGCATTATATAAATAATGTTGAGAGAATTCTTTTATTCCTTTCCAGCTAGTTAATGTTAGTTTTTCTATTTCTCTCAACCTTTCATTTTGTAGTGAGGTATATCCTAATTCCGGGTCTTCTGCGATGATCATATTTGAAATAACATTTGCAAAGTTATTAGGGTTACTTCCGGCCCTTTTTAATTCTTCATACTGATTAGGATATGTATCTACCCATTGTTCCCATAGAACTTTTACAGATTCTCCTAAAAATGTTTCAAGATATGTTAACATATCTTCTACCTTAGTTCCTATATTATACTGGTTTTGTATATATTTTTGAACTATTAAACCTTTCCATATGCTGATTATATTCGGCCAATCTATCGGGTCATGAGCTGCTAGGTTTAAAATAGCGCCATCATTCTTATAATTTTGAAATTGCACTGGCTTTTCAAAATCTCTTCTTTTAGCACCCATATATCTATATTGTCCAGGGATATATGTAGGTTGATAATCATCCTTTTCTGGAGGCCATTGTCCAGCTGATCTGGTAGGTCTCTCTCTCTCTCTCCTTCTCTTTTTACCGAAGACTCGCCATATCCCTTTCTTCTTTTATTACTACTTTCTACTTCCATAGCTTCCATTGCATTGTCTAAATTTTGTAGTCCCACATCATCTAGTGAGTTATAAAAATCACTATTCTGCTCCGAATCATTATAATTTTCATCTTCTAACCACGTATCTTTTACTAATTCCTCTTCCTCTTCATAACTTTCTAGTAATAACTTATTATTTATATCCCATTGCTCTTCTTCACTAACAACTTCTTCTTCCTGAGCAATATTCTTATCTCTATTAGTGATAGCATCATTATTACTATCAGCATGTTCTCCCCTTTCAATTGATGATGTATTTGGCATAATTGAACCACTAGTTACCAACTTTTTCTCATTTTTTAGTTTTTTTAACCTTGCAATTTCTCTAATTATAAACAATTCTCTTTCTCTTATCTTAGGCCAATCTTTTGTCATAGAATTTTTATATTCCCAATCTATATGCTTTAGCTTATTTTCCCAGTGAATTATTTCATCATCTAAATTAGCTTTTTCCATGCATTCGGTCACACCTTTATTCTTATCGTCAATAGATTCTGTTTCTGACATAAAGGATTCTGCGTCTTCTATTGATGCCGATTTATAGTTCATAAATCTAATGCTACTACTTCCTTCACAATTTTGATAACTTATATAGTTTTCAGGTTGCTTTAATTCTTTTTTCTCTATTAATTCACCAATCTTCCACTCTTCTCCCGCTCTTTCTTCAGAACCAATTTTAAGTGGATTCATAAATTTAATACCCTTTGATTGCATACTATCAATTACATCGCTCACATTAACTCTATATCTAGAGTTACTTCTGTTAGTAAGCCTTCCTATAAATTCTATGCTTACTAACAAATTTGTTCCTTTAAAATCTTCATATCCCTTAGTTTGGAAACCAAAACTCATTTTTTCAATAAATGCTTTTACAGGCATCATTAGGTCTGGAGCTATTTAGGTTATTAACCTATTTTCATTCATGTCTCCTTCTAAAAATCCTAATGCTGCTTTATCTACTGATTCCCACCTTCGGTCTAATAGAGTTATAAGCACCTTTGCTCCTAATTTCTTTCTTGTCATACCTTTAACTCCTATAATATACATACCTTGATGAATATATTTGTAACCACAATATTTTAGTTCATTTTCAATATTTTTGCTTACTATTCTTAAATCAACTGGGTGTGTTAACACACTTAGTTCTACTTCTCTTGATATTCGGTATAACCCGCTCTTACTCTCAAACATACCCATGTGATATACCTGTTGCGGTTTTATTTTTCTTAGGGTATCCTTTTGATATCTTTCGAGGTCTCTCTGAATATCTATAACTTCTTCAATACTATCAATATCATCGGCTTTACATGATAATCTATGCTTCATTGCGAGTGGTCTTGAGTCTTGCCTTACTAACTGGAGGGTTTTATCTCTTCTAAGGAAGCCTTTAGATATGTCCATTTTTCTGAATTAATATTTCTTGATGATGTTACGATTCCAGATGACGATAGCACAATTTCTTTGTTGTTTTGGACACTTTTTAGCTTGTCTAAAACTTGGATTAATAGCTGAAGAATTGTATTATTTTGTCTTATTATAATTTTAGAGTCTTCTTTTGGTGAGTCGTGATCAGAAAATCCTACAGGAGGTGACAAGTATTTGGCTACTTCGTTTAATGCTTGGCTATATTCAGTCATATAATTATGAGACAATCAAAGTTTTAACTTCTTGCAGCAACTTCTTTATATCGAGTATATCTTGTCTTGCTTCTGTGCGAGGGAGTGAGTCTTTGCCTTTACTTAGGTAACGGCCAATTGACAACACTTCTTCTTTAATATAATCGTTATTCTTGCAAAGTACGTTCTGCCTGGCCTTTGCTTCTTCTAACTTATGTAAGGCGAGATCGATTTTATTGTTCAGACCAGAATATTTATCCGCAAGCTTTTGGTATTCTTTGGATAAACTCTCAAATTTTTGGTCTAAATTATCTTGTCTTTTCCCCCAAGATATGTAAAAGTTATATATCAAATCGACAATTGTATTTAGCTGGCTATGAGATGTATGCCACGTATGCTCTTCAGAAGGATTTATTCTGCACCTTGTATTAATATTCTCTTTAGTATTTATTACCTTACCTGCGCTAACTTCTAAATTTAAATACTTTAACCTATCAATGTTTAAAACGCTGGACCTGATACCAAATATACAGAATATTTAAAATATTCGGAATAATTAAAATAAGCGAAATAATTAAAAAACACTTCGTGTTAAAATAATATAAAATAAATAAATAACTTTGTATTTACTTTAATAACTCGTATACGTAATCACGTATATCAACATTAAAACCTGAATTTGTAACTTAATTTAGTTTAGATTAATTATGCGAATATTGCTTTTGGCTCCCGAGCTCACTGGAGGCCTTTAAATTCAAACTTCAAATTCAATGAAAATTTGTATTTTAATGTTTCAAAAAATTCTGAAAAAAATACATAGATAAATGAAGGTATAATACACAAGTGTGTAAATTTTCAGAACAAAATACGTTGAAATGAGGGCTGTGCAAAAAAGACAAATCTGAGGCTGTTTAACACATGTTACTATTCATCATTTCAAACCATGAATTTGTCTTTTTTGTACAGATCACGTTTTAAAGTATTTTGACCTGAAATTTTACACACATGTTGGTTACATCCTTACATACATGCATATTTGTTTTCAGAATTTTTTGAACCATAAAAAATTGAATTTGAATTTTTCAAAAATAAAGGCCTCCATGGCTTCCGGGAACCAAAACGTCATTCTCTCTCTCTATATATATATATATATGTATATATATGTGTGTGTATGGAAAATCAATTCTACCACCTAGTGGTAACTACCATCTAGGAATCCACCGTTGATCTCTTATGTTTAGATCCGACGTGCCTTTTATTCTTTGACCACTAGACCATAACGGGTTAGAGCTTCCACCTGACCTGTTTGGTGTTACTATTATTTAAATTCAATAGTTTAATATACATGGTTATCCAGAGAAATTGACGGCGAGCTTATCTCAGAATTTGAATGCATGTCTAGAATATGAACCTGACCCGCATAGAAAACTACCGTTCCTATATTTTTGAGATATCTACATGTTTTTCAACGGATCCGTAGAAATCGGTCATTCTTTTGCTTCACACGTAGTTAATGGCTAGCCAAATTCTGTGTATATATTAATGTATACTACATACTATTTTATATATACTCCATACGTACTATCTTTCTTTATATAGTATACACATACTGCTTAGAGGTTGTACGCAAAGCTTGCCTTACATTTATTTGGTGGAGACCGGCTATCAACGTATATACGCCATTTATGATATACTCCCTCCGATTCAAAATATAAGACCTTTTAAAGATTTCACTAGAAGACTACATACGGAGCAAAATGAGTGAATCTATAATCTAAAATATGTCTATGTACATCCGTATGTAGTTTATAGTGCAATCTCTAAAAAGTCTTATATTTAGGAACGGAGGGAGTACTTCATAAATGATAATATATAAAAATAATAATACTGTATACTCCATACTTCCTGGAAAGGGAAATACTCCACACTTTTTTGAAAATATATAACATACTATATGCTCCATACATCCTCAAAATATTACTCCATTCTATATACTCTTCCTTTGAGCGCCTACTATATACACTGTACTCTTTAAAAAAGGGCATCACATCCGTTTTATGGCCATACTACGCTCTTTTTTCATATATTATGTGCCACTTTTGGAATGTACTCTTTTTGGATGAATATACTACTCAATAATTTGGATCCAAAGAAAAAAGGTTATATGGTTTTTTGGAGCTAATAAAATTATATACTCCAGTTTCAAAAGGAAATACACATATACTTCATACTAGATTTTATAATATACTCCATATACTACAACTAAGAGCAGTATGTACTCTTCCTTACAAATTAGAGTAGTATGTATCATTCCCAAGAAACAAAAGAGCAGTATGTGCACACTATAATGCAAAAAAGAAGTATATTACATACACAATACTACCTTTTGGGGTACCATTTTATACGGTAAGATATTTCACACAAAGTTTGTCATTACAATACTCCATACTCCCATAACTATATGTTAATACTCCATACTACAAGTATACATGAGTATACTCCAAGTGGTTTTAAAAGTATTATATTCTTTACTGTATTGTGTAAAAAATCGAGAAAAGATATAATGTTCCCACACTAACTTTTTTAACGAAAACTACTCTGGATAGAAAATTGCCATCCACCTAACAAGAATAATCAGCATCTTGTTCGCATCCTTATCTCATACACAAGTTGTTATACGTACCCAAAAATTTCCTAAATACTGTAGCCAACATTTTAGGAGGTGGTTGAACTAGCGCGTCTTTGGCTGCCGGTTATTTTAATTCAAAACTGAAGTTGGTGCCTATTGGATTATACTTCCTCCGTTCTAAAATTATTGTCTTAAATTTGTCTAGATACGAATGTATCTAGTCACATTTTAGCATTTATATACATTCATTTATAGACAAATCTAAGACAAGAATTTTGGGACAGAGGGAGTACATAGCATCCGTTAACCTATCTACTAACCCGGTTGATTTCCTGCTATGTTTGAGGGAGAGGGAAAGGAAAGGGACACGTGGAGGGCAGCTAGCTAGGTGGTAACTACCACTAGTGGTATATATATATATATTTATATATATAGTGTTTATGATATATATAAACATTGCAAGATATGAATAATCACATAGTCATAGTAGTCATAAATAGTTTAACACTGGACTCGCTCAACGCTTAAGTGCAATAGAAGCATAAAATAGTTTCAAGTACAACAAGATCATAAAATAGTTTGACATACAATCTTTAACCGAATAGTCTGAAATACATCCGACTCAAGTAGATCCTTTGCAAGATCACTAAGGAAACATTGGCCCCTTTCCCTTGTTGTAATGTGCCATATCCTTCGTGTAAGCTTGACGAGCCATTGCAAGCTTTCTTGCCCTCTCCTCATCACGAGCTTCTTTCTCTTTGTGTGCCCTCTCAGCCTCGTGTTTCTTTCTCTCCTTCCTCTCCTTCTCAAGGCGTTCCTCGTACTCGGCATACTGCAAAGATTCTTCAAACAGTCGCTGCGTTCGAAGACAGTCTTCATATTGGTCCTTTTGAACATCTGCACTTCTTGGTATATCCATGTGAAATACTTGCAAAGAGGAGGGGGTGACTGCATACAAAACATGCTTCATCGTTAGTAATACGAAGAAAAGTTGATGATAGACACTTACGTATTTAACATACATGGGGGACATCATAGGCGTTAGTCAGACGGCTATGATCATATGCATAGTTTGCACACACAAAATATCTCCTTCCTTTCGTCCATCCCTTCTTCAAGTCAGTGGACACCTTCACCTTGCAAACATATCCACGCCAACATGGTGGGGTTTTCAAATCTTTGTCCTTCGTCTTTTCCAAGGTTGCCTCCTTCCGCTTGTTCGGCATGTCCTCTCGTCAGTGCACGACGGCCTCGTGATGGAACCGGATGAAGCCATAGCTGTTAGTGACATATATGAACAAATTAGTATGTAAAGACAATTGACATAACAACAAATGCAAATTTTCAAAAGAAAAAATCATAAAATTTACCATTTATATTGTATCAACCATCTGGGTTGAACAAAACGTTTATGGGTCATCCTCTATCAGTCTGTCGCCTCTTGGAATGATGACCACCACGGCCGGCAACTCTAACGCTCGGATGGCCTCCACGGCCACCCTGACGGCTCCTCGTGCACTACCTCTAACACTAGTCCGTCCTCCACGGCCATTAGGCGTGCCACCGCATTGACCAACAGAACTAACTCTACGGCCACCCGTCTGTCTCATGCTTGTGGTGCCATTACATGTCCTGTTATTGTGTCATGGGTTGTCACATTGACCACAATTGTTTGTGTCGGGAGGCTCCATGAAATGACAGATGTCAGATTGTTTCATGTCGGTATATCAAGCTAGATCATCCATGTCACTCCTAAACCTCTTCTTTCTTCTTCTTCCTTTTGTAGGTACCATGAGTTCAGGATCATCCATGATATGTGGGCCATCATACTGAGGCCACTATGACTTGTCAAGGAAAGGATGGAACCGAGGTGCCCATGTCAACCTCGTGGCTTCCAACGTGAACTCATGCAACCTGTAATGCCCCAAGTGTAGAACTTTCCCTTCTTGTAACCTTCCAAGTGGGGCCACCTTGTCAGAGATCTTGATGATATCATTTTTTGTGCCATAATTTCATGTGTGTTCCTTAGTGCTTACTTCCCTTGCATGCTTGCATAGCATATCATGCCTTGCCATACCTTATGATTGCATGCCATGATCATGTTGCATTTGAAGATACTAGGAGTAGTGTGTGGTGTGGAGAGTGCATGTGTTCTTGCTAGGGTTAAGTGGTGGTTTGCACTACCTTGTGATGCATGTGTTAATGGTGTGGGTGATGTAGGAGTGAGTGCTAGTCTTTTCAAGCTCTTGCCTTTTAAACTCCTTTTCCCTCCTATTTTTATTCATGTCAAAATTCCTTCTTCCCAAAGATGATTCTAAAATGTCTAGTGGTTAGATAAAATGTGCTTATGAGGGGGTGCAATTTTTCTGATTTGATTCTTTGATTTAAGTGGTGCAAATAAACTCAAAACAGTAGCTTAATTACTGTTTTGCATTTATTTCAAACATCTCCAAATATTGCATTCCTATTTTTCCCTATTGGGCCAAAATTCCTTAAGTCCAGCAGAATTTTCCTTTTGAATTTTTTGCCACAGTAGATTATTTTGTGGGTTATTTCCTTGAGTGTGTTTAAAACTAAATAGGAATTCCCTCCCCAATTTTTTTTTCCTTCTTCCTGGGCAGCATGGGCCTCTTTCCTCCCTCCTGGCCCAGCTGATCCCTCCAGAGAGAGCCCACGCGAGGCCTCTCCTCTCCTTTCTTTCTTCACGGCGTCCTCCTCCTCCCCTCGCTGTCTGCTTTCCGTCAGCACGTGTGAGAGAGAGAGCTGACGGCGCCGTGAGCAGCACGTCGAGGGCCCCTATAAGTTGCGTTGGCGTCCGTGCCCGAAGCCTAGGGTTCCTCTTCTCCCCTCAGCCGCCGCTGCCACCTCTCCCAAACCCATCTCGTTCCCATCTCTCTTCCTTCTTCGCTGTCAGGTAAGAAAGCAGAGAGAAGCAGGACAGAGAGCAGTAGACGTCGCCGGTGGCGTCGCGCCCCGCCTCCGTTCGCCGCCGTCGTCATGTCCGGGGGCTCGGGGCGGCTCCCCGCGTCCCATTCCCGGCGCTAGGACCCCGAGGAGCGGCCCTCCCCGTCGAGCTAGTCTTCGTCAACGGGGCGAACCGAGCGAACTGCATCAGCTTTCTTCTTCGCCTCCGGCGTTCCTCCTTCCTGTCCGGCGCCCCCTCTTCTCCCCAAGGTGAGGACCGCCACCCAGTGCTTTCTCCTCCTCGGTCTGGTCCAGATCCATGGCGGAGTTCGTCGTTCTTCTCTGCCGCCGTTCGTCAGGAGGTTATGTTTGTGTGTACGTGCAGTAGTTTCGGATGGTGCTGAGTAGTGTAGAGTTGTGGGGGTGCCGCGCAGAGGAGGGCTTCCTCCCCCCTCTCTGCAGCAGCGCCGTGGCCAGAGGAACCCTCCTCGCCGCCGGCAGCTGCGGCTTCCTGTCACCTCAGTCGCGGTAGACGCAGAGCAACAGCGTAGTGCTTGCGGTTTGCAGCAGGGGCTCCTCCCCGCGTAGATGGGTGCCCAGCAGGTGCGGGTCCTTCTCCTCGTCGGCTCTCATCGTCGTATGCACGAGCGCAGCGCCGGTAGTGCAGCGTAGCTACGCCGGACAGGATTCCCGTCAGTTCGCTGTTGCTGTCTTTCTCAGTAGGCAGAGGGCGACTTCAGTTAGCTTTTCCTGTTCGAGTCTCCCCCTCTGTCAGTTAACACTTTGTAGCGCAGTGGTAGAGAGCCCCACGACTCACCGAGAGGTGCAGGGATCGAATCCCAAGTGGTGCACCTCCTTCCTTTTTGGGTTTTCTTTTCTGTGGTTGATAGCAGTAGCAGCAGCAGGGAGGGGTTAACCTGTTTTGTCCCTCTCTCTTTGTCAAAACCATGCTAGCAGTAGAGTGGTAGAATACAGTGTTGTGCACTAGGTGGTGCAGGGTTCGAATCCCTTCCAGCCCCCTTTTGCCATTCTTTTTTTTCCTTTCTTTCTTTTATTTTCCTTTGCTATTTGCTGTTACACCTTGTGCCTAAAAAAATAGGCATAAAGGAGTGCATCTTGTTTTCCTTTTCCTGTCCAGAGGTTGTAGTGGTGTAGGCAAGAGATGTGAGTGTGGTGTGTGTGCATGGTGGCACACACACAAGGGGTGTTTATGTGCATAAGAGTGTGTGTGTGTTTGCACTAGGGGTGCATATGCAGCTAAAATCATGTGTAGGAGATCTTGTAGCCTTATCCTGCTTAGAAGTGCATTTTTGTTGAGCGCATGAATGTATAGAGTTGCTAGATCCTATGGTGTGTGTATGTTTGCCATGTGGTGCAAGCTATGTTTAGTATGTGTAGATTTGTGTGTTGATCTAGAGCATGATGTTGATGTGAATGATGTAGAGTATATGTGTGGGTGTGGAACTTCCCCACCTTTGCAAAACTATGCACCTTCACATGTCTATATGTGAGAGTGCATGGAGTTTGTGTGTGGGGATAGTTCGGTAGATGTGCTTGTGATGTTGATGTGCATGACACAAACATGGGGTTCAAACCCCCATGTCACTTTGTCATTGTGCACATAACACTCACCTATGTATTTGTCATCTTATAAGCATACCTTAGGGAGTGGCATTTACATCTTGTTGAAAGTTTGGACTTTGTTTCCATGGTATAGATGGAGCCCAAGGGCATGGATCTTGGTGTGATAGTGGTAGGGGTTTGTGCTCAACACCATAGTGGTGTAAATCACCTCTTGGGAACATGTGTGTGCAAACTATGCCTAGACAAAGTGGGCATGTGGCTGGAAAATTCCAGATTTTTGAACTCTGAAAGTTTCACTAAGTCTGGAATGCTGAAAACATTTTCTTC
Organism: Hordeum vulgare subsp. vulgare; assembly: GCF_904849725.1. Taxonomy (NCBI): domain Eukaryota; kingdom Viridiplantae; phylum Streptophyta; class Magnoliopsida; order Poales; family Poaceae; genus Hordeum; species Hordeum vulgare. The sequence continues at coordinate 443,593,776 of NC_058518.1, read as the reverse complement.
CCCTGTAGATAAGGTTGTGCTGGTCATTCTGCTGAGAACTGGACTTGGTTCAGTGCTAGTGTTTTGAACCTGGTTTGTTTGTGAAGCTTCCTGTCAATTTTCAAGTCATTTGGAGTCCAGTAGCTTGTGTTTTGATTGCTGTCAAAAGGCTTCAGAACAGAAACAGAATCTCAGGTGCAGGAATTTTCACTAAGTCCCTGAGAACTGATGGTTTTGGGAAAGTTTGTGGCCTTGTATCTTCTAGAGTTTAATTCCTTTTGCTGTGATTCTTGCTGGAGCTTGTAGTGTTCTTGGTTGGAAACAGCCACATATATTATTTGTCATATTTGAAGACCTGTAGCTATGTTGCATGTTGCTCACATACAGCTAAGATGCAAAAACTGGCAGTTTGCGTAGTTTTGACTTTTTGTTCAAAGTTTGTGTTTAATTGTTGTTGGGGTGTTCTACCTTGCTCCATTTCATTCATGTTGGGTTAATATATGTCTTGGCAACCTGGGAACACCAGATTTGTGCCAACTGTGTGTGTGGTGATGAATCTTTCACGCAGGGCTTCATATCGTGTTTCGTTGATTCCCGTTGATCCGTAGCTCCGTTTGCAAAGTTCTTTATATGGTTTTGCACCGTTTTTACGAGATGCATCTTTTCATATCATTCCCATGCATGTCCAAATAGTTTAGTGCAAAGTTCTGTCCAGGAACTTGTTGTAGTTATTCTTGCTTGTGCTAGTGTTAGAAATAGTGGTGCATGCTCAACTTTCATCTCATGCATCATGTGATTGTTGCATTTTGTGGTGCTGCTGTTCATTGGCTGTTATTCTTGTGTTGGGTAGCACCGGGAGCGGAGACCGATTATGTGGAGTCAGGAGAGTACGTGCAGGACGATCCAGAACCATTCCAAGCTGAGGATATCACAGGCAAGATGACATGACCTTGATCCCATAACTAGACTTGTTATGTTAGTTTAGATTCCACGTCATATTGCTCGCTGCCTATCACTGAAAATATATTGCCTCTTCATATGCCATGAGCCTAAACACCTTACTCTTTCCTAGCAAACTTGCATGGCTAGGTAGGCTTGCTCAGCTACTAACGTTAGCGTTGTTAGTTGCAGGTGATTTAAACTCATGTGATGACATGAGATTGATATCATTATATTAATTTCTGTTATTTAATTAATGTATCTATATACTTGGTAAATGACGGGAGGCCTAGCCTTTTGCCGGGTGTCTTGTTCCGTTATTGCCGCCTTAGTTGCCGGTTACCGGTGTTTGATTCCATATTGATCGCTCCTAACACGTTCGGGGTTGTTATGGGGACCCCCTTGATAAATCGCGTAGTGTTAAGGCTTGTCTGGCAGGACCCAACTTTGGTTTTAAACTGCTTATCACATAATAATCTGCATAGGGAATAGCTACCCCGAGGAATTTAATTAACAACCCGGGCCAGTGCTCCCCATGAGTGTTGGTCCCACCTGAGCGATGTCCGGGCCCCACTGGTCACCCAGAGGTTTAGCCATCCCGACGTCTAGCTCATCTGTCGTGTCCTGAGACTGAGATACGCGGCTCTTATCAGGGTCGTCGACACGACGGGAGGTCCTGCTAGTCTTGTCTTGCCTTAGCGGTATATCTTGCGTATAGGAATCCCAGTGAAGCTTTGGTTTTCCCCAGAGTTGAGGTTTTCCTCTAAGGAATCCGACGAGGTCACGAGGTTCGTGATAGAGGATGCCTTTGAGGCCTGTGTTCATTTGTGATGGACTAGTTGGAGCACCCCTGCAGGGTTTAATCTTTCGGAAAGCCGTGCCCGCGGTTATGTGGCAACTTGCAATATTTTGTTAACATACGATATTAGAGAACTTGAACCTAATCTAATAAAAAAATGCCAACTGTGTGCGTAACCGTGACTGTCCCTTCGAAGATCTTTCTTTGATCGGGGACACGGTGGGGTTATGAATGCCGTAGGTAGGTGTTCAGGATCACTTTCTGATCAAGTATTCTCGATCGTTAGCGTAGGCCACTTTCACTTCCTTCTCGCGTAAGTTAGCCACTTATTCAATCTTAGGGTGCAGCAGCCTGAAACACTTCACCCCTTCCTTACCCAATAACATGACTAGTTCTGGCACCAAGGTCTTAGATTGCTGAGTCCCCGTGGCTCACGGATTCCTCCGAAACTTCCAGCAGGTACAGGTACCCCAGAGGCAGAGGATCCCGACGGCACCCAGCTGGCGTGGCAGTACGACGAGGAGACAGATCGCCTTTACGTGAACTATCCAGAGGACTGAACCGTGGTCGTGATCGTGGGCCTTCAGCGGGTAGCATAGCATTTCTCTTGTTTTGTAGTCCGTACCGGAACTACATTGATTGTATCTGTGTTGTACTCTGTATTATTGATAAGAAGACAGTTGAATCCCAGATTGTCTACTATATTTATTATTAAGTGCTATGTTTACTTGCTTGCAAAACACTTAGATGCGCTTCTTTCCTATTCGGGGCCGCGACCCCCAAATCGGAAAGGACCGCATCTTGGTCGTTACACAACCGTACGGTCCTTCCATCTGAAAAGGGTAAGTTCCTTGCCCTCGCAGTTGTCATCAAATGAGAGCATGGCCAGTGGTACCTGTGAGGCCTCTCACATTGACACCATCGGTCCTTGAGATGCACCTCATAAGCAACACCACCGCACGTGACACCATCTCGTGTTGTGCCACATGTCTCGTCGAGTTGGTAGATCATTTCTTTGTAATCTCATGATTTGTTGACGTGAAGACTTGCCTCTTGAAATTTGAGCCAATCATGAACCTTATCTGGATACTCCATTCTGTCCCATGTCCAATCGGCGGTTGATATGGAATGCTTAAGGAAATACTATTTCAACCTCAAGAAGGTATATTTCAGTATTGCAGTCACGGGCAAAGAATGAACACCCTTAAGCACACTGTTGAAGCACTCCACCATGTTGCTGGTCATGTCGTCGTATCTCCGACCTCCCTCATTGTAAGTGCGTGACCATTTCTTTTTTTTCCTCATAATTCTTGATCAAGAATGCTCTTCCCTTTTTGTTATTTTCCAATGCCTTCAAGAGTTAAAATACCGGCTTGTGAATGCATCCAATGTGAATGTCGTGCGCACATGTGTAAGGTCTTTGCAAAAATATTTCCACTTACATGCCCGGTAAAAGTTTGCCACGAAATGCCTCATGCACCATCGGTGGTGAAGCTTTTGGAGGCTGGGAATAAGCATGGCTATCACCTTGAGAATCCCGTGATGTCGGTGAGATATGATGCCTACCTCCCTATTCCCAATCACCTTGGTTCTCACATGCCCCATGAACCACTCCCGGTTGTCGTCATGCTCGGAAGGAACTAAAGCAAATGCAACCGACAACACGTTATCATTGGATGAGTGAACCATTGCCACCATTAGAGTGCCTTAGGTTTTCCAGTCAAGAATGTTCCATCAATAGACAACACCGGACGACAACGCTTGAATGCCTCGATGCATTGCCAAAAACTCTAGAACGCGCAATGAAACACTCCGTCAATTTCCTCCACCGCATGGCACATTCCACAGTTTCTATGTGCGATTGCTCCCAACATCCTCGGGAGAATATTGTATGTGGCCTCATAATCACCATGCAACATTGTGATTGCATTTTCCTTCGCCTTCCATACCTTCCCATAGTTGATCGGGTATCCAGATCATTCATGAACCGTACTCATGAGAAATTTCACCTTCATAGTTGGATCGTGGGATATCTCATTCAACAATTTGTATCCTAAAAATTCAGATGTGAGTTGACATTGTCCCTTGCTTTGGTCGGCTTTGTCCGACGGTATGCACGTGTGAGTGGCCACACAACCTTTCAGCACCCATTGCCTACTTTCTTGAATTTTTTTCCACGGACCTTCCAAGGGAAACCTTCTTTGTCACATTTGATGATGCACCGCAGATTTTGGCCGGAATGATCAATGACAAAGGGCCTATGGTTCCTAATGGCATAGTCACTCAACCATATCTTGAACTCTTGCAAGAAACCGAACTTGATGCCTTTCTTCAAATGAGCATTCTCGGCCTCATCCTTAGGTTTAGGGTCACAAAACTTTCGGCATGGTGTGGGTTCAAGAAACCCCAATCTCATGCCACCATCAACAATAGCCTTGTCGGCAAGACTAAGATCATGAAACAATGGGGCACCTCTTTCCTTCCCCATAACCTTCTTGAAAATTCTATTTTCTTGTGCAGTGAATCCATCCTCGTCCAATTCCTCCGTCGGACCTTCGTCATCCGAGTCTTACCAATACATACGGGTATAGGGGAGGTCACGATCCATGTCTTGCTGGTGCAGAATCACATCCAAGTTTCCAATGGGATTATAATGAATCTCTTCGACTTCTCCATAAACGTCAACATGGGCAATGCCATCATCGTGAACATGAGCATTGTCAGCACGAACATTAACCCCTTCCTCATGAATTACCATGGCTCTATCATTCATATCAGCTTCATTCGTTGGTTGACTAGAAGACCTGGGGACATACACCGCCGCCCTTGCATCATGTATTGGGGAGGAGGCATGTCGGCTCAAGTCAATTTGCAGCAAAGGAGGCTCAACCTTGGTGGCAAACAATTCAAGGGAGTTGTCTTGTGATTCGACTACTTTATCCCTGTAAACCTTCCCAATGCAATTCTGAGGTGATAGGCATACTCTTCAATCGATACTTCACCCCCACTCCAACATCATAACTTCCAATGAGTTTAACATCAACATTTGTATCAATTCAATTCAACACACTCCTAACTTTGACAACCAAGTCCTCATAAGTTGGGCTTGAGTCAAAAACCATGGATTCTTCCCCTTCATCGGCATTGCCTTTCATAAATGTCTCCTTATCCAAATAATGTACATTAATGAGAGTATCCATCTATGTACATGACAATTTTTTTGTCAATGATAGGCAGACAACAAAATATGAATCAAATAACTTATACAAATTCATGGATCAAAAAGTTCTACAAATGACGATGCCTAACACTAACACTAACCCTAACACTAACACTAACACTAACACTAACCCTAACCCTAACACTAGCCCTAACACTAATCCTAACCCTAACCCTAACACTATAGATCTGTGTCACAAACATGATGACTAGTCATACTACACACATTATAGCATCAAAACAACCATATCATCCATAAAATCCATTGATTTCAAACAAAAATGACCTAAACTAGGGTTTGCATACAAGTAAAGAATGAAAACAAATGAGATGATTCCAACCAGCCAAAAAGAAGGGGGTGAGGAGGTACCTTGGGTGATGAAATTCGACTCGATCCACCGGAGAAAACTCAAGCAATGGAGATGGATTTGATGGAGTCAAGAATGGGGCATTGAGAGGGGAGGGGAGCTCAGCTCGGGGGAGGAGGCGGATTTGGGGGTGAATGTGTGGCTGGTGCATCCACTCACTCATTTCACTAGGCTGGAGACCCTACCGCCAAACCCTTCGATGATAGGCTATTACACCCTACCGCCAGTGATGGCGGCAGTAGGATACTAATCCACGCTGGCACGCCAGACGACGCCGCCTGGCCTAACGGCAACTTACCGCCAAAGGGGTTGGCGATAACCTATGCAAACCTACCGCCACGGGTTCTCGCGGTAGAAAAAGGGTCAGATCCAAAAAAAATCCCCACCGGAATCAGATCCGAGTAAACCTTCTGAAAAAGCTCAAAACAGTGAATTTGGCCCAAATTGCTACAAACACCAATGACGAAAAAACTTCAATGCTTCAAGCTAATGCAGCAGCTACAGCCGAAGGACCTACGTCAAAGCAAGACACTAGGCCACTTTAAAAAAAATACCGGCCAGGACCGCCAAAATTCACTGTTTTGACCTTTTTGCTAAAGTTAAGCCGAATTTGACCCCGTTTGAAAACTTTTTTCGGATATGACCCTTCTGCTACCGCCAGACCCTTTGGCAGTAGGGTATGACAACCTACCGCCCAGGTTTCTAGCAGTAGGCAAATGGCCTACCGTCAAAGGGTTTGGCGGTAGCATGTATAACCTTACCGCCATGGGGTCCGACGGTAGGCACGTACGCGCATTGTATTCGTAACTTAGAAAAAAAATACGATAGGCATACAACCCTGCCGTCAGGAACCTTGGCGGTAGGTTATTATACCCTACCACTAGGTGGTCCGACGGTAGCAAAAGGGTCGGATCTGGAAAAAATCCAAACAGGTCAGATCCGGCTTAACTTTTGAAAAAAAGGTTAAAATAGTGAATTTGGCCGTCAGGACCAGCCCTTCGCGGCATTATTTTATACTCCAAGTGCGCGGGTGGGGACTTGAACTTCTGAGACAGTAGGCAACTTGCTATTGCTACAACAAAGCATCTACTGTACTTACAAATCAGTGAGTGGTGAGCAGGCAAATACGCAGCATTCCCGTCCCTGGACCGAGCGGAGCAAAGCAGACGACAGGAACAGCCTCTCGCTGCCTTCTCTGGTCGCACTGCTTCGCCATCAAGGTACAGTGAAATGTGAGCGACCAGTAAATTGCTTAAAACCACCACAAATGTGGCAAGGGTACTCCAAACCACCACTTTTGTCAAAAATCATAAAAAATCACCACTTCTGCGTCAAGTGGATAATAAATCGCACTGATTCTTGCATTAGCTCATTCTAACAGCGAAACCGACAAGTTGGACATACCTGTCAGGCTGATGTGGTGCGTTTGCGTGGACAACATGCTGAGTTGGACAATGGACCCACCTGTCAATGACTCAAGTATTATATCATTTTTCTTTCTTCATCTTCCCCGACGAGTAAATTGTTCTCCCCGCGCTCGGCCTTTCACCGGCTCCAGCCAACTCACCTGGCATGACGACAATGTCCTACGAACTCCCAGTGCACTAGTCGTCGGATCCAGCCACCGGCCATCGGATCCACCCCGTAAGGCACCTGGTGCGCTACCTCCTTCCATACAACGTCGAACTCGACGGCGCGGCGTCGATCGACGCTGAGCTGCAGCACCGCTACAGTGACTAACCACGCGGCGCACCTGTCACACGGGGAGGCAAGCTGTGCCTCGAGCTTTGATGGAGCGGGTGCGCGGGGGCTCGGCCTCGACGGATCTGGCAGAGATGCGGGCGGGCGGGGGCTCGATCTTGCCGAAGCTGGCACGGGTACGGGTGGGGGCTCGACTTCGTCGGAGCTGCTAGAGGCGCGGGAACGCGAGGCCTCTGCCTCGGCGGAGTTAGCAAGGGTGCACACACACGGTGATTCCATCTCGTCGGAGTGGGCAGGGGTGCGGGCACTCGGGGGTTCAGATTGGCCATAGCGGGAGGGGTTTGGACTCGCCAGAGCAAGTAGGGCTCAACCTCACCGAAGCTAGCAGGGGCGCGAGCACGCGATGGTTTGGCCTTGCCGAAGCGGGCAGCGTCAGCCGCCAGTGTTGCTCTTCCACGGACAACGCTCCTATGGAAAGGAAGAAGGAGATGAGAGAGAAGACAAGAGGTGTGGTTGACAGGTGGGACCTCCGTCCACCTCAGCAAGTCAAACATTGACTAGGATAAGTCTTTGCCACATCAACCTGAACAGACGGGTCCCACCAGTCAGTTTTTCAATCTAGAATCAATGCAATTTGTTATCCACTTGACGCAAAAGTGATGATTTTTTATGATTTTTGATTAAAAAATGATGGTTTTGGAGTACTCTTGCCACAATTGTGGTGGTTTTGAGCAATTTTCTCAATACGAGCACATGATACTGTCTCTGTAACTTAATGAAAGATGTCTTTCATACCATGACAGTGTCAGCAAACGTCTTATACTAAGATATAGCGGGAGTACCAAATAGTCCAGTATCCAAGATATAGCGGGAGTACCAAATAGTCCAGTATCCATGAACTTCAGCATGCCTTTCATCTGCTCAAAATAGTCCAATATCCATGAACTTCAGCGGGCGTTTCATCTGATCAAAATATATTCTGATAACGAAAATAACATAATAATCAACATCTGAATACTTCCTTCGTCACGGTTTAGAAGACGCGGTTCCGTTTACATGCATTTTCAGAATAAGAGAAAACTAAGACGCATGACATTTACTACTTGGTTAATTAAGAGTACTAGTAGTTGTATTATAGTGAAAACGTTGGATGTGCATGCAAGATGAAAAGGCTTCATACATGAGGACTCCTTGTTTAGTGGTTGTATGAGTTACTGTGCATTATCTTTTAAAAATAATTAGGCTGTGTGAACACTTGCAAAAATAAATAAAGCCAATCAAAATTTACCTTTGTTTCAGAGATCGGTCATGCACGCTTTCTAAACCATAAGTCCATGACAGAGGGAGTACCATATTTATGTTTTTCTAAACCATAAGTCCATGACGGAGGGAGTACCATATTTATGTTTTTCGTTCCATGCAAGCACATAATAACATTAGTTTATACTATCCCTTAAAAACCTTTAGTGGTACCATCTGAAGACAGCCTGTGAATGTATTTCGGTTTACAACTCCAAACTGAGATCTTAACGGAAGTAACTTCCCGGTCTTTCTTCTTTGCGATTACAAGCAGTGCTTTATTCCACACTCTGCAAGTTGCACTGGAACTCCCATTATAGGCGCTGATCAACAGAGGAATTAGAGCCTAACTGAGCCAACGGATGCACAGCACGGCTGGCACCTCTTTTACATGAAAGTAACAGAACAGTATGAGAAACAGGACTTGCACTGAACCTTGATCTCCTCAAAGATCGTCGATGAGCATACGGCCAGAGATCGGTTTTAGTACAGGATGCATTACACGTCATGGCAGTCACAACCAAAAAGACAACAAAACAAGTTTAAGCTTAAACTGTACATAATAGTTTGTGGTTTCAGCATAATGGCCACATTGCAAAACTGAAAGAAAGAAAGAAAGAAAGAAAATATTGTTGCGACACTGGCCATCCCCTGCTCGTGTAGCATTCATAAAAAACTACGACCTGCCAGCGGGACGGCCAAGAGGCAAAAAACATACAGCTTTGGTGTGCAGTGTTGCCATACCATCAGCATCACTGGGCCTTGTGATACAGCAAGCAATACAGGAATTGAAATATGTATCCAGGATTTCTGAGAATTCATGGTATCTTTAAAACTGGATGTTTCTTTATCAGAGGGCATCTCTGGCTGTCCAACTCCAAGAGCATAACTGAAAAGGAACTCCACAGGACAAAAGAGCATATCCAGAATCTCGATAGCTTTAGGAGGTAATGAACAGTTTCACCACAAAGTAGCAATGGCATGTGTGTTTCTTGATCCTGAACCAAACATTTGGTGCCAACTTTAGCGGCTTCCTGAGATAGAAAGATTGCAAACAGATGTTCCATGATAGGACAGGTCTGCACAATGTAACTAAACCACACTAGAGCAAGCCGACACAGATGGTGGTACGGTGGTAGGGCATGCCAACCAAATACTGATTATTCATGGAAGTATTAGGTTGCATCAACATCGCACGGACATTTGTCAGAAGTAAACCTTGTCTAACAAGACACAGTACGAATATTCATCGCACTATCCACTTTTCGATACTCTGCTGGCTGTAAAGAATCCATAGAAAGCGAGTGAGATGTTCATCTGTGCTCTGCAGCCATTTTAAGACCCTGCAAGGCATTGGATATTACTAAGTGGGCCTACTGAGAAGTTCATTTGATAAGCATATATATTTCTTAAACAAACCACACCCTGCTTTATTCAGAAAAATGGAAGCAAAACAACAGACCATCAGGATTCAGGAAGCAACAAATTTCGGCAACTTTTGAAGGAGATATACAAAGCTTGGAACATGAGAAAAGCTACAACTACTCTACAACAGCAATGTTGAGCTTCAGGTTTGGTGCGATGCATCAACTAGCAGAAGCCTAAACCTTTGTCACCCTCATTGACACCCCCAGACTGCACGAGACATGTTGCAGATGAGTAAACATTTATATTTATATATGTGTCACATTTTTTTTAACTGATATGTGTGACATATTTGACAGCTGACATACTACCGAAAGGTTCTGAAGTTGATACCTTCAGATAATAAAATATAGTTCACAGCCCTGCAAGCAACTAAATTATGCTCCTGTGATTGTTAAATCCTGGATGCAGTGATCTAATTTACAATCATGATGAAAGAGGCAAAGGTCTCTTCGCAGCCCTAACCACTGCGAAGATCTCTTTCCAGTGCCCGCTATTTTTTTAGCATTGTTTTAGCCTTGCCCTGGCTGCGTGTAGTCTATGGAAGCAGAACACAATCACAAGCATCCATAAGAAATTGCCCCACCAAGGATCTCCTGGAGGTTGCGCATTTTTTTAGCCTTGCCCTGGCTGCATGTAGTCTATGGAAGGAACACAATCACAAGCATCCATAAGAAATTGGTCCATCAAGGATCTCCTGGAGGTTGTGCCTCAAATCTGATCTAGGCCTACTGGTTCATAGGGTCAAAGACAACCTAAGACCCTATCTTGTTAAGTTTATACAGCCTTTAGCTTTGTGTTTTCGGTGGTTGTACGGGGGTGTTAAACCCCTTATGTGTATATATTTTATTTATGGAATATTTATGACTATGCCTATGTTAGTTTCACTTTCTTTCTTGCCATGCAGTGTGGTAAGAGGATTTTGACCAGCCTGGGTTGAGATGAAAAGAGGTAAAAAGCCTTAAATACCCTTGGTAGCTCTCTAGAAAGAGCATAAGAGCATGGTTAATAGTATAGCCAGCTGCTGGCTATAAGCAGTCTTCTAGCCCATCTTATAGCTAGCTTGTACAATAGTTAGCTATAAAAGAGTACTACTTTTATCATATATGGCCCACCTTTCATTCTCACAAAGCACCTAGGAGCACGTGCTAGAGCTGGCTCTTCACGAAGAGTCCGCTTCCCTTCTCTCTCCTCTTCTCTCTCATCCAACTCAGTAAAAATATAGTATTTTACTTGCTCTAACGGCAGGGAGGAATTGGTATTATCTGACGCTAAATCGGAGTATACAGAAAAGATAGCTAGCTACCCGGAGAAGATTTTGGTGCTCGAATCTGACACAGAATTGTTATAATTTATGCATTAAAACACTGGAGCTAATGTAGCCAGTTCATACAGCAATGCTGTCAAATTACTGTGCCACAATGTACCGACATTCTGAGGTTTGCTACAACTGGAGCATCTACAATGCACAGTTTAGTAAGCACAATAACATTATGAATCCATAGTCCATCAGGTCTTATGCTATAGAATCCATAATCCATTAGTAAATAAAATACAACCCATAAGCTAACACAAGCAGGATACAATCCACCCATCAGCATCTCGGCATACTTCAGGTTATGACCAAGCATTGTATATTTAGTGGAACCTCCAAGACAAGCCTAGGCACCTCACTTGACCTGGTTCCACGCGCGCAGCCAGCCATTGCCCCTACTCACACGCCCACGTTGCCGTCTGGTTCCATTTCCAGAGCCAGCCGTCAGTCCCGCTCAATTACGCATGCCACGTAAGTACCACGGAGGCTTGTGCTGCAGCCTCACCTGACACACTGAACTTGGCGAGGGATTTTTGGAGAAGGGGATTCAATCGGGAAGCGAGCAGAGCACACAATTGAGAGGGCTGGGAGGTAGTTTTGGAATCGTCCAGAATGGTCAGTATGTCAGGCTGTGTTTATTGGTTAATATATAAGTGTGCGGCTTCGGGAAAAAAAAAGAGAAGAATGGCATCCTCGTAAATGGGAGAAAAGCAATGGCACATCTAGTTTCAGAGTCGATATAACAAAGGCTGCACAGTATAAGCCTGTTTACCGGTAAAAAAAACACGCAAGAAATTAAAGTTGATCTTAAAAGTTAACCAAAGCCTTCACCGTCTCCAAATAGTCTCACGGGCAAAACAGAACCGAAATCAATAGCCAAACCACACCTTGCTGTTGGAGAAAAGAATGTAACACTGAGGCTGAGGCAGAGCATGAGGCGGGCGATGAATATGGGCAGCCAGCTGCCCCACTGAGCAGGGCTGAGTTAAGCATCGGTTCCCATGGGAAGCAGAGCCCAGCCTGACCAGCAAGCTATTTCTGATCTAGGGCTTTGGGTGAGCAACTGAGAATAGGCATTTGAAAGCAGAGGTTAGGTCGGACCACTTCGTGGCCGAGTCAGGACATGGACACTCTTTAGTATTAGAGTCCCAATCTGGAACAATTAGGGTCCAGAAACAAAAACTTTGCCATTTTAGAGACGAAAAATAACATCAAGAGACACTCTTAATACTTTGTGCCTTAGGGTCATAGTAACGCAGGAACAGTATTGTATTTTGTGCCTTAGGCCATAAAAGATCTGAGAAGGTGGATGAGCTAGATGTGTTTCTTTCTGCAGGAAAACAACATAGTGGAGCGTGTCAAGCACAATGTAAAAGAGTACAAGTACATAACTGAAGGAATGAATACTCCCTCGTTTCCGGTTTATAGGGCTCATCTCAAAAATTTCAGATATCCATTATGTTAGGCTCATTTTGAGTCTAATTGAGTTAAAGTGCTTTGAGTCTCACGCCATATTTAATTCATAGAGATAAGAGAAAAAGGAAATTAGTGGCTATGCATGCATCTTTTTTTACATGCACCATGCAAGTCCAATGAGAGATAGGATGCTACATTTTGAGTCTTTGGAGGTAGTAGTTTGCTATTTCCTGAAACAAGTAGAACGAAAACACGAGATTTTCGCTGGAGAAAATTTTAAAAGAATGAATTCAGATATTGACAACCGCAAGCTAAGGAAATATTCTCGTTACACCAAAGAAAAGAGCTATAGTCATTACACGTACCGTTTGCATGTTGTGGCAGCTCTCATCAGTTTGGTCAGTAATGATAAAATGAGGATAACAGCAGGCTCAAGGACGACTTTAATATCTGGCAACCTTGAAGATGCAAAATTTAATGCTTCCCTGAATCCACTTCACTTGAGGTTGGCTGCAGAAGACAAAACCATTTATTAAGATTCAAGAAATAGGCAAACAAAAATATCAAAGCCTCAACAATCAGTTTGGCAGCAAGATGCAGTTTCCTTGGGAAGAGAAAGAAGGCTTTTCTCTTGTGATGTTTCAGGAGCAGGTAATATATTCTACGATAAATTTCTATTCTCTTCCTTTTGAATCAAGCAAATCAGGCCCCAGCTCAACCAAGCTCGGTCCACGGGAATTCACTGACAAAACAAAACTCAAAACTCACCTATCTTATAGAAAAGACTCCATGATATATAAAATATACAAAATTCTCTTCATAGTCTTGCGTGGGTTAGTGTCTTGGTGCCATAGGTTATATCTCCCAATGGAAGAACTCAAATAAGCATAAGAAAGATGTTAAATATTATTAAGCAAAATATAACTGGTATTTAGTTGGTTCTGCACAACTTCTTGTGGTTGAAAGTAAGGACTTCACTTCAGATGCTCTTGGCTTTTAGCAAATGGTTAGGTCAAATTTAATTATCTATCTGCTTTATTTGTCCTTTGGCATATTATAATAACAAGTATTTCAGTACACAGAACTCTCAAAGTTCCACTATGTTCTCTTGACAATAGCCATTTTGCACTGATGGACCAGTGCATTTATTAAGGAGTTATGCACACACTCTATGAGGAGTCGGTGTTTTAAAAGACGGTTGCTTAGCCCTTTGCCAAACCACTCATAGGCCGGTTGCTTAGCCCTTTGCCAAACCACTCATAGGCCGGTTGCTTAGCCCTTTGCCAAACCACTCATAGGCCGGTTGCTTAGCCCTTTGCCAAACCACTCATAGGCCATAGGTCCCAACCCGCCACCTGACAGGAGGTGTACTGATAGTTACCAGGACCGTGGGTCAAACAGGTCAAAAAAAAAAGGTTGTGGGTGGTTAGGAAAGTGATTATGATCCAAGTGAAGCCAGGCCAAACAACACTAACTATCCAGCCACAAAGCCAATTGCTAGTAAGAATGCAATATCGACAATATATTCCCTTTATTTCACTATCTCTAGCCCTAACATTATTTGCTTTAAAGTACTTGTCAATCTAGGAAATGAAGAGTGGTAGTTATTGTAATGTTTCCACTCTACCTCTTCTTTAATAATTTTGAAAATGTCAAGTGGGTGTAGCATATCATCAAGTAAGGGTATGGCTGTTTATCATTCTCTCTTTCTTAGATTTAGTACTTCCTTGGTTTGTGCACAGTAGTAAACTATGGACGGATATAGCAAAATGGAGTATTGTACCATGCCCCACCATTTTTCTAGTTTTTGTGGTGTGGGAGTGAGGTCAGGGGTCTTTGAGGTGTAGGTTTGACATAACTGGCGAAGCTTGACAAAGTGATGTGCCAATGCACGAGTCTTGCAACGGGAAATTCACCCAACCCTCTTAATGATCCCATGAGATTACAAGGAACAACATGGACAAAGGATCGGGTACCAATACTTAGAATAGTGAACGTGTTTAGTGGAGTTTTCCGCCTACCTACTCTAAACTCTTTGCATGCGCACACGCGGCAGGAGGGGGGCATTCATAGGGCGCAGGTTTGAGATAACTACTGCGCCAACCACCAGTTGTGCATTAACTTGCCACAAAAGTGGATGCTTGATGCTCCTACAAGATGACAAGGAAAATGCAAGACAACATGGGGAGAGGGTCAATCTACAATAATTATGAACTTAGATTTAGTATTTCCTAGGTGTTGTAGGAAGGGTCCCCACGACGCCTCAAATTGAGACTCCTTGTTGTTATGCAAAGCTCATGCCTCGATATGACATCAGGACGATGCTCTTCACAACATGAAGTTCATGCCTCATCTAGACATTAATGTCACACCTCATCACAACATTGAGCCCACGTCGTTACAACAAAGATCACTTCCTCGTCCAGATGTGAAGGTCGACACCGCATCACGACATCAAGATGACTCCCCATCCAAATGCAAGGTCCCACCTCGTCACAACGCCAAGATCTTGCCTCCTCTAACATCGAGACAACAAGTTCTCACCTTGTTATAGTCAAATCTTTTTCCCAACATCATGGCAAGAATGTCGAACAAGGGTCGACGTTCGACACCTAGACTTGCAAACTTGTGGAAAGATAATAGTGAAATGGGGCATTGTGTGATGCCATACCACGTACCTAGTCTCAACAATGCGAAAATAACATAGTGATGCATTAGGTTGCTATCAAAATTCACCCAAACTATTAATGAATCTGTTGCATTGCATGAGCCGACGCTTCATGATCATGCAAGCTCAAGGAAACGCAAGAGCAATAAGGAAAGAGGGTCGGCAGCTAAAAATAAACGATCAAGACTCATAGAGGTTGGGCCCACTTTGGACCACCGTGGCATTTGACAACTCTTCCTTTAATGTCCTTGAAAGTAATTCTCCATAAAACCAAATGGCTTTGACTTCCATACTACTATCTATGTCCTGGTCTCCCCCTTGTATTTAGGGTCATATTTTGACCATGATTTTAATTTATAAAATATAAGTTATACATGGCAAAAATAATATTATCAGAAACTATGCTCAAATACGAATTCAACGATATATTTTTTGGTGATATACATTAATATTTTGTTAGTTAAATCTATGGTCAAAATTTGACACAAATACGAAGGGGGCTAATTAACCAGGGCAGAGGTGGTAGCATTTATTTAGACTGGGCATTCGATTAGACCGAACCGATCGGTTCGGTGCTTCGGGTCCTTTTCAAATTCGGTTTGCTGATTCTCTTGACCGATCAGTCATCCAGGAAAACAATGACCGAGACTTCGATCTACCAAGTATTCGGTTCGGTCCTCGGTTATAAAAGAATAGAACCGATATTGGATGGGAAGCCAGAAATCGTGGGACAAATCTTGGGAAAAAAAATATTGGCGCCGAATGAAACAAATCGAAACATGCTAGCCTATGAGGGAATGGTAAGAGGAAAGAATTCCTGCAGGATCTCGTCGAAAGCAGGTCGCCGGCGGTGAAGGAACAATGGCCTCGACCGCTTACGAGCGGTGAACATCGTTGTCCACAGCTGCGGGGGAGCCGGAGTCCTCCGCCGCTAGGGAGCCATGGGCGCCACCGACCGCCTCCGCCGCTAGGGAGCCATGGGTGCCGCCGCTAAGGAGCCATGAGCGCAAGCGCGCAGCGAACGCCGTGCGAGTTATGAAAATGGAGGCGGCGGTGCCGCAAGATGTGCATCAAGCATCAAAAACATATTCTGGATAAGCTTTGTTTAGATGTGTGGGTTGTTTGCCTACGTTTGCTTGTGCAGAGAAAATACTGGAAACAAGCCTCGTGTACAGTTGATGTTGGATGGTCCACTAGTCCTGTAACGTGGATGGTTGGGCTAGGATTTAATAAAACGAGAATGCTAATAAGATACGGTTAATTCGGGGGATTCGGTGCTTAGAATCCAATGAACGAAAATCCCGAACTAATATCGGTTTTTGAAGTTTGCTAACCGAATGAACGACCGAACCTTCGGTCCTCGGTTTTTTCGGCTTCGGTCTTTGGTTCTCGGTTTTTATGCCCACCCCTAGCATTTATGGCCCTGAGGAACTCTTATGTGCACCAAAACATACTCAGCTAGTAGTAAGATCAACAACCGCATTAAGTTCAACCCAGGTAGATTAGTCTATCCACCTATAAGTTGTTTATTTGATCGTCCCCAATCTCCACATACACGCACGACTACTCATGTTACAATTTGGAATCACTTAGAGCTACAAGCCAGGGTGGAAACGGTTTTGTTTAGCTGGCTCGGGCTTTGCATCTGAGGATGTGACATTGAATGTCAACACTCGAGGTGCTAGGGTTGGGCAATTTGAACAAACAACTTGATTTCATAGGCGCATATCAATATGGTTCATCTAACAAACAAGTCCATAAGCCATTGTCATGGTTCATAGGCCAAGATCGCTACCGATCACCGATAGGGTTGGGATATTTGGGCAATCGACTTGATCTCATAGGCGAATGTCAATCTGGTTCATCAAACATGCGAGTTCATCAAGCATTGTCATGTTCTTTCTATCCACCTACTAGTAGTAGTTCTTGATGAGGGTGGAGATATGTTTGGTGTATTTGTCTTCATGGACTTGATGAAGGTGAAGATGCAGTGATGCCCTCAGCCTCTAGTCATGCCACCTTTCCCCTTAGTATTTGTTCACATGCGGATACAACCAAAGACGAGTAAAGCAACCGCTATGCTCATGGATACCTATCTCGCATGAACTCATCTCTTCCTACTCACCTTTCATTCTCATACCCTTCCTTTGGCTCCTACGAGCCATGAGCCATGGTTCCAATGCTCATCAAACAACGGTTGGTCGTCACACTACTCGATCATTCCATCACCTAACACCAACAAAGTGCATGCAATGCCTTACCAATTTGTGTCTCCAGACTCTTATTCCTAGTATAGCTTAATACCCTCTTCCTCTCTCTACCTTGCATCTCAACTCATCCCTCATTGTGCAACCCATTAGCATCCTAACGCTGATCTACATTGCCAAAGGCCCTTGATCCAAGAGGTAAAACATGGAACATGACATTGACCTTGGTTCATTCAGCCAAGAGTATGTATACATGTTCCACCCTCAAGGTACTTCAGTATTGTGATAATGGTCCATGCTATGCAGAGCAACGTTTTTATCAGTCGGTAGAGCAGATGAGAGTACTCTTTCTATCGTTCTAGAAGTTAGGCCATTACATGGACACTTCAACCCCCCCCCCCTCTTTTGCCACACATCTCTTGTGATGTTTTGTTCCACGGCAAGTTGTTGATCCTTCTATCTCCCCCGATCAAGTGCAACAGGTTATGTAGATATTGCACCTTGCAAGATGAATACTTCATCAAACAAAATGAACAACGATGACATTGTACTTTAAGCAAGATGTATACTTCATCAAACAGATTCAACAACACTATAAGTATCACTCCATAGATTAACCACACATGCAGTAAGGATTCTACATTGGTTGCATTAGATGTCCTCACAGCTAACAGGGAGACATTAAATTAAAACTCCACCATAAAGTACTACCACATAGTCTGACTAAGCCTGTAAACCAGCCAGGGTCATGCAACTGAATACCTTACTAGGAAATATCTAGCTTGCCAATAAAACTGATCAGCCCTAGCAACATTAGACTGCAGATCAGGCCTAGCAACATTGGACTGCAGATCAGGCCTAGCAACATTGGACAGCAGATCAGGCCTAGCAACATTGGACTGCAGATTAATCACATCAGAAAGGTGTCTGGCTGAAAGCCCATGCCTATGGTGATGTAGCTCAGCATTTAAAAGTCTGGATCTCATCTTGTACGATGCTTAACAACATATGCCTGAGATGAAATAAATAGACAGGAATCAAACATAGGAAAGTTAACTGATATGTGCATCATTGAACTGTATATTCAAGTTTTTTACCTTCACAAGCTTTTCAATCTTTGTTCCAGCCGTGGTTATATAACCAGTTATCAATTCTTTAGTAGCTGGTACTTGATGCAGCTCAACTGAAGCAAGAACTTTATCAACAGATTTTTTCACTATCAGTTTATGAGCATCTTTACTCAGATTGCCTTCCTTCCAAATAGGTTTCAGCAACTCCTTCACATGTTCTGCCAAATGAAAACGGAAATCCCTCGTTTTCTCGTCAATTGATCCATCTTTGATTATTTCAAAAGCTTTCACCAAAGTATCACCATCCAGACTAGAGTGTTCCTTATCAGGTGCAACCAAGCCTGCAAACTCATTTGACCCTTTTGCTGACATATTCCTTGCCAACTTATCATCATAAATCAATGGTTTGTTGATATCTCCATCGATAACACCATTACCAGCAGTGTGCTGACTTGAAATGCTGCACGATATGTTCGAGGACTTGAGAATATTGATACTTTCAACTTTGGGAGGGTCCATATTGTCAGCAAGTGGATTATATGGACTATTTGAAGGTGATGTACTGTTGGCAAACTTAACAAGAGGTACAAAAGGCACTGAAGTTATCCAAGGGTCATCCTTGATTGGGGAAAGGTGCCCAGGTTGACATGAACTGCTTGCACGTAACCCAGGCCTAGATGTACCACAGCCCTTGTCAAAATAAGCATCTTTATGGAGACCAAACTTCTCGATACCAGGTGCTAACTGATGAAGGGACGGCATTCCTAGGTGAGTAATTGCTCGAGAAGGTTGGCTGCCCAAGGAATGAGCAGAGCTATTGTGGCCTGGACTTCTGAACCCTGTTATACTGTTTGAGCCATATGAGGCAAAGCTTGAACTATGTTCTTTCTGATGTTTGCGAGGAAAATTTTCTGTTGATCCACCATAAGCAGATAGCTTCTCACCATATTGGAGATGGTCAGATGAAACAGATGAGTCAAATGGTCGATACCCAAAATCAGAGACACGGGAATCACTTAGGCTGCTTGCTTTGGCCACATCCAGATCCTGCAACAGCTTTCCTCCATCTAAATGGAACCTAGGTAAGGTTCCCCTGCCATCCAAGTAGCTATCAGAGGGCAAATTAATGTGGTGTCCCATGAGACTAGGTTTGTGGTTCTTCCCTTGAACTACTGAGATCTGCACCAGCTCATTTACAGGATGGGTAGGCTTTGTAGTCCATAAATTATCAGTTCTGCAAGACCTCTCTTCTGAAATATTTAGGTTGGGCAGGTTGTGCGCCAGCCCCCTGTGATCTTCGCCATAAGAATGAATGAGGGTCCTATATAGCCCATGTTTTGACGAAGCCGCAAAATTGTGCAGATCATTCAAGTTGGATACACCTTGTGCTTCAGATCCTTCTTCAGAGCCTGAGCACAGGTGGAGCAATCAAAAGTCCTTAGATTTATGGAGCAATCAAAAGTTTGTGGCTGCAAGATATTCTTTAAAGATTATCCTATAAAAAGCTCATACCTCTATGTTTCCCATAACCAACTGATGAGAGTGAACCAGCCTTTTCTTCTGCACTCCGCAGGTTACCAAAACCAGAACCCTCTCTTTCATGAGGAGAAGTGCAATTCTTCCCTTTCTTGCACTGGCCTTGAGCATTAAAGGTACATGTTCCCGTAGGGGGTCTGGTTTTGCTCCCCAGATCTCCACCAGGAGATGAGCAACTAAATCTAGGTTGTGAATGTGTTAAGTGAATTAGTGAACCAAATGACTGTTTAAGACGTGTAACACAAAAGAGCATTATGTCTTCCATCAAACACCACAGCAAAGATGGAAATATTGTTCGAAGGTTCAAAATTCCTAGTGCACACAGAAGTAGCAATAATAATTGATGTACCTCAAAGCATTAGTATCTGGCATATCCGGATGTAGAAGATTGCCATTGCCAACTTTCTTCAGACATTTGACATTGTTATGAGGCAGCAGTGTTGGTTTCTTTGCAGCAGTAGTCACTCCAATAAAACCTAGAAAATGTCAGGTTATAATGGGATCAAAGTTTCAACATATACAACCAATTCATCATAGTGATCTTCATATAAGATAATACCTATAATTTGTACTAACCATTCTATATTCCACCAATCAGTTAAAACGCTTAATCTCAAAGAAACTATTAACAGGCTCCAAATAGCAGAAACCCAATACTTGTACAATGTAAGCTGACATACACCTAAAGTATTATTTTTAGTCCAGCAGGCTGCCAACTTATGCCATTACAATACATCAAATCACTGACTGAGAATCATTCAGCGCAGGATTTCCTATGAGTAAGAACTAAATTTGATTTAAGATCCCTATGACTGGCTCCAGAACCAACTACTGTTGACTCTGAAGTTCAAGATTTCAATGTTTATTTCCAGTTTGAATGAACCCTGGAGGCTGAAAAGCTTCTATTGTTTTGAGCAAATAATAAATGGACATAGAAGAATGGTCCAATCAGGGGGTATTGGATATAAAATGGTCCCAAATCAAAAAAGCAGCGTAGAGTGTTTACTTTACCATGGCAAAACCAATGATAAGTAAATAGGGTTGGAATCAGGGGATATAATAAGAGCAAACAAACCAGTTAATGATAGTTGATAGGATGATACGGGCAAAATTTGGTTCATACATGTTATGGATGTATTGGGCAATGGGCAATGACAGCAGCAGCAGCAACTTGGACAAGCTTCTGCTGGATTTTGTGGAGTCCAAGTCAGGCAAGATTAATGGCTCACAAGGAATACAAGTGAAAGGGTAAGTAATCATTATAAGACTACTAGAAGGGAGAGAATTAGGAAAGATTCCAGGAAATTATAAGAAGTCCAATCGTAATAGGAAGGTCTGCAGGGAGCAATTGTGCTAGGTCTTTTTTTCTTCTCTACTCCAAGATTCACAACAATACGCTTAATAATATAATTTTCATGACTGAAAACAAGCCTTCCCTGCTACAATGAGAAGGCCACTGAATTTATCCTTTTCATCCTTATATTTGTGAACCACAAGGTTGTGACGCATGAGATAATCAAATGTATTCCAAGACACTTCTCAAGATGGACCCATGACTGAGTCAGAACATGCCATGCAAACCTGTTGCATATCAGTTTGCAAGCCTGCAAAACCGCATACTCTTGTCTCGAGCAATAGACTGAACAAAAATTGACCCTCTCCCTAACATCAGCACAACAGTAATCACAAGATGAGCATAATGCCACGTATTGCAACGCGAAGGCACTTCACTATATATGCCAATCGGTCGACTTGATGGTCAACCAAATAATTCTACATTCCTTCAACAAAATTAGCAACATGAGGGTTTGCCTCAACATTTGCTGTGTTAGGCCGTTAGTTGACTAAAGCGATAAAAACGGGTTTGTTCTTTAATAAAAATCAAAAACAAGGCATACGAGCCATTAATATTCCATGAAAAGCGGAATTTTGTAACTAATTGCTTACGCTAGGGTCACGCAACTTCGCAACCAACTGGCCTAGATGGCTATATCCACGTGATGGCGTAATCTATTAGGATATACAGAAACGGCAAAAAACTGCCTCAAACAACACGACAAACTGCTTCACTGTACAGTGCTTGGCTGGCTCTACCATAGTAAGGTCGCGTCGAGATACCATCTAGTTGCTGCTATACTACACGAGCAGCTTCACCTACTTAAAACACGCTTCGAGCTCCTCGTCGTATAGCAACTAATAGTACCAATGACGTCACAATCATAGACCGATACAAGTCATCAAGTCAACCATAGTCAGCAACAAAACTTCACCATAACCCATCTACCCAAAACAGCATAGCAATGCTAGCAACATAAATAAGCGCCAACGGCTAAGTTGAAAAACAGGCGCGAAAGGCTCGGTTATTGCAACTCAAGCATTCCAAGGCAAACCCTACAGAACTGCGTGTAGAATTTCTCGCCTGGTATCACAGCTCCAGCACCCCCTGATGCCAGATCACCTACCCAGCGCCTCCCCCCACACAGGCAAAACAGCTTAGCAAGTATCAACCAATAATCAAACACATAAACTAGAAGATGCGCATTTTCCCCCACTGGATCTTCCTGTCCGAGCCTTGCCTGCACAGATCTAGCGTTTCGAAGCAATTATGCACCGAAACTAGAAGCATAAACAGTACATGAACCGGTAGAGGATGCATTTAGAGGGCGATCGAGGGGCAATACCGTGAGAACCGTTGCCGCTCGCGGAGCTCCAGGGCCTCTTCAGCCCCGCCCGCTCCGCCGCCTCCTCCGGCTGCTCCATGATCTCCATTTCCACATCCGTAATCTCGTCCTTCGCCGGCAGCCCGCCCACGGGGCCAGCGGCAGTCGCCATTGGGGGGCGACTACGGTGCTGCGCCGCGGCGGCGACGGGGGTTTGGTGGAGGAAGGGAGGGAGGGAGGGAGCGGCGGCGGCGAGGTGCGCGTGAGGGGTGGGGGATTTGGGGGCAAAACCTCGGTCTCTTCAGTTTCTTTCCCCTCTCCTATCTCTGCTGCCCTTGCGTCGCATTTGGGTCGCCACGGCGACGGGGTGGCGTCCCTAACCCGGCTATAAAGGGTACGACCCCGCCCCTGAGCGCGTGGTTTTGCGTTTCTGCTAATTCGGCGGGCCCGGCGGTATATTTCGGGACATATATCCGATCAAAGCCCTGCATTCATTGCTCCCAACACGAGACATATAGTTAAATTCTTTTTTCTTTTTTGAATTGTATGATAAGCAATTCAAACAATTCAAAAAATATTTAAAGTCTTAAAAAAAGACTTGATGAACTCGCAAGGCATCCCGAACGTTTGCTATGGAATACACCTTCAGCAAAAAAGGGGTGAAAACTTGGGATGCTCCGTTGCCTCAGATAACAAGGATGATCTTCCCTGGCTTTGCGCAGGTGATTTTAATGAGGTAGTATTCCAAGCGGAACAGCAAGAATGAAACCCGCAAAGTTTTGTGGAAATGAAGGGTTTAAGAAATTGCTTGGCCGATAGTGGTTTAGCAGACCTGGGTTCTCTCGGGATATCCATTTACGTGGGATAATAAAAAGATGCAGAGAAAAAAAAATAAGTTGGGGTAGACCGAGCCACATGCGATGATGACTTTTCTGTAAATGTTTCCTGAGACGTGTGTCGAGCATATTTTGATGGAAGGATCTGGCCACACTGCACTTCTTAGTCAAGTTATGATGACACAAGTCACATGAGATAAAAGGCAGAGGGGATTCAATTATGAGGAAGCATGGACTCGTCATGGTTATTGACCTGTGACAAATAGTTGACGAGGACCAGACGGATCTTGGTGGGGTGTGTAGCAAACTGGGCAGGGTCCACAGCGACATGCAGAGGTGGAGTTGAACGGTCTTTGGCTCAATCTGACGACAGATAGGGTGTCTCATAGGGAAAAAAAATGGTCAACGCTCTCCTCAAAATGATGGTTCTCGTGACACGACGGACGATGAGATGAGGAATATGGCAGTGGCCTTTTATGAGAAATTATTCACTTCAGAAGGCTCGATCCAGACGGGGCATTGTTATAATGTATAGGTGGTGGTGTTTCAAAGGAAATGAATGTATGGTTGATAGTGGGCGATGAGGAGATCGAGGCAACTCTATTCCAAATGGGGTCAACCAAGGCATCGGGTCGAACGGGCTACCGGTATTGTTCTATCAACCGCACTAGTTGTTGGTTAGAGGAGTTGTTTGCATGGTGGTTAGGGAATTCCTGGTGGGTGTGGTGGCACTAAAAAATTAACGGTCGTTGTTATGATCCCAAAAGTAACTTCACCAAAATTGCTTTCCCAGTTCCACCTCGTTAGCCTCTATAATATGCTATACAAGATTGCTGCAAAAGTTTTGGCAAATAGGTTGAAAGTGGTGTTGTCAGTCATGATCTCAAAGGAACAAGATGCATTTGTACCACGCAGGCTCAACTCATCACATATAATGTCCTTGTTGTGTATGAGTGTGTTCATGCAATCAGGACGAGAAACGGAAAGAAGGCGCTCTATGTTGTTGAGTTGGGCAGGATGAAGGCATATGACAGGGTGAAATGGATTTTTTTTTGGAGCAGATGCAGGCACGTTTTGGTTCTGCGGATGAGTGAATCGAAATGATTATGATATGTACTTCAACGCAGTTTTCAGTTAAGTTAAATGGAGGCTTCTCGCGCGGGTTTGTGTCGTGGAGAGGGCTAAGGCAGGGGGACCCCATCTCCCCATATTTATTCATGTAATGCATGGAACTTATTTCTTGTTGTGTTAAAGAATGCCCAAAGGGGCAAGGGTGTTAAGGGAATCTCGTTTGGGTGCACTAGCCCCACGGTTACTCACTGCTGAAGATGGTATTGTGTTTTGGGAAGGGTCTCAAGGTAATTTTGAAGATCTCCGCTCTATATTGCATAACTATGGGGTGGCTTGTGGAGGAAAGTCACTTGCAAAAAATCATCTATATTTGTTGGTAAGGGTGGTAAGAAGGATGGCAAGGAGGAACTCAAAAAATCACTTGGATTGAATCGGAGGCTCTTAGTGAGTGATACAAGGCCTTCCAACGGCGGTGGGGAGATCAAAAGAGGGGGCTTGTAAGCATGTCAAAGAATGTGCTAGCGGTAAAGTGGTTGGATCAAAGGGTTAAGGCCTTTCCAAGGCTGAAGGGAACTACTTGTTAAATTTTTGCTCCAATCTACACCAACTTACACCATATATGAGTTGTTTTCAACTCATAAAGAAAATGTATCGGAGCTTGTCTTCGATCTCATCAAACTTGGGGTGGGGTGAAAAAAGTGGTGATAATAAGGTGCATTGGATTGCGTGAGATAAGATGTGCACCTGCAAGCATAAGGGTGGACTCGGTTTTAGGGGCCATTAAGCTTTCAACCATGCTATAGTTGTAAAGCAAGGTTGATAGAGATATCCAAAAAAATATAAATCATCTCTATTGGTTTCCATTCGACATGTCCATGATTGTCTACCCATATGAAAAATGTAATATTTATTAAATTGTTTACAATTTAAAATTGTACATTCAGATCAAATGGAACGATGGTGGAAAACTCTTGTTATCTCCCTCTCTAACAAAAGTACAACCCCGTGCCACAAGATGATATTTCATGTAGAAGTACATATATATGTCGATTTCAATTCGGCATTGACCATGTTCATCTATTCTAACCATAATATCAGCTTTATAATCTATATAAGCAATAATTGTATATTTTTTTGCAATTTAAGATTTTATTTATACTTATTATAAGATGCTTTGGTATGAAAGGGAATACCATGAGATGAGCATATTCTTTTCTTTTCTCTTTCTATCTATCTTTTTTGGGCGTGAGGTGAGGTGCATTTCGCTAGGCGCCCCCACAAAAGAAACATGGGAGGCCAAATTATTGTGTTTTGGGAAGGGTCTCAAGGTGATTTTGAAGCTCTTTGCTCTATATTGCATAACTATGAGGTGGCCTCTGAAAGAAATTGACTTGCAGAAAATCATCTATATTTGTTCGTAAGGGTGGTAAGCAGGATGGCAAGGAGGAACTCAAAAAATCACTTGGAATGAATCGGATGCTCTTAGTGAGCGATACCTAGCCTTTGAACGGTAGTGAGAAGATCTGAAGGGAACTCCTTGTTAAATTTGTGCTCCACCATACACCAACTTACACCATATGAGTTGTTTTCAACTCACAAAGAAAATGTGTCGAAGCCTGTCTTCGAT
This sequence comes from Hordeum vulgare subsp. vulgare, assembly GCF_904849725.1. Classification (NCBI taxonomy): domain Eukaryota; kingdom Viridiplantae; phylum Streptophyta; class Magnoliopsida; order Poales; family Poaceae; genus Hordeum; species Hordeum vulgare. Next base: position 443,567,641 of record NC_058518.1, on the reverse strand, counting down.
CTCGTCGAACTTCTAGTGGGGTGTAACAACTGGTAATAATAAGGTGCATTTGATTGTGTTAGATAAGATGTGCAACCGCAAGCATGAGGGTGGACTCAGTTTTAGGGACTATATTTGTAAAGCAAGGTTGGCGGATTTTGCAATGCCCATCTCCCTTGTGTGCTCATGTTCTGTGATGAGTCCCTTTAGGGATCCGATAAAGGAGAAAAAAGTTTCTTGCCTTTTTCCTCAAAGGTGACCCTGAGTTATCGAACCCACGAGAGGAAGTGCATCTTTAAGACAAAGGTTTCTAGCAAGCTTTGCAAAAGTATTACATTTTAGTTTCTAGACTAGAGCAAAATCAAGCTGCATGGTTGAACACTTATAAGTAAAAAAATAGGTGGGTGTGAAGACTTATTCTTACAAGCATATATTTGCGAACAAGATCATCATGCTATTCGTTTGTGCTTTGGAAGTCATCATCAAGATGTTATTACAACATATCAAAGTGGGGGATATCTCCAAATTACGTCTTGACCAACACATGTCGTGCATCAAGAGTGAGTTGTCCAACCAAATGCCATATGCGTCACACGGGGTTGCCTCCATAAATAAGATATAATTAGACAAAAGCATTTGGCGTTTAATGATTACATCTGTTGTATCCGAGATATAGGATCCACGCCAGCGTACTAAACCTTTATGACGCTTGTGCTCATAATGGTGTTTCACGTTCTCTTTGCCCTTAGCCTCTCCGTTGCTCGATTTGTGTGATCCTGGGTGCGTGCAGGGACAAAAATCATGAACGAGAAAAGAGAAAACTAAATAAATTTTATTTCACATATACAAGACATCAAAGTACTTCCATTGATACCTCCAACTAATACACATGGTTGTTGGGCTATGCCTCAACCCATGACCTTGCCGAATTACTCACACACGGCATTCTGATCACAAGAATAAAGCATTGAAGAACACATCAATGTATGGTAATGCAGCACAAAACAAAAGCACCACTCTGAAGATGTATACAAGGTTTGATATGATCATTGCCAACTCGTTGCACAGCGGGAGGAGAGTCGGTGGACATCGTTGTAGTAGATCTCCAAAGTTAGGGTTTTACAACCACCCAACTACGAGGATGTTCTCCCTTGGACGGTCCGTTGGATAACCCTTTGAGAGGTCGTCGAACAGAAACTCGATCAGTCACTCGGACATCCCTCTAGGAGGCACTCAGACAGAAACTCGACCACTCACTCAGAGAGCACCTCAGCGTATCCATTTGATAGCCTGCAAGTGCACAAGGTTTAGTTGTACCTTTTTCGGATTAAGAGTATCGATCGCACGGGGAGCACATGAATCAAGCTTTTGTCTCTTCAATGGTTTTAATACCATGCATGCAAGTTGTGAGTAGCCCAAAGCAGTAGTAATATAAGCTGGAATGGTGCAGCAAGCATAAAAGTGAGTAATTTAATGAAAGAAAATGGTGAAAGTTGCAAAAGAGAGTTTTCCAATCAATAGAACTAAAGTGTTCCCAAGTGTCGATGTCAAAAATGAAAGATCTCGGGTAGGGGGCCGAGATGTGAGACCGGATTGAGGGTAACATGAGACAAGGATCATGAGGCTTTTACCCAGGTTCGGGCCCTCTCGTTGAAGGTAAAACCCTATGCCCCGCTCTTGTTGTATTGATATTCTAACGATTACAAAGTTGATCTACCTTGAGATCATGAGTTTGTGGGCTAAACCCTAGGGTTATGATGTAGCGTCTCCATCTACTCTAAGGGCTAAACCTTGCGGTTTATATAGGAACCGGGGGTATCTAGGGTTACATGAATGTCAGTTACCATATATGGATTACATGTCGAACGAATCGTACTTTCCATAGAGTGCACGCCAAGTCTGTCATAGAATTTGGAGTGTTCACGCTTCATCACAATGCCTTCAAAGTCCTTCCCCTTGATGGACCACCGGTGTCCATGACTCCCTCAGTAACCCCCGAACTAGTCTTCGATGCCGAGGATGAGAACCTTCTTCGGATATACAACCTTCCACAATGGGATCTTTGGCTCGAAAGGTGAGTTCATGTCACAGTTTGATAGTGCCTCGGTATTTGAACACAAAAGTTTACCTCAGTGACGATCCCATCGTGTGCCGCCTATATTATCGTGCCAAATCAGAAGTCGAGCCATCTCCATGACTAGTGTTGGAACGTCGATTTCTCCTTTCTTTATTTAACCATGACTGGCACATTAGAGTCATATTCAAGCGCGTATTTGTCTTCTTCTTGCCTCTTGCGACATCTTATTCAGAGCTCTAGACTTAAAATTCTTTCAACCATGGCCAACAACGTCGAGTCCTCCAAGCGCGTGCACGGCCCCCTTAAGGGTGACTAGGGAAGATGTGTCGTGTCACACCTCCAACTAGGATGGCTCTATTGGGGAACGTCGCATGGGAAACAAAAAAATTCCTACGCGCACGAAGACCTATCATGGTGATGTTCATCTACGAGAGGAGATTTGGATCTACGTACCCTTGTAGATCGCACAACAGGAAGCGTTAAGAAACGCGGTTGATGTAGTGGAACGTCCTCACGTCCCTCGATACACCCCGCGAACCGTCCCACGAACTGTCCCGCGATCCGTCCCACGATCCGCTCTGATCTAGTGCCGAACGGACGGCACCTCCGCGTTCAGCACACGTACAGCTCGATGACGAGCTCCACCTTCTTGATCCAGCAAGAGGGAGCGCAGAGGTAGAAGAGTTCTCCGGCAGCATGACGACGCTCCGGTGGTGGTGACGATCTAATCTTGTAGGGCTCCGCCCAAGCTCCGCAAAAATATGATCTAGAGGAAAAACTGCGTGGTATAGGGTCGAGCAGCACGTGGCAAAGTTGTGTCTCAAAAACTCCCAATACCTCTAGTATATATAGGAGGGAGAGAGGGGAGGAGGCAGCCTCAAACCCTCAAGGTTTGGCCGAAATTGTACGTGGAGGAGTCCTACTCCAATCCTACTTGGAGTAGGATTCCACCTTCCCACTTGGAAACTCTTTTTACCTTGTGTTTTTCCTTCTCAAACCTTATGGGCCTTAGTGGGAACTTATTCCAGCCCACTAGGGGCTGGTTTATCTCCTCCCATAGCCCATGAGACCCCTTGGGGCGTGACATCCCTCCCGATGGTCCCCGACACCCCTCCCGGCACTCCTGGTACACTACCGATGAGCCCGGAACTTTTCCGGTGACCAAAACAGGACTTCCTATATATCAATCTTTACCTGCGGACCATTCCGGAGCTCCTGTGACGTCCTGGATCTCATCTGGGACTCCGAACAACTTTCGGTTACCAACACCTATAACTCAACTATACCGAAACGTCACTGAACCTTAAGTGTGCAGACCCTGCGGGTTCGAGAACTATGTATACATGACCCGAGACACTCCTCGGTCAATATCCAATAGTGGGACCTGGATGCCCATATTGGATCCTACATATTCTCCGAAGATCTTATCGGTTGAACCTCAGTGTCAAGGATTCATATAATCACATATGTCATTCCCTTTGTCCTTCGGTATGTTACTTGCCCGAGATTTGATCATCGGTATCCGCATACCTATTTTAATCTCGTTACCGTCAAGTCTCTTTACTCGTTCCGTAATACAAGATCTCGTGACTTACACTTAGTCACATTGCTTGCAAGGCTTGTGTGTGATGTTGTATTACTGAGTGGGCCCCGAGATACCTCTCCGTCACACGGAGTGACAAATCCCAGTCTTGATCCATACTAACTCAACGGACACCTTTGGAGATACCTGTAGAGCACCTTTATAGTCACCCAGTTACGTTGCGACGTTTGATGCACACAAGGTATTCCTCCGGTGCCAGTGACTTATATGATCTCATGGTCATAGGAATAAATACTTTACACGCAGAAAACAATAGCAATAAAATGACAGGATCAATATGCTACGTTCATAGTTTGGGTCTTGGCCATCACATGATTCTCCTAATGATGTGATCTCGTTATCAAGTGACAACACTTGCCTATGGCCCGGAAACCTTGACCATCTTTGATCAACGAACTAGTCAACTAGAGGCTCACTAGGGACATTGTGTTTTCTATGTATCCACACATGTATTTGAGTTTCCAATCAATACAATTCTAGCATGGATAATAAACGATTATTATGAACAAGGAAATATAATAATAACTAATTTATTATTGCCTCTAGGGCATATTTCCTACAGTTTCCCACTTGCACTAGAGTCAATAATCTAGTTCACATCACCATGTGATTTTAACGTATCCAACACCCATATAGTCCTGGGGTGTGATCACGTCTTGCTCATGAGAGAGGTTTTAGTCAACGGTTCTGAATCTTTCAGATCCGTGTGTGCTTTACAAATCTTTATGTCATCTTATAGATGTTGCTACTACGTGCTATTCGGAAATACTAATATCTACTCAACTATATGAATCCGTTTCACTACTCATAGTTATTCGGATCAGTGTCAAAGCTTGCATCAATGTAACCCTTTACGATGAACTCTTTAACCACCTCCATAATTGAGAAAAAAAAATCCTTAGTCTATTAGTTAATAAGGATAATTTTGACCGCTGTTCAGTGATTCAATCCTGGATCACTCTCTATACCTCTTAACAGACTTGTGGCAAGGCACACATCAGGTGCGGTACACAGCATGGCATACTGTAGAGTCTATGGCTAAGGCATAGGGAGCGACCTTCATCCTTTCTCTTTCTTCTGCCGTGGTCGGGCTTTTGAGTCTTACTCATATTTAAACCTTACAACACAACCAAGAACTCCTTCTTTGCTGATCTATTTTGAACTACTTCAAAAACTTGTCAAGGCATGCATTTCATTTGAAAGTTATGTTTAGCATTTTTGATCTATATCCATAGATCTTGATGCTCAATGTTCAAGCAGCTCTATCCAGGTCTTCCTTTGAAAAAAACCCTTTAAAACAACCTTTATGATTTACAAAAGTTCTACATTACTTCTGATCACCAATATGTCAATCACATATACTTATCAGAAATTCTATAGTGCTCCCACTCACTTCTTTAGAAATACAAGTTTCTCATAAACCTTGCACAAACCCAAAAGCTTTTATCATCTCATCAAAGCATATATTCCAACTCCGAGATGCTTGCACCAGTCCATAAAAGGATCGCTGCAGCTTGCATACTTGTTAGTATCCTTAGGATCGACAAAACCTTCTGATTGTATCACATACAATCTGTCCTCAAGGAAACCGTCGAGGAAACAATGTTTTGACATCCTATGTGCAATATTTCATAAATAATGCAACAACTACTAACATAATTCTAACAGACTTTTAACATCGCTATGAGTGAGAAAGTCTCATCATAGTCAACTATTTGATCTTGTCGGAAACATCTTTGCGACAAGTCGAGCTTTTCTTAATAGTGACTTATCACCATCATCGTCTGTCTTCCTTTTAAAGATCCATTTTTACTCAATAGTCCTACGACCATCAAGTAGTTCTTCCAAAGTCTACACTTTGTTTTCATACATGGATCCTCTCCCGGATTTCACGGCCTCCAGCCATTTGTCGGAATCTGGGCCCACCATCGCTTCTCCATAGCTCGTAGGTTCATTGTTGTTCAACAACATGACCTCCAAGACAGAGTTATTGTACCACTCTGCAGCAGTACGCGACCTTGTCGACCTACGAGGTTTGTAGTAACTTGATCCGAAGCTCAATGATCACCATCATCAGTTTCCACTTCAATTGGTGTAGGCGCCACAGGAACATCTTCCTGCGCCCTGCTACACACTGGTTGAAGTGAAGGTTCACTAACCTCATCAAGTTCCACCACCCTCCCACTCAATTCTTTTGAGAGAAACCTTTCCTCGAGAAAGGACCCGTTTCTAGAAACAAACACTTCGCTTCCGGATCTGAGGTAGGAGATGTATCCAACTATTTTGGATATCCTATGAAGATGCATTTATCCGCTTTGGGTTCGAGCTTATCAGACTGAAACCTTTTCACATAAGCATCGCAGCCCCAAACTTTCAAGAAATGAGAGCTTAGGTTTCTCTAAACCATAGTCTGTAATGTGTCATCTCAACGGAAATATGCGGTGCCCTTTTTAAAGTGAATGTGGTTGTCTCTAATGCATAACCCATAAACGATAGTGGTAATTCGATAAGAGACATCATAGTATGCACCATATCAAATAGGGCGTGGCTATGACGTTCAGACACATCATCACACTATGGTGTTCCAGGTGGCATGAACTGCGAAACAATTTTCAATTTGTCTTAACTGCGTACCAAAAACTCGTAACACGGATATTCATCTCTATGATCATATCGTAGACAGTTTATCCTCTTGTCACGACGATCTTCACTCTGAAATTGCTTTGAACTTTTCAACATTTCAGACTTGTGATTCATCAAGTAAATACTCCTGTATCTACTCAAATCGTCAGTGAAGTAAGAACATAATGATATCCACTGCGTGCCTTAGCACTCATTGGACTGCACACATCAAAAATGCATTACTCCCAACAAGTTACTCTCTTGTTTCATGTGGCATGTTTTGCATGTCTCAAGTGATTCAAAATCAAGTGAGTCCAAATGATCCATCTCTATGGAGTTTCTTCATGCATTTATACCAACAGGTATGGTTTGCATGTCTCAAACGTTTCAAAAATGAGTGAGTACAAAGATCCATCAACATGGTGCTTCTTCATGCATTTTATACCAACATGACTGAAGTGGCAGTGCCACAACTAAGTGGTACTATCATTATTACTTTGTATCTTTTGGCACCAATATTATGAACATGTGTAACACTATGATCGAGATTCAATAAACCATTGAGGGTAATTATTCAAGCAAATAGAATAACTATTATTCTCTTTAAATGAATAATCGTATTGCAATAAACACGATCCAATCATGTTCATGCTCAACGCAAACACCAAATAACAATTATTTAGGTTTTACCACCAATCCCGATGATAGAGGGAGCGTGCGATGTTTGATCACATCAACCTTGGAAACACTTCCAACACGTATCGTCACCTCGCCTTTAGCTAGTCTCCGTTTATACCGTAGCTTTCATTTCGAGTTACTAATCACTTAGCAACCGAACCGGTATCCAATACGCTCGTGCTACTAGGAGTACTAGTAAAGTACACATCAATATCATGTATATCAAATGTACTTCTGTCGACTTTGCCAGCCTTCTTATCTACCAAGTATCTAGGGTAGCTCCGCCTTAGTGACCGTTCCCCTCATAACAGAAGCACTTAGTCTCAAGTTTGGGTTTCTCCATTAGAGCAGCAACTGGTTTGTCGTTTCATGAAGTATCCCTTCTAGCCCTTACTCTTCTTGAAACTAGTGGTTTTACTAACCATCAACAATTGATGCTCCTTCTTGATTTCTACTTTCACAGTGTCAAACATTGCGAATCACTCAAGGATCATCATATCTATCCTTGATTTGTTTATAGTTCACCATGAAGCTCTAGCAGCTTAGTGGAAGTGACTTTGGAGAACCATCACTATCTCATCTGGAAGATTAACTCCCACTTGATTCAAGCGATTGTTGTACTCAGACAATCTGAGAACATGCTCAACGATTTGAGCTTTTCTCCTTTACTTTGTAGGCAAAGAATATTTTCGGAGGTCTTATACCTCTCAACAAGGGCACGAGCATGAAATCTCAATTTCATCTCTTTGAACATCTCCTCTGTTCTGCAACGTTTTCAAAACGTCTTCGGCGCCTTGCTTCTAAGCCATTAAGTATTGCGCATTGAACTATCATGTAGTCATCAAAGACGTGTATGTTAGATGTTCGCAACATCCATAGACGATGCCCGAGGTGCAGCACGCCGAGTGGTGCATTAAGGACATAAGCCTTCTGCGCAGCAATGAGGACAATCCTCAATTTTACGGACTCAGTCCGCAAAGTTGCTACTATCAACTTTCAACTAATTTTTCTCTAGGAACATATAAACAGTAGAGCTATAGCGCAAGCTACATCATAATTCATGATAATTAGTTCAATTAATCATATTACTTAAGAACTCCCACTCAAAAATTACATATCTCTAGTCATTTGAGTGGTACATGATCCAAATCCACTATCTCAAGTCCGATCCTCACGTGAGCCGAGAATAGTTTCAGTGGTAAGCATCTCTATGCTAGTCATATCAACTATACGATTCATGCTCGACCTTTCGGTCTCTTGTGTTCCGAGGCCATGTCTGCACATGCTAGGATCGTCAAGTTTAACCCGAGTCTTCCGTGTGTGCAACTGTTTTGCACCCGTTGTATGTGAACGTTGAGTCTATCACACCCGATCATCACGTGGTGTCTCGAAATGACGAACTGTCGCAATGGTGCACAGTCGGGGAGAACACAATTTCGTTTTTGAAATTTTAGTGAGAGATCACCTCATAATGCTACCGTCGTTCTAAGCAAAATAAGGTGCATAAAAGGATTAACATCACATGCAATTCATAAGTGACATGATATGACCATCATCATGTGCTTCTTGATCTCCATCACCAAAGTACCGGCACGATCTTCTTGTCACCGGCACCACACCATGATCTCCATCATCATGATCTCCATAAATATGTCGCCATCGGGGTTGTCGTGCTACTTATGTTATTACTACTAAAGCTACGTCCTAGCAATATAGTAAACGCATCTGCAAACACAAACGTTAGTTTAAAGACAACACTATGGCTCCTGCCGGTTGCCGTACCATCGACGTGCAATTCGATATTAACTATTACAATATGATCATCTCATACATACAATATATCACATCACGTCATTGGTCATATCATATCACAAGCATACCCTGCAAAAACAAGTTAGACGTCCTCTAATTGTTGTTGCATGTTTTACGTGGTTGTTATGGGTATCTAGTAGATCACATCTTACTTACGCAAAAACCACAACGGAGATGTGCAAATTGCTATTTAACCTCTCCAAGGACCGCCTAGGTCAAAACCAATTCAACTAAAGTTGAAGAAACGGACACCCGCCAGTCATCTTTATGCAACGAGGTTGCATGTCAATCGATGAAACAGTCTTTCGTAAGCGTACAAATAATGTCGGTCCGGGCCGCTTCAATCCAACAATACCGCTGAATCGAGAAAAGACTAAGGAGGGCAGCAAATCGAACATCACCGTCCACAAAAACCTTTGTGTTCTACTTGAGATAACATCTACGCATGAACCTAGCTCATGATGCCACTGTTGGGAACGTCGCATGGGAAACAAAAAATTTCCTTCGCGCACGAAGACCTATCATGGTGATGTTCATCTACGAGAGGAGATTTGGATCTATGTACCCTTGTAGATCGCACAGAAGGAAGCGTTAAGAAACGCGGTTGATGTAGTGGAATGTCCTCATGTCCCTCGATCCGCCCCGCGAACCGTCCCGCGATCCGTCCCACGACCCGCTCCGATCTAGTGCCGAACGGACGGCACCTCCGCGTTCAGCACACGCACTGCTCGATGATGATCTCCACCTTCTTGATCCAGCAAGAGGGGCGGAGAGGTAGAAGAATTCTCCGGAAGTGTGACGACGCTCCGGTGGTGGTGACGATCTAATCCTGCAGGGCTCCGCCCGAGCTCCGCAGAAATACGATCTAGAGGAAAAACTGCGTGGTATAGGGTCAAGCAACACGTGGCAAAGTTGTGTCTCAAAAACCCTCAATACCTCTAGTATATATAGGAGGGAGGGAGGGGAGGAGGCAGCCTCAAACCCTCAACGTTTGGCCGAAATTGCACGTGGAGGAGTCCTACTCCAATCCTACTTGGAGTAGGATTCCACCTTCCCACTTGGAAACTCGTTCCACCATGTGTTTTTTCCTTCTCAGACCTTATGGGCCTTAGTGGGAACTTATTCTAGCCCACTAGGGCTGGTTTATCTCTTCCCATAGCCCATGAGACCCCTTGGGGCATGACACTCCTCCCGATGGTCCCCGGCACCCCTCCCAGCACTCCCGGTACACTACCGATGAGCCCGAAACTTTTCCGGTGACCAAAACAGGACTTCCTATATATCAATCTTTACCTCCGGACCATTTCGGAGCTCCTCGTGACGTCCTGTATCTCATCTGGGACTCTGAACAACTTTCGGTTACCAACACCTATAACTCAACTATACCGAAATGTTAGTGAACCTTAAGTGTGCAGACCCTGCGGGTTCGAGAACTATGTAGACATGACCCGAGACACTCCTCGGTCAATATCCAATAGCGGGACCTGGATGCCCATATTGGATCCTACATATTCTCCGAAGATCTTATCGGTTGAACCTTAGTGTCAAGGATTCATATAATCCCGTATGTCATTCCCTTTGTCCTTCGGTATGTTACTTGCCCGAGATTTGATCGTCGGTATCCGCATACCTATTTTAATCTCGTTACCGGCAAGTCTCTTTACTCGTTCCATAATACAAGATCCCGTGACTTACACTTAGTCACATTGCTTGCAAGGCTTGTGTGTGATGTTGTATTACTGAGTGGGCCCCGAGATACCTCTCCATCACACGGAGTGACAAATCCCAGTCTTGATCCATACTAACTCAACGGACACCTTTGGAGATACCTGTAGAGCACCTTTATAGTCACCCAGTTACGTTGCGACGTTTGATGCACACAAGGTATTCCTCCGGTGCCAGTGACTTATATGATCTCATGGTCATAGGAATAAATACTTGACACGCAGAAAACAATAGCAATAAAATGACACGATCAATATGCTACGTTCATAGTTTGGGTCTTGGCCATCACATGATTCTCCTAATGATGTGATCTCGTTATCAAGTGACAACACTTGCCTATGGCCAGGAAACCTTGACCATCTTTGATTAACGAACTAGTCAACTAGAGGCTCACCAGGGATAGTGTGTTGTCTATGTATCCACACATGTATTTGAGTTTCCAATCAATACAATTCTAGCATGGATAATAAACGATTATTATGAACAAGGAAATATAATAATAACTAATTTATTATTGCCTCTAGGGCATATTTCCAACAGGCTCGCCACCCAGGGCTACCTCCTAGACCCACATGTGGGCGAGACTCATGCATGTTTGGTATTTATTGATGAAAAAACCCATGCAGACAGTCATCCCGCTCCTCATGGAGAGAAGCCAGTATGTTTCGTCCCCTTTCTCCTTCGTGGTTTAGGTTTTCCCATCCACCCGTTCCTTTGGGTACCGCTTGAATTCTATAGGATCAAATTTGACCATTTTATCCCCAACTCCATATTACATATTGCGGGGTTTGTTGCCCCCTGCGAGATGTACCTTGGTTGTGAAGTGCACTTTGGGTGGTGGAGGAAATATTTTTGCGTAATTCCATGTTTGAGTGATGGGAAATTACTTGAAGTGAGTACCGCCAAGGTGTGCAGAATAGGTGGGACCGACTAATCCATCGGCACTCCCAAGGAAGAGGACACGGGGGCATATGAATGGTTCTACATGGCTGATGTCCCTCTTCATGACCCACTTTGGCCTGGCCTTCCGACCTTCTCCTCAGATCTTTTGAAGAAGCACTTAAGCTGGAGGCCATGGAGCACGACCCCAAAAGATGACTCCGACGGCTCCCGTCTTGCCAATAAGGAAAGTGCATGGCCAACACCGGCCTTTCAATTGTAGACGTGATGACCACAACTATCATATGGAGAGTCCAACCACTCCGACAACGTTAACACCTATTGTGTTCATACAACGGTTCTAATGGCGCCACCCGGTCAATCGAGAGAGGGTTCAAAGTTGATGCGTCCTTTTGACTGGTCTTGGACGATATATACAGAGGGAGGTCGTGGATTTTGCCAAGAGCACGTAGATGACCTATCTAGCAACAGTCCAGACGACATTGTAAGCACCCTTTCCACAATTCCTTTATTACTTGAGCAGCTCGTTTCACTAACTTAATGCATTTATCATATCAATCCAGAGATGGAGACTCTGGGTAGAGTCACTCAAGTGTCCATCTCCCGAGCCACCATCATGAGACGACACCTTTTTTATGGGGACGAGGAGATATCCACTTTGTATGAAGGAGGAACGTTCTTTCAAGAGAGATTTGATGGATCCACAATGGCCATCATTCCAAACCTGTCGGGACTTCTACCCTCTTCCTCGATAAATCCTCCCCCAATTAAATCTCGGAAGAGACCTTTGACTCGAGGAGACCCGTGCGTCCTGACTTCTCCTCCTAAGGGCTGATGCTCGAAGCGCTTGTGCAACGATGTGGACCCTAACAGGGGTCCCTTCCATGTCGGAGAAATTGCTACCCCACAAGGGGCAACCTAGAGGGAGGGACAAGAGGTTCAATCTTCGGACAGGTAACCCTTGTTCTCCTTACATGTGTGTTTTTAAAGAAATAGGACCAAATGTCTAAGCATCCAGATTTGAACACACCGGTGGTTGAAGTAGCAACAACCAAAGTTGATAACAATTCACCATCGAGGACCAGCATGAAGCCGACATCCACCTCAGAGAACGCCATCGCGGGGACTCGGCGAGTCAGCTCCTCGGGAGAGTGATCGGCCACTATGTCCTAGGTCGATAGCGCGATGAGACATTGGTGCCGCCAGTCTGCTCTAAAGAGCCATGCATTCACAAGCGAAGAGTTTAATGCTCTTAGTTTGGTGGATGCCTATCTCGGCACTGCTCGCTCTACCTTTGCAGCGATGGAAGACGTCTTGGCCAAGGGCTTGCAGGTAATTCCACATTTTAAATTTATGACCTGATAGGTAGTGGCCCCTTAAGACAATGGTCGGACGGAACATCCGATTGGTGGATTTGCTTGCAAAGACAAAATGTTATCAGTGCGGAGGTCAGTAGCCCCCAAGACGAAGTGTGAATATACGTGTCCATAGCGAGGCTTTTTAAATAATAGCATTGATGTGTTTACAATCGTTGAGTTGACCAAAACAAAGAAGATTCTAAGTGCTTCGCACGCAAAGGTGAAGCAAGTAAAATAGTTTACCACGGAAGCACACTGTAAGTAAAATAGTTTACCACGAAAGCCCTTACAAACATCTTGGTTCAACTCCACAACACAAAGTAGGAGGCTCCGAAGCGACACCTAACCAATCTAGGAGGCACCACCCTCCAAAAGGTAATATATGTGGTAGATCAATGAACTCCTTGCTCTTGTGCTTCTAAAGATAGTCTCCTCAACACAAAATCAATCTCTCACAGAATAGGCATGGGTAGGAGAGATTGATTTGGTGGAAAGCAGTTTGGGGAGGCTAGAGATCAAGTTTCAAATGGTTGGATTGGAATATCTTGGTCTCAACACATGAGTAGGCGGTTCTCTCTCAGAAAATGAATCTGGCAATAAAGTGGGTGTTCTGAGTGCTTATCCCACGAGTGAGAGGTGGGTGAAGGGGTATATATAGGCAGCACACAAAATCCAACCATTACACCTAAAGTGGCAAACTAGGTGACCCCAAAGTCATAAACTCGATGGTACCGATTCACACAAAGGGAGTAACTTTCGAATCTCGGTGGGACCGATATACACAACTCGGTGGCACCGAAAGGGGGGCTAATGGTCAGATGGACAAACTCTATGGCACCGATACTTAAACTCAGAAATTCTGATTTTGTGTACCGAGGAAAAAGTAAGTTCGTCACACTAAACTCGATAGCACTGATATGGATTCGGTTGCACCGATTTGGTGGGAATGGCTAGGGTTTGTGTGTGAGGTCAAACTCGGTGGGTCCGAAATATGAAAGTTGGTGACACCGAATTTGAGTATGTGGAATTGGACAAATAGTTATGTAGGAAAAATGACTGAGTATTTTGGTGGCTAACTTTGAGCACTTGAGCAATCAGTTCATTTTACTACCTCGCCCCTTTTAATAGTATTCACTTTCCTATGGACTCAGAAGTGATTTATCCCAAATATAAAATGAAGAGTCTTCTAGCTTGAAGCTTGAGCCAATCTTATTCCTTTCTTGCATCAAGGGGCATCTGCACATAAGCCTTTAGCCATAGCAACTTTTGAAATTTTCTGAAACATACTTGGAAAACATATTAGTCCAATGATGCATATGTTGTGATCAATTATCAAAACCACCCTAGGGAGCAATTGTGCTTCCAATCTCCTCCTTTTTGGTAATTGATGACAACATATAGATCAAAGCTTCGACAAAATATATAATCAATTATTAGCATGGACGCTTTGAGAAGTATGTGGAAAGCAAGAGCCCCCGCTAAATTTGTGCAATATTTAAAATTTCGTTTGAATGCAAATGCACAATCGATTAGGATCATTGGTCACTCTTCCATGTCACATACGTCTTGGTGGTGCGCATACAAGATACAAATAAATAGTAATGCACATGACACCAACATGATAAGTGAATGATCATCATATAGATAGATAAAAGGATAATAATGTAGCATCAACCAAGCAAAGTGTATGATCAAACACAGATAACGGGATAAAGTCATCCAAAAGTCCAAAGTTTTTGAAACCAAATGAGAGAAAATAAAGTTAAAAGCTCTCTCTTTCTCGAAGTCTTTGATCTATACATTTGTCCCCCCTTTGGCAACAAGTTACCAAAAAGTTAGCAACTCATCTAGGTTGTGTGTTGAACTGTGTGGTAGTGAGAGGAGGTGACTCTTCATCATCGTCATCTTCATCATCATCATCTAAGTGTGGTATTTCCACCGAGTCAACTTCATGTTGAAGCTGTTTGATTATCTTGGTCAACTCCGTTACCTTCACATCCATGTCATGAAACCTTGTTTCCACGACTCTCTCAAGGCTTTTCTGACTTTGCAGTATCTCTTGGATGTTCTTCTCCTTACCTTGGACAAAGATAATTAGAAATGCCATTTGCTCAGCTTGGGTTCTGAGCTATGGAACTGGTGGTGGCTCATTTCTAGCAGCCTCAGCTTCTGCTGCCTCTGGTGCCATTCTTGTTGCAGCTGAGCTGGGATCAGTTTCATCCAACACCACGACATTGTCTTCAAATTCTGGCTGAAGGGGTAGATGGGGATGATCAAGGAGATATGCATGCTTGCCTATCTTGGCATTGATAAGCATCTGAATGTAAGGGCCATATCCACAAGATCTTTTCTGATCAGCAACAGTCCTCCGGATAGTCTCTACTATCAAGTCCATCACTCTGAATCTAGTGTGAGAGTCCAAATATTGCAGCAGATTGATGGAGTGTCCTCGAATCATCCTATCATCACTTGATTTAGGCATCAAGGCGTGTCTCAGAATGGTGTTAGTTGTGGGTATCCCTTCTTGCAAGAAGTATAATAAGCCCATATTGTGACTAGCCTAATACTTGTGAGGAATTGGCTTGTACATATTGGCCATGGTGTTGTGGCTCATCTTTGCTTGAGAATAAACATCCACATCACTCTCTTTCTACTTGGGGGCACCAATGATAGTGTCCCACTCATCAATCGTAGACTCATATTTGTGACCATCAGTCATCCAGACAATAGAACCATCTCCATCGAAATGAATAGTTGAGTAAAATTGCATGATCAGCTCATCATTTCATGAGGTCATCTCTTTTCCAACAAATTCTTCAATGTACACTAGCCTGAAATTTTCTTGCACAAGGGGAAAGAAATTTTCATTTTCTTTGATGTAAGCCCAGTGTAACGACTAAGATGCGGTCCTTTCCTATTTAGGGGGTGATGCCCCAAAAGGGAAAGAAGCGCATCTAAGCGTTTCGCAAGCGAGATAAACATAGCACATACATAATTAAAGATTGACAAATAGGGCATTCATTTGCCATCTCACATAGATAATATCAGAGTTACATCCACACATTTATTCAGACAAGGTAGTTCCGCTACGGACTACATAACACAGGAAAAGACTACGTTATCCCGCATGCTCGCCCACGATCACGACCACGCCTCAGTCTTCTGGATAGTTCACGTACAGGCGGTCGTTCTCCTCATCATACTGCCACGCCAGATGCGTGCCATCTGGATCACCTGCGTCGGGGCGTACCTGTACCTGTTGGGGGTGTCGAAGTAATCTATGAGCCATGGGGACTCAGCAATCGATGACCTTGGTACCGAAACTAGTCAGGTTATTAGGTGAGGAAGGTTCAGTGTTTAGGTTGCAGCATCCTAAGCATTTATGGTGGCTAACTTACAAAGATCTAAGTTATAGATGTGGTGGTCTACGTGAGCGGTCGAAAACTGGGTGATCACTAAGTGATCCTGAACACCTACCTACGGCAAACATAAACCCACCATGTTCCCGATCGAAGAGAGGTCTTCGAAAGAGACAGTCACGGTTACGCGCACAGTTGGCAGTTTTATTAGAGTTAGTTCAAGTTATCTATGACCGGATGTTAACAAATAATCCATGTTGCCACATAACCGCGGACACGGCTTTCCGAAAGATTAAACCCTACAGGGGTGCTCCAACTAGTCCATCACAAACGGTCATGGGCCGCAAAGTAATCTTCTATCACGAATCTCGTGATCTCGTCGGATTCCTTAGAGGAAAACCTCAACTCTGGGGAGACCCAAAGTTTCACCGGGATTCCTATACGCAAGATATATCGCTAATGTATGACAAGACTAGCAGGACCTCCCGTCGTGTCGACGACCCCGATAAGAGCCGCGTATCTCAGTCTCAGGACAAGACGGATGAGCGATGGTTACCACGCCAAAACACCGAGTTGCCCCGGGGACCGTAATAAGCTGCTCTGGGTTGGACCAACACTCATGAGGAGTGATACGTCTCCAACGTATCTATAATTTTTGATGGTTTCATGCTATTATCTTGTCAAACTTTGGATGCTTTGTATACCTTTTATATATTTTTTGGGACTAACTTATTAACTAAGTGCCAAGTGCCAGTTCCTGTTTTTTCCATGCTTTTGACCCCTTTCAGAGGAGGATTTTAAACGGAGTCCAAACGGAACGAAACTTCCAAAAAGATTTTTTCGAAACAGAAGAAGATCGGGAAGCCTCAGAATGAGGGCAGGGGGCCACCAGGGACCCCACAAGCCCCCTAGCCGCGGCCAGGGGGGCCCGCACCTCCCAGGCTTGTGGGCTCCCTGGGCCACCTCTGCCCTAGGTCTTTCGCCTATATATTCCCTAAAATCCCAGAAAAAATCAGGAGATCATCAAAAGTAATTTTCCGCCACCGCAAGCTTCTGTCTCCGCAAGATCCCATCTGGGGCACGTTCCAGTGCCCTGCTGGAGGGGGGATTCAGATACGGAGGGCTTCTTCATCAACACCATGACCTCTCCGATGATGCGTGAGTAGTTTACCATAGACCTACGGGTCCATAGCTAGTAGCTAGATGGCTTCTTCTCTCTCTTGGATCTTCAATACAAAGTTCTCCATGATCTTCATGGAGATCTATCCGATGTAACCTTCTTTTGCGGTGTGTTTGTCGAGATTCGATGAATTGTGGATTTATGATCAGATTATCTATGAATCTTATTTGAGTTTCTTCTGATCTCTCTTATGCATGATTTCATATCCTTGTAATTCTATTTGAGTTGTGGGTTTTGTTTGGCCAACTAGATCTATGATTCTTGCAATGGGAGAAGTTCTTGGTTTTGGGTTCATACCGTGCGGTGACCTTACCCAGTGACAGAAGGGGTAGCGAGGCACGCATCGTGTTGTTGCCATCAAGGGTAAAAAGATGGTGTTTTCATCATTGGTTTGATTTTATCCCTCTACATCCTCTCATCTTGCTTAAGGCGTTACTCTGTTCGTCATGAACTCAATACACTATATGCATGCTGGATAGCGATCGATGTGTGGAGTAATAGTAGTAGATGCAGAAAGTATCGGTCTACTTGTCTCGGACGTGATGCCTATATGTATGATCATTGCCTTAGATATCGTCATGACTTTGCGCGGTTCTATCAATTGCTCGACAGTAATTTGTTCACCCACCATAATATTTGCTATTTTGAGAGAAGCCTCTAGTGAACACTATGGCCCCCGGGTCTACTCCACACCATATTTTCAGCCTTACTATTTTTCTTCGTTGCACTTTCCGCCTTCAGATCTCATTTTGCAATCAATCTTGAAGGGATTGACAACCCCTTTATAGCGTTGGGTGCAAGCTCTTTTGTGTTTGTGCAGGTACTCTAGACTTGACGAGATTCTCCTACTGGATTGATACCTTGGTTCTCAAACTGAGGGAAATACTTACTGCTCCTGGGCTACATCACCCTTTCCTCTTCAAGGGAAAAACCAACGCAAGCAAGTCTCCGTCAATGTGTCAAATTCTGGCGCTGTTGTTTGAGAAGTAGCAAGGAGCACTCGCCCGGGTTGTTGATTAAATCCTCGGGGTAGCTATTCCCTATGCAAATTATTATTAGATGAATAGAAATAAAAACCAATGTTGGGTCCTGCCGGATAAGTCTTAACACTACACGATTTATCAAGGGGGTCCCCATAACAACCCCGAACGTGTTAGGAGCGATCAGTTATGGAATCAAACGCCGGTAGCTGAAACTAAGGTGGCAATAATGGAACAAATCACCCGGCAAAAGGCTAGACCTTCCGTCATTTACCAAGTATATAGGTGCATTAATTAAATAGCAGTTTAAACATAATGATATCGAAATACTCATGTTATCACATGAGACTACTGGCACCTGCAACTAGCAAAGCTATCATTAGAAGCTGAGCAAGCCTACTTAGCCAAACAACATTAGCTAGGAGGGGAAGGTGTTTGGGTTTCGTGGCAATCAGGAGGCAATTATATCAAGTGGTAGGCAGCGAGCATATATCGAAGGAACCATGATTCTAAGCATAACAAAGCTAGATACGTTATCAAGGTCACGGTCATCTTGCCTGTGATGTCTTCAGCTTGGAACTGCTCTTGTTCGTCCTGCACGTACTCTCCAGAATCCATGTACTCGCTCTCCGATCCCGGTGCTACCCAAGATAAAATAACAGCCAATGAAAACCAACACAACATGATGCAACAAACACATGATGCATGAGATGAGAATGAAGCATGCACCACTATCCTAGTCACTTGCACTTGCAAGAGAAGAGAAGATAAACTTCTGGACAAAACTTTACACTAAGCTATCTTGACATGCATGAAGATGGCATGAACAGGTGCATCATGAGAAAACGATGCAAAAGCATATAAAGAACGTTGGGAACGGAGCTATGGATCACCCGGGAAACTACGGAACAAGATATGGAGTCCTATGGATCAATCCCACCACAAGCACACTCCAATGGCACTCTTCTGGTATTCCCAGGTTTTGCTCTGCTTATGCTCTGAAGCATTTTGACAGCCTCCAAAATGATATCTACAGGAAGTGAAAGTGCATGAAATTTAACAAAGAGCTAGACAAACACAAAAGCTCCAACTCTCTAGTTGATTGCAAGGTCCGATTCCCAACACATGAGCTTTTGCAACCACAACAACAAGGGAAGAAAATAACAACAGTTTCTTAGACTTGGTGAAAATCACAGATTTTCACCAAGCTAACAATTTCAGCCACATGTCAACTTTGACAAGGCACAACTTGCACATACAAACTCCTAAGCATAAAACAAAACTACCATGCTGTAGAGGGGTTCACCCACTATTGCCACATCAAGGATTCATCCTCATAGGCCCATCACACCACATGGCACCAAGCTCTAAACATAGCATCAAGACAGAAAAATGACAGTTTATGAAGTTGCTCTAAAGTGAAATATGATTCCACCAGTGGATTCCTGGTATGATTCTACCCCAAATCCATATATAATACATGGGTACTTGCATGGAACAAATAGGCACAAGGCTAGCTTGAAAAACTACATAGAAACCCATAAGGCCAAATACTGCATCATCACATGTGATGTTCACTAACTCATCACCTACACTTGCACATGCTCACACTCACAACTCCAATGGTGAACATGAGGGGTAGCCCCCATGCACTTGTGCCTAAGCACACCACACACACCACACACACACACACACACATCCATGCAACACTATCCTCATGCACACACCTACACATGCACTACTCCACTAGATCAACTACTCACCTCTCACCTACACACACACACAACTAGGTGTCCAAGAGGACACTCCATTGCCACTAAGGCAAGCAAGACACATTGCTCATGTGTGTGTGTCACACACACACATGCACCACAATACACACACACTCACACAATATACTCCTCCTCATACATCATCACATGGTACACTCACCTACACATACACAAAGCTAAAACAAAGAAGAAACCTACTAGTTGTGAACTTAGGCACTAATAGATTGCTGTACAAGCAATGCAACAACATGCACTCTATAAATAGCAAAAGAAGAAAATAAAAAATAAAAAGGGATGGGCTTGGGATCGAACCCAAGACCTGCTAAACCATAACACATCTACACTACCACTGCACTACTGCCCCTAGGCTCGACAAAGAGGGGAAGGGAAACATGATATGTTTCCCCTGTCGAGCTACTGTGCCACAAAACCAAGAAAACAAAAGAGGGGCGCCACTGGGATCGAACCCACGACCTACTGATGCGCCAAAACACCTCCTACCACTCTGCTAGACGTACGAAGCTTACCAGAGAAGGGGAGGTAGCTATTGGGGATATTATTTGTTGGGTAACCCGCCCTAGTTGGGCCGGGTCACCCGAGCAGGCGACTCATCTCCAAGTGGTTCCGGCCTTGGCCCAGCGAGGCCGGGAGTCGTATGACGGTTCAGGACCTTCGGGAGAAGTCCATTGTAGGGAAGATCTCCAAGTATTGGAAAGATGGCGACTTAGAGATCGGGAGAATCACGATTTATGTAAAGGAAAGGACTCTTGTAAACCCTACGGACTCGACTTGTATATAAAGGAGAGTCCCAGGGAAGGAGGGGGGAGGTTAGAAATCATCGAGTGCTAGGTCAGGCGAGTTACGCCCCCTTGTAATCGAAACATCATCAATACAAACACCAAGCATGACGTAGGCCTTTACCTCCTCACGAGGGGCCGAACCTGGGTAAATCTCTGTCTCGCTCCGGCATAACCCCTTTGAGTCGCCACCAAGGTGCGATGGCTCCAACACTAAGTCCTTTCACGAGGACATCTGCCGTGACAAAACCACGACAGTTGGCGCCCACCGTGGGGCCTGCGCACGGTGGAGTTGAGTTCTCAAAGGGAGCCCTACCAGGGTCCAGGAGCTATGCAGCAGGGCTCACGACTCGGAGCCGCCGTGGGAAGTACTACATCAATAACTTGCTATGGGGGCCCGAGGCCGATTCGATCAAATCCGTCTACAGAATCCCCTTCGGCAAGATCAACGTCTTCGTCGGCATGGTTGGATCGCCTATGCCCGAGCCGAACATCTCCTCCGACATCGTCGAGCCGGCCAGGTACGTCCGCCCTGTCGCGACGCCAAACCTAACCCGTCCGGTCTTTGTTGGGTTCACGCATGGGATCTGAGGAACCAGAACAATCGGCGACCCAGGAGACCACGCCGGTCAACACTGATGACGAATCATCCATGGGCGATTCAGATTCAATTCAGTCTCTACATGGGGGCTGCCTTGGGGGCTTGTCACTAGCCATGGACCCCGAGGTTCTTGACCGGACCCGCCGTCAGATCGCCGTTTACATGGCACGGGCGACTCAGCCCTCGCCAAACCTGGCAGGCGGAGATGGGGCTGGCGAAACATCTAGAAGCCCGACTGCGATCTTGGTGGAGTTAGCGATGGAGATAACAAGGCTCATGGCGACCCCCATAACGTCAGAAAACTAGGACGCGATAAACACGGAGCTAACAAAACTAAGAGATGGGGTGGCAAAGGCTCAGCAGGACGCTGAGGTGGAAGCCGTCAGGATCGAGACCCGGCAGGCTCAAATTGCCGCTGAGGTAGCTCGCTTGAATACCGAAAACTGGCGGCTCGAAAGGCATCAACGCGCATCTGACGCCGTCCATCAACGGAGGCATCAGGGTCTTTTACCCCCTGATCTCAACCCGACCCGCCTGTTCGACACTCCACGAACTCCCGGGGCAGGAGACGCCCCGGGGGGAGGGCCGGGCCAGCCACCAAACCCGCCATTTCAGCCAGCTGTGGATCGCGTTCCCCGATTCCAGACACCCCGAGGTCACTTTTCCAACCCGGTGGACAACGTCCTTGCCGCATCTCGCCATTTAGAATCCCTTCCGATTCATGGCAACACTCCAACTGAGATAGAAGCAAGGAACGCCATTGAGATGTTGAAGGCGGCGGTGGTTCAAAATGCCCAGTTCTCACACAGCCTAGATCGGCTGCACTCCACTCCCTAGACAAGCCGCACCAGGAGTCGACCAGAGGACCAGCCCGTCATAACCAGCAGACCACGACCCTTTCCCCAGGTCAACTCGCCTGATCACCGAGACCCGCCAGGTCGGGATCACCCGGATACCCAAGTTGCCCCAGCGCCTCTAGTTGGAAGCGGCAGACAAGTGGGGGTGCCATGCTTGGCCCCTGCCCTTCGCAACGAGCAAATGCCGAAGGATTTTAAAGGACCAAGAAAGGTGCCTAACTACACTCCAGACCTTGAGCCGGCGTCATGGGTCGAGAGTTACGAAATCGCCATGGACATGCTCGATGTAAGCGAAGCAGTCTGCGCCAGATACTTCACAATGATGCTCGAAGGGACGGCGCGTACTTGGTTAAAGAACTTGCCCCCAACTCCATCCAGTCTTGGGCCGAATTAAAAGAGCGTTTCGTCAAAAATTTCCGAGGGACCTGCAAGCGCCCGATGACAATAGTCGATTTACAGCACTGTGTTCAACGCCCGGATGAGTCGGCCCACCGCTGGACGCGGCGGGTCGCGGAAATCATTCATTCGTCGGATGGTATCACAATGGCTCAGGCTATGCTAATCCTGGAGCAGAACTGCCACTATGAGCCCTTGGTGCAGAAGTTGGGACGACTCAAGCGAAAGGTGCAAGATATGGGGGAGCTAATGGACACCCTCACTAGGTACGCTGAGGCGGACGACACCAAAGATCTAGGAGAAGATGGTGGTAAGGCCAACTCGCCTAGGAAAGGCAAGTCATCCAAAAACCACACCCGATTCTAGGGACGCGCCCGCCATAATCATGGAGTGAATGGCAAAAGAAGGCAGCAGGAAGAGTCTTCGGACTTAGTCGCCAACACCAGCGCCAACAATGGCAACCAGCGCCAGAAGAAGAATAGGGGTTACAGTGGCAACAAGCCACGCAACTATAATGAGTTACTCAAGGGCCCCTGCCCGCACCACGCCATGGCAGACGGGCGAGCGACTCATTCCTGGGAGGACTGTTACGTGATGCGGGAGTTTCGGGCGGAGGCGATCAAAAAAGGGCAAGGCGGCGACCCGGACCAACGGCAGGAACAGTTTGGCGCGTCTAATCAACGCCAGAACCCCTTCGGCGGCTTCCCCGAACCCGGGGCACAGGGCGGCCCGCAACCAAGCAGTGGCAGTATCCGGTGCACCACCAACGGCGGTATTAACCCGCTGGGAGTCTTTCAACAACCACCCCCACAGGGGGCTCCGCAGGGGCAGGACGATAATGGTGGCTTCCGCAACAACCCCAAGCAGTTAAGGAACGGACAGTACCACGTTTTCACCACCAATGCCTGTAGGCGTGATAAAAAGGTGAGTCACCGAGCGTACAGTGTATCTGAGCCGGCACTCCCTAGATATATCCACTGGTCCGAGCAGACTATATCATGGAGTAGGGAGGATCACCCGCCGAGAGTTGACAATCCCGACGACTTAGCATTGGTCGTGGCTCCTCAAGTTGGAGGATATACCTTATCAAAGGTACTGATGGATGGTGGTAGCAGCATCAACATATTATACTTCGACACCTTTCGAAGGATGAACCTGTTGGAGAAAGATTTGATGCCCTCAACCATGGTATTCCACGGGATTGTCCCAGGTAAATCAGCGTACCCCATAGGCCGAATTAGGCTCACAGTCGTGTTTGGAACAACGTCTAACTACAGAAGTGAGTCGCTCATGTTTGAGGTGGTCAAGTTAAAAAGCCCATATCATGCGTTGTTTGGACCCGGCTTACGCCCGATTCATGGCTCGCCCCTGTTATGTTTACCTTAAACTCAAGATGCCTGGCCCTAAAGGACCCATCACAGTTGATGGTGATAGGAGGATTGCAAGAGAGTGTGAAGAAGGGGATGCTGCTTACGCAGAAGTCGCCTATGCTGCGGAAGAGCTTAAATATCACCAGGCCAATGTTGATCCGGCTGACATGTCACCTTTAAAGAAGCCAACGACAGACGCCGAGCTGCCCCTCAAGTTCAAACCAACAGACGACACTAAGATAGTGGATTTCGTCCCTGGCGACTCAACCAAGCAGTTCACTATCGAGGTGGGTTTAGACCCCAAATAGGAAAGCGCGCTCATCGAATTCATCCGTGAGAATCGGGACCTCTTCACATGGAAACCTTCTGACATGCCTGGTGTGCCGAGAGAATTCACTGAGCACCATCTTAATGTTGACCCAAAGGCAAAACCGATTCAGCAATATCTTCGCAGGTTCAATGAGGAACGACGCAAGGCAATTGGGGAAGAAGTTGCCCGTCTCTTGGCCACCGAATTCATCGTAGAGGTCTTCCACCCCAAATGGTTGGCTAACCCGGTCCTGGTGCTCAAGAAGAACGGTACCTTCTGCATGTGCATTGATTACACGGATCTTAACAGAGCTTGTCCAAAGGATCCTTTCGCCCTTCCCCGCATCGATCAAATTATTGATTCGGTGGCGGGATGCGAACGTTTGTGCTTCCTGGACGCTTATTCCGGATATCACCAAATCAAGATGGCCGTGGAAGATCAGGAGAAAACAACTTTTATAACCCCCCTCGGGCCTTTTTGCTATGTGTCCATGCCATTTGGACTCAAGAGTGCAGGGGCGACTTACCAGCGCTGCATCCAAAATTGCCTCCGTGGCCAAATCGGACGCAACGTTCATGCTTACGTTGATGACATTGTGGTTAAAACTCACAGGAAGGAAACACTACTGGGAGACCTAAAGAAAACTTTTGATAATCTGCGGGTATACCAGATGAAGCTTAATCCCACCAAGTGTGTCTTTGGTGTTCCTGCAGGAAAATTGTTGGGTTTCCTGGTATCTGAGCGCGGCATCGAAGCTAACCCGGACAAAATTGAGGCGGTTACTTCCCTTGGGAAACCAGCGAATATTAATCAAGTTCAACGGATGGCGGGTCGTATTGCGGCCTTAAGTCGCTTCATAAGCCGTCTGGGTGAAAAGGCTATTCCCCTTTATCAATTGCTTAAAAAATCCGACCATTTTGTTTGGACAGACGAAGCCAATGAAGCTTTCGAAGCCTTAAAACAGCAAGTGGTCAACCCACTGGTTTTGTCCACCCCGACTGAGAAAGAGCCCATGCTTCTGTATATTGCGGCAAACTCCAAAGCGGTGAGTGTGGCAGTGGTCGTCGAAAGGAAGGAGGAAGGGAAGGAATATCCAGTGCAACGCCTGGTGTATTTCGTTAGCGAGGTGCTAACTCTCTCCAAGCAGCGATACCCACACTGGCAGAAGTTAGTTTATGGGGTCTTTATGGCAAGCCGAAAGCTCAAACATTATTTCCAAGAGCATCCCATCACGGTGGTTAGCTTCGCTCCCCTCGGGGACATCATCCAGAATCGGGAAGCGACAGGGCGAATCGCCAAGTGGGCAATCGAACTTGGGCCGCACCACGTGCGATACACCCCTCGCACGGCTATCAAGTCTCAGGCCTTGGTTGATTTCGTCAACAATTGGACCGAGTTACAGATCCCGGAAGACATGCCTGACCTTACATATTGAACTATTTATTTTGATGGGTCTAGACAGTTGGAAGGCTCGGGGGCTGGCGTGGTGCTGATATGACCTCAAGGAGACAAATTCTGCTATGTCCTCTGACTCATGTTTCCATGTACCAACAACGCTGCGGAATACGAAGCTTTACTTCATGGCTTGTGACTCGCCAAGGAGATGAACCTTACGCGGGTCAGATGTTTTGGCGATTCTGATTTGGTGGCTCAGCAAGTTTCAGGTACTTGGGATTCTCGGGACCCCCTGATGGCGGCTTACAAGAGGGCTATGTCTAATGTGGCGGGTCACTTCCATGGCTATCAGGTCGATCATATCGACCGACGCCTTAATGAAGCAGCTGATGCCCTTTCACGTCTCGGTTCGCAGCGTAAGCCGGTTCCCCCCAATGTCTTTCTGGATACTCTGCATAATCCTTCCGTAAGGTTACCCTCGGAGGAGGAGTTGGCAATACCAGACCCCGAGTTTCAGTTCTTGGCGGCTCTCCATGTTACGCCGGATTGGGTTCTTCCGTATCTGGCCTATCTCGCCCGAGGCGAGTTACCTTCGGATGAAGTATTGGCTCGCCAAATCGTTCGGCGAAGCAAATCCATGGTGATCATCAATGGCGAATTATATAAACGAAGCACTTCCGGGGTTTTCCAAAGATGTGTCTCCTCTGAAGAAGGATGCATAATTCTAAACGACATTCATTCCGGAGATTGTGGACATCATGCCGGGTCACGTTCCTTGGTTTCAAAGGCGTTTCGTCATGGTTTCTTGTGGTTGACGGCCCATGCAGATGCAGAAGAGATAGTTCATCGATGTGACGGGTGCCAACGTTATGGACGACAGGCCCATGTGCCGGCTCAAGAGTTAAGGATGATACCTATCACTTGGCCTTTTGCGGTCTGGGGGTTAGACATGGTTGGCCCCTTTAAGATGTTGTCCAACAAAAAAACTCATCTGGTGGTGGCGGTTGATAAGTTTACCAAGTGGGTCGAGGCAGAACATGTTGGAGCGTGCGACGCGGAGACAGCGGTCAATTTTTTGAAAAAGTTGATCTTCCGGTTCAGATATCCACACAACATTATTACTGACAATGGCACTAATATGTCTCAAGGAGCGATGCAGGATTTTTGTCATCGTGAGCATATCCGGCTTGATGTTTCTGCATTAGCTCATCCGCAATCCAATGGGCAGGCTGAGCGGGTGAATCAGGAAGTGTTGCGAGGAATAAAACCCCGACTCATGATTCCCCTGGAACACACCCCAGGGTGTTGGGTTGAGGAGTTGCCTTCAGTACTATGGAGCATCCGGACCACCCCGAACCGTTCTACGGGTTTTACTCCCTTCTTTCTGGTATATGGAGCAGAAGCCGTTCTTCCCACTGACATTAGGCATGACTCGCCCAGAGTTGCCGCTTATGTGGAACAGGACAACGACTTGGCGCGTCAAGATTCTTTGGACGCTTTGGAGAAAGCACGCGATTTGGCTGCAGCCCGTTCGGCGATTTATCAGCAGGACTTGTGGCGTTATCACAACCGCCGGGTCAAGAGCCGAACCTTTCAGGAGGGCGACTTAGTACTTCGATTGATACAAGATCATACTGGCATGCATAAGTTATCACCACCATGGGAAGGACTGTTCGTCGTCAGCAAAAGCCTTCGCAACGGGTCCTACTATCTGGTGGATCTACGGCCTGATCGGCCAACCACGGAGGCTGAGTCAACTCGCCCCTGGAACATAGCCCACTTGCGGCCTTATTACACTTGAGCTAATTAGCTCTGCCTTTTTGTAAGTTTTTTCATTTCTTATGAAGCAATAAATTTGATGCCTCCAGGCTTGGGGGCTTTCCTGCTAATTCATCTTATTGAAAGTATGGATCTTTATTTTACTCTTCAAAAAGTCGCCCAAGCATGGACGCTATCTATACGAAAGAGCTTAAGTCGCCATGATGCGCTTATTACAAAACTGGGCATCGATAAGCCAAAGAGGATCGAAGTCGCTACAAGCGCGCGATTCAAACATAGGCGCCTTATATGATTCTGTGGATTAGGCCGGCTTACTTGAGGGCAGTTTGTTCTCAAGTCGTTTTGTGGTAATAGCGTATACGCTTCTACAATCCTATGACGGTCTTTCCCTTAATCATAGGTCACTTGGGGGCTTCCTCTCACTGAGATCAGCCTTACTACCCATTTGGCCTGCGAAAAATTACCGCATTACAAATGGTTATACTGGACTGTGTGTTGGCCGAATCGCCATATGGACCCATGAACTCTTGGCGAGTTACTCCGCTTATGGACCCTGAACTTGCCTTGGTTAAAACATGTGTGGTACCGGCTAGCGCCTCACATGGAAAATAGAGAAACCATTGGTTCACTGAACCCGCTTCACTGAAGCTTGACTCGCGCCTGATCAGCCGGTCTAAATACTTGAGCTTTTTATACAAAAGTCTCCCTCGGGTAGCACTTGAGTTTATATAACTCGTCCTATCCTGTCGCGACCTGATGAGCCGACGAAATTGCTATTTTTTACCTTCCTGGCACTGCCACAAGGTCTTTCAGACTTTTTTCTGACTCGCCTCAAATATTTTGGGTCGGTTATTATTTATTATCATCCATTACTCACTGAGATGATTTGATATGTGTCTTTAAGCCTAACAGGTTGATGATCAAAATCATTATAGCCACGACGGGTCAAGCATCATAAAAAGACGCCTTGAGGGCGGGTCAAGCATTCTAAGGCGCCTTAAAGGCGACATAAGGGTTTTCAAGACATCACAGAAGCAGTTTGATCTCTATAAAGGACTTATTACATGGCTCTTATGGCCAAATCCATAAAGGATTATTCTACTGATGTCCTCGGGTCAGCCTGTTGCGAGCTCTGGCCGACTTCAATTTGCAAGTTGCCCAGTACCTAGTTACACTTGGGTAACGCGGCGAATTCATCTTCATCGTTCAGCACTGATGAGAGATCCACCTCCAAGTCAAAAGGATTCTTGGGTCGAAGCGGAGTTAAGCTGGTTGTCACAAAGGTTGGCGGGTTGACTTTCTTGTTCTTGTTGTCATAGGCGGCTTGGTATTTTGATAAATCCAAGCTTGCTGCAAGCTGAGTCGCTGCCAAACGGGATTCTTTGACAACACACTGGTAATCTTCTTCAGTGAATTCTGACCCGTCATCCTTGAGCTGGGGAAAGCCTGCCGCTACCTCATGAGGGTTTATTTCTGGAGCGTATGCCAGACACCGACTCAGAGTAGTCAGTGCTCCTTTTCGGGCAGCAGACCGAGTTAGCTCACCAATTTGAGGAGGAAGAGTAGATAAGCAACCAAGCATCTTCTTTATGGATGTTATGGGTTCCTTGGCACCCATCACTGCTTTCACGGTCAGCACACTTCCGGTATACAGCTGCTCCGTTAACGTGTAAATCGCCTTCAGCATCAGGACACAATCATTCTGAAGATTAGCGGCTCTCGGACCTGCATAAGGAGTAATGATGGTCAACAATTTCTACATACTAAGTTATTTATTTACAAAGTACAAGTTAATGGTTTGGTTTTTTTACCAAAGACGACTTGTGCCATGTTGGAGATATGTCGCTTTAAGCCGGCCAACACTTGTTGCACAGTATCCAACTTAGCTTCGGCTTTTTCTGCTTGCTTTATCAGGGCATCTTGATCAGCTTGAGCCTTTTTTAAGTCGGCTTTTAGCTTCTCCATCTCAGATAAGATCAGTTGACACTTCTCTCCTGATTTTGCTCGGGCATCCTGCTGATCGGTTAAATTTTGCTTCAAATCGCCAAATGCTGATTCAGCTTGGGTAAGTGATTCCTGTCAAAATATATGGTCAAGGGGCAAGTCTCAGAATTATTGAAAGCAACATCCCTGACACTTGGGGGCTAATGTATAATTTTTTAGATAAATTATACAGTATCAAGACCCGGCTCATCTTTTTACAGATGACCCGACCCTTGGGGCTTACAGGTCGAAAGTTTTCTTCAAGTATGAAGACCCGGTCATCTTTTTACAGATGACCCAGCCCTTGGGGGTTACAGGTCGAAAGTTTTCTTCAAGTATCAAGACCCGGCTCATCTTTTTACAGATGACCCGGCCCTTGGGGGTTACAGGTCGAAAGTTTTCTTCAATTATCAAGACCCGACTCATCTTTTTACAGATGACCCGACCCTTGGGGGTTACAGGTCGACAGATTCATTTTACTATTAAGACCCGACTCATCTTTTTACTGATGACCCGACCCTTGGGGGTTAATAAGGATAATACAGTATGCAATAAGACGTACCTCATGTTTGTTCTTCAGCATAAGAAGCAGACTTTTTTCCATCTCATAACTCGCCTCCAAGCGACTTGCAAAACCCGAGCAAAGTTCTCTGAATTCAAAATTTTCATACTGGGAGAGCTTAGCCTTGGAAAGTTCATACTCAATAGCAGGTTGAGCTGATGATGATACATGCTTCGACAAAACTGTTGTGGCCGGCTTAGAAAAGCGAGTGCCGGTAATGACCACAATGTATGGGTCTTCTGCTATTTTCAATGGACTTGGCGGATTAGGCGTTTCCATGGTTTCCTTGGGCGAGCTTGGGAGATCCACTTGATCCTTAGGTTTATCTTGGGCCGGGTTATCCTGGATCGGCGCCGATTTTTCAACAGGCTCCGAAGTTGTAATGGGAGTTGACCCGCCAGTTTTCCTTTTCTTCGCCTGTGCCCTAAAAGGAAAAGGGGGTGGGCTTAAAGAAACAGACATTACCACCATCAGAACAAGGTAAGTGTTATAAAAGACTTACCTTGGGACGCGGATCATCGGTGGAAGTGCTGACATCACTGAGTCGCCAGATGAAGGAGGAGAACTCTGCAAAAATAACATTTCAAGATGTGAGCAAGTTATAAACGCGATCCAAAAGGAAATGAAGAGGTGCTATTAAAATATACCTCATTTTGCCTTTTCTTGGTTTTTGTTGGTAACCCGGACACCAAGTCTCTAGAATGACTCCGAGTTTTCCGATTTGAAGCATGTTGCGCTTTCTTCAAAAGGAAATTTGGATCCAAACAAGCATTTGGGTGTTAGAAGGGAACTTTCCCACAAATTCGCCTGGCCGGCTTAGGTGGAGGAGAAGATGAGTCGGAGGAAACAGAAATTACCTCTACGGAGTCTTCCTGGCTTTCATTGTCCTCATTCTACACAAGAGATACAGAGGCGTAAACACAAAACTATCAACAATGAATGGCGAGTTAAAGAAGATGGATTTTTACCTCTGAAAGTACGTCGCTGGCTTGGGATTCGTCGGTGTCAGATGGCTCAGTAACGACGGCTTTGACTTTGCCCTTGGACTTCTTCTTTGGAGGCGGTTTGGCTTGCTTCAAGGCCATCTTTTTTGGCCTCCTGGACCAGAATTTGTCACCTTTCTGAAATGGCATTTTTTATTATAAGAGGTCGTAGCTCAAGTAAGACGGAAGGAATAAAGCAAAAGCGGGTTAAGTTATTTACCTTTGGTGCCGGGTTGATCTTGCAGAACGGCTTAAGACCTATTTGGCCGCACTTGGCCATGGGTTTGCCGGTCAATTTATTGATGATGGTTACAATATCATTTTCTGTCAGCGCTGTGTGGAAGTAGCACTGGGGGTGATCCAGGCTGCCGTCAAAATCACACATTAATCCGTCCCGGTGACTTAAGGGGAGGATACGCCATTCAACCCAGCAGCGGATTAAGTCAACCCCGGTAAGGCCGTTGTTTGTCAGAGATCTTAACTCGGACAGTACTGGGATAAAATCTGACTCCTCTTCTTCGGTGAGCTTATCTCGGAGTTTGAAATTTGTTGGAAGGCGATCCTCCCTATAGCCAAGAAGCTTGTTCTCACCCTCAGGCGAAGTCTCCTCGCAGTAAAACCAAGACTCGCCCCAGCCTTTGGGATGGCTTGGCATGGCGAGTGACGGGAATGAACTATCCCTACGGCGTTGAACATTGACACCTCCAAGCTTCAAGCTAGGGCCATTGGAAAATTCTGTCTAGCGATTCAAATGGAAGAAGTACCAGAATAAAGGAACTGAGGGTTCCATCCGCAAGTAGGCCTCACAGAACACCTGGAACTGGCATAAATTGCTTATCGAGTTGGGTCCTAAGTCCTGGAGGCGGACATTCATCAAGGTCATGGAATATCTGAGGAATTTTGATCCGGGGAGTTTAAAACCCCGTTCAAGGTGTTCAACAAAAACAACTATTTCCCCTTCCTTTGGGTTGGGGATCTCCTCTCCTAACCTGGAACGCCAACCGATAACCTCTTGAGGGTCCAGATTCCCCGTTTTCACACAGTTGTTAAGGAGAGTATCATCAACCTTGGTCGGGAGCCAATCATTTTTGAAAACGGTGCCCATGCTACAAAGGGAAAAATTACGGGTAAATTAATTCGCCAAGCACCTACTAAATGGTCAAACAGATTCATTTGACTCGCCAAACAATTTACTTGATAGCTAAGGGAGTTTTTTGACTCGACGATAAAGGGTCGGGTCAGAATACCAGGGCGACTTATGATATTTTTACTACTTAAAGGAAAAATGGTTCAGAGCTTCAGAAGTGTCCGCCAAAATGGCGAAGTATGAATCTATAAACAGGTTTCACGCGACAGGCAGTAATATGTGGATCTGCACAACATGCAGAAATGAATGCGAAAGGTCTGGGTAAAACAGCTTATGACTAAGATGAAAACAATACAGTTGATCCGGTGAAATCCTTTCTAAGTTTTCAAATCAAGGCTAAGCAACTAAGGGTATGGAGAATGTTGCCGTACTCACTATCGTCACCACCAACTAGCCGGGAATTACAAAGCTGTTCGAGATGTTCTAAAGAAACGGTGGACATGAACTTCGAGAAGCTTAGATCTGCCTTCAATGGCGGGAGGCTGACCTGGTAAATGCGGCTGGAGGCGTCCGAAGAAAGATTCGCGGTGAGCATCGCACATTCAGCAGCTCCCGGACGGCGGCGAAGATCTCGGACGGCGACGCAGCTCCCGGACGGTGACGAAGTTCTCGAAGCGGCGGCGAAGCTCTCGGGCGGCGACGAAGTGCTTGGATAACGGCGAAGCTTTCGGGCGGCGACAAAGTTCTCGAGCACCAGCGGAGCTCTCGGGCGGCGACGGAGTGCTCAGGTGGCAACAAAGCTCTCCGGTGGCGACGAGGTTCTCGGTGCGACGGCGAGGAAGAAGGGGGTGACAAAATGGGTAGGTGGAAATGTGCCCTGTCCCCTCTTCCCGCCTATTTATCAGGTCAGGCGCCGGGACCGAGGCGCCATGAGCGGGAACTGCCAAAAAGGATAAAGATTTGCCATGATGGCGCCCCAAAATTTTTGGGATAGCGATACCGAAGGATCCGTTGGAGATTACGTCATCATCTCTTCCGAGATTAAAGGGATAAGAAGGCGCCAACAAGAAGTGGTTTGGCGACTTGAGTTTTTCCGCAACAGATGGCGGTTTAAGTACATGGTGCGTAAAAAGAGTGAGATGAATCGCCCCTAACTGCGTGAGGATATTGGCGTGAAAAAATTCAAGTCAATCTGGGGCCTAATGTTGGGGATATTATCTGTTGGGTAACCCGCCCTAGTTGGACCAGGTCACCCAAGCTGGCGACTCATCTCCAAGTGGTTCCGGCCTTGGCCCAGCGAGGCCGGGAGTCGTATGACGATTCAGGACCTTCGGGAGAAGTCCATTGTAGGGAAGATCTCCAAGTCTTGGAAAGATGGCGACTTAGAGATCGGGAGAATCACGATTTATGTAAAGGAAAGGACTCTTGTAAACCCTAAGGACTCGACCTGTATATAAAGGCGAGTCCGAGGGAAGGAGGGGGGAGGTTAGAAATCATCGAGTGCTAGGTCTGGCGAGTTACGCCCCCTTGTAATCGAAACATCATCAATACAAACACCAAGCAGGACGTAGGCCTTTACCTCCTCACGAGGGGCCGAACCTGGGTAAATCTCTGTCTCGCTCCCGCATAACCCCTTTGAGTCGCCACCAAGGTGTGATGGATCCAACACTAAGTCCTTTCACGAGGACATCTGCCATGACAAAACCACGACATTAACCCTCTTAGGTAAGCTACTCTGCTACCTCTACAGCACACAACGGCCGGAATAGGGGACAAACACCGGCGGCGTTACAACTCAAATTTAATTGCGGCCACTCGCGGGGAGGAATAGTGGTTCGAGAGGAACCCATTCCTGGCCCTAGCTCACCGGGAGGAGCACCACACGCACACCTCGACGACCTACGGCGGCGACAGCACAGGAACACGACGGCGGCGCTGCTACGGCTCTAGGAGGGATCTACTCGTAGGGAATCGGGAAGGAGAAGGTGGTTTCTCACCCAGGAGACGTCGGGGAAGCTCCGACGACGTCGTAGCGGGAAGAAGAGGCGGGGCGGCACGACGACCCGCTCTGGCTTGACGGAGCCGCCGCGGAGGGCGCGCCAAAGAGGAGGATCCCCTCTGCTAGCGCCGGGAACAGGAAGGAGGGAGGAGCTCCATGCCTGAGCGTGCCTTGGCCGCCACGGAGAAGATGACGGCGACAAGGAGGGAGGCCTTCTATCCCACAGACAACAGTGCCAGAAATTGACACGTTGACACAGGCTGGGCTTGCATTGGTTTTTCCCTTGAAGAGGAAAGGGTGATTCAGCACAGGAGCAGTAAGTATTTCCCTCAGTTTGAGAACCAAGGTATCGATCCACAAGGAGGGTCTCGTCAAGTCCAGAGTACCCGCGCAAACACAAACAAGCTTGCACCCAACGCTTCAAAGGGGTTGTCAATCCCTTCAAGATTGTTTGCAAAGTGAGATCTGAAGGCGAAAAGTGCAACGAAGTAAAAAGTGTAAGGCTGAAAATATGGTGTGGAGTAGACCCTGGGGGCATAGTGTTCACTAGAGGCTTCTCTCAAAATAGCAAGTGTTACGGTGGGTGAACAAATTACTGTCGAGCAATTGATAGAACCGCGCAAAGTCACGACGATATCTAAGGCAATGATCATACATATAGGCATCACGTACGAGACAAGTAGACCGATACTTTCTGCATCTACTACTATTACTCCACACATCAACCGCTATCCAGCATGCATCTAGTATATTGAGTTCATGACGAATAGAGTAACGCTTTAAGCAAGATGACATGATGTAGAGGGATAATCTCAAACCAATGATTAAAACCCCATCTTTTTACCCTTGATGGCAACAACACGATGCGTGCCTCGCTACCCCTTCTGTCATTGGGTGAGGTCACCGCACGGTATGAACCCAAAACTAAGCACTTCTCCCGTTGCAAGAATCATAGATCTAGTTGGCCAGACAAAACCCACAACTCGAAGAGAATTACAAGGATATGAAATCATGCATAAGAGAGATCAGAAGAAACTCAAATAAGATTCATAGATAATCTGATCATAAATCCACAATTCATCGGATCTCGACAAACACACCGCAAAAGAAGATTACATCAGATAGATCGCCATGAAGATCATGGAGAACTTTGTATTGAAGATCCAAGGGAGAGAAGAAGCCATCTAGTTACTAGCTATGGACCCGTAGGTCTATGGTGAACTACTCATGCATCATCAGAGAGGTCATGGTGTTGATGGAGAAGCCCTCTGTGTCCGAATCCCCCCTCGGACAGGGCACCAGAACGTGCCCCAGACGGGATCTTGCGGAGACAGAAGCTTGCGGTGGAGAAAAAGTACTTTCGATGATCTCCTGCTTTTTTTGGGATTTTTAGGGAATATATAGGCGCAACCCCTAGGTCAGGGGACGCTCAGGGGGCCGACTAGCCTGGATGGCGCGGCCTCCCCCTGGGCGCGGGGCGGGGGCTTGTGGGGCCCCTTGGGCTCCCCTGCCTTGGCTCCTAAGCTCCCCGATCTTCTTCCGTTCCAGAAAAAATGTTTTCGGGGATTTTCTTCCGTTTGGACTCCATTTCAAAATCTCCTCTGAAAGGGGTCAAAAACATGGAAAAAACATCAACTGGCACTTGGCACTGAGTTAATAAGTTTGTCCCAAAAAATAAATAAAAGGCATGCAAAACATCCAAAGTTTGACAAGATAATAGCATGAAACCATAAAAAATTGTAGATACGTTGGAGACGTATCAAGCATCCCCAAGCTTAACTCCTTCTCGTCCTCGAGTAGGGAAGTGATAAAGAATGAATTTTTGATGTGGAATGCTACCTAGCATAGTTGTCCTTTGCAACTTCTTTCCCGTGACATGAATGTTCAGATCCGTAAGATTCAAAACAATAGTTTGCTATTGACATGAAAACAATAATACTTCAAGCAAACTAGCATAGTAATCATGAACTTTCAAAATAACAAGGCTAAAGAAAGTTATCCCAACAAAATCATATAGTCTGGCTATGCTCCATCATCCTCACACAACTAATGTAAATCATGCACAACCCCGGAATTGGCCAAGTAATTGTTTTCGCACTCTTACTTTCTCAAACTTTTTATAACTATCACGCAATACATGAGCGCGAGCCATGGATATAGCAGTATAGGTGGAATAGAGTGTGGTAGTGGTTGTGAGACAAAAAGGAGGAGATGGTCACACTGACTCGGCGTATCAATAGGCTATGGAGATGCCCATTAATAGATATCAATGTGAATGAGTAGGGATTGCCATACAAAGGATGCACTAGAGCTATAAGTATGTGAAAGCTCAAAAGGAAATCTAGTGGGTGTGCATCCAACTTGCTTGCTCATGAAGACCTAGGGCAATTTTGAGGAAGCCCATCATTGGAATATACAAGCCAAATTATAAAATGAAGATTCCCACTAGCATATGGTAGTGACAAAGCAAGAAGCTCTCAATCGTGAAGAACATGGTGCTAACATGAAGCACAAGTGTGGAAAAAGATAGTAGCATTGTCCCTTCTCTCTTTTTCATTTTTTTTCATTTGGGCTCTTAGGCCTCTCTTTTTTTTTCTCTTTTTTTGATTTTGGGCTCTTTGGCCTCTTTTTTTATTTCCTTACATGGGAGAATGCTCTAATAATGATGATCATCACACTTTTATTTACTCACAACTCAAAATGATGATGACTCTATAGGAAATGCCTCCGGCAGTGTACCGGGATGTGCAACGATCTAGCATGGCGTATGACGTTGAAACATCTCGCTAGCTATCTTACGATCATGCAATGGCAATATGAGAGTGACGGCACAAGTCAAGAGACGGAACGGGGGGAGTTGCATGGCAATATATCTCGGAATGGCTATGAAAATGCCATAGTAGGTAGATATGGTGGCTGTTTTGTGGAAGGAATTTGGTGGGTTTGTGCAGCGGCGAGAATTGCGCGGCACTAGAGAGGCTTGCAATGGTGGAAGGTGAAAGTGTATCTATACCATGGGCTCACATTAGTCATGCAGAACTCACATACTTGTTGCGAAAGTTTTTTATTAGTAATCGAAACAAAGTGCTAAACGCATACTCCGAGGGGAAGGGTTGGTAGGTGTAAACCATCGCGCGATCCCGACCTCAACACAAAGGATGACAATCAATAGATCAATTGTGCTCCAACTTCTTAACATAGCGGTTCAGCATACGTGCATGCTACGGGAATCACTAACTCCAACACAAGTATATCTAGATTCACAACACCCTACTAACATAACTCTCAATATTACCGAATCCATGTCTCAAAACTAATTGAGAGGAATCGAAACTTGTCTTTCTACTCAATGCACATGAAGATGGAGGTTTTTGCATCCTCTTTGGGTACCTAGCACATTTGGGACTACTTTCATAGCATAAGCCAACTACCAAATCACGCACCGCCGTGCTCTAAAGATATAAGTGAATCACAAGAGCAAAAGTATCTAGCTCAAAAGATATAAGTGGAGCATAAGAGCAAAAGTATCTAGCTCAAAAGATATAAGTGAAGCACTATGAGCATTCTAGCAAAATCACGATGAGTGCATGTCTCTCTCTCTCAAAAATGTGTGCATCAAGGATGATTGTGACCAAACAAAAATAAAAGACTCCTAAGATACAAGACGCTCCAAGCAAAACACATATCATGTGGTGAATAAAAATATAGCTCCAAGTAATGTTACCTATGGATTGAAGACGAAAGAGGGGATGCCTTCCGAGGGCATCCCCAAGCTTAGGCTTTTTGGTGTCCTTGAATTTGTTTTGGGGTGCCTTGGGCATCCCCAAGCTTGAGCTCTTTCCACTCCTTATCTCTTTGTCCATGAGAACATCACCCAAAACTTGAAAACTTCACAACACAAAACTTAAACAGAAACTTGTGATAACATTAGTATAAGAAAACAAACTACCACTTCTTTTGGTATTGTAGCAAACTTGAATTCCATCTATATTGATGATGGTCTACTGTATTCTCACTTTTCCATGGCTGGTACCCCCCGATACTAACCATAGTTTCATGAAAACAAGCAACCAACTCAACAAAAACAGAATCTGTCAAAAACAGACTAGTCTGTAGCAATCTGTATACTTCATATACTTCTGGTACCTCAACAAATCTGAAAAATTACGACGGCCTAGGAAAAATGCATATCAATCAGCAGCAAAAATAATCAACTCAAAATCTCTTTCTGAATAAAAATGAAAAATCATCTCATGAGCGAAAAGTTTCTGTTTTTTCCAGCAGGATGAAACAACCATTACCAAGACTAGTCATAAAGGCTTTGCTTGGCTCAAACACAAAAGAAACAAAAAAACACAATCACAACAGAATTATGAAAGTGTGGACGCAACAAAACAGAAAGAAAAAGATAAATTCATTGGGTTGCCTCCCAACAAGCGCTATTGTTTAACACCCTTAGCTAGGCATAAAAGCGATAGAATCACGTATCGTCGTCTTTGGTGCTCAAACCATAAGTGGCCCTCATCATGGATTCATAAGGCAATCTTATTTTCTTTCTAGGAAAGTGTTCCATGCCCTTACTTAATGGAAATTGAAATCTAATATTCCCTTCCTTCATATCAATGATAGCACCGATAGTCCTTAGGAAAGGTCTACCAAGAATAATAGGGCATGTTGGATTGCAATCAATGTCAAGCACAATGAAATCCACGGGTACATAGTTCCTATTTGCAATAATAAGAACATCATTGATCCTTCCCATGGGTTTCTTGAGAGTAGAATGAGCAAGATGCAAATTAAGAGAACACTCTTCAATCTCATTAAAACCCAGAGCATCACATAAAGACTTTGGAATCACGGAAACACTAGCACCCAAATCACACAAAGCATTGCACTCATAGTTTTTGATTTTGATTTTGATGGTAGGTTCACACTCATCATGAAGCTTTCTAGGGATAGAGACTTCCAATTCAAGTTTCTCTTCAAGAGATTTTATCATAGCTTCGACGATATGATCGGTAAAAGCTTTGTTTTGGCTATAAGCGTGTGGAGAGTTCAACATGGATTGCATCAAAGAAATGCATTCAATCAAGGAGCAACTATCATAATTGAATTCCTTGAAATCCACGGTAGTAATTTTATTACTACTTAAAGTTTTAACATCTTCTACTCCACTTTTAATGCTTTTAGCATCAAGATAGATGGATTTCGAATCATTGGGGCACTTTTCAACCAAAGTGGATTCATATCCAGCCCCATAATCATTAGGTTTGACAAAAAAAACAAAGATTCAATGGGAGTCACACCAAGCACTTTAAGATCTTCTTGATTCTCATCACGAGTTTCGGGTATAGCAGCTATTTTATTGACTAAAGTAGCTTGCTTATCAGAAATCTGGCCCACTAGCTTTTCAAGACGATTAAACTAAGAATTCAGTGCAATGAATTCTTTGGCCATATCATCAACTTCTCTACTCATAAAAGCCAGAAAATAATTTTGCTCCTTCAACTCTCTACGGAAGTAACTATTATATTCAAACTGTGTAGACATGAAGCCTTTAACACTAGTTTCAATCTCTTCTAACTTCGCAAAGTGAGCATCAAAATCCCTTAGTGGGGCCATTCGGGCTTTAGCACGCAAGCAAGCACACAAGCAAACAAAGAGCAGGCGAGAAAAAAGGGCGAAGGAAAAAGGCAAATTGGTGAAGTGGGGGAGAGGAAAACGAGAGGCAACTAGCAAACAAAGTAAATGCAAGAGATGAGTTTGCGACACCTCCTTGGATGAGTTCTTGACTTGATCTCCCCCCCGGTGATGACCCACAAGTATAGGGGATCAATCGTAGTCCTTTCGATAAGTAAGAGTGTCGAACTCAACGAGGAGCAGAAGGATCTGACAAGTGGTTTTCAGCAAGGAAATATCTGCAAGCACTGAAATTGTCGGTAACAAGTGATTGTGTGGTGAGATGAATCGTAGCAAGCAACAAGTAACAAAAGTAGCAATGGTGCAGCAAAGTGGCCCAATCCCTTTTGTAGCAAGGGACAAGCCTGGACAAAGTCTTATAGGAGGAAAAACACTCCCGAGGACACACGGGAATTTCTGTCATGCTAGTTTCATCATGTTCATATGATTCGCGTTCGTTACTTTGATAGTTTGATATGTGGGTGGACCGACGCTTGGGTACTGCCCTTACTTGGACAAGCATCCCACTTATTATTAACCCCCCTCGCAAGCATCCGCAACTATGAAAGAAGAATTAAGACAAAGTCTAACCATAACATTAAACTAGTGGATCCAAATCAGCCCATTACGAAGCAACACATAAACTAGGGTTTAAGCTTCTGTCACTCTAGCAACCCATCATCTACTTACTACTTCCCAATGCCTTCCTCTAGGCCCAAATAATGGTGAAGTGTTATGTAGTCGACGTTCACATAACACCACTAGAGGAAAAACAACATACAACATATCAAAATACCGAACGAATACCAAATTCGCATGACTTATCCCATGTCTTGAGGAACAAAAGTAACTACTCACAAAGCATAATCATACTCATGATCAGAGATGTAATGAGTATCGTCAAGGATCTGAACATAAACTCTTCCACCAAATAATCCAACTAGCATCAACTACAAAGAGTAATCAACACCACTAGCAACCTTACAAGTACCAATCGGAGTCGCGAGATGGAGATTGGTTACAAGAGACGAACTAGGGTTTGGAGATGAGATGGTGCTGATGAAGATGTTGATGGTGACGAGTCCCCTCCGATGAGAGGAGTGTTGGTGATGAGGATGGCGACAATTTCCCCCTCTGGGAGGGAAGTTTCCCTGGCAGGATCGTCGTGTCGGAGCTCTAGATTGGTTCTGCTCAAGTTCCGCCTCGTGGCGGCGGCGAAACTACGAAAAAGCTCCTCCTTGATTTTTCCTGGACGAAACCCTCCATATAACAAAAGAGGGGGGCAAGTGGGCCAGCAGGGTGCCCACAAGCCCCCAAGGCGCGGCCTGGGGGGTGGCCGCGTCGTGCAGGCTTGTGGCCACCCCCTGGCGCCCCACTGGCGCTTCTTCGGCCCAGTATTTTTGATAAACTGGGAAAAAAACCCGTTGATTTTCACGGCGTTTGGAGTTGCGCAGAATAGGTATCTCAATTTTTCTCCACTTTCAGGCCAGAATTCCAGTTGCCGGTATTCTCCCTCTTCTTGTAAACCTTGCAAAATAAGAGAGAAAAGGCATAAGAATAGTACCGTGAAGTGAAATAACAGCCAAAGAAGCGATAAATATCAACATGAAAACATGATGCAAAATGGACGTATCAACTCCCCCAAGCTTAGACCTCGCTTGTCCTCAAGCAAAAACCTAGCTCAATAAATATGTCCACATGTTTAGGGAGAGAGGTGTCGAAAAAACAAGATACGAACATGCATGCATCATGATCAAGATCAGAACAGCAATACCAACATATAATCTCTCATGCTAAAGTGATAATTCCTTCACAAAGTAAAGCATGGATCAAGAACCTTACCGAGAAGTAACAACCGATAGCCTTTAGTCATTGAAGCAATTGCAATTTATCACAACATTAGAAAGAGTCAAATAAGAGCTTGTAAAGGAAATCCACATACTCAATCATTCTTTCGTTCTCTACAATTGCTACAACTCACGTGGTACTCATGAGATCAAAGTTTCAGCTGGACACTGAGAAAGATAGGGGCTTATAGTATTGCCTCCCAACCGCTTACCTCAAGGGTAATGTCAACAATAATAATTCATGAATTCCTACCTCCAAGTTGACATATGAATATAGATCTTTCCCAAGCATATGATGGTAGCCAAGACAAATGCAAAATAAGGAATTGGTGAAGATCACCATGACTCTTTCAGGGACAAAAAGTAAAGGTACAAGATAGGCCCTTCGCACAGGGAAGCAGAGGTTGTCATGCGCTTTTGAGGTTTGGATGCATGTCCTCTTAGTGCGGAGGAACGTCACTTTATATTGCCTCCTGTGATAAAGAACTTTATTATGCAGTCTGTCGCTTTTATGTCTTCCTCATCACAGGTTCGTATAAAGCTTATTTTCCACACACTAATAGATCATACATATTAGAGAGCAATTTTTATTGCTTGCACCGATGACAACTTAGTTGAGGGATCTTATTCAATCCATAGGTAGGTATGGTGGACACTCATAGCAAAATTGGTTTGGAGGTTTATGGATGCACAAGTAGTATCTCTACTTAGTGCGGGAGTTTTGGCTAATATGAGGTGGAAGCAATCATCACATGCTAAGGGATCTCTAATCATATAAATTGTTCAGAGCCAAGCAAACACAATTCATTACGTTGTCTTCCTTGTCCAACATCTACTTCTAGGCATGCAATAGTTTGGTGAGTGTTCACAATCATAGATGGTGTCAGAGATGATATATTTATATGGGAACCTCTCCTTCCTTATCACTTCCTATTAATTGCAACAATGACCAAGGTCTACGTTTGCCTACCCTCAACAAGTTTCAATCCTCATTCTTTTTATATGTGAAGCCATCACTTCCCATAAGATCATTACATGATCTTTCATGCTTTTGTTCTATTCTCAGTCTTTTGATCATGTCAAGAGGCAAAGCCCTTCAACTAAGACACTCTTCATTATGTGGCTCGCGAGCAAGAATACATCGGGGGTGACACAAAGCAAAACTCAAGACTAAAACACT
Organism: Hordeum vulgare subsp. vulgare; assembly: GCF_904849725.1. NCBI lineage: Eukaryota > Viridiplantae > Streptophyta > Magnoliopsida > Poales > Poaceae > Hordeum > Hordeum vulgare. The sequence continues at coordinate 443,524,771 of NC_058518.1, read as the reverse complement.
AAGACTTTTAAACTACTAGAGAAAAAGAAAACTGAAAGGGAACAGACTAAAACAAAGGTAAAGGCAAAAGATGTGATGGTGATACGACACCGGGGCAACTCCCCCAGGCTTGGCACAAGCCAAGGGGATTGCCCATGCCAATGCTCAGTTGTCTTCCTTTCGTGGTGATGGTGGTGGAGTTGTTGCAACATGAGATTGATCCTCCGTCTTCCAGGGCATAGGTGCTCCACCATGGAAAGATGAACGAGTCTCCGGAATCCTCAAATCTGCAGCCAACCTTATTGATTTAAATCTATACTCATACTCACAGTTTTGGTTCTGCACGTCATAGATCTGGCCCTGGAGTTGATCAACCCTGTCATAGAGCCTGGAGAGGTGCTTCCCAATGTCATTGGCATCAATCATGTGCTTGTTGGTGAACTCCGTGATCATCATGTGGTTGGCGTTGAGTATACGCTCCACCATCCCTTGGCACTTGAAGAGTTGTTGCTCCATTGCTTCGAGCCTCGTCTCCACGCTTCCGGTCTTCTTAGGCCCCTCAACATCACAGATGTGCAACATCCCCTCACCCATCTCGATAGATTGAGGGTGTTGCAGCACTTCCGTGAGGTAGGGATCGATGACCTTCTCGCAGATCTTGTCCTTCGGAGCTTTCGGGGAAGTCATGGCGATCTAGATCTGCAACAGAAATAGGCTCGAAATGAAAAACACAGGAAATCTGCGTGATGCAGGGGTCAGACCAAACAGAAGTATATATAATGATTTTTTCCAGACCAGAAGGAGTACCCTGCACGAAAACGGAGTTCGGGAGGAGCACGAGGTGGCCATAAGCCCTCACGGCGCGGCCATGGGGTGGGCCCGCGCCGTGCAGGCTTGTCGCCTCCTCGCTCACTTTTCGGACTACTTCCAATTTTTGTATTTTTTCAAAGATTCCAAAATGGAGAAAATTTCCAATTGGAAAAGTTTTGGACTCTGTTTTCTTACCGAATCACATACCTCTTCGTTTTCGGAGTCTAAAACAGGCTCATAAATATCCCTTTGGTATTCTTCCGGAGTTATGGTATTGATGATATTGCTTTCAACATTTATGGGAGTACTTGAAATATAATGCTTGATTCTGTGCCCATTTACCACTCTCGGACAATTACCTTGTGTGTTGTTGATCTTGATAGCACCGGAACGATATACTTCCTCAACAACATAGGGACCTTCCCATTTAGAGAGAAGCTTGCCTGCAAAGAATCTTAAACAAGAGTTATATAGCAAGACATAATCACCTACATTGAACTCATGCTTTTGTATCCTCTTATCATGCCACCTCTTAACCTTCTCTTTGAATAGCTTGGCATTCTCATATGCCTGAGTTATCCACTCATCAAGCGAGCTAATATCAAATAACCTCTTCTCACCGGTGATGTTTCAAAAGGATCCCCGGCAATGGCGCATGAATGCTTCTCATGTCCGTTATGCTGCTGCACAAAAGACCTTCCAGTGGCGCCAGAAATGGGCACGTTGACGACACCAGGAATCCTTCTGCGTTGGTGTTCCCTCGAAGCGGAGAGGATGATGTAGCACATCGTAGGTAAGTATTTCCCTCAGTTTGAGAACCAAGGTATCAATCCGGCGGAGGAGTATCTCAAGATCCTGCACAAACACAAAATCTTGCACCCAACGCTATGAAGGGGTTGTCAATCCCTTATAGATTGTTTGCCAAGTGAGAACTGAAAGCAACAAAGTAACAAAGCAAAGTAAAAGCGGAGTTGTAAACGATGGATGTGAATAGACCTGGGGGCCGTAGTGTTTACTAGTGGCTTCTCTCATGAAAGCAAGTAGACGGTGGGTGAAAAAATTACCGTCGAGCAATTGATAGAACTATGCACAGTCTAGACGATATCTATGCAATGATTATTTCTATAGGCATCACGTCCGAAACAAGTAGACCGATACCTTATGCATCTACTACTATTACTCCACACGTCGACCGCTATCCAGCATGCATATAGTGTATTAAGTCCATAAGAACAGAGTAACGCCTTAAGCAAGATGACATGATGTAGAGGGATAATCTCAAACCAATGATAAAACCCCCATCTTTTTACCCTTGATGGCAACTGCTTGATGTGTGCCTTGCTGCCCCTACTGTCACTGGGAAAGGTCACCACATGGCAGAACCCAAAACCAAGCACTTCTCCCATTGCAAGAATCATAGATCTAGTTGGCCAAACAAAACCCAAGTCTCGGAGAGACTTACAAGGATATCAAATCATGCATATACGAAATCAGCAAAGACTCAAATATATATCATAGATAATCTGATCACAAGTCCACAATTCATCGGATCTCGACAGACACACCGCCAAAGAAGATTGCATCGGATAGATCTCCATGAAGATCATGGAGAACTTCGTATTGAAGATCCAAGAGAGAGAAGAAGCCATCTAGCTACTATCTACGGACTCGTAGGTCTGAAGTGAACTACTCACGAGTCATTGGAAGGGCGATGATGTTGATGAAGAAGCCCTCCAACTCCAAAGTCCCCTCCGGCAAGGCTCCGGGAAGGGTCTCCAGATGAGATCTCGCAGAAACGGAAGCTTGCGGCGGCGGAAAACTATTTTTGAGGCTCTCCTAATTTTTTGCGGAATATTTGGGAATTCATAGGCCAAAAACCTAGGTCAGGGGGCGGCCAGGAAGGCCACAAGCCTGCCCACCGCCGCCTCCCCGTGGTGGCGGAGTGGGAGCTTCTGGGCTCCGTGGAGCCCACCTGGCTTGTCCCAAAAGCCCCCTGGACTTCTTTCGTTCGGGAAAAAAATCATTTCAGGGTTTTTCTTCCGTTTGGACTCCGTTCCAAAATCAGATCTGAAAAGAGTCAAAAACACGGAAAAAACAGGAACTGGCACTTGGCACTGAATTAATAAGTTAGTCCCAAAAAGATATAAAAAGGTACATAAAACATACAAAGAAGGCAAGATAATAGCGTGAAACCATAAAAAATTATAGATACGTTTGAGACGTATCAAGCATCCCCAAGCTTAACTCCTGCTCGTCCTTGAGTAGGGAAGTGATAAGAATGAATTTTTGATGCTTTCATGCTTCCTAGCATAGGTGTTCTTGGTAATTCCTCTTATGTGACGTGAATGTTCAGATCCATTAGATTCAAAACAATAGTTTGCTATTGACGTGGAAACAATAATAATTCAAGCAAACTAGCAAAGTAATCATGAACTTTCAAAATAACAAGGCCAAAAGAAAGTTATCCGTGCAAAAGCATATAGTCTGGCTATGCTCTATCATCATTGCACAACTAATTTAAATCATGCACAACCCCGGTATTGGCCAAGTAATTGTTTCACACCTTTACTTTCTCAAACATTTTCAACTCTCACGAAATACATGAGCGGGAGCCATGGTTATAGCACTATAGATGGTGTGGAATGTGGTGGAGGTTGCGAGACAAAAAGGAGAAGATAGTCACATTAACTAGGCATATCAATGAGCTGTGGAGATGCTCATCAATAGATATCAATGTGAATGAGTAGGGATTGCCATACAAATGATGCACTAGAGCTACAAGTATGTGAAAGCTCTTAAAGAAAACTAGTGGGTGTGCATCCAACTTGCTTGCTCACGAAGACCTAAGTCAATTTTGAGGAAGCCTATCATTGGAATATACAAGCCAAGTTATATAATGAAAATTTCCCACTAGCTATATGGGGGTGACAAAACGAGAGACTCTCCATCATGAAGATCATGGTGCTTAATATGCACAAGTGTGGAAAAAGTGGTAGCATTGTCCCTTCTCTCTTTTTCTCTCATTTATTTTTATTTTTATTTTTATTTTGGTGGGCTCTTTGGCCTCTTTTTTTATGGGCTTCTTTGTCCTCTTTTATTTCCTCACATGGGACAATGCTCCAATAATGATGATCATCACACTTTCAACTCAAAACTTAGAGCAACTATGACTCTATATGGAATGCCTTCGGTAGTGTACCGTGGCAATGATCTAGCATGGCATAGACATCAATGGAAACATCATGCTAGCTATCTTACGATCGTGCAAAGGCAATGTAGACGTGGTGGCACATGTCATGGTGGTAGTTTGATGGAAATATATCTCGGAATGACTTTGAAAAAGCCATAATAGGTAGGTATGGTGGCTATTTTGAGGGAGGCTAATGGTGGGTTTTGTGCACCGGCGAAAGTTGCGCGGCACTAAGAAGATAGTGATGGTGGAAGGTGAAAGTGCATCTAAACCATGGACTCAACATTAGTCATGAAGAACTCATATACTTGTTGCAAAAGTTTTATTAGTAATCGAAACAAATCATTCAACGCATACTCCTAGGGGAAGGGTTGGTAGGTATAAACCATCGCGCGATCCCGACCGCCACACAAAGGATGACAATCAAAAGACTAATCATGCTCAGATTTCATCACATAGCGGTTCACCATACGTGCATGCTACAGGAATCACTAACTTCAATACAAGTATTTCTAGATCCAAAATACCTTACTAGCATGACTTTAATATTACCATAACCACAACTCAAAACTAATTGAGATGAATCAAACTTCTCTAACTATTCAATGCACATGAAGGTGGAAGTTTTTGTACCCCTTTGGATAACTACACCTTTTGAGACTACTTCAAAGCATAGACCAACTACCAAGCCATGCACCGCTGCGCTCTAAAAGATATAAGTGAAGCACATAGAGCAAAAGTATCTAGCTCAAAAGATATAAGTGAAGCACATGTGAGCTGAATTGTCTACCAAAAGATATAAGTGAAGCTCGACAAAATCACGGTGTGTGCATGCTCTCTCTAGGTATGCAATAAGGATGATTATGACACAACAAAAATAAAAGACTCCTACGATACAAGATGCTCCAAGCAAAAACACATAACATGTGGCGAATAAAAATATAGCCCCAAGTAACGTTACCGATGGATTGAAGACGAGAGAGGGGATGCCTTCCCGGGGCATCCCCAAGCTTAGGCTTTTACGGCATCCTTGAATCTCTTGGGGTGCCTTGGGCATCCACAAGATTGAGCTCTTGCCACTCTTTATCTTTTTGTCCATAAGAACTTCACCCAAAACTTGAAAACTTCACAACACGAAACTTAAACAGAAACTCGTGATAACATTAGTACAGGAAAGCAAACCACCACTTCCTTAGGTACTGTAGCAAACTTAAATTCTACTTGTGCTGATGTTGGGTTACTGTACTTTTAATCTTCCATGGCTAATACCCTCCTATACTATCCATAGTTTCATCAAAATAAGCAACCAACACAACAAAAACAGAATCTGTTAACAACAGACCAGTCTATAGCAATCCGTATGTTTCGTATACCTCTGGTACTTCAAAAATTCTGAAAAATTACGACAGTCTGAAGAATTTGCGTAGAAATCAGAAGCAAAAAGAATCAACTCAAAATCTCTTACAGAAAAACTTGAAAATTCTTTTCATGAGCAGAAAGTTTCTGTCTTTCCCAGCATGACCAAACGATCATCCTCAAGACTAATCATAACGGCTTTGCTTGGCACAAACGCAAAAAGAAACACAAAAAACACAATCATAAAAGAATTATGAAAGTGTGGAAAACACAAAATAGAAATAACAAGGATATATTCGTTGGGTTGCCTCCCAACAAGCGCTTTTGTTTAACGCCTTTAGCTAGGCGAAAGTGATGGAATCATGTATAGTCATCTTTGGTATTCAAACCATAGGTAGCCCTCATCATAGATTCATAAGGCAATCTTATTTTATTTCTTGGAAAGTGCTCCATGCCATTCTTTAAAGGAAATTGAAATCTAATATTCCCTTCCTTCATATCGATGATAGCACCAATAGTCCTTAGGAAAGGTCTACCAAGAATAATGGGACATGAAGGATTGCAATCTATGTCAAGTACAATGAAATCCACGGGTACATAGTTCTTATTTGAAACAATAAGAACATCATCGATGCTTACCATGGGTTTCTTGACAATAGAATCCGCAAGATGCAAATTAATAGAACACTCTTCAATCTCATGAAAACCAAGAATATCACATAAAGACTTTGGAATCGCGGAAACACTAGCACCCAAATCACACAAAGCATTGCACTCATAGTTTTTGATCTTGATTTTGATAGTAGGTTCCCACTCATCATGAATTTTTCTAGGTATAGAGACTTCTAGTTCGAGCTTCTCTTCAAGAGATTTCATCATAGCATCTACAATATGTGCGGTAAAGGCTTTGCTTTGGCTATAAGCATGTGGAGAGTTTGCAATGGATTGAATCAAAGAAATGCATTCAAACAAGGAGCAATTATCATAATTGAATTCCTTGAAATCCAAAGTGGGAGTTTCATTACTACCCAAAATTTTGACTTCTTCTACTCCACTCTCCACACCTTTATCATTAAGATAGGTGGACTCCGAATCATCGGAGCGTTTTTCAACCAAAGTGGATTCATATCCAGCCCCTCCATAAGTAGGTTTGACACGCGAAAACAAAGATTCAAGACGAGACACACCAAGCACTTTAAGATCTTCGTGATTTGCATCACTAGAACGAACCCTTTTAAACCGTTAATGTCTAGCGCAAATTTGGCGGTTCTTTCTTTGCTCTCATTCATGGAGATACACATAGCTTTCAAAGTTTCATCCAAGTTGATCTTGGGAGGAGCGCATCTAACTATCAAAGCATCAATATCACAAGACATCCTATCAACGCTCTTAGCCAAATCGTCTATTTTGAGTAGTTTTTCCTCTATGGACGCATTGAAAATCTTTTGAGAGTTGATGAACTCTTTGATATTACTCTCTAGATCAGAGGGTAATTTGTTGTGATTTCCATAAGTGTTGCCATAGGAATTGCTATAATTGTTAGAGGAGTTACTAGGAAAAGGCCTAGGAACATAGTCTCCTCTAAAAGTATTGTTGTTGCCAAAATTGTTCCTACAAACAAAATTCACGTCCAAACTAGCATTGCTACTCTCAATCAAAGAAGATAGTGGCATGTCATTAGGATCTATGGTAGCGTTTCTACTAGCAACCAAATTCATCAACTCATCCATCTTAGCACTAAGCGAGTTAATCTCTTCTATAGCGTGCACCTTTTTGCTAGCATGCGACCTTTCAGTGTGCCACGGAGAGTAGTTGGTCATGATATTGTCTAGGAGTTTTGTAGCGTATCCTAACGTGATTTCCATGAACGTTCCACCCGAGGCGGAGTCCAAGATATTGCGAGAAGCAAAATTCAAGCCAGCATAAAAGATTTGTATAATCATCCATAAACTCAAGCCATGAGCGGGACAATTTCTAATCATAAGCTTCATCCTCTCCCAAGATTGTGCAACATGTTCATGATCAAGTTGCCTGAAATTCATGATATCGTTACGTAAGGAGATGATCTTAGCTGGCGGAAAATACTTGGATATGTAAGCATCTTTGCACCTATCCCAAGAATCGATACTATTTTTAGGCAAAGAAGAAAACCAAGTTTTTGCGCGATCTCGCAACGAGAAAGGAAAAAGTTTAAACTTAATCACGCCATTATCCACATCTCTTTTCTTTTGCATATCGCAAAGCTCAATGAAGGTATTGTGATGGGATGCGACATCTTCACTAGGAAGGCCAGAGAATTTCTCTTTCATACCAAGATTCAGCAAAGCTGTGTTGATTTCATACGATTCCGCACTAGTGGCGGGAGCAATCGGAGTACTAATAAAATCATTATTATTAGTGCTCGAGAAGTCGCAAAGTTTGGTATTTTCAGACGTGATGTCTTCAACAAACAAACAAGCACACAAGCAAGCAAGAATCCGGCAAAGGACAACGACAAGGGCAAGAGAAAACGGCGAAGGAGAAAGGCGAATGAAAATGGCAAATGTGAAGTGGGGGAGAGGAAAACGAGAGGCAACTGGCAACAAAAGTAAATGCAAGAGAGGAGTTTGTGAGACCTACTTGGATAGATCTTGATTTCTCCTGCTCGGCAACGGCGCCAGAAATACTTCTGATGTTTCAAAAGGATCCCTGGCAATGGCACAGGAATGCTTCTGATGTCCGTTATGCTGCTGCACAAAAGACCTTCCAGTGGCGCCAGAAATGGGCACGTTGACGACACCAGGAATCCTTCTGCGTTGGTGTTCCCTCTAAGCGGAGAGGATGATGTAGCACAGCGGAGGTAAGTATTTCGCTCATTTTGAGAACCAAGGTATCAATCCGGCAGAGGAGTATCTCAAGATCCTGCACAAACACAAAATCTTGCACCCAACGCTATGAAGGGGTTGTCAATCCCTTATAGATTGTTTGCCAAGTGAGAACTGAAAGCAACAAAGTAACAAAGCAAAGTAAAAGCAGAGTTGTAAACGATGGATGTGAATAGACCCGGGGGCCGTAGTGTTTACTAGTGGCTTCTCTCATGAAAGCAAGTAGACGGCGGGTGAACAAATTACTGTCGAGCAATTGGTAGAACTGTGCAGAGTCGTGACGATATCTATGCAATGATTATTTCTATAGGCATCACGTCCGAAACAAGTAGACCGATACTTTCTACATCTACTACTATTACTCCACACGTCGACCGCTATCCAGCATGCATCTAGTGTATTAAGTCCATAAGAACAGAGTAACGCCTTAAGCAAGATGACATGATGTAGAGGGATAATCTCAAACCAATGATAAAACCCCCATCTTTTTACCCTTGATGGCAACTGCTTGATGTGTGCCTTGCTGCCCCTATAGTCACTGGGAAAGGTCACCACATGGCAGAACCCAAAACCAAGCACTTCTCCCATTGCAAGAATCATAGATCTAGTTGGCCAAACAAAACCCAAGACTCGAAGAGACTTACAAGGATATCAAATCATGCATATAAGAAATCAGCCAAGACTCAAATATATATCATAGATAATCTGATAACAAGTCCGCAATTCATCGGATCTCGACAAACACACCACCAAAGAAGATTACATCGGATAGATCTCCATGAAGATCATGGAGAACTTTGTATTGAAGATCCAAGAGAGAGAAGCCATCTAGCTACTAACTACGGACCCGTAGGTCTGAAGTGAACTGCTCACGAGTTACTGGAAGGGCGATGATGATGATGAAGAAGCCCTCCAATTCCAAAGTCCCCTCCGGCAGGGCGCCGGGAAGGGTCTCCAGATGAGATCTCACGGAAACGGAAAAGTATTTTCGAGGCTCTCCTGATTTTTTGCGGAATATTTGGGAATTTATAGGCCAAAAACATAGGCCAGGGGGCGGCTAGGGAGGCCACAAGCCTGCCCACCGCCGCCTCCCCCTGGTAGCGGAGTGGGGGCTTGTGGGCTCCCTGGAGCCCACCTGGCTTGGACCAAAAGCCCCCTGGACTTCTTCCATTCGGGAAAAAATCATTTCGGGGTTTTTCTTCCGTTTGGACTCCATTCCAAAATCAGATCTGAAAAGAGTCAAAAACACGGAAAAAACAGGAACTAGCACTTGGCACTGGATTAATAAGTTAGTCCCAAAAAGATATAAAAGGTACATAAAACATACAAAGAAGGCAAGATAACAACGTGAAACCATCAAAAATTATAGATACGTTTGAGACGTATCAACCGACAAGTTTGAAATCGAAGTTGAGCTCTTTGATTGCCCAATAAGCTTTATGCTCAAGCTCAAGAGGTAAGTGACATGCTTTCCCATACACCATTTTGTACGGAGACATGCCCATGGGATTCTTATAGGCAGTTTTATAAGCCCACAGTGCATCATCGAGCTTCTTAGACCAATTCTTTCTAGACCTGTTGACAGTCTTTTGTAGAATCAGTTTAAGTTCTCTATTACTTAGCTCTACATGACCACTGGACTGAGGGTGACAGGGAGACGCAATTCTATGGTTGACATCGTACTTAGCAAGCGTTTTACGGAAAGCACCATGAATGAAGTGTGAACCACCGTCGGTCATTAGATATATAGGGACTCCAAATCTAGGGAAGATAACTTCTTTAAGCATCCTGATAGAGGTGTTGTGATCAGCACTACTAGTGGGGATAGCTTCTACCCACTTAGTGACGTAATCAACAACAACTAGGATATGAGTATACTCGTTGGATTTTGGAAAAGGTCCCATATAATCAAATCCCCAGACATCAAATGGTTCAATGACAAGTGTATAGTTCACAGGCATTTCCTGACGTTTGCTAATATTACCTATTCTTTGACATTCGTCACAAGACAAGACAAACTTACGGGCATCCTTGAAGAGAGTGGGCCAATAGAAACCTGATTGCAATACCTTGTGTGCAGTTCTATCTCCCGCATGGTGTCCTCCGTAGGCCTCGGAGTGACACTTCTGTAGGAATTGTCCATGTTCATGTTCAGGTACACAATGTCTAATAACACTATCTACTCCTTCCTTATAAAGGTGAGGATCATCCCAAAAGTAATGTCTCAAGTCAAAGAAGAATTTCTTCTTTTGTTGGTACGTGAAACTAGGTGGTATATATTTGGCAACGATATAGTTTGCATAATCAGCATACCACGGTGCACTACGTGAAGCATTGATGACATTCAATTGCTCATCGGGAAAGCTATCATCAATAGGTTGTGGGTCATCAAGGACGTTCTCCAACCTAGACAAGTTATCTGCTACGGGGTTATCAACACCCTTTCTGTTGACAACGTGCAAATCAAATTCTTGTAGCAAGAGAACCCATCTGATAAGTCTAGGTTTAGCGTCTTTCTTCTCCATGAGGTACTTAATAGCAGCATGATCAGTGTGAATAGTGACTTTGGAATCAACTATGTAAGACCTGAACTTTTCACTTGCAAACATGACTGCTAAAAATTCCTTCTCCGTAGTAGCATAGTTTCTCTAGGCATTGTCTAGAGTTTTACTAGCATAGTGAATAACATTCAACTTTTCATCGACTCTTTGCCCTAGGGCAACACCAAAAACATAATCACTAGCGTCACACATGATCTCAAAATGTAAGTTCCAGTCAGGTGGTTGAACAATAGGTGCATTTATCAAAGCCCTCTTAAGTATTTCGAAGGCTTCCTCACAATCATCGTAAAAAACAAAAGGAATATCCTTTTGCAAGAGATTGGTAAGAGGCCTAGAAATATTAGAGAAGTCTTTAATGAACCTTCTATAGAAACCAGCATGACCAAGGAAGCTTCTTATCCCTTTGATATCTATGGGGTATGGCATTTTCTCGATTGCATCAACCTTAGCCTTATCGACTTCAATACCTCTTTCAGAAATTTTATGTCCTAAGACAATGCCTTCATTAACCATAAAGTGGCACTTCTCCCAATTCAAGACAATATTGGTGTCTTTACATCTTTGTAAGACTCGATCAAGGTTGTTGAGGCAATCATCAAACGAAGACCCGTAAATGGAGAAGTCATCCATGAAAACCTCAACAATCTTTTCACAAAAGTCAGAGAATATAGCCATCATACATCTTTGAAAGGTGGCAGGTGCATTGCATAAGCCAAAAGGCATACGTCTATAAGCAAAGGTACCGAAAGGGCAGGTGAAAGTGGTCTTCTCCTGATCAGATTGTGCAACTGGTATTTGGGAGAAACCAGAATAACCGTCTAGAAAGCAGAAGTGTGTGTGTTTGGACAGCCTTTCTAGCATTTGGTCGATAAAAGGCAAAGGGTAATGATCTTTCCTAGTGGCTTTATTCAATTTCCTAAAGTCGATCACCATCCTATAGCCAGTGATAATCCTGTGTGGGATCAATTCATCCTTATCATGGGGGACAACGGTAATGCCTACCTTCTTAGGAACGCAATGCACCGGACTCACCCAATGGCTATGAGCAACAAGATAAATGATACCTGCTTCCAGGAGCTTTAGTATTTCTTTTCTTACTACCTCTCTCATCTTAGGATTCAATCTCCTTTGATGATCAGCAACTGGTTTGAAGTCAGGATTAGTTTTAATCTTGTGCTGGCATAGGGTAGGACTAATGCCCTTAAGATCATCAAGAGTATATCCAATAGCAGCATGGTGCTTCCTCAGAGATTTTAGTAACTTCTTTTCTTCATGCTCCGAGAGAATAACACTAATAATAACATGATATATCTCTTTTTCATCAAGGTAGGCATACTTAAGAGTATGAGGCAACTGTTTAAGCTCGAACACATGATCACCCTTTGGTGGGGGTGGATCCCCAAGCAGTTCAACAGGCAAGTTATTCTTAAGGATAGGATATTGTTCTAAGACAGCTCTATCTATCGCATCCCTTTCATCGATATGCACATCATTTTCATGCTCAAGCAAACATTGCTCTAAGGGCTCAGTAGGAGGCACGCCAATAGAGGCTAAGGCAATAGTTTCATCCCTACTAGGCAACTCCTTTTCATGAGGTTGTCTACCAAACTTAGAGAAATTGAACTCATGTGACACACCTTCAAAGCCAACAGTGACATTTTTCTTCACACAATCAAGATGAGCATTGACAGTATTGAGAAAAGGTCTACCAAATATGATGGGACAAAAGCTATCTTGTGCGGTAGCAAGAACGAGGAAATCATCAGGATACTTTGTTTTACCATACAAGACTTCAACATCCCTAATAATTCCCACAGGGCAGATAGTATCTCTATTGGCAAGCTGAATAGTGACATCAATAGGCTCTATCTCAACAGGTGCAATCTCATCTTTGATTTCATCATATAAGGATTGAGGTATTGCACTAACACTAGCACCCACATCACATAAGCCATGATAACAATGATCTCCTATCTTAACAGAAAGCACATGCATGCCAACAACAGGCCTATGTTTTTCTCTAGCGTGAGGTTTAGCAATTCTAGCAGCATCTTCACACAAGTGAATATTACGTCCCTCAACTTCTTCACACAGAAGATCTTTGATAATAGCAATGCTAGGTTCAACTCAAATTTGCTCAGGGGGTGTAGGTGTTCTAATGTAGCCTCTACGTATCACAGTTGAAGCTTTAGAATGATCCTTTATCCTAACAGGGAAAGGTGGTTTCTCAATGTAAGCACTGGGAACAACAGGATCATTATAGGCAATGACTTTCTCTTCAACTGGAGTGGGTTTAACTACATTGACTTCTAAAGGAGGATGATATTTAAACCACTTCTCTTTGGGGAGATCAATATGAGAAGCAAAGGATTCACACAATGAAGCTACTATCTCAGAGTCAAGTCCATACTTAGCGCTAAAATCACTAAAGGTATTTGTCTCAACAAAGGATTTAACGCAATCAAACGTGAAATTCATATCTGACTCCTTACCTTCTTCAAGCTCCCAATCTTCAGAGTTGCGTTTAATTCTCTCCAATAAATTCCATTTGAAGTCAATATCTCTCTTCATAAAAGAACCGGTACAAGAAATGTCAAGCATGGTGCGATCATCATGAGAAAACCGAGCATAGAAGTTCTGAATGATAATTTGTCTCGAGAGCTCATGATCGGGGCATGAATGTAACATTGATTTAAGCCTCCCCCAAGCTTGAGCGATGCTTTCTCTGTCACGAGGCCAAAAATTGTAAATATAATTTCGGTCACGATCTACTAAATGCATAGGATAAAACTTTTGATGAAATTCCAATTTCAACCGATTGTAGTCCCATGATGCAGTGTCATCACATAGCCTATACCATGTCAACGCCTTATACTTCAAAGATAAAGGAAATACCTTCTTCTTGACCTCATCCTCGGGCACACCTGCAAGCTTAAATAAACCACAAACTTTATCTACATAGATTAGATGCAAGTCTGGATGTGATGTTCCATCTCCTGTAAAAGGATTAGCCATCAGTTTCTCAAGCATACCCGAAGGAAATTCAAAGCAAATACTTTCAGTAGGTGCAGAAGGTTGAGGAGCAACTATTTGTGCTTCCGTTCGAGGTGAAGATACCCCGAACAAGCCCCTCAAAGGATTAGTGTCCATAGTGACAAGTGACAATAAATTTCAGCACACTATATGAATGTTTCCTTACCAAGTTCCACTTACCAGAGGCGCTTCACTCCCCGGCAACGGCGCCAGAAAAGAGTCTTGATGACCCACAAGTATAGGGGATCAATCGTAGTCCTTTCGATAAGTAAGAGTGTCGAACCCAACGAGGATCAGAAGGATCTGACAAGTGGTTTTCAACAAGGAAATATCTGCAAGCACTGAAATTGTCGGTAACAAGTGATTGTGTGGTGAGATGAATCGTAGCAAGCAACAAGTAACAAAAGTAGAAACGGTGCAGAAAAGTGGCCCAATCCCTTTTGTAGCAAGGGACAAGCCTGGACAAAGTCTCATAGGAGGAAAAACACTCCCGAGGACACACGAGAATTTTTGTCATGCTAGTTTCATCATGTTCATATGTTTCGCTTTCGTTACTTTGATAGTTTGATATGTGGGTGGACCGGTGCTTGGGTACTGCCCTTACTTGGACAAGCATCCCACTTATGATTAACCCCTCTCGCAAGCATCCGCAACTACGAAAGAAGAATTAAGACAAAGTCTAACCATAGCATTAAACTAGTGGATCCAAATGAGCCCCTTACGAAGCAACGCATAAACTAGGGTTTAAGCTTCTGTCACTCTAGCAACCCATCATCTACTTACTACTTCCCAATGCCTTCCTATAGGCCCAAATAATGGTGAAGTGTTATGTAGTCGACGTTCACATAACACCACTAGAGGAAAAACAACATACAACATATCAAAATACCGAACGAATACCAAATTCACATGACTATTATTAGCATGACTTATCCCATGTCCTCAGGAACAAAAGTAACTACTCACAAAGCATAATCATACTCATGATCAGAGAGGTAATGAGTAGCATCAAGGATCTGGACATAAACTCTTGCACCAAATAATCCAACTAGCATCAACTACAAAGAGTAATCAACACTACTAGCAACCTTACAAGTACCAATCGGAGTCGCGAGATGGAGATTGGTTACGAGATATGAACTAGGGTTTGGAGATGAGATGGTGCTGATGAAGATGTTGATGGTGACGAGTCCCCTCTGATGAGAGGAGTGTTGGTGATGACGATGGCGACGATTTCCCCCTCCGAGAGGGAAGTTTCCCCGACAGGATCGTCCTGCCGGAGCTCTAGATTGGTTCTGCTCAAGTTCCGCCACGTGACGGCGGCGAATCCATGAAAAAGCTCCTCCTTGATTTTTTCCTGGACGAAATCCTCCATATAGCAAAAGAGGGGGGCAAGTGTGCGAGCAGGGTGCCCACAAGCCCCCATGGCGCAGCCTGGGGGGGTGGTCGCGCCGTGCAGGCTTGTGGCCACCCCCTGGCGCCCCTCTGGCGCTTCCTCGGCCCAGTATTTTTGATAAATTGGGAAAAAAATCCCCGTTGATTTTCACGGTGTTTGGAGTTGCGCAGAATAGGTATCTCAACTTTGCTCCACTTTCAGGCCAGAATTCAAGTTGCCGGTATTCTCCCTCTTCATGTAAACCTTGCAAAGTAAGAGAGAAAAGGCATAAGAATAGTACCTTGAAGTGAAATAACAGCCAAAGAAGCGATAAATATCAACATGAAAACATGTTGCAAAATGGACGTATCACCTGGCAACGGCGCCAGAAATCCTTCTGCTATCCCACACACAACAGCGCCAGAAATTGACACGTTGACAAAGGCTGGGCTTGCGTTGGTTTTTCCCTTGAAGAGGAAAGGGTGATGCAGCACATGAGGAGTAAGTATTTCCCTCAGTTTGAGAACCAAGGTATCGATCCAGAAGGAGGGTCTTGTCCAGTCCAGAGTACCTGCGCAAACACAAACAAGCTTGCACCCAACGCTTCAAAGGGGTTGACAATCCCTTCAAGATTGTTTGCAAAGTGAGATCTGAAGGCGGAAAGTGCAACGAAGTAAAAAGTGTAAGGCTGAAAATATGGTGTGGCGTAGACCCTGGGGCCATAGTGTTCACTAGAGGCTTCTCTCAAAATAGCAAGTGTTACGGTGGGTGAACAAATCACTGTCGAGCAATTGATAGAACCGCGCAAAGTCATGACGATATCTAAGGCAATGATCATACATATAGGCATCACGTCTGAGACAAGTAGACCGATACTTTCTGCATCTACTACTATTACTCCACACATCGACCGCTATCTAGCATGCATCTAGTGTATTGAGTTCATGACGAACAGAGGAACGCCTTAAGCAAGATGACATGATGTAGAGGGATAATCTCAAACCAATGATGAAAATCCCATCTTTTTACCCTTGATGGGAACAACATGATACCTGCCTCGCTACCCCTTCTGTCACTGGGTGAGGTCACCGCACGGTATGAACCCAAAACCAAGCACTTCTCCCATTGCAAGAATCATAGATCTAGTTGGCCAGACAAAACCCACAACTCGAAGAGAATTACAAGGATATGAAATCATGCATAAGAGAGATCAGAAGAAACTCAAATAAGATTCATAGATAATCTGATCATAAATCCACAATTCATCGGATCTCGACAAACACACCGCAAAAGAAGATTACATCAGATAGATCTCCATGTAGATCATGGCGAACTTTGTATTGAAGATCCAAGAGAGAGAAGAAGCCATCTAGTTACTAGCTATGGACCCGTAGGTCTATGGTGAACTACTCACGCATCATCGGAGAGGTCATGGTGCTGATGGAGAAGCCCTCCGTGTCCGAATCCCCCCTCCGGCAGGGCACCAGAACATGCCCCAGATGGGATCTTGCGGAGACAGAAGCTTGCGGCTGCGGAAAAGTACTTTCGATGATCTCCTGATTTTTTGGGATATTTAGGGAATACATAAGCGCAACCCCTAGGTCAGGGGACGCTTGATGTCCCACAAGCGTATGGGATCGCATCAGTTTTCGAGGGTAGAGTATTCAACCCAAATTTATTGATTCTCTCACAAGGGGAAGCTAAAGGACATTCTCAAGTATTAGTAGCTGAGTTGTCAATTCAGCCACACCTGGAAGATTAGTGTGTGCAAGCAAAGTATCAGTAGCAAGGTAGTATGATAGCAACGGCACCAGGAAAAGCTTTGGCAATTCCCAGCAGTGGCACCAGAAAAGGCCCTGTTGACGGGATGTTAGCGCCAACAAAGTCTTGCAACAAGTAACAGCGGAGTAGCAAGGAACAGTAGTAGCAACAACAGCAAAGTAACAAGTAACAACAGTAGTGACAACAGCAAAGTGATAGCAGCAAAGTGGCCCAATCCCTCTTGTAGCAAGGGACAAGCCTAGGCAAAGTAACGTAGCGAGAACCAGTAGTAAAAGACTCGTAGGCAGTAGATCGGTGATGGATGAGTATGACGGATGTGATTCATCATGTAAGAGCTATAACACGCAGAGATATGTGGCTAGCTCTCGTTCATCAATCTAATGTAGGCATGTATTCCGTATGTAGTCATACGTGCTTAGGGAAAAGAACTTGCATGACATCTATTGTCCATCCCTCCCGTGGAAGCGGGGTCCTAATGGAAACTACGGGATATTAAGGTTCTACTTTTAATAAAGAACCAGACCAACGCATTAACACATGGTGAATACATGAACTCCTCATACTATGGTCATCTTCGGGAGTGGTTCCGACTATTGTCACTCCGGGGTTGCTGGGTCATAACACATAGTAGGTGACTACAACTTGCAAGATAGGATCTAAAACACACATATATTGGCGACACCATAATAGGTTCAGATCTGAAATCATGGCACTTGGGCCCTAGTGACAAACATTAAGCATAGCCAAGTAGTAGCAACATCAATCTAGAACATAGTGGATACTAGGGATCAATCCCCGTCAAGAACTAACTCGATTACATGATAGATCTCATCCAACTCATCACCGTCCAGCAAGCCTACGATGAGATTATTCACGAACGATGAAGAGCATCATGGAATTGTCGATGGAGAAAGGTTGATGATGACGATGGCGACGATTTCCCCTCTCTGGAGCCCGAAACGGACTCCAAATCTGCCCTCCAGATGAAGAACAGGATGTGGCGGCGCCTCCGTATCGCAAAACGTGATGAAACCTTCTCTTTTATTTTTTTTCCAGGCGAAACGGAAGATATAGGACTGATATTGGGGGCGGTGGTGCCACGTGGGCCCCACAAGCCCTCATGGCGCGGCCATAGGGGGTGGCCGCGGCCCAGGGGCTTGTGGCCCACTCGCACGCCCCCTCACGTGGAACTTTGCGCAGGTATTTTTCTTTTATTCCAGAAAAAATCTCCTAAATTTTCAGGACATTCCGAGAACTTTTATTTCTGCACAAAAGCAACACCATGGCAATTCTGCTGAAAACAACGTCAGTCTGGGTTAGTCCATTCAAAACATGCAAATTAGAGTGCAAAACAAGGGCAAAAGAGTTCGGAAAAGTAGATACGACGGAGACGTATCAACTCCCCCAAGCTTAAAGCCTTGCTTTTACTCAAGCAACTCACTTGACAAACTGAGAGAGACAGAAGAAAAACTTTGACGAACTCTGTTTGATCTTGTTGTTGCAACTATGTCTAACTCACAACCAGAATTTCAGCAACATCACAATCAAACCACATAAGCAAATGACATCTAGGTCTCACGGTAAACTCATATCAATGGCATAATCAACTAGCGAGCAAATAATAATAAGCCTCAAGTGTCAACACTTCAATCAAAACAACATGAAGCAATACGAATAGATGGTATCTCGCTAGCTCTTTCTGAGACCACAAAACATAAATGCAGAGCACCTTAAAAGACCAAGGGCTGACTAAACATTGTAATTCATGGCAATGAAGATCCAGTCATAGTCATACTCAACACAGTTAAAAGCAAAGCATAAAAATGACAGAGGTGCTCTCTAATTGGTGCTTTTGTAAGAGGAGGATGACTCAACATGAATATAAATAGACAAGCCCTTCGCAGAGGGAAGCATTGATTTGCAGAGGTGCCAGAGCTCAAGCTTTGAAAACAGAGATAATAATTTTGGGTGGCATGCTTTCATTGTCAACGCAATGACTAAGAGTTCTCAATATCTTCCACGCTACACATGCTATAGGCGGTTCCCAAACAGAAAAGTAAAGTTTTGACTCCCCCACCACCAATCAATCACACTCCACGGCTAGCCGAATCCTCGGGTACCGTCCATACCAACAACAATCTTGGGGGAGTCTTGTTTGCAATTATCTTTTCGATTTGAGCATGGAACTGGGAATTCCAATTACCGGCCCCTTTCTCGTGAATGATAGGGAATAAACACATATCGAGGATAACACGCCTAGCATGGAAGATACCAATAGCCCCCTGTCACCACATGAGCGGTCCGGGCATGCAAAACAGATTATTTATTGAAGATTTAGAGAGTGGCACATGCAAATTTACTTGGAACGGCAGGTAGATACCGCACATAGGTAGGTATGGTGGACTCATATGGCACAACTTTGGGTTTATAGAGGTGGATGCACAAGCAGTATTCCCGCTTAGTACAAGTTAAGGCTAGCAAAAGACTGGTAAGCGACCAACTAGAGAGCGACAACAGTCATAAAAATCCATTGAGAGTAACTAACATTGAGTGCAAGCATGAGTAGGACAAAATCACCATGAACATGAACATCATAGAGGCTATGTTGATTTTGTTTCAACTACATGCGTGAACATGCGCCAAGTCAAGCCACTTGAATCATTCAAAGGAGGATACCATCCTATCATACTACATCATAGTCATCTCAACATTCATGTTGGCAACCAAGACAAACCATTACAAGCTCCTAGCTAAGTAAGCATGGCATAAGCAACTATGATCTCTAAGTTGTCATTGCAAACATGTTTCTTTCACAACAAAGCTGAATCAAGCATGATGAGCTAGTCATATTTACAAAAACAAAATAGGTCGAGTTCATACCAGCTTTTCCAGGCCCAGTCACTTCATCATATATCGTCATTATTGCCTTTCACTTGCACGACCGAACGATGTGAACAATAATAAGCGTGCTCATGCATTGGTTTAAAGCTGGAATCTGCAGGCAAACACAAACGAGAAGACAAAGTAATATGGCTCTTTGAAAGCTAAACAGGTATGCATGCAAGAGCCACTAAACATTGTAACCATGGTCTTCCACCTTGACCCAAAGAAAAAGAAAACTATCTACACGGGAAAGCTCCCAACAAGCAAAAGAAGAAAATGAAATCTTTTTGGTTTTTTCTCAAACTAGAAAGACACACGAAAAGAAAATGAGAAAAAGAAAATAAACTAGCATGGATGAAACAGTGGCAAAGTGTGAACACTGGCTAACAAAGTGAAAGCATAAGCAAGAATGTAAAGTCGGTGAGAACACGTACTCCCCCAAGCTTAGGCTTTTGGCCTAACTTGGTCTACTCCCAAGGAGTGAAATAACCAGCTCCTCGGTACTCTAGAGTGGACTGAGGATGCCACTCCTGTGTGAGCTCCTTTGGTTCCCACTGATAAACTGGCGTCTGGTACTCGACTGGCGGCTCGGGCACGGGCACGTGTGGTTGGGCCAAGCCCCAATATGCGTAGATGTCCGAGGGCATAATAGTGTACCTGCCTGCATTAAGATTGAACAAAGAAGGAGCACGCAAATTAATAGTCTCACGGGTACCCTGACTAAATACCAGGTTATAAATCATCCTTCCACCTATATCTCTATCAAGAAAGTCATGGCGAACCATGCTATCGTAATCTAGATACCTCTTGGGAAGAAGAATCTCTTCTTCCTCCTCCAGTCTAATAGGTATCTCAAAGTGTCTAGCAAGAGAGTAGCGTAGATACCTCCATAGACAACACCTTTAGAACGGTTTAGGTTCAACCGTTGAGCTACTATAGCACCCAAGCTATAAGTTTTATCGTTATAAAGGGCTTCGCGCAAGACCGCAAGATCTGGGGAACTAAGTGACCCAGCTTTCCCACGGCCAATCAAACATTTTCCCACAAATAATGAGAAGTACCGAAGCACGGGAAAATGAATGCTAGCAGCTCTAGCGCAAGACACTCCTCTCTACTCTCCTACATCAATTGTACCGATGAAAGCTTCCAAGTCCCGTGGACGAGGTTCATGAATATCCCCAACAAAAGGCAATTTGCAAACATTGCAAAAATCTTGGAGTGACATGCGCTGGGGGATATCATAAAGTTTAAACTCAACCGTAGGAGGATTCTTCCTCGGATAGAAGTGAAAGCTTTGTACGAAGATATTAGTGAGGAGGAGGTATTGCGGACACTTATCTTCAACGAAGGCGGTAAGGCCTGCGTTCTCCACCAAGTGATAAAAGTCCTCATAAATTCCAGTGGCGCGCAAGAACACGTCGCTTGGCCACTCGCACGCTCGAACTTCTATGACTCGAGGGACTAAATACTTGGGCTTCTTCTCACTCCCATCATCCTTGGGGTCACGGCTTGACGAGCCTCTTAAGAACCTCCTCATCTTTCCCCTTTTCTATCTCTGAAAATTTCTGAATTTTTTAGTGATTCTAAGGAAAAGTGAATAAGGCTCAACGAAACTCGTAGCAACTACTCCAACAAGTGCCTAGAGACCATAATACGCATCAAAACTACTTGGGACCAACTAGAATCAGTATGCAAAGCTCAAGAACATGGTCACTAAGGCAGCAAAAATACGCAGAGTATAAGGCACTAGAGCAAAAACTAATTGGACCAATGGAGGAGTTACTTACCAAGGAGTAATTTCCCCAAAACGGTTCGGAGAACGGTGATATGAGGAAAGATGTCGAAAATCCCAGCAAGAGGAGCAAGAACACGGGTTTGAGCTGCGAAACGATTTTTTCTGGAGGTAGGAGAACTGGTTGGGAGCAAGAATGAGTGGAGGGGGTTCCTGTGGGCCCCACAAGCCTGGGTGGCGCGGCCAGGGGGGTGCCCCCGCCCCTAGGGCTTGTAGCCCACTGGTGTGGCCCCCAGTCATACTCTTTGTCCCAAAAATTGTCAAATATTCCAGAAAAAATCATACTTGATTTTCACAGCGTTAGGAGAACTTTGATTTTCGGGGTAATTTTCTACCACACGCTAAAACAGAAAGCAGGGAAAACTAAACTAAACCTATCATTTTTCTTCTAAGCAACCTAAAGTGAAAGCTTGGAACAGAGGTTTGTGACTCCTCGATTCATCCATCTCATGGTCATCGAAAGAAATCCGTCAATGGGGTTAATCAAATCCCCTTGAAAAAACTTTCTCGAATCACAAAAGAGAACGGAGAATTTTCGAATAGTCACTAGGTCACCTCAATGGGGATGTGTATCTCCCCAACAAGAAAATCATACTTCATCTTGACACGAGGAATAGGGCATTCAAAGCTCCCAATAAGAATCGATGAAGTTTTTTCGATAGCATTGATGCAATGTACTCGATATTGTTTCTTCGGAAAGTGCACCGTATGCTCATTACCGTTGACATGGAAAGTGACACTGCCTTTATTGCAATCAATAAGAGCCCCTGCAGTGTTTAAAAAGGGTCTTCTGAGGATGACAGCCATGGCATCGTCCTCGGGAATATCCAAGATAACAAAGTCTATTAAGATAGTGGTGTTTGCAACCACAACACGC
Organism: Hordeum vulgare subsp. vulgare; assembly: GCF_904849725.1. Lineage (NCBI taxonomy): Eukaryota > Viridiplantae > Streptophyta > Magnoliopsida > Poales > Poaceae > Hordeum > Hordeum vulgare. Next base: position 443,502,269 of record NC_058518.1, on the reverse strand, counting down.
ACATCCTCGCAAATGCCGATAGGGAAAGCAGTTGATTTGTCGGCCATTTGCAGAGAGATTTCAGTGGGTGTCAACTTATCCAGTTCAAGCCTACGTTAAAGAGAGAGAGGCATAACACTAACACCGGCTCCAAGATCACATAACGCAGTTCTAACGTAGTTGCCTTTAATGGAGCAAGGTATAGTGGGCACACCGGGATCACCTAGTTTTTTTGGAGTTCCACCCTTGAAAGTGTAGCTGGCAAGCATGGCGGAGATCTCAAGATCAGGTATCCTTCTCTTATTAGTCACAATATCTTTCATGTACTTAGCTTACGGAGACATCTTGAGCATATCAGTCAAACGCATCTGTAGAAAGACAGGTCTGATCATTTCAATGAATCACTCAAAATCTTCATCATCCTTTTTCTTGGATGGTTTGGGAGGAAAGGGCATAGGTTTCCGAACCCATGGTTCCATTTCTTTACCATGCTTCCTAGCAGTGAAGTCATTCTTATCGTATCTTCTAGTCTTAGGCTGTGGGTTATCAAGATCAACACTAGGTTCAGTCTCCACATCCTTATCATTGGTAGGTTGAGCATCTTCATGAACATCACTATTGATATTATAATTAGGCTCATGTTCATCACCACTTGTGTTTCAACATCAGAAATAGAGGCATCGTTTGGACTCTCAGGGGTAGCAGCAACAGGGTTGCTAGCGTGCAGGTTCCTATCATCTTTCTTCTTCTTTCTAGGATGACTAGGTGCATCAGTGCTAACTCCTTGAGAATCTTGTTCAATTCTCTTCGGATGACCCTCAGGATACAAAGGTTCCTGGGTCATTCTACTGCCTCTAGTAACGACTCTGACGGCATTGTCGTTCAACTCATTGAGCAAGTCATTCTGAGCTTTAAGTACTAGTTCTACCTCAGTAGTAACCATACAGGCATGTTTACTCAGGAGCTTAAGATCATTGACATTTATGTCTACACAAGCACTTAAATGACTAAGCATACGAGCATTCTTTTTCAATTGTCTGCTAACATAATCATTGAAACTCTGTTGTTTGACAATGAAGTTATCAAATTCATCCATGCATAAGCTAGCAGGTTTATCAAAAGGAATATCACTCTCATCAAACCTACGCAGAGAATTTACTTCTACTACCTATATCGGGTTATCGAGACCATGGATCACTTCGATAGGTGGTAGATTTTTGACATCATCAGATTTAATGCCTTTCTCTCGCGTAGATTTCTTAGCTTCTTGCATATCTTTAGGATTGAGGAATAGAATACCTCTTTTCTTCGGAGTTGGCTTAGGGGGTGGTTCGGGAATAGTCCAAGCATTTTCATTGCACAAGATGTTGTTCAATAGAATCTCAGCTTGTTCTACAGTTTGTTCCCTAAAAACACTACCAACGCAACTATCTAGGTGGTCTTTGGAAGCATCGGTAAGTCCATTATAGAAGATATCAAGTATTTCATTCTTCTCAAGAGGGTGATCAGGCAAAGCATTCAATAGCTGGATAAGCCTCCCCAAGTTTGTGGGAGACTCTCTTCTTCAGCTTGAGCAAAGTTGTATATTTTCTGCAAGGCAGCTTGCTTTTTGTGGGTAGGGAAATATTTTTCAGAGAAGTGGTAGACCATATCCTGGGGGCTACGCACACAACCAGGAGCAAGAGAAGTGAACCAGGTCTTGGCATCATCCTTTAGCGAGAAAGGAAACAACTTGAGCATGTAGTGGTGGCGGATCTTTTCCTCACTAGTGAATAGGGTGTCTATATCGTGCAGTTTGGTAAGATGGGCTACAACCGTTTCAGACTCATAACCGTGAAAATGATCAGATTCGACCAGAGTGATTAACTCAGGGTCGACAGAGAATTCATAATCCTTATCGGTCACAAAGATAGGCGAAGTGGAAAACTTCGTGTCGTATTTCATCCTAGCGTTCAGAGATTTTTCTTTCCACTTGCGCAGAAGTTTCTCAACATCATAGCTATCCTTACATGCAAGAAAGTCCTCAGCTATCTCTCCCTCCATAACATAGCTCGTATCAGGCATAACAGGCATAGTAGCAGGTTCTACTTCAATAGTATCAGCAGTTTCAGAAGTATCATCACATCTAGCAGCAATTCTAGCAAGTTGTGCATCAAGGAATGCACCAAGTGGTAAAGCAGTATCAGGCATAGCATCATCAGGCGTAGTATCAAGCATAGCATCATCAGGCATAGTATCAAGCATAGCATCATCAGGCATAGTATCAAGCATAGAATCATCAGGCATTGTATCAAGCATAGCATCATAAGCATCATGGGAAGCAGAAATAGCATCATCAAGCACAAGCGACATATCAAGATTTCTAGCAGGAGGTGATGTTGCAAACTTACTCAAAACTGAAGGTGAATCAAGTGCACAACTAGATGGCAGTTCCTTACCTCTCCTCGTAGTGGAAGGCATGATTTTAGTTCTTGGACCTTTCGGATTCCTCATAGTGACTAGCAGACGTCAATCCCAAGTGACTCAGAGAATATAGCTATGCCTCCCCGGCAACGGCGCCAGATAAAGCCTTGATATCCCACAAGCGTATGGGATCGCAACAGTTTTCGAGGGTAGAGTATTCAACCCAAATTTTTTGATTCGCTCACAAGGGGAAGCTAAAGGACTTTCTCAAGTATTAGCAGCTGAGTTGTCAATTGAACCACACCTGAAAGATTAGTGTCTGCAAACAAAGTATCAGTAGCAAGGTAGTATGATAGCAACGACACCAGGAAAAGCTTTGGCAATTCCCAGCAGTGGCGCCAGAAAAGGCCCTGTTGACGGGATGTTAGCGCCAACAAAGTCTTGCAACAAGTAACAACGGAGTAGCAAGGAACAGTAGTAGCAGCAGCAACAAAGTAACAAGTAACAACAATAGTGACAACAACAAAGTGGCCTAATCCCTCTTGTAGCAAGGGACAAGCCTAGGCAAAGTAATGTAGCGAGAACCAGTAGTAAAAGACTCGTAGGCAGTAGATCGGTGATGGATGAGTATGACGGATGTGATTCATCATGTAAGAGCTATAACACGCAGAGATATGTGGCTAGCTCTCGTTCATCAATCTAATGTAGGCATGTATTCCGTATGTAGTCATACGTGCTTAGGGAAAAGAACTTGCATGACATCTATTGTCCATCCCTCCCGTGGAAGCGGGGTCCTAATGGAAACTACGGGATATTAAGGTTCTACTTTTAATAAAGAACCGGACCAACGCATTAACACATGGTGAATACATGAACTCCTCATACTATGGTCATCTTCGGGAGTGGTTCCGACTATTGTCACTCCGGGGTTGCTGGGTCATAACACATAGTAGGTGACTACAACTTGCAAGATAGGATCTAAAACACACATATATTGGCGACACCATAATAGGTTCAGATCTGAAATCATGGCACTTGGGCCCTAGTGACAAACATTAAGCATAGCCAAGTAGTAGCAACATCAATCTAGAACATAGTGGATACTAGGGATCAATCCCCGTCAAGAACTAACTCGATTACATGATAGATCTCATCCAACTCATCACCGTCCAGCAAGCCTACGATGAGATTATTCACGAACGATGAAGAGCATCATGGAATTGTCGATGGAGAAAGGTTGATGATGACGATGGCGACGATTTCCCCTCTCCGGAGCCCGAAACGGACTCCAAATCTGCCCTCCAGAGCCCGAAACGGACTCCAAATCTGCCCTCCAGATGAAGAACATGATGTGGCGGCGCCTCCGTATCGCAAAATGCGATGAAACCTTCTCTTTTATTTTTTCCAGGTGAAACGGAAGATATAGGACTGAGATTGGGGGCGGTGGTGCCACGTGGGCCCCACAAGCCCTCATGGCGCGACCATAGGGGGTGGCCGCAGCCGAGGGGCTTGTGGCCCACTAGCACGCCCCCTCACGTGGAACTTTGCGCAGGTATTTTTCTTTTATTCCAGTAAAAATCTCCGTAAATTTTCAGGACATTCCTAGAACTTTTATTTCTGCACAAAAACAACACCATGGCAATTCTGCTGAAAACAACGTCAGTCCGGGTTAGTTCCATTCAAAACATGCAAATTAGAGTCCAAAACAAGGGCAAAAGAGTTCGGAAAAGTAGATACGACGGAGACGTATCAACGCTCAGGGGGCCCACAAGCCTGGATGGTGCGGCCTCCCCCTGGCCGCGGGGTGGGGGCTTGTGTGGCCCCTGGGGCTCCCCTACCTTGGCTCCCAAGCTCCCCGATCTTCTTCCGTTCCAGAAAAAATCTTTTCGGGGATTTTCTTCCGTTTGGACTCCGTTATAAAATCTCCTCTGAAAGGGGTCAAAACATGGAAAAAACAGGAACTGGCACTTGGCACTGAGTTAATAAGTTAGTCCCAAAAAATAAATAAAAGGCATGCAAAACATCCAAAGTTTGACAAGATAATAGCATGAAACCATCAAAAATTATAGATACGTTGGAGACGTATCAAGGCCGGCGACGAACTCTCTGACGACTGCAGCATCACTTACCTGCTCACTCTCCTCTCAGATCTGATCGCAGGGGGAAGAAGGAGAGGGTGCGGTGGCGAGGAGGGAACCCTAGGACAGGGCACACACGCCGAGGGGTTAAGTAGGGGTCGAGGGGGCCGCCTCGACGTCCGTGAAGCCACGACGTTGACCCTCTCTCTCGCTCTCTCTCTGAAACTCTGACGGAAAGCACGACACGAGGAGGGAGACGACATCAACAAGAGAGGAATGAGGGAATGGGATACCGCGCGAGAAAAAGCAGTGCTGGGCCAGCGAGGGGAGAAGGCCCACTCGGTTGGCGCCAAATAAAAGAAAGAAAACCACTGGGTTTTCGAGTTAAAAACAAATGCCAGCAAACATTAAACTCCTAGGTAATTCTATGGCTCCAAAAATAAAATAAAAATGACCCTGTTCATAAGGGAATTATGACCTATTAAAATAAAATGAAAAGAGGATTTTTTGGAGCAAAGAAATATTTGCAAAACAAAATTATAGTAATCTGTTTTGTGAATAGAAACCCCACTTAAGCATATTTTTAAAACACCTTAGACATAGCACCACACCACCAAAAAATACTCTAAGTTATCTACATTTTTCAAACAGGGGTAGATCAAGTAAAACTTGAACTTAAGAAAATAAAGAAGGAGAGGTTTAGTTGAAACCTAGCTTTTGGCTAAATGAGCAAAGTTGGAACCCAGGCTTTCCTCATCACTTCACACACCACATGCTCATCACAAACACACATAAAGATCAACACCACAACACACAAACAAGGTATGTATGCTATGGATGCATGAATGCAAAGGGGAAGACAAGGCATGAGCACATGAAATGATAACTCCATAGAATGACATCATGGACCCACACACATGAAGGTTCCAAATATGTTAATGTTGCACTTGGGGCATTACACCCAATCAACATATCTCATATCACCGACAACTGGACTCTTGTCAAACACGACAGTCTCATAAAATTCTTGTTGTTCCTTGGTGTGAAACCTTGGATCAACAGCAGTCCTTCTCCTTATGGCATATGGATCTGCAGCTCTCCATTTCCTCAAACATGCATCTTTCCTGTTCCTCATATCTTCTGCTACTGGGTCCGCAACATTGTGTACTGACAGAGTTTGGAGCTTCCTGAGAATAGGTGCATTCTCATCTTCTTCCTCCTTTGTAGCAAAGGCACTCGAAGCAGGGCCTTTCTCCTTGGCAGCTGCATGAATATCCTTTGGAGTCTTTCTGTGAGCTACAACCTTCTTTGCCTTGGATGGAGGCTTAGGACGAGATTTTCTCGGCATGGCATCAGTCATGAGATTCTTCTTCTTGGGAGGAACTGGGATCTCATCTTCAGCAACATCATCTTCACGGTCCTCATAAATAGAACTATGTCTCCCCACAACATGAACTACCCTCTTCCTGGCTCTCTTCACACCAGCCTTCTTGGCAAGTTTGTCACTGGAAAGTGTTGTGCTCTGCCTTGCAGATTCAGGAGCTCTAAGATCAGCACGAGTTGTGTATTGTTTCCTGACAGTCTTCTTAGGAGCCTTTGGAGGAGCTAAAGTTTCCTCTGGCACAAAGTGTGAGTCTTCTTCATGTGAGTTTAGTTTCTTCCTGTGCCTGGTGGCTGCCTTGGGCAAGCCAAGGGAGTTGTAAGATCCAGGGTCAGAGTCAGTCTTCTCAGGACTAGTTCCTGGGTCCATCTCAACACTTTGCTCTCTAAAATCATTCTGTCTATCTTCAGATCCAGACATCTTGGTAGACATGCAGAAACTCAGCAACAAACCAGCAATCATGTGAAGTAGATATAGGAAAGGCACAAGGGTTGAGCATCACAAAACACAGAAGGATTTTTCAAAATTTGAAGCCTGAAACTCAGGGTATGATCTTCTGCAGGATGTAAATCAGTGGCACCAAGTTGGCATTTTCGGAGTCACCGAGAAATCTTACTCGCTTAATAGAAACTTGGCAGTCTAGTTCGGTGGGACCGAAAAGAGCTGCTCGGTCTCACCAAGTTGCTTCTCAGGAACTCTAGAAGGAAAATCGGTCTCACCGAGTTGCATGCTATGACATATGAGATCCAAAATTTCATCTTCCTCTATGCTACGAGATAATCTAGTGGAAGGGAAGGGTTTGCACATGGTGGCTTGTAGATAAACTTTCCTAATGCATACGAGTTGGACATGGGAACGCAGAAGGAGATCGGATCTGTACCCTAACTTAGTGGCGGTCCGGCTATGGCGGTGAAGATTCCGTCGACGGGCGGCGATTCCCAATGGTGGAGGCGCTTGGGGAGGCAAAGGCGACGACCAGGGGTCTTCGGGGCAGCTTAAGGTTTTGAGGTGAAGGGTTTTGACAATCTAAATTCAAAGAACCCGTCAGCTGGAATATATACCCGTTCGTTGTCGGTGTCACCGAGATGACAAAATCGGTGTCACCGAGTTCCTCAACTCTCAGTTGACAGGGAAACTTGATGTAACCGAGTTTGTGATTTCGGTGGTACCGAGATTGAAAAATCAGATCAACTTTGGAAATTCGGCGGAACCGAGTTTGTGGAGTTGGTCTCTCCGAGATTTTAAAAGAGGTTTTGGAAGGCAGCCTTTGATGATACGGAACTCCGAGTTCACCTTCACACAAAGGGATCGACAAGTGCTTGTTCAAGATTTATGATGAAGCATGAATAGAACTTGAGATGAGATAGCATAGATAGCTAGATAAGGGTCCTAGGCATTCTTGTCTATCCAATTGGAAATAGATAAATCAAGAGCCAAATAACAACAATTGGATGTCCTCGAATGAGCAAACACATGCAGACTAACTGATGATGAGATGATGTATATACTTCTCGCTTCTCGTTGGTTACCCCAAGTGGAAGGTTGAGATGTAGTCAGCAGCACGTTTTCCCTTACACAGACTGTAAGGTTTATCGGACCAGGAGGACTCCTAGGATCAACAAGTAGGTGTCTCCCACCTTGGCGCGAGCAAAAGACGTGGACCTTCACACAAAACAAATAACTTTGCTCCCAACAAGTACATAGAGGTTGTCAATCTCTCCGGCCTTGTAGTTTGCAAAGGATCAAAACACAAGCAGGAAAAGTGATAGTGATTACAACGGGAAAGTAAATGAAAGCGATAAATGATGGAGGTGTAAGCAATGGTGGTGATATGGACTGGAATCACATGATGTTCACTAGTGATGTCTGTCTCCCAAAAGATGATAAACAACTATGCTTGGGTAAACAAATTACAGCTGGGCAATTGACAAAATTATGAACGCGCCGCAATGCTAATTATGCTACTTGAAAGTTAGAGGCTCAATAGTAATGGGCAGTACGCCAAGACAAGTAGACCGTTTATTCATCAACATCTACTTACTAATCATCCACCTTGAGATATCTATCCAGAACATCTCGTCGGTATTAAGTTGCGAGCCCCACCCAAAGTGTAAACTCAAAGCAACAGACAACTGCATTAACGAACTATGCATAAGGTAAACAATCCTTGCGACCATCGTCACAAGCACTTTGTTTTCTCCCTGGTGGCAACAACACATCCCTGATGACCCACAAGTGTAGGGGATATATCATAGTCCTTTCGATAAGTAAGAGTGTCGAACCCAATGAGGAGCAGAAGGAACTGACAAGTGGTTTCCAGCAAGGTATTCTCTGCACGCACAGTAATTATCGGTAACAGATAGTTGTGTGATAAGATAATTCGTAGCGAGTAGCAAGTAACAATAGTAACAAACGTGCAGCAAGATGGCCCAATCCCTTTTCTAGCAAGGGACAAGCCTGGACGAACTCTTATATGAGGTGAAGCGCTCCCAAGGACACATAGGAATTTCTGTCAAGCTAGTTTTCATCATGTTCAAATGATTCGCGTTCACTACTTTGATATTTTGATATGTGGGTGGACCGGTGCTTGGGTGCTGCCCTTACTTGGAAAAACATCCCACTTATGATTAACCCCTCTCGCAAGCATCCGCAACAACGAAAGAAGAATTAAGACAAAGTCTAACCATAGCATTAAACTAGTGGATCCAAATCAGCCCCTTACGAAGCAACACATAAACTAGGGTTTAAGCTTCTGTCACTTTAGCACCCCATCATCTACTTATTACTTCCCAATGCCTTCCTCTAGGCCCAAACAATGGTGAAGTGTTGTGTAGTCAACGTTCACATAACACTGCTAAAGGAAAGACAACATACATCACATCAAAATATCGAACGAATACCAAATTCACATGACTACTTATAGCAAGACTTATCCCATGTCCTCAGGAACAAAAGTGACTACTCACAAAGCATAATTATGTTCATGACCAGAGAGGTATTGAATAGCATTAAGGATGTGAACATATGATCTTCCACCGAGTAATCCAACTAGCATCAACTACAAAGAGTAATTAACACTACTAGCAACCTTACTAGTACCAATCGGAGTCGTGAGATGGAGATTGGTTACAAGAGATGAACTAGGGTTTGGAGATGAGATGGTGCTGATGAAGATGTTAATGGTGATGAGTCCCCTCCTATGAGAGGAGTGTTTGTGATGACGATGGCGACGATTTCCCCCTCCGGGAGGGAAGTTTCCCCGACAGGACGGCCGTGTTGGAGCTCTAGATTGGTTCTGCTCAAGTTCCGCCTCGTGGCGGCGGCGATTCCTCCCGAAAGCCTCCTCTTGATTTTTTCTGGGACGAAACCCTCGTTATAGCAAAAGATGGGAGCCGGAGGGGCAACAGGGGGCAGCCACCTAGCCGCGGCCAGGGGGTAGGCGGCGCCTCGCAGGCTTGTGGCGTCCTGGTGGCTCCCCTCCGGTACTTCTTCCGCCCAGTATTTTTATGAATTCCAAAATAATTCCTCGTTGATTTTCACGGCTTTTGGAGTTGTGCAGAATAGGTACCTCAAACTTGCTCCTTTTTCGGACCAGAATTCCAGCTGTCGGCATTCTCCCCCTTCATGTAAACCTTATAAAATAAGAGAGAAAAGGCATAAGTGTTATACTGTAAATTGTAATAACAGCCCATAAAGCGATAAATATCAACATAAAAGCATGATGCAAAAAGGACGTATCAACTCCCCCAAGCTTAGACCTCGCTTGTCCTCAAGCGGAAGCCGAGATCAATAAATATGCCCACATGTTTAGAGATAGAGGTGTCGATAAAACAAAATACGGACATGCAGGCATCATGATCATAATTAGAACAGCAATAACATCATATAATCTCTTATGCTAAAGTGATAATTCCATCACAAAGTAAAGTATGGATCAAGAACCTTATTGAGAATTAACAACCAATAGCCTTTAGTCATTGAAGCAATTGCAATTTATCATAACATCAGAAAGAGTCAAATAAGATCTTGTAAAGCAAATTCGCATACTCAATCATCCTTTCGTCTTCTACAATTGCTAAAACTCACGTGATACTCATGAGATCAAAGTTTCAGTCGGACACAGAGGAAGATAGGGGCTAATAGTTTCGCCTCCCAACTACTTACCTCAAGGGTAATGTCAACAATAATAATTCGTGATTACTTACTTCCAAGTTGACATATGAATATAGATCTTTCCCTAGCACATGACATTAGCCAAGATAATGGCGAAATAAGGAATTGGTGTCGATCACCATGACTCTTTCAAAGATAAAAAGTAAAGGTACAAGATAGTCCCTTCGCAGAGGTAAGTAGAGGTTGTTATGCGCTTTTGAGATTTGGATGTGTGGCCTTTTAGTGTGAAGGAACGTCACTTTATATTGCCTCCTGTGATAAAGAACTTTATTATGCAGTCTGTCGCTTTTATGTCTTCCTCATCACAGGTTCGTACAAAGCTTATTTTCCACACACCAATAGATCATACATATTTAGGGAGCAGTTTTTTTTGCTTGCACCGATGACAACTCAATTGAGGGATCTTCTTCAATCCATAGGTAGGTATGGTGGACTCTCATGGCAAAACTGGGTTGAAGGTTTATGGATGCACAAGCAGTATCTCTACTTAGTGCAGAAGTTTTGGCGGAGATGAGGTGGAAGCAATCATCATATGCTAAGGGATCTCTAGTCATAAAAAATTGTTCGGAACCAAGCAAACATAATTCATTATGTTGTCTTCCTTGTCCAACATCTACTTCTAAGCATGTAATAGTTTAATGAGTGTTCACAATCATAGGCGGTGTCAAAGATGATATATTTATATGTGAACCTCTCTTTCTTTATTACTTCCTATTAATTGCAACAATGACCAAGGTTTACGTTTGTCCACCCACAACAAGTTTCAATCAACATTCTTTTTATATGTGAAGCCATCACTTCCCATAAGATCATTACATGATCTTTCATGATTTCGTTCTTTTATTATTCTATCTTTAGATCATGGCATGAAGCAAGGCCCTTAACTAAAACACTCTTTATTATATGACTCACGAACACGATTACATTGGGGGTAACACAAAGCAAGACTCAAGCCTGGATCATACTAAGAACTTTATTCTACTAGAGAAAGATAAAACCAAATAGGATCGAACTAAGAAAAAGGTAAAAGCAAAAGATGTGATGGTGATACGATACCGGGGAAACTCCCCCAAGCTTGGCACAAGCCAAGAGGAGTGCCCATACCCGTGCTTAATTGTCTTCCTTCGAAGGTGATGGTGGTGGAGTTGTTGCAATTTGGGGTTGATCCTCCGTCTTCCAAGGCATAGGTGCTCCATCATGGAAAGATGATCGAGTCTCCGGAATCCTCAAATCTGCAGCCAACCGTATTGATTTAAATCTATACTCATACTCATAGTTTTGGTTCTGGAGGTCGTAGATCTGGGCTTGGAGGTGATCAATTCTATCATAGAGCCTGGAGAGGTGCTTCCTGATGTCAATGGCATCGATCTTGTGCTTGTTGGTGAACTCCGTGATCATCATGTGGTTGGCGTTGAGTCCGCGTTCCACCATCCCTTGGAACTTGAAGACTTGCTGCTCCATTGCTCTGAGCCTCGCCTCCATGCTTCCGGTCTTCTTGGGCCCCTCAACATCACGGATATGCAACACCCCCTCATGCATCTCGATAGATTGAGGGTGTTGCAGCACTCCCGCGAGGTAGGGATTGATGACCTTCTCGAAGAACTTGTCCTTCAGAACTTTTGGGGACGCCATAGCGATCTAGATCTGTCTCTTTGTTTTTGGAGTCTGAAACAGGCTGATAAATATCCCTTATGTACTCCTCCGGAGTTATGGTACTAATAATACTGCTTTCAACATTTATGGGAGTACCTGAGATATAATGCTTGATTCTTTGCCCATTTACAACTCTCGGAAAATTCCCTTCTGTGTTGTTGATCTTTATGGCACCGGAACGATATACTTCCTCAACAATGTAAGGACCTTTCCATTTAGAGAGAAGCTTTCCTGCAAAAAATCTTAAACGAGAATTGTACACCAAGACATAATCACCTACATTGAACTCACGTTTTTGTATCCTTTTATCATGCCACCTCTTAACCTTTTCTTTAAACAACTTGGCATTTTCATATGCCTGAGTTCTCCATTCATCAAGTGAGCTAATATCAAATAACCTCTTCTCACCAGCAAGTTTGAAATCAAAGATGAGCTCTTTGATTGCTCAATAAGCCTTATGCTCTAGCTCAAGAGGTAAATGACCTGCTTTACCGTAAACCATTTTGTACGGAGACATGCCCATGGGATTCTTATAAGCAGTTCTATAAGCCCACGGTGCATCATCAAGCTTCTTAGACCAATTCTCTCGAGACCTATTAACAGTCTTTTGCAGAATTAGTTTAATTTCTCTATTACTTAGCTCTACTTGACCACTGGACTGAGGATGATAAGGAGATGCAATTCTATGGTTGACATCATACTTAGCAAGCATTTTACGGAAAGCACCATGAATAAAATGTGAACCACCATCAGTATCTAGGGACTCCAAATCTAGGCAAAATAACTTCTTTAAGCATCCTAATAGAGGTGTTGTGATCAGCACTACTAGTTGGGATAGCTTCTACCCACTTAGTAACGTAATCAACAACTACTAGAGTATGAGTATACCCGTTAGACTTGGGAAAAGGTCCCATATAATCAAAACCCCAAACATCAAATGGTTGAATGACAAGTGAATAATTCATAGGCATTTCCTTATGTTTACTGATAATACCTATTCTTTGACATTCATCACAAGACAAGACAAACTTACGGGCATCCTTGAAGAGAGTAGGCCAATAAAATCCGGATTGCAATACCTTGTGTGCAGTTCTATCTCCCGCATGGTGTCCTCCGTAAGCCTCAGAGTGACACTTCTGTAGGATCTGTCCCTGTTCATGCTCAGGTACACAACGTCTAATAACACCATCTACTCCTTCCTTATAAAGGTAAGGATCATCCCAAAAGTAATGTCTCAAATCAAAGAAGAATTTCTTCTTTTGTTGGTATGTGAAACTAGGTGGTATATATTTGGCAACAATATAATTTGCATAATCAGCATACCAAGGTGTACTACGTGAAGCATTGATGACATTCAATTGTTCATCAGGAAAGCTATCATCAATAGGTTGTGGGTCATCAAGAACATTCTCCAACCTAAACAATTTATCTGCTACGGGTTCTGAGCACCCTTCCTATCAACAACATGCAAATCAAATTCTTGTAGCAAGAGAACCCACCTGATAAGTCTAGGTTTAGCATCTTTATTTTCCATGAGATACTTAATAGCAGCATGATCAGTGTGAATAGTAACCTTGGAATCAACAATATAAGATCTGAACTTTTCACATGCAAACACGACTGCTAAAAATTCCTTTTTAGTAGTAGCATAGTTTCTTTGGGCACTGTCTAGAGTTTTACTAGCATAATGAATAACATTCAATTTCTTATCAACTCTTTGTCCTAAAACAACACCAACAACATAATCACTAGCATCACACATAATTTCAAAAGGGAGGTTCCAATCAGGTGGTTGAACAATATGTGCAGTTATCAAGGCCTTCTTAAGTATTTCAAATGCTTCCTCACAATCATCGTAAAAAAGGAATATCCTTTTGCAAGAGATTGGTAAGAGGCCTAGAAATCTTAGAGAAGTCTTTAATGAACCTTCTATAGAAACCAGCATGACCAAGGAAACTTCTCATACCTTTGATGTCTGCGGGGCATGACATTTTGTCGATCGCATCAGCTTTAGCCTTATCGACTTCAATACCTCTTTCAGAAATTTTATGTCCTAAGACGATGCCTTCATTAACCATAAAGTGGCACTTCTCCCAATTCAAGACAAGGTTGGTATCTTTACATCTCTGCAAAACTCGATCAAGGTTGCTGAGGCAATCATCAAAAGAAGACCCGTAAACAGAGAAGTCATCCATGAAAACCTCAACAATGTTTTCACATAAGTCAGAGAATATAGCCATCATACATCTTTGAAAGGTAGCATGTGCATTACATAAGCCAAAAGGCATACGTCTGTAAGAAAAGGTATAGAAAGGGCAGGTAAAAGTGGTTTTCTCCTGATCAGATTGTGCAACTGGTATTTGGGAGAAACCAGAATAACCATCTAGAAAGCAGAAGTGTGTGTGTTTTGACAATCTTTCTAGCATTTGGTCGATAAAAGGCAAAGGATAATGATCTTTCCTAGTGGCTTTATTCAATTTCCTAAAATCAATTACCATCCCAAAGCTAATAACAATCCTCTGTGGGATCAATTCATCTTTATCATTAGGGACAACGGTAATACCTCCCTTCTTAGGGACGCAATGCACCGGACTTACCCAATCTCTACGAGCAACAGGATAGATAATACCTGCTTCCAGGAGCTTTAGTATTTCTTTTCTTACTACCTCTTTCATATTAGGATTTAATCTCCATTGATGATCAACAACTGGTTTGGAATCAGGGTCGGTTTTAACTTTATGCTGGCATAGAGTGGGACTAATGCCCTTAAGATCATCAAGAGTATATCCAATAGCAGCACGGTGCTTCCTCAGAGTTTTCAATAATTTCTTTTCTTCAGGCTTTGAAAGGCTAGCCCTAAAAATAACAGGATATATCTCTTTTTCATCAAGATAAGCATACTTAAGAGTATCAGGTAACTGTTTAATCTCAAACACAGGATCACCCTTTGGTGGGGGTGGATCTCCAAGTAGTTCAACAGGCAAATTATTCTTAAGGATATGATGTTGTTCAAAGATAACTCTATCTGTCTCATTCCTTTCATCCATATGCATATCATTTTCACGCTCAAGCAAGTATTGCTCTAAAGGATCAGTAGGAGGCACAACAATAGAAGTAGGGCAATAATTTCATCCTTACTAGACAATTCTTTTTCATGAGGTTGTCTACCAAACTTGGAAAATTGAATTCATGTGACACACCTTCAAAGCCAACAGTGACAGTTTGCTTCTCACAGTCAATGTGAGCATTGATAGTATTGAGGAAGGGTCTGCCAAATATGATGGGACAAAAGCTATCTTGTGTGGTAGCAAGCACGAGAAAATCAGGAGGATACTTGGTTTTACCACACAAGACTTCAACATCTCTAACAATTCCCAAATGGCAGATAGTATCTCTATTGGCAAGCTGAATAGTAACATCAATAGATTCCATCTCGATAGGTGCAATCTCGTCTTTAATTTCATCATATAAAGACTAAGGTATTGCACTAACACTAGCACCCACATCACATAAACCATGATAACAATGATCTCCTATCTTAACAAAAACAACACGCGTGCCAACAATAGGCCTATGTTTGTCTCTAGCATGCGGTTTAGCAATTCTAGGAGCATCTTCATAGAAGTGAATATCATGCCCATCAACATTGTCAGGCAGGAGATCTTTGATAATAGCAATGCTAGGTTCAACCTTAATTTTCTCAAGGGGTGTAGGTGTTCTAATGTAGCCCCTACGTATCACAGTTGAAGCTTTAGCATGATCCTTTATTCTAACAAGGAAAGGTGGTTTCTCAATGTAAGCACTAGGAACAATAGGATCATTATAAGCAATGACTTTCTCTTCAACTGGATTGGGTTTAACTACATTGACTTCTATGGGAGGATAATATTTAAACCACTTCTCTTTAGGGAGATTAATATGAGCAGCAAATGATTCACATAATGAAGCTACGATCTCAGAGTCAAGTCCATGTTTAGCGCTAAAATCACAAAAAGTATTTATTTCAATGAAGGATTTAACGCAATTGAACTTGAGATTCATACCTGACTCCTTACCTTCATCAAACTCCAATCTTCAGAGTTGCATTTAGTTCTTTCCAATAAATTCCATTTGAAGTCAATATCTCTCTTCATAAAGGAACCGGTACAAGAAGTGTCAAGCATGGTGCGATTATCATGAGAAAGCCGAGCATAAAAGTTCTGAATACTAATTTCTCTCGAGAGCTCATGGTTGGGGCATGAATATAACATTGACTTAAGCCTCCCCCAAGCTTTAGAAATACTTTTTGTATCACGAAGCCAAAAATTATAGTTATAATTCCAATCACGATGTACCAAATGCATAGGATAAAACTTTTGATGAAATTCCAATTTCAATCGGTTGTAGTTCCATGATCTAGTATCATCACATAACCTATACCATGTAAATGCTTTATCCCTCAAAGATAAGGGAAAGACCTTCTTATTGACCTCATCCTCGGGAAAACCTACAATCTTAAATAAACCACAAACTTCATCTACATAAATTAGATGCAAGTCGGGATGTGATGTTCCATCTCCTGTAAAAGGATTAGCCAACAGTTTCTCAAGCACACCATATAAATGTTTCCTTACCAAATTCCACTTACCAAAGGCGCTTCACTCCCCGGCAATGGCGCCAGAAAAGAGTCTTGATGACCCACAAGTGTAGGGGATCCATCGTAGTCCTTTAGATAAGTAAGAGTGTCGAACCCAATGAGGAGCAGAAGGAACTGACAAGTGGTTTCCAACAAGGTATTCTGTGCATGCACTGAAATTATCGGTAACAGATAGTTGTGTGATAAGATAATTCGTAGCGAGTAGCAAGTAACAGTAGTAAAAAAGGTGCAGAAAGATGGCCCAATCCCTTTTGGAGCAAGGGACAAGCCTGGACGAACTCTTATATGAGGTGAAGCGCTCCCGAGGACACATAGGAATTTCTGTCAAGCTAGTTTTCATCATGTTCATATGATTCACGTTCGCTACTTTGATATTTTGATATGTGGGTGGACCGGTGCTTGGGTGCTGCCCTTACTTGGAAAAACATCCCACTTATGATTAACCGCTCTCGCAAGCATCCGCAACTACGAAATAAGAATTAAGACAAAGTCTAACCATAGCATTAAACTAGTGGATCCAAATCAGCCCCTTACGAAGCAACGCATAAACTAGGGTTTAAGCTTTTGTCACTCTAGCAACCCATCATCTACTTATTACTTCCCAATGCCTTCCTCTAGGCCCAAACAATGGTGAAGTGTTAAGTAGTCGACGTTCACATAACACCACTAGAGGAAAGACAACATACATTGCATCAAAATATCGAACGAATACCAAATTCACATGACTACTTATAGCAAGATTTATCCCATGTCCTCAAGAACAAAACTGACTACTCACAAAGCATAATTATGTTCATGACCAGAGAGGTATTGAATAGCATTAAGGATCTGAACATATGATCTTCCACCGAGTAATCCAACTAGCATCAACTACAAAGAGTAATTAACACTACTAGCAACCTTACTAGTACCAATCGGAGTCGTGAGACGGAGATTGGTTACAAGAGATGAACTAGGGTTTGGAGATGAGATGGTGCTGATGAAGATGTTGATGGTGATGAGTCCGCTCCGACGAGAGGAGTGTTGGTGATGACGATGGCGATGATTTCCCCCTCCGGGAGGGAAGTTTCCCCGGCAAGACGGCCTTGCCGGAGCTCTAGATTGGTTCTGCTCAAGTTCCGCCTCGTGGCGGCGGCGATTCCTCCCAAAAGCCTCCTCTTGATTTTTTAGGGACGAAACCCTCCTTATAGCAAAAGATGGGAGCCGGAGGGGCAACAGGGGGCCCACTAGCCACCTAGCCACAGCCAGGGTGGTACGCCGCGCCTGGCAGGCTTGTGGCCTCCTCGTGGCTCCCCTCCGGTACTTCTTTCGCCCAGTATTTTTTATAAATTCCAAAATAATTCCTGGTTTATTTTCACGGCTTTTGGAGTTGCGCAGAATAGGTATCTCAAACTTGGTCCTTTTTTAGACCAGAATTCCAGCTGCCGATATTCTCCCTCTTCATGTAAACCTTATAAAATAAGAGAGAAAAGGCATAAGTATTATGCCGTAAAGTGTAATAACAACCCATAAAGCGATAAATATCAACATAAAAGCATGATGCGAAAAGTACGTATCAATCCCCTAGTCTCATGTTTCTGTCACTCAAGCTAGACATTGAGGGGCATGAACCCACAATCATGCATAACGCTCCCTCTTGGTGTTACAATCTACTACTCGGCCAAAGCAATAAATAGCAACGGATAACATGCATGAATCACTAAGGAACATAATATAAAAGGATAATCAAATATATAACTCATAACAATCTGAACATAATCTCATAATCCATCGGATCCCAACAAACCGAGCATAGCAATAGCAAGAGAATTACATAGATGCCTTGATCATGTAGGGCAGCTCACAAGGGCTAATCATGGAAGCACAAGATTGGAGAGGAGACATCACATAGATACTAGTCATGGACTCATGGTCCAAGGAGGACTTCTCACGACACGTCCGGAAGCGTCCATGACGGTGGAGAAGCTCCAGGAGGTCAATCCTCCCT
Source organism: Hordeum vulgare subsp. vulgare (assembly GCF_904849725.1). Classification (NCBI taxonomy): domain Eukaryota; kingdom Viridiplantae; phylum Streptophyta; class Magnoliopsida; order Poales; family Poaceae; genus Hordeum; species Hordeum vulgare. The sequence continues at coordinate 443,483,979 of NC_058518.1, read as the reverse complement.
CCGACAGGGTGCCGGGAAGAGGTCTCCTGATGCTCCCGATCTCGAAAGCGTTGCAGCGGTGGAACGATGGAGAAATTCATGATTCTGGATGTGATGGAAGGGTTTTCTCTCAGAGGAGTAAATATAGGCGAAAGGAGCACACCGTAGGGCGTGGGCCCCACCCAGGCGGCCTCTTGGCGCGACCTAGGGCCAGGCCGCGCCATCAGGTCGCCTGGGAGGCCCCTGCTCCCCTCTGGCCCATCTTCGGTGATCTTGAAGCTTCCGTTTCACTAATTTTTTATATATTTTTCTTGAAATTTTTCGGGGTTCAGAAAATTGGGTAAAAGCCCCTGCAAAATAGACATCAGCAGACACAAACTGGCACTGGGTGCACTGAGTTAGTAGGTTAGTCCAAATATGTGTAAAATAATATAAAAGTGTAGCAAAACATATAACAATGTCACCCAAAAGATCATGGAACAAGCATGAATTATAGATACGTTTGGGACGTATCACCAACATGCTCACACAATAAGAATGACAGATAAAATATGGTGAACATGCACAAACAACCTAGCAGTTATCAAGCACTTGGGCGATGACAAAGTCATCTATATATGAGTATATTGACTAAAGAGCCAAGTAAGAATACTTGATCATAGGTCATACTCATCGTTAAGCACAAGTGGGGTTACCACTTTTACATAAGCATTAATGTGTTCATATCCCGAGGAGATTCTTATATTCAAGATTTAGAGTAAAGCTCCCCTTTGATATGTGTGATAGCCTGTCTTATTAGGGATGATAGACTACTCATATAAATAAGGAATTCTTTCTTTTTCGGGAGCCCATTCGAACAGAACTCCTAGGTTAAGCGTGCTCGGTTTGGAGTAGTTCTAGGGTGGGTGACCGACTGGGAAGTTGATCCCGGGTGCGCACGAGTGAGGAAAAAGTGCGCAGAAAAGACTAGTATTGCTATGTGGGGCCAGTCTAGATCCCACGAGGAGTAACGACCGCCGACGGGTGTGTCCGAGGTGTTACAAGTTGGTATCAGAGCAGTGCGTAGAAAAGACTAGTATTGCTATGTGGGGCCAGTCTAGATCTCGCCAGGAGTAACGACCACCGACGGGTGTGTCCGAGGCGTTAGAAGTTGGTATCAGAGCCGACCCTCGCGATTACACGGATGTTTGCGAACACATGTGTGGTCATGTTGTTCATGACGTTTGTGACCCATCGTGGCACACGACATGGCACATGTATTGGACTGGATGCACACATGTTTGTGCCAACAGGGAACGCTCTTGTGACCCGACGAGGACGTCGGTTCCTCTGAGTGGTGGTGTATGTGATAGCCTGGCTTATTAGGGATGATAGTCTACTCATATAAATAAGGAATTCCTTCTTTTCCGGGAGCCCATTCGAACAAAACTCCCAGGTTAAGCGTGCTCGGCTTGGAGTAGTTCTACGATGGGTGACCGATCGGGAAGTTGATCCCGGGTGCGCACGAGTGAGGACAAAGTGCGCAGAAAAGACTAGTATTGATATGTGGGGCCAGTCTAGATCCCGCCAGGAGTAACGACCGTCGGCGGGTGTGTCCGGGGCGTTACAATATGACATCCCCCCTAAGAGGGATAAACTAACCTTGGGTTTTGTCATAGGAGACTTCAAGTAGGTGAAGTAGTGGTGGATGCTGAATGTTGATGAAGATCATCTTGAGTAGCGAGCAATCCTTGTTGTTTCTTACTCTTCTCATCTACATGGGTCAGTCCCAAAGCAAAAGGAACATATGCAAGAATATCTATGAACATGGAGTGAAACACACATGGGATGATGTCCAAAGATGCATGAATTACCTTGTTCCTTGCTCACCTTTGAGGGAATGTGTGACTCTTTGAGCTAATGCATATGGTTGAGGTTGATTGCATATAGTTCTTGCCAAAATGAATAAGAGTGAATTTCATTGGCGGAGTCACCCCTCACGAACTTTCTAGTTCTTCCTCTTAGGGATCCATATCAAATTGATGGGAATCCTTGGAGTTGTGGTAGCACTAGATGAGGTAGTGCTAGTAGTGTCCTTGGGAATCCACTTGACCTTGACTTGGGGGTCTTCTTCAAATAGGTCAATGTCATCTTGAAGCTTTCCCTTGCCCTTGTGGTCTTGTGGTAGAAGGCCATCTTGTGATCTTGTTCCTTCGGGAGGAGTAGGATCATACTTCTCCTCTTATGGAACAAACTTAGGAATGGGGTATGGACCTTCTTCCTGATCATCTCCATTGACGTTGAAATAGCCAACACCTTGTTTCTTCCGATGTCCTCCTTGCTTGTGCACAATTTCCTCAAATTGCTTACTTCCGGATGGACTCTTTAAGACACCTCTCTCTATAATTCCTTTCAATAAATCATTTTATTGCTCAAGTGTAACTTGGCTAAGAGAATCATTAGTGGAATCAAGAGAGCTACTAGGAACAACATTATTGGATTTAGCTTTAGCATTGTTTTTACTAGATGAAGAAACTTTCTTGCCTTTGTTACTAGTGTTCTTAGGTTTAACTTGTGGAAAAAAATTATACAAGAGTAATCATTTGGCTAGATAAGAAGAACTCTTCTTTCGAAGATCTTCATTGATTGCTTTTACGAACTCATGCTCTTGTTCCAAATTGAGCTTCTCGAAGTGTAGGTTCTCATGAGTTCTTGCAAGATCTCTATGATCTTCTAGAGTAGTATCATGAGCTAACTTAAGAGTTTTTAACTCTTAAGTTAGTCGTTCAATTTCTTTTATCATCATCACTCGATTTCTCTTGACTAGCATGATAATTAGCAAGTTCATTTTCATTGCAATCACTAGTTTTATCAAAGATCAAGCCATCTTCTCCGAAAAAGTCATCCTCATCACTATTAAAATCAAGATACTCGGGTTGTGATACCTTGGGGCATTTAGCCATGAAGCAGTTTCTGAACCCCTCGTTCAGTGAATCAAATAGGTCATATGAGTTGGAGGAAACAAGTGCAATGTCGGCAACACCTTCATCTTAACTATAGTCAGAGTTAAAGTCATAGCTTCTCTCGGAATGGTGATCAGACTCGGAGCCAGAAACCCATTCACCAACATGAGCTTGATTTCTTATTCTTGAGTTTCTCTTGGTGTATTTTTCTTTCTTCTCTGATTCTTTGCCTCTCCGTGAGTGTCTTCATCCATAACGATCTTCTCTGATCCTTCTCTCTCTGTGAGGTGACTCATCTGTCGAGCTTCGTCTTCGAGGTGACTCTTCTCTTCGTTTGTAGGGATACAATCACTCATTGGAGTAGTGTCTGGGCTTCCCACAATTGTAGAAGTTTCGGTCAAGACTAGACGAACACTTCTCATCATGTCTTGGGCATGAGCTTCTCTCTTTGCATCTACTCTTGTAGAACTTGTTGAATTTTCTGACCATGAGGCTTATCTGTTCATCAGTGACAAGATTGTCCTTTGAAGTAGCAGGAGTATCACATGAAGCTTTGTAAGCACCGCTTGACTTGTTGTGTAGCTCATCATTGTCCTCGAGTGACATCTCATGAGCAACAATCCTACCAATCACTTTAGTTGGCTTGAGTTCTTTGTAGTTTGGAATCATTTGGATCAATGTGCACACTGTGTCATACTTTCCATCAGGAGCTCTAAGTATCTTCTTGATGATGAATTTGTTGGTCATCTCTTCGCTTCCTAAGCCGACAATGTCATTGGTGATGAGAGCTAGCCTAGAGTACATTTTAGTGACACCTTCACCATCCTTCATCTTGAGCTTGTCAAGCTGACTTTGAAGCACATCCAACTTAGATTCTTTGACAGAATCAATACCTTCGTGCATATCGATCAAAGTATCCCAAATTTCTTTTGCATTCTTGATACGTCCATTTTGCATCATGCTTTCATGTTGATATTTATTGCTTTTTGGGCTGTTATTACACTTCACGGTACAATACTTATGCCTTTTCTCTCTTATTTTGCAAGGTTTACTTGAAGAGGGAGAATGCCGGCAGCTGGAATTCTGGCCTGAAAAAGGAGCAAGTTTGAGATACCTATTCTGCGCAACTCCAAAAGCCGTCAAAATCAACATGGATTTTTTTGGGATTTATAAAAAATACTGGGCGGAAGAAGTGCCAGAGGGGCGCCAGCAGGAGGCCACAAGCCTACTAGGCGCGGCCCCCTGGCCGCGCCTAGGGGGCTTGTCTGGCCCTCTGGCTTCCCCCTTTTTTACAAGAAGGGTTTCGGTTTGGAAAATATCAAGGGGAGGCTTTTCGGAGGATTCGCCGCCGCCATGAGGCGGAACTTGAGCAGAACCATTCTAGAGCTCCGGCAGGACGATCCTGCCGGGAAACTTCCCTCCAGAAGGGGGAAATCGTCGCCATCGTCATCACCAACACTCCTCTCATCAGAGGGGACCCGTGACCATCAACATCTTCATCAACACCATCTCATCTCCAGACCCTAGTTCATCTCTTGTAACCAATCTCCGTCTCGCGACTCCGACTGGTACTTGTAAGGTTGCTAGTAGTGTTAATTACTCTTTGTAGTTGATGCTAGTTGGATTACTTGGTGGAAGATTATATGTTCAGATCTTTGATGCTACTCATTACCTCTTTGGTCATGAATATGATTATGCTTTGTGAGTAGTCACTTTTGTTCCTGAGGACATGGGACAAGTCATGCTATAAGTAGTCATGTGAATTTGGTATTCGTTTGATATTTTGATATGTTGTATGTTGTCTCTCCTCTAGTGGTGTTATGTGAACGTCGACTACATAACACTTCACCATTATTTGGGCCTAGAGGAAGGCATTGGGAAGTAGTAAGTAGATGATGGGTTGCTAGACTGACAGAAGCTTAAACCCTAGTTTATGCGTTGCTTCGTAAGGGGCTGATTTGGATCCACTAGTTTAATGCTATGATTAGACTTTGTCTTAATTCTTCTTTCATAGTTCCGGATGCTTGCGAGAGGGGTTAATCATAAGTGGGATGCTTGTCCAAGTAAGGGCAGTACCCAAGCGCCGGTCCACTCACATATCAAACTATCAAAGTAACGAACACGAATCATATGAACATGACGAAAACTAGCTTGACAGAAATTCCCATGTGTCCTCGGGAGCGTTTTACCACCTATAAGACTTTGTCCAGGCTTGTCTCTTGCTACAAAAGGGTTTGGGCCACTTTGCTGCACCGTTGTTACTTTTGTTACTTGTTACTTGCTACGAATCTTCTCACCACACAACTACTTGTTACCGATAATTTCAGTGCTTGCAGATATTACCTTGCTGAAAACCACTTGTCAAATCCTTCTGCTCCTCGTTGGGTTCGACACTCTTACTTATCGAAAGGACTACGATAGATCCCCTATACTTGTGGGTCATCAATTCTCAAGACGACTGATTTTGTTGAATTCTTCGGGGCATAGACAATTGAAGATGATGTCGGAGGCTTGAGCATTGAGTTGCAACATCTTCAGTTCACCAGCTGTCGTATCACGATCAGGTTCTTGTCCTTCTCCAAAGAAGTTACCTTGCACAACAACACGAATAACAACCCAAACACGAGGATTAAGGCCAAGAATATGCATTTTCATCTTAGGCTTCCAACTCGCAAAATTAGTGCCAGAAAAATATGGACCTCTACGGTGATAATTTCCCTCACTAGATGCCATACTTTCCTAGGTTGTGAAACCATTGCAATGGAGACCAAAGCTCTGATACCACTTATAGGATCAAAAGTATGTCTAGAAGGGGGATTATACTACTTGACAATATAATTTTTTCCTTTTCCCAATTTTAGTTGAGAGGCAGCTTTAGCGGTTATTGCAAGTCAAATACACCATACACATGCAGTTATAAGAGTCCAGCAGCGGAATGTAAAATATGCACGTGTAAAGTAAAGGAGTAAGGTAGGGAGATCAAATGCATGAGGTTGATATGACAATTTTTGGCATGGTTCCGATAGGTGGCGCTATCGTACGTCCATGCTAGTTGAGACTTCAACCCACGGAGGGTAACAGCTGCGAGAGTCCATGGAGGGCTCCACCCACAAGGGGCCACGAAGAAGCGACCTTGTCTATTCCACCACGGCTTCCGCCCACGAAGGACTAGCCTTACTCATGGTATATCTTCACGAAGTAGGCGATCTCCTTGCCCTTACAATCATCTTGGTTCAACTCCACAACACAAAGTAGGAGGCTCCCAAGTGACACCTAACCAATCTAGGAGGCACCACCCTCCAAAAGGTAATATATGTGGTAGATCAATGAACTCCTTGCTCTTGTTCTTCTAAAGATAGTCTCCTCAACACAAAATCACTCTTTCACAGAATAGACATAGGTAGGAGAGATTAATATGGTGGATAGCAGTTTGGGGAGGCTAGAGATCAAGTTTCAAATGGTTGGATTGGAATATCTTGATCTCAACACATGAGTAGGTGGTTCTCACTCAGAAAATGAATCTGTCAATGAAGTGTGTGTTTTGAGTGCTTCCTCTGCGAATGAGAGGTGGGTGGAGGAGTATATATAGGCAACACACAAAATCCAACCATGACACCATGATTGACCAACTCGGTGACACCGAAGTTACAAACTCGATGGTATCGACTTGCTCAAAAGGAAGTAAGTTTGAATCTCTGTGGAACCAATATACACAACTTGGTGGTACCAAAATGGTGACTAACGGTCAGATGACACAACTCGGTGACATCGATACTCAAACTCGAAAATTCCGATTTTGTGTACCGAGGCAACAGAAATTTGGTCACATGAACTCGTTAGCACCCATGCAGTTTCGGTTGCACCGAAGTGGTAGGGTTTGGCTAGGATTTGTCTAAGTCTGAAATCGGTAGGGCCACGTGGAAATTGGTGGTGGCACCGATTTTGGATATTTGGCTTGGGATAGATATATTTTGCGAAAGAGTGGATGAGTATTTTTGGTGGCTAACTCTAAGCACTTGAGCAACCAATTCATCATAACACCTCATCCCCTTTTAATAGTATTGGCTTTCCTATGAACTCGAATGTGATTTCTCACAAAGTGTAAAGTGAAGGGTCTTCTTGCTTGAAGCTTGAGCCAATCCTATTCCTTCCTTCATCAAGGGGCATCTCCTCACAATCCTATAGCCAAAGCTCTCTGTGGACTAAACCTAAAATATACTAGGTAAAAGTGTTAGTCCAAGAGACAATGTATGTTGTCATGAATTATCAAAACCACCAAGGGAGGATATGTGCTTTCAAGTAGCGTAACAATGTAGCCTAAAGAGGTTCTCTAGTAGTTTAATAATGCTTTGGAGGCCGATTATTTGGTCCTTTAACAAAATATTTTCACGAGTAAGATATTTATTCTGAACATGAACCCTTTCGAAGGCTCTAAAGGATTCGATTTTAGTAGGGGCGAGATGCTCATAGAAGGGTTGGAGGTAATCTTCTTCCTCCTCTTCCTTTGCTAGCATGGCCTGCCCCTCTTCTCAAGCTTGACCCCCCTTGACTTCCTCACCCTTGTTCTCCTTGTTTACTTCTACTGGTTCCTTCTTCTTTAGTTCCATCTTCATTATCCAAGGATCCTCTTCTACGCGGTTGGAGGAGGGAGAAGACATGATGCCCGACTTGATAGTTCTGATAGAAAAATAGCACGAAACAAGAGCAGAGGATTTATCCATGGTAGCGGGCTCAAATCATGAGGAGATACACATAAAGAATTTTCATACAAGGAAATACTTGTCTTACAAGAAAACGGAGACAGGAAGGTGCCCGAGGGGCCACTATCCACGAGGGCACGTCTGGTGGGGTGATACGTCTCCATCGTATCTACTTTTCCAAACTCTTTTGCCCTTGTTTTGGACTCTAATTTGCATGATTTGAATGGAACTAACCTGGACTGACGCTGTTTTCAACAGAATTGCCTTGGTGTTGTTTTTATGCAGAAATCAAAGTTCTCCAAACGTCCTGAAAATTTACAGGGAACATTTTTGGAAAATATGAAAAATATCTGCGCCAAGATCCACCTGAGGGAGTGGGCCAGTGGGCCACAAGTCCTGCCTCCACCACCCCCTGGTGGCGGTGGGCAAGCTTGTGGGGCCCACACAGCTCTGTCGCCCCCAAAATCAGCTCTATAAGTTCACTTTCGTCTCAGAAAAAATAAAAAGAGAAGATTTCATCGCGTTAGCGATATGGAGGCGCCGCCACAACCTGTTCTTCATGTGGAGGGCAGATCTGGAGTCCGTCTTGGGCTCCCGAGAGGGGAAATCGTCGCCATCGTCATCATCAACCTTCTTCCCTCTGCAATTCCATGAAGTTCTTCGTCGTTCGTGAGTAATCTATTCGTAGGCTCGCTGGGTGGTGATGAGTAGGATGAGATCTATCATGTAATCGAGTTAGTTTTGATGGGGATTGATCCCTAGTATCCACTATGTTTTGAGATTGATGTTGCTACTACTTTGCCATGCTTAATGCCTGTCACTAGGGCCCGAGTGCCATAATTTCAGGTCTGAAATTATTATGTTGTCACCAATGTATGTGTGTTCTAGATCCGATCTTGCAAGTTATAGTTACCTACTATGTGTTATGATCCGGCAACCCTGGAGTGACAATAACCGGAACCACTCCCGGTGATGACCATAGTTTGAGGAGTTCATGTGTTCACCAAGTGCTAATGCGTTGGTCTGGTTCTTTTTTAAAAGGAGATCCTTAATATCCCGTAGTTTCCTTTTGGACCCCGCTGCCACGGGAGGGATGGACAATAGATGTCATGCAAGTTCTTTTCCCTAAGCACGTATGACGACACACGGAATGCATGCCTACATCACATTGACGAACGGGAGCTAGCCACATATCTCTCCGTGTTATAACTGTTGCATGATGAATATCATCCAAACAAATCACCGACCCATTGCCTACCAGTTTGTCCTACTGTTGCTGTTGTTGTTACTTGCTTTGCTCTGCTGCTGTTACTACTGTTGCTGCTGCTGTTACTTGTTTTGCTCTGATGGTGTTACTACTGTTGCTGCTGTTGTTACTTGTCTTGCTCTGCTGCTACTGTTGCTACTACTGTCGCTTGCTACTGTTGCTACTTGCTACTGCTGTCACTACTGCTGTTCCTTGCTACTGCCGTTACTCGCTACTTTGCTGTTACTACTTTGCTTGGAGATACTAATCTTTCAGGTGTGGTTGAATCTGACATATTCAGCTGCTATTTCTTGAGAGTATCCTCTCACCTCCTATAGGCGTACCAACAAATTTGGGTTGAATACTCTACCCTCGAAAACTGCTACGATCCCACGCGCTGGTAGGCCGTCAACAACATTCTTCTAGTTTTGATTCCCGGAGAGTGCTAGCAGCATTCTTCTGGTGCCGTTGCAATGGAAGGTCTGCTGTTACGAAGTCATGGGGCTGGCGTGCCCTTGTGCTTAGTGGGCAACTGGATTGCTTTCCCGTGTATTTATCAATTTCCTAATTTTTGTAATATTCAAAACTAACAGAAAATATTTTGCGGATTTTTCGGAGTCTGTTTACTTATCGTATCACATACCTCTTCCTTTTAAGGGTTCTGGAGTGTTTTGAAAGGTCTCCTTTATGTATTCCTCCGGTGTCATGGTTTGGATAATATTTGTTTCAACAGTATTAGGTGTGCATGAAATATAGTGCTTTATTCTTTGTCCATTGACCACCTTCATGTTAGTGCCTTCCGGGTTATTGATCTTAATAGCTCCACAACGATAAACTTCTTTGATGATATCTCGTCCTTCCCATTTGAAAAGAAGTTTTCCTGCAAAAAACCTAAGACGAGAATTGTACAATAGAACATATTCACCAACTTTAAATCCTTGCTTTTGGATTCTTTTCTCATGCCATCTTTTAACTTTTTCTTTGAATAGTTTGGCATTTTCATAAGCTTGGGTTCTCCATTCATCTAGTGAGCTAATATCAAATGACCTCTTTTCATCAGCCGGTTTGAAATCATAATTGAGTTCTTTGATTGCCCAACAAGCTTTATGTTCTAACTCGAGAAGTAAATGCCATTCTTTTCCATAAACCATTTTATCAGGAGACATAGCCATAGGATTTTTATAAGCTGTTCTGTAGGCCCACAATGCATCGTCTAATTTCTTAGACTAATTCTTTTGGGGCTTATTGACAGTCTTTTGCAATATTAATTCTATTCCTCTATTGGTTAATTATACTTGACCACTAGATTTAGAATGATAGGGAGATGCAACTCTATGGTTAACATCATATCTAGCAAGCAACTTACAAAAAACACCATGAATAAAATTTGAACCACCATCATTCATTAAGTATCTAGGGAATCCAAAACGTGGGAAAATAACTTCCTTAACCATTTTAATAGAGGTGTTATGATCAACACCACTCGTTGGAATAGGTTCTACCCACTTAGTGAAATAATCAACAACCACCAAAATATGTGTATACCCATTGGAGGAAGGAAAAGGTCCCATATAATCAAATTCCCAAACAAATGGTTCAATAACAAGTGAATAATTCATAGGCATTTCATGATGTCTACTAATATTACCAATTATTTGATGTTCATCACAAGATAGGACAAACTTACGAGCATCTTTGAAAAGAGTAGGTGATAACCCACAAGTATAGGGGATCGCAACAGTTTTCGAGGGTAGAGTATTCAACCCGAATTTGTTGATTCGACACAAGGGGAAGCAAAAGAATATTCTCGAGTATTAGCAGTTGAGTTGTCAATTCAACCACACCTGAAAGACTTAGTATCTGTAGCAAAGTATTAGTAGCAAAGTAGTGTGATAGCAACAGTAGCAACGGGTAACAGTAGCAGCAGTGACAGCAGTAGCGGTAACAATAGCAGTAGTGACAACAGTAGCGGCAAAGTAACATAGCAAGGACCAGTAGGAAAAACTCATAGGCATTGGATCGGTGATGGATAATTATGTCGGATGGCATTCATCATGCAACAGTTATAACATGGGGACATATGTAACTAGCTCCAGTTCGTCAATGTAATGTAGGCATGCATTCCGTATATAGTCATACGTGCTTATGAAAAGAACTTGCATGACATCTATTGTCCATCCCTCCCGTGGCAGTGGGGTCCTAATGGAAACTAAGGGATATTAAGGTTCTCCTTTTAATAGAGAACCAGAACAACGCATTAGCACTTAGTGAATACATGAACTCCTCATACTATGGTCATCTCCGGGAGTGGTTCCGGCTATTGTCACTCTGGGGTTGCCGAGTCATAACACATAGTAGGTGACTACAACTTGCAAGATAGGATCAAGAACACACATATATTTACAAGAACATAATAGGTTCAGATCTGAAATCATGGCACTCGGGCCATAGTGACAAGCATTAAACATGGCAAAGTAGTAGCAATATAAATCTCAGAACATAGTGGATACTAGGGATCAATCCCCATCAAAACTAACTCGATTACATGATAGATCTCATCCAACCCATCACCGTCCAGCAAGCCTATGATGAGATTACTCACGAACGGTGAAGAGCATCATGGAATTGGCGATGCAGGAAGGTTGGTGATGATGATGGCGAGGATCTCCCCTCTCCGGAGCCCAGAACGGACTCCAGATCTGCCCTCCAGAGGAAGAACAGGTGGTGGCGGCGCCTCCGTATCGTAAAACGCGATAAACTCTTCTCCTTGATTTTTTTCCGGACGAACGGGACTAAATAGAGCTGGAGTTGGAGGCGGCGGAGCCCCGAGGGCCCCACAAGCCTGCTAGGCGCGACCATGGGGGGCCTGCGCCTCCTGGGCTTGTGGGCTCCTCGCTCCACACCTTCGGTTGATTCTTGCGCCAGTATTTTTATATATTCCACAAAAAATCCTCGTAAATTTCCAGGTCAATCTGAGAAATTTTATTTCTGTGCAAAAACAACACCATGGCAATTCTGCTGAAAACAACGTTAGTCCGGGTTAGTTCCGTTCAAATCATGCAAATTAGAGTCCAAAACAAGGGCAAAAGGGTTTGGAAAAGTAGATACAATGGAGACGTATCAAATCCCCCAAGCTTAAAGCCTTGCTTGTCCTCAAGCAATTCCGTTGACAAACTGAAAGAGACAAAAGAAAAACTTTTACGAACTCTGTTTGATCTTGTTGTTGCAATTATGTCTAACTCATATTCAGATTTTCAGCAAGATCATAAGCTAACCACATAAGTAGTGACATTTAGGTCTCAAGAGGAACTCATATCAATGGCAAAATCAACTAGCGAGCAATAATAATAAGTTTCAAACATCAACACTTCAATCAAAACAATCATGAAGCAATATGAACAGATGGTATCTAGCTAGCTCTTTCTGAGACTGCAAAACATAAATGCAGAGCACCTTCAAAGACCAAGGGCTGACTGAACATTGTAATTCATGGCAAAGAAGATCCAGTCACAGTCATACTCAATAACAATTAAAATAAAAGCATAAAAATGATGGAGGTGCTCTCTAATTGGTGCTTTTTGAAAGAAGAGGGTGACTCACAGAAACATAAATAGATAGGCCCTTCGCAGAGGGAAGCATTGATTTGCAGAGGTGCCAGAGCTAAAGCTTTGAAGATAGAGATAAATAATTTTGGGTGGCATGCTTTCATTGTCAATGCAATGACAAAGAGTTTTCACCATCTTCCATGCTACACATACTATAGGCGGTTCCCAAACAGAAAAGTAAAGTTTTGACTCCCCCACCACCAGTCAATCACACTCCATGACTAGCTGAATATTCGGGTGCCGTCCATACCAACAACAATCCAGGGGAGTTTTTTTGGCAATTATGTTTTCGATTTGAGCATGGAACTGGGCATTCCAATTACCGGCCCCTTTCTCGTGAATGATAGTGAATAAACACATATCGAGGATAACATGCCTAGCATGGAAGATACTGATCGCTCCTTGCCACCACATGAGCAGTTCGGGCATGCAAAACAGATTATTTCTTGAAGGTTTAGAGAGTGGCACATGCAAATTTACTTGGAACGGCGGGTAGATACCGCATATAGGTAGGTATGGTGGACTCATATGTAAATAGTTTGGGTTTATGGAAGTGGATGCACAAGCAGTATTCCCTCTTAGTACAAGTGAAGGCTAGCAAAAGACTGGGAAGCAACCAACTAGAGAGCGACAACAGTTATCAATATGCATTGAGATTAACCAACATTGAGTGCAAGCATGAGAAGGACATAAATCACCATGAACATGAATATCATAGAGGCTATGTTGATTTGGTTTCAACTACATGCGTAAACATGCGCCAAGTCAAGCCACTTGAATCATTCAAAGGAGGATACCATCCTATCATACTACATCATAATCATCTCAAAATTCATGTTGGCATCCAAGACAAACCATTATAAGCTCCTAGCTAATTAAGCATGGCATCAGAAACTATGATCTCTAAGTTCTCATTGCAAACATGTTTCTCTCACAACAAAGCTTAATTAGGAACGATGAGCTAGTCATATTTACAAAAACAAAATAGATCGAGTTTATACCAGCTTTTCCAGGACCAGTCACTTCATCATATATCATCATTATTGCCATTCACTTGCACGACCAAATGATGTGAACAATAATAAGAGTGTTCGTGCATTGGACTAAGCTGGAATCTGCAAGCAAACACAAAGGAGAAGACAAAGTAATATGGCTCTTTGACAGATAAATAGATATGCATGTGAGAGCATCTAAACATTGTAACCATGGTCTTCTACCTAGACCCAAAGAAAAACAAAACTATTTACACGGGAAAGCTCCCAACAAGCAAAAGAAGAATAGGAAATCTTTTTGGGTTTTCTCAAACTAGACAAACCCATGAGAAGAAAGCGAAAAAAGAAATAAACTAGCATGGATGATACAGTGGCAAGGTGTGAACACCGACTATCAAAGTGAAAGTGTGAGCAAGAATATAAAGTCGGTGAGAAACACATACTCCCCCAAGCTTAGGCTTTTGGCCTAAGTTGGTCTACTCCCATGGAGGGAAATAACCATCTCCGGGGGTACTCCGGAGTGTACTGAGGGTGCCACTGCTGGGTGAACTCCTCTGGCTCCCACTGATAAAAGTTGGGAACAGAAGGTTGTGACTTCTAGATTCATCCATCTCAACGGGGATGTGCATATCCCCAACAAGTAAATCATACTTCATCTTAACAGTAGGTATAGGGCATTCAAAGCTCCCAATAAGAATCGATGAAGTTTTTTCAATAGCATTGATGCAATGTACTCGATATTGTTTCTTCGGAAAGTGCACCGTATGCTCATTACCATTGACATGGAAAGTGACATTGCCTTTGTTGCAATCAATAACAACCCCTGCAGTGTTTAAAAAGGGTTTTCCAAGGATGACTGCCATGGCATCATCCTCGGGAATATCCAGAATAACAAAGTCCGTTAAGATAGTAACATTAGCAACCACAATAGGCACATCCTCGCAGATGCCGATAGGGAAAGGAGTTGATTTGTCGGCCATTTGCAAAGACATTTTAGTGGGTGTCAACTTATCCAATTCAAGTCTATGATAAAGAGAGAGAGGCATAACACTAAAACCGGATCCAAGATCGCATAAAGCAGTTCTAACGTAGTTTCCTTTAATGGAGCAAGGTACAGTGGGCACTCCGGGATGACCTAGTTTCTTAGGAGTTCCGCCCTTGAAGGTGTAATTAGCGAGCATGGTGGAAATCTCAGCCTCAGGTGTCCTCCTCTTATTAGTCACAATATCCTTCATGTACCTAGCATATGGAGACATTTTGAGCATATCTGTCAAACGCATTTGCAGAAAGACAGGTCTAATCATTTCAACAAATCGCTCAAAATCCTCATCATCCTTTTTCTTGGATGGTTTGGGAGGAAAGGGCATGGGTTTGTGAACCCATGGTTCCCTTTCTTTACCATGCTTCCTAGCAATGAAGTCATTCTTATCGTATCTCCTATTCTTAGGTTTTGGGTTATCAAGATCAACTGGTGCAATCTCCACATCCTCATCATTGCTAGGTTGAGCATCATCATGAACACGACTATCAATATTATCACTAGGCTCATGTTCATCACCAGATTGTGTTTTGGCATCAGAAACAGAGACATCGTTTGGATTCTCGGGTGTAATAGTAGCAGGTTTGCTAGCATGCAAGTTCCTATCATCTTTATTTTTGTTCCTAGGATGACTAGGTGCATCAGTGCTAACTCCTTGAGAATCTTGTTCAATTCTCTTAGGATAACCCTCAGGATACAAAGGTTCCCGGGTCATTCTACCACCTCTAGTGACGACTCTAACAGAATTGTCATTCAAGTCATTGAGCAAGTGATTTTGAGCCTTAAGTACTTGTTCTACTTGTGTAGTAACCATAGAGGCATGTTTACTCAAAAGCTTAAGATCATTGACGTTTCTATCCACACAAGCACTTAAATGACTAAGCATACGAGCATTCTGTTCCAATTGTCTGCTATCATAATCAATTGAAACTTTGTTGTTTGGAAACAAAGTTATCAAATCCATCCAGGCATAAGCTAGCAGGTTTATCAAAAGGAATATCACTCTCAATGAATCTACGAAGAGAATTTACCTCTACTACCTGTGTCGGGTTATCAAGACCATGGATCTCATCGATAGGTGGTAGATTTTTGACATCCTCAGATTTAATGCCTTTCTCTTTCATAGATTTCTTAGCTTCTTGCATATCTTCAGGACTGAGGAATAGAATACCTCTTTTCTTTGGAGTTGGCTTCGGAGGTGGTTCAGGAATAGTCCAAGCATTCTCAATGCACAAGATATTATTCAATAGGATCTCAGCTTGTTCCACAGTTCGTTCCCTGAAAACACAACCAACACAACTATCTAGGTGGTCCCTAGAAGCATCGTTAGTCCATTATAGAAAATATCAAGTATTTCATTCGTCTCAAGAGGGTGATCAGGCAAAGCATTCAACAGCTAGACAAGCCTCCCCCAAGATTGTGAGAGACTCTCTTCTTCAACTTGCGCAAAGTTATATATTTCATGCAAGGTGGCTTGTTTCTTATGGATAGGAAAATATTACTCAGAGAAGTAGTAGATCATATCCCAGGGACTACGCACACAACCAGGAGCAAGAGAAGTGAACCAAGTCTTAGCATCATCCTTCAGCGAGAAAAGAAACAACTTAAGGATATAGTAGTGGCGGATCTTTTCCTCACTCGTGAATAGAGTGGCTATATCATGCATCTTAGTAAGATGTGCTACAACCGTTTTAGACTCATAACCATGAAAAGGATCAGATTCGACCAAAGTGATTAACTTAGGGTCGACACATAATTCATAATCATTATTGGTCACAAAGATAGGCGAAGTAGCAAATTTCGGGTCGTATTTCATCCTAGCGTTCATAGATTTTTTGTTTCCACTTGCGCAGTAATTTCTCAAGATCATAGCTATCCTTACAAGCAAGAAAGTCCTTAGCTATCTCTCCCTCCATAACATAACCCTCAGGTATATCAGGCAATTCATATTTAGGAGAGCTAGTTCTAACAGGTGAAATAGCAAGTTCTACTTCAATAATCTCAGCAGTTTCAGAAGTATCATCACATTCAGCAGCCGCTCTAGCAATTTGTGCATCCAGAAAAGCACCTAGTGGCAAAGTAGTATCAAGAAAAGGATCATCACAAGCATCATGGATAGCAGAAGTAGCATCATCAAGCATAGGCGACACATCAAAATTTCTAGCAGGAGGTGGTATCGCAAACTTACTCATAACTGAAGGTGAATCAAGTGCATAGCTAGATGGCAGTTTTTGGATCTCTCGGATTCCTCATGGTGATCAACAGAAGTAAATCCCAAGTGACTCAGAGAATAGTGCTAGGCCTCCCCGGCAACGGCGCCAGAAAGTAGTCTTGATAATCCACAAGTATAGGGGATCGCAACAGTTTTCGAGGGTAGAGTATTCAACCCAAATTTGTTGATTCGACACAAGGGGAGGCAAAAGAATATTCTTGAGTATTAGCAGTTGAGTTTTCAATTCAACCACACCTGAAAGACTTAGTATCTGCAGCAAAGTATCAGTAGCAAAGCAGTGTGATAGCAACAGTAGCAACGGTAACAGTAGCAGCAGTGACAACAGTAGTGGTAACAATAGCAGCAGTCAAAGCACTAGTTATAGCAAGGACCAGTAGGAAAAACTCGTAGGCATTGGATCGGTGATGGATAATTATGCCGGATGACATTCATCATGCAATAGTTATAACATGGGGAGATATCAAACTAGCTCCAGTTCGTCAATGTAATGTAGGCATGCATTCCGTATATAGTCATACATGCTTATGAAAAGAACTTGCATGACATCTATTGTCCATCCCTCCCGTGTCAGCGAGGTCCTAATGGAAACTACGGGATATTAATAGAGAACCGGAACAACGCATTAGCACTTAGTGAGTACATGAACTCCTCATACTATGGTCATCTCCGGGAGTGGTTCCGGCTATTCTCACTCCGGGGTTGCCGGGTCATAACACATAGTAGGTGACTACAACTTGCAAGATAGGATCAAGAACACACATATATTGACGAGAATATAATAGGTTCAGATCTGAAAGCATGGCACTCGGGCCCAAGTGACAAGCATTAAGCATGGCAAAGTAGTAGCAACATCAATCTCAGAACATAGTGGATACTAGGGATCAATCCCCATCAAAACTAACTCGATTACATGATAGATCTCATCCAACCCATCACCGTCCAGCAAGCCTACGATGAGATTACTCACGAACGGTGAAGAACATCATGGAATTGGCGATCAAGGAAGGTTGGTGATGACGATGGCGACGATCTCCCGTCTCCAGAGCCAAGAACGGACTCCAGATCTGCCCTCCAGAGGAAGAACAGGTGGTGGCGGCGCCTCCGTATCGTAAAATGTGATAAACTCTTCTCCTTGATTTTTTTTTTCCGGATGAAAGGGACTAAATAGAGCTGGAGTTGGAGGCGGCGGAGCCCCGAGGGCCCCACAAGCCTGCTAGGCGCGACCAGGGGGGCCCACGCCTCCTAGGCTTGTGGGCTCCTCTCTCCACACCTCCGGTTGATTCTTGCGCCACTATTTTTTATATATTCCACAAAAAATCCTGGTAAATTTCCAGGTCATTCCGAGAACTTTTATTTCTGCGCAAAAACAACACCATGGCAATTCTGCTGAAAACGACGTTAGTCCGGGTTAGTTCCATTCAAATCATGCAAATTAGAGTCCAAAACAAGGGCAAAAGAGTTTGGAAAAGTAGATACGATGGAGACGTATGAGTAGGACAATAAAATCCACACCGTAATACCTTGTGTGCATTTTTCCCCGCATGGTGTCCTCCATAAGCCTCGGAGTGACACTTTCAAAGGATTTGTTCCTGTTCATGCTCAGGTATACAACGACCAATAATACCATCTACTCCCTCTTTATAAAGATATGGGTCATCCCGAAAGTAAAGTCTTAAATCAAAGAATTTTTTTCCTTTGGTGATAGGTGAAACTAGGTGGTATGTATTTAGCAACTATGTAATTAGCATAATCAACAAACCATAGTGTGTTCTGAGAAACATTGACCATAGCTAGTTGTTCATGAGGGAAGCTTGTCAGGGCCGGTTTTTCTAGGATTTAAATTTCCCATCAAAATGACCCTTGTGCATACTTGCACGAGGAATACTATTAGCTGGTGCATAATTCCTTGATACAAATATCCAAGCAAAATACAACATTTGAAGTACAAGACCAAGATGGCTTATGGAGTACAACAAAAAAGGGGTTTCTAGCGGTTGATGGCGGAAGCGGTTTGGGGATCTCCAACATCTACGGGACTCCATTTCCCACATGAACAACTGACCTGGATAATTCCTTTCTCACGAGCTATTGTCTTCGGTGCCGAGTTTCCAGGCTATCATCGAGATACTTCTCTCCAAGCATGCAATCGGGCCAAGACAATAGCCAGGGACAAGCGAGTGAGTACTTTGAATGTAATCACAAACATCATGAAATCAAACATAAAATAGCAGGAGGTTAATATGCACTTGAAATGATTCAATGATATTCCATTACCCATAAATCAACTTCTTAAGTGCAAGCAAGCACATAATTTATCCATATTGAGAATTCAATAAGCAATCGATGATAGATAAATCAATTGGAGTATTGGGCGGTAATCCTTCTGGATATCTCCAAGAACAAGAAAAAGTCCGATCGGGTGTGTGGTGCGACGCCTCGAAAGGGGTAAAAGCATGCCATAGTCGAGCGTCTCAGCGACACCTCATAAAGGGCTTAGAAGAAATAACAAAGTACATGCCACAGTGGGGCGTCTGGACGACACCACATAAAGGGCTTATATGAAATAGTAAAATACATGCCACAGTCAGACGTCTAAGCGACACCACATAAAGGGCTTATATAGAATGATAACCAAAGAATATCGAGGAGGTAGGACCTTCCGAGGGATATTCAACATATATCAACAAATCTAGTCTATGGTAAAAATGATAATCATAATCATCCACCATGTTTCCTGATTTAGTCCCATGGTTAAGTTAACTTCCTCCGAAGTCAGACACTCAAACCGACACTTGACGTGTCAACGAATCGTCCATGACCGCGGACACAGCTACTCGAATAGTTTTAGCTCTCCAGAGGGTGTACTCTTTACCCACAACCCATGGGTTTCAATAGTCACTCGGACTAATCCCGTGTATGGTATTTTACAAGTCAACAATCAAAACCAGTACACACCCATTTTTACCTCGTGAGGTCCGGATTCACCCAGACTACGCGTCCAGGGAAAAACCATAAGACCAGGAGGCCAACATCCTCAAATAGCACGGGATCACATTTCTAACGCGCACTACAAGGGAAAAGCTCTCCCCTCTCGGTCCCAGACCTGAAACACCCATGCCCCCTGAACAGATGACTCGTTTTATTCCAGTGCCCCGGAGACCTTCATCCCGACCCCTCTACTTGGTGTGTACCTGGTAATAGGTTTACGACCTATTGAACTGTATTCCCTTTCAGGAAGACCTGTGGTAGCACAAAAGGGTAAGGTGACACACTCACAAGACTAGAACTGTGGTCGACTTAGGAGGTTTAAGTCATTCCCTGCATGATTAGCACAACAAAAATGTTTCACAATTCCAGAGAGAATCACCAGCTTTCATACCCCACATGCCTCGCTGACCATCCTCGTCCTACGAGATGTCAGTCCCCAAGGTCGTGTCTTTCTGATACACCGAATCTTCTCAGATCACATCCTATAGGCATGTGTTGCAGAAGGGAGTGACTACTATCACATGCATCTCAATATGCAAAAGAAATAATTTCCCACCATGTACTCATGTGCATGATCATATCACCACATGAAATATCATCGCTTATTTTAACATAATGGTAATGTTTCCTTTATCACAACAAATCACACACAACAACAATATATCCAAGGTTAGAATGCTTGCCTTGAGTGTGTAGAGAGGCACGGTGCACTTCAAAACTTTTTGGAAGTTTTTAATCTTCCTTCCAATTCCTATTTGAAAAATGCTCAAATCAACACACAATTCAAACAGTACTAAAAGTTATTTGCAATTTTTTAAAATAATTATTAAAATAAACTAGAGGCAATTTCAAGAAGGTGAGAAAAAGAATCAACTCATTTGGAGATATATTTTAAAATATACGAGCAGTCAAAGATTGGTCAAAGTTCTGTTTTAAAATAAATCAGAAAAGGGAAAACGCTTCGGCCGAGAGTGTGCCTGCAATTAATAGGAAACATACCCGACGCTTAAATGCTTTCTGCCAGAGAAAGCGTACTTTGAGCAGTACGCGGCCTCGAATAGAAAGCGCACTCGGCGCGGTTCGCCAACAACGAGGAGGGTTGGCTCATCGACCGGTGGTGCCACCCTATTGGGTTCATCTCCCTCGTGAGCGCGCACGTTAACATAGGACAGGGGAGGATTTCGGTGATGATTGCCAGTGACACAGGGCACCAAACGGTGTGCTCCGGCTATGCACGAGCTTGGGGAAAGGGGTCACATCCATTTTTGGAGGTTTGGGGCGCATCAGAGCTCGAGGTCGATAAGCCTTTCATCCATGGCGGGGAGGCTTCAGTGGAGATGGATTATTCACCACCAAGGGGTTAGAGGGGAAATTAGCCAAAGGGGAGGGTTGGACGTGGCTAGGGTAGGATGCTGATGCGTAAGGTAGCATCGGGGCGGCCTGAGGGCTACTAATTTAGCTGAAAGGCAGCGGTGGCCGAAGCTACCGGAGGCGGAGAAGGAGGCGACTCTGGGCTAATTGGTGCCATGGGGGGCTTATTAAGGCTCTACAGGGGGAGCTATTATCATTAGAAGTGCTCGGGGTCCCCTTTTATAGTTGATTGGTCTCAATTCCGAGGTGGCTGGCGATAAGATCGCCACCCGACTACTTCTGTTGCAACATGCGACGTGGCGGTGCAGGAGGTGGTCGAGGGGGGGGGGGTCCTCATTGGGGGCAGAGCTAGCGGACGAGGGGGGATCTGGTCGAAGGGATGAGCTGGCGGGCAACAGCGGCTTTGGCTGTGGTGCCATCGTTGCGGCAGGCGCTGCCGCCGTTGGCGGCCAACACGTCTATAGGGGGCTCAGGCACACAACGAGGGGGTCAACAATGCTAGCGACGGGCGAGGCACTGCATAGGGGTTAGCTAGCTGGCGGAGAGGGACTAGGTGGCGCCGTGATGACAGGTGCAGTTGCGGCTGATGGCTAGCTGCCAAGGAGGGCACTGGTGGTGCCGCTGCGAGGCGCGAGGGGGCGACTGAGTGGCTCTGTTGAGTGGGAAGGGACGGGTGCACATCCCTAAGAGCGAGCAAGGGCCGGGGGCGGTGCAGGTGGGATGCGGCGGCTTGGGCGCTATGGCGGTAGTAAGCGCGCTCTGCTCACGCCCAAAGCACGCACACCATGTGCTCGGCCAAATGCCCTTACAAGCTAGAGGGCTTGGTTTAAGGTGCAACTTAACAGGATATCTAGCGTGGTCACCATGGCTCTATTAGACATGCTAGTTTGGCACATAAGGAAAATCCACAATGCAAACTAAAAATCATGTCAGTTCTGGTCAGGTACAGAAGGCGCTTGACAGAATGCCATGGGCATCTAGGGAGGTTTTCTGGACACCAAAATTTCCAGAACATGGTCTCCTTGGATGCTAATAATGATGGCAAGGTTAGTTTTTGAAAAGCACAACCTTGTTAGTGCATTAATTTGAGAAAAGCATTTTAGGGCAGGAACTTCATGAGGTTAAAGTAGGCACTCAAAATATCCAAATGGGGTTGATGTCCTCGACTTAAGGGTTTTGTAGGGCCTATTATCAGAAGTAAAAAATCGCAATGGCATTGGGGCAAAATAAAATATGGTTGTAGTTCAAAACATCAAACTGGAACATAATAGAAAAGGGGTTGTTTTGCTTATTTTTTTCAAAACACATGGTTGGATTTTGGCATAAAGGTGACCCACGTACATTACATGACACCTACAAATTTTTGTAGATTTTTTAAATGAAGTTACCAAATGGTTGCAGTGCAAATGAGACCATTAAAGGAATTAAAAAGCTATTTTTAAAGGAGTGAAACTTGGCAAAAATATTTATCAAAAATCTCCACTGAATTTGCCAAATGAAAGGGAAGTATTGAGGCAAGCATTCAAGTCACATCATACCTTTTCAAAAACTTCTACTTGGGCGAGATTTTTTTATAATTAAGAGAAAAGGAGTGGATCTAAAATCAACAAAAAACCAGAAATAAAAATTTAATTAAACATGGCCAAATTTTAATAATTAAAATCATGGTTATATTTTTGGCGTGTTGCAAACTCTACCCCCTCTTAAGAAAAATCTTGTCCTCCATCTAGCCTATTTGGGCTGGTGGCCCTTCCCGGTGGGCCCCCGGTACCCTTCCGATGGTCCCGTTGATTCCCGAAACACTTCCAGCGATCAAATCCTCACTTCCTATATATGAATCTTTACATCCGGACCATTCCAGAACTCTTCGTGATTTCTGGGATCTCATTCCGGGACTCAAAACAACCTTGAGTAACCACGGATACTATTCCCATTACAACCCTAGCATCATCGAACCTTAAGTGTGTAGAACCTACAGGTTCGGGAACCATGCACACATGACCGAGACACCTCTCCGGTCAATGACCAACAGCGGGATCTGGATATCTATGTTGACTCCCACATGTTCCACGATGATCTCATCACATGAACCACGATGTCAGGGATTCAATCAACCGCGTATGCAATTCCCTTTGTCTACCAGTATGACACTTGCCCGAGATTCGATCGTTGGTATCCTTATACCTTGTTCT
The DNA here is from genome assembly GCF_904849725.1 of Hordeum vulgare subsp. vulgare. NCBI lineage: Eukaryota > Viridiplantae > Streptophyta > Magnoliopsida > Poales > Poaceae > Hordeum > Hordeum vulgare. The sequence goes on along the minus strand of NC_058518.1, from coordinate 443,460,692 downwards.
CATTGCCGACAAGTCTCTTTACTCGTTCCGTAACACATCATCCCATGACTAACTCCTTAGTCACATTGAGATCATTATGATGATGGAATACCTAGTGGGCCCAAAGATACTTCTCCGTCACACGGAGTGACAAATCCGAGTCTCGATTCGTTCCAACCCAACACACACTTTCAGAGATACCTGTAGTGCACCTTTATAATCATCCAGTTACGTTGTGACGTTTGGTACACCCAAAGCACTCCTACGGTATCCGGGAGTTGCACAATCTCATGGTCTAAGGAAATGACACTTGACATTAGAAAAGCTTTAGCACACGAACAATACGATCTAGTGCTATGCTTAGGATTGAGTCTTGTCCATCACATCATTCCCCAATGACGTGATACCGTTATCAATGACATCCAATGTCCATGATCAGGAAACCATGATCATCTATTGATCAAGGAGCTAGCCAACTAGAGGCTCACTAGGGACACATTGTGATCTATATATTCACACATGTATTATGGTTTCCGGTTAATACAATTATAGCATGAATAATAGACAATTATCACGAACTAGGAAATATAATAATAACCACCTTATTATTGACTCTAGGGCATACTTCCAACAGTCTCCCACTTGCACTAGAGTCAATAATCTAGTTACATTGTGATGAATCGAACACCCATAGAGTTGTGGTGCTGATCATGTTTCGCTCGTGGAAGAGGTTTAGTCAACGGGTCTGCGACATTCAGATCCGTGTGTACTTTACAAATATCTAAATCTCCATCCTGGATGTATCCATGAATGGAGTTGAGGCGGCGCTTGATGTGCTTTGTCTTCTTGTGAAACCTAGGCTCCTTGGCAATGGCAATAGCACTAGTGTTGTCAAAAAAGAGAGTCATCGGGCCCGACGCACTGGGAATCACTCTTAGGTCGGTGCTGAACTCCTTCATCTAGACTCCTTCCCGTGCTGCTTTCGTAACAGCTATGTACTCCGCTTCACATGTAGATGCCGCCACGACGCTTTGCTTGCAACTGCACCAGCTAACTTCCCCATTATTCAAAATGTACACGTATCCGACTTGTTACTTGGAGTCATCTGGATCTGTGTCGAAGCTAGCATCGACGTCCCTTTACGACGAGCTCTTCGGCACCTCCATAAACGAGAAACATATCTTTAGTCCTTTTCAGGTACTTCAGGATATTCTTGACCGTTGTGCAGTGATCCACTCGTGGATCACTTTGGTACCTCCCTACCAAACTTATGGCAAGGTTACATCGGGTCTGGTACACAGCATGGCATACATGATAGAACCTATGGCTAAAGCATAGGGGACGATACTCATCTTTTCTCTATCTTCTGACATGGCCGGGCGTTGAGTCGTACTCAACCTCACAACTTGTAATAAAAGCAAGAACCCCTTCTTAGCCTTATCCATATTGAACTTATTCAATATCTTGTCAACGTATGTGCTTTGTGAAAGAACTATGAGGCGTCTTGATCTATCTCTATCGATCTTGATGCCTAATATGTAAGCAACTTCTCCAAGGTCCTTCATTGAAAAACTCTTATTCAAATAGGCATTTATGCTTTCCAATAGTTTTATATCATTTCCCATCAACAATATGTCATCCACATATAATATGAGAAATGCTACACAACTCTCACTCACTTTCTTGTAAATACAGGCTTGTCCATAAGTCTGTACAAACCCAAATGCTTTGATCACCTCATCAAAGCGAATATTCCAACTCCGAGATGCTTCCACCAGCCCATAGATGGAGCGTTGGAGCTTGCATACTTTGTCAACATTATTTGGATCGAAAAAACCTTCCGGCTATATCATATACAATTCTTCCTTAAGAAAGTTGTTTGGAAATGCCGTTTTGACGTCCATTTGCGACATTTCATAATCATAAAATGCGGCGACTGCTAACTGTTGGCGAACGTTGCATGGGAAACAAAAAATTTCCTACGCACACGAAGACCTATCATGGTGATGATCATCTACAAAAGGGAGATCGGATCTACATACCCTTGTAGATAGCTAAGGGGGAAGCGTTAAGAAACGTGGTTGATGTAGTGGAACATCTTCGCGATCCAAATCGCCGCCATCCCACGACCCATCTCGATCTAGCAACGAACGGACGACACCTCCGCGTTCAACACACGTATAGCTCGATGGCGATCTCCGCCTTCTTGATACATCAAGAGAGACGAATAGGTAGCTGAATTATCCGGCAGCACGACAGCGTGGCAGTGATGATGGTGGAGCTACTCCGGTAGGGCTTTCCGTGCCGAACCGATCTAGCTATGAGGTATCACGAAGTAGTGGAGGGAGACATGTTTGCACAAATTCTTGATGTGTGATACGTCTTCATCATAACTACTTTTACAAACTCTTTTGCCCTTGTTTTGGACTCTAATTTGCATGATTTGAATGGAACTAACCCGGGCTAACGCTGTTTTTAGCAAAATTGCCATGGTGTTGTTTTTGCGCAGAAATAAAATTTCTCGGAATGACCTAGAAATTTACGAGGATTTTTTGTGGAATATATAAAAAATACTGGCGCAAGAATCAACCAGAGGCATGGAGTGAGGAGCCCACAAGCCCAGGAGGCGCGGGCCCCCTGGCTGCGCCTAGCAGGCTTGTGGGGCCCTCGGGGCTCCGCTGCCTCCAACTCCAGCTCTATTTAGTCCCTTTCGTCCAAAAAAAAACGAAGGATAAGAGTTCATCGCGTTTTACGATACGGAGGCGCCACCACCACCTGTTCTTCCTCTAGAGGGCAGATCCGGAGTCCGTTCTCTGCTTCGAAGAGGGGATATCGTCGCCATCGTCATCACCAACCTTCCTTCATCGCCAATTCCATGATGCTCTTCACCATTCATGAGTAATCTCATCGTAGGCTTGCTAGACGGTGATGGGTTGGATGAGATCTATCATGTAATCGAGTTAGTTTTGATGGGGATTGATCCCAAGTATCCACTATGTTGTGATATTGGTGTTGCTACTACTTTGCCATGCTTAATGCTTGTCACTAGGGCCCGAGTGCCATGATTTCAGATCTGAACCTATTATGTTCTCGTCAATATATGTGTGTTCTCGATCCTATCATGCAAGTTGTAGTCACCTATTATGTGTTATGACCCGGCAACCCCGAAGTGACAATAGCCGGAACCAGTCCCGAAGATGACCATAGTATGAGGAGTCCATGTATTCACTAAGTGCTAATTCTTTGTTCCGGTTCTCTATTAAAAGGAGAACCTTAATATCCCGTAGTTTCCATTAGCACCCCGCTGCCACGGGAGGGATGGACAATAGATGTCATGCAAGTTCTTTTCCCTAAGCACATATGACTACATAAGGAATACATGCCTACATTACATTGACGAACTGGAGCTAGTTATTTATCTCCCCGTGTTATAACTGTTGCATGATGAATGTCATCCGGCATAATTATCCATCACCGATCCAATGCCTACAAGTCTTTTCCTACTGGTCCTTGCTACGTTACTTTGCCGCTACTGCTGTCACTGCTGCTATGTTACTTTGCCGCTACTATTGTCACTGCTGCTACTATTACTCTGTCGCTACTACTGTCTGATACGTCTCAAACATATCTATAATTTTTGATGGTTTCACGCTGTTATCTTGTCAACTTTGGATGTTTTGCTTACCTTTTATATCTTTTTTGGGACTAACTTATTAGTTTAGTGCCGAGTGCTAGTTCCTGTTTTTTCTGTGTTTTTGACTCTTTTCAGATCTGATTTTGGAACGGAGTCCAAACGGAATAAAATCCCCAAAATAAAATTTTCCAGAACGAAAGAAGACGGGAGGCTTGAGGGCCAAGGCAGGGGGCCCACAGGGAGCCCACAAGCCCTGTTGCCACGGCCAGGGGGGCCGAGGCAACCAGGCTTGTGGCCTCCTTGGCGCTCCCCTGCCCTAGCTCTTTGGCCTATAAATTCCCTAAAATCCCAAGAAAACTGAGGGCATCCACGAAAACACTTTTCCGCCGCCGCAAGCTTCCGTTTCCGCGAGATCTCATATGGAGACCATTCCCGGTGACCCGCCGGAGGGGACTTTGGAGTTGGAGGTCTTCTACATCAACATCATCGCCTCTCCAATGACTCGTGAGTAGTCCACTTCAGACCTACGGGTCCATAGTTAGTAGCTAGATGGCTTCTTCTCTCTCTTGGATCTTCAATACAAAGTTCTCCATGATCTTCATGGAGATCTATCCGATGTAATCCTCTTTGGCGGTGTGTTTGTCGAGATCCGATGAATTGTGGATTTGTGATCAGATTATCTATGATATATATTTGAGTCTTTGCTGATTTCTTATATGCATGATTTGATATCCTTGTAAGTCTCTCCGAGTCTTGGGTTTTGTTTGGCCAACTAGATCTATGATTCTTGCAATGGGAGAAGTGCTTGGTTTTGGCTTCATACCGTGTGGTGACCTTCCCAGTGACAGAAGGGGCAGCAAGGCACGCATCATGTTGTTGCCATCAAGGGTAACAAGATGGGCTTTTATCGTAGATATGAGATTGTCCATCTACATCATGTCATCTTGCTTAAGGCGCTACTCTATTCTTTTGGACTTAATACACTAGATGCATGCTGGATAGCGGTTGACGTGTGGAGTAATAGTATTAGATGCAGAAAGTATCGGTCTACTTGTTTTGGACGTGATGCCTATAGATATAATCATTGCCATAGATGACGTCACGACTTTGCGCGGTTCTATCAATTGCTCGACAGTAATTCGTTCACCCACCGTCTACTTGCTTTCATGAGAGAAGCCACTAGTGAACACTACGGCCCCCGGGTCTATTCGCACCTATCGTTTCCATCTTTGCTTTTACTTTGCTTTGTTACTTTGTTGCTTTCAGTTCTCACTTGGCAAACAATCTATAAGGGATTGACAACCCCTTCATAGCGTTGGGTGCAAGATCTTTGTGTTTGTGTATGTACTTGTGATTTGAACGCTCCTCCTACTGGATTGATACCTTGGTTCTCAAAACCAAGGGAAATACTTACCGCCGCTGTGCTACATCACCCTTTCCTCTTCAAGGGAACACCAATGCAAGGCTCCAAGGCCGCGGGGAAATCCTTTGCATATTTGCCAAGGATGTCCCTAAAGGCGTAGCCGTAGCAGCAGGATTCCTGGCGCCGTTGTCAAGGAAGGTCTATTGTCGCAGTAGTAGAAGGATTTCTGGCGCCGTTGCTGGGGAGGAGATCTATCCAAGTAGGTGTCACAAACTCATCTCTTGCATTTACCTTTTTTGCCAGTTGCCTCTCGTTTTCCTCTCTCCCACTTCACATTTGCCGTTTTCATTTGCCTTTCTCCTTTGCCGTTTTCATTTGCCTTTCTTCCTTGCCATTTTCTTTTGCCTTTTTGCCTTTCTCCTTTGCCCGTTTTCCTCGCTTGCTCCTGGGCTTGTTCGTGAGAGACCTTTCCTCATGGCCAAACCAAACTATTTCAGAAGGTTGGAAGAGATTGAAACTAGTGTCAAAGGTTTCATGTCTTTTCAGTTTGACCAAAATAGTTACTTCTGTAGGGAATTAAAGGAGCAAAGTTCTTTTATGGACTATTTGAATAAAGAAGTTGATGATATGGCTAAAGAATTCCTTGCACTAAATTCTCAGCTTGCTCATCTTGAAAAATTGGTGGGCCAAATTTCTGACAAGCAGGCTACCTTAGTCAATAAGATGGCAGCTAAACCTGAAATATGTGATGCGAATCACAAAGATCTTAAAGTGCTTGGTGTGACTCCTCTTGAATCTTTGTTTTCGCATGTCAAACCTATTGATGAAGGGGCTTGATTGAATCCACTTTGGTTGAAAAACTCCCCAATGATTCGGAGCCCACCTATCTTGATGATAAAGGTGTGGAGAGTGGAGTAGAAGAAATCAAAATTTTGGGTAGTAATGAAACTCCCACTTTGGATTTCAAGGAATTCAATTATGATAGTTGTTCCTTGTTTGAATGCAATCCATTGCAAACTCTCCACATGCTTATAACCAAAGCAAAGCCTTTACCGCACATATCGTAGATGCTATGATGAAATATCTTGAAGAGAAGCTCGAATTAGAAGTCTCTATACCTAGAAAACTTCATGATGAGTGGGAACCTACTATCAAAATCAAGATCAAAAACTATGAATGCAATGCTTTGTGTAATTTGGGTGCTAGTGTTTCCGCGATTCCAAAGTCTTTATGTGATATTCTTGGTTTTCATGAGATTGAAGAGTGTTCTCTTAATTCGCATCTTGCGGATTCTACTGTCAAGAAACCCATGGGAAGGATCGATGATGTTCTTATTGTTGCAAATAAGAACTATGTACCCGTGGATTTCATTGTACTTGACATAGATTGCAATCCTTCATGTCCCATTATTCTTGGTAGACCTTTCCTAAGGACTATTGGTGCTATCATCGATATGAAGGAAGGGAATATTAGATTTCAATTTCCCCTAAAGAAGGACATGGAGCATTTTCGTAGAAAGAAAATAAGATTGCCTTATGAATCTATGATGAGGGCTACTTATGGTTTGAGCACCAAAGATGACTATACGTGATTCCATCACCTTTTGCCTAGCTAAGGGCGTTAAACAATAGCGCTTGTTGGGAGGCAACCCAACGAATCTATCCTTTTCTTTCTGTTTTGTGTTTTCCACACTTTCATAATTCTGTTATGATTGTGTTTTTTGTGTTTCTTTTTGCGTTTATGCCAAGCAAAACCGTTATGATTAGTCTTGGGGATGATCGTTTGGTCATGCTGGAAAAGACAGAAACTTTATGCTCACGAAAAGAATTTTCAGTTTTTTTCTGTAAGAGCTTTTGAGTCGATTCTTTTTGCTGCTGATTGTTACGCAAATTCTTCAAACTATCGTAATTGTTCAGAATTGTTGAAGTACCAGAAGTATACAGATTGCTACAGACTGGTCTGCTGTTAACAGATTCTGTTTTTGTTGAGTTGGTTGCTTATTTTGATGAAACTATGGATAGTATCGGGGGGTATTAACCATGGAAGATTGAAAATACAGTAACCCAACAACAACATAAGTAGAATTTAAGTTTTCTACAGTACCTAAGGAAGTGGTGGTTTGCTTTTTTATACTAATGTTATCACGGGTTTTCTGTTTAAGTTTCGTGTTGTGAAGTTTTCAAGTTTTGGGTGAAGTTCTTATGGACAAAGAGATAAAGAGTGGCAAGAGCTCAAGCTTGGGGATGCCCAAGGCACCCCAAGTTGATTCAAGGATGCCGTAAAATCCTAAGCTTCGGGATGCCCCGGGAAGGCATCCCCTATTTCGTCTTCAATCCATCGGTAACGTTACTTGGGGCTATATTTTTATTCACCACATGTTATGTGTTTTGCTTGGAGCGTCTTGTATCATAGGAGTCTTTTATTTTTGTTGTGTCACAATCATCCTTGCTGCACACCTAGAGAGAGAGACATGCACTCACTGTGATTTTGTCGAGCTTCACTTATATCCTTTGGTTAGACAATTCAGCTCACATGTGCTTCACTTATATGTTTTGAGCTAGTTGCTTTTGCTCTATGTGCTTCACTTATATCTTTTAGAGCACAGCGGTGCGTGGCTTGGTAGTTGATCTATGCTTTGATAGTAGTCTCAAAATGGGTAGTTATCCAAAAGGATATGAAAACTTCCACCTTCATGTGCATTGAATAGCTAGAGAAGTTTGATTCATCTCAATTAGTTTTGAGTTGTGGTTGTGGTAATATTGAAGTTATATTAGTAAGGTGTTGTGGATCTAGAAATACTTGTGTTGAAGTTAGTGATTCCCGTAGCATGCACGTATGGTGAACCGCTATGTGATGAAGTCTGAGCATGATTAGTCTATTGATTGTCATCCTTTGTGTGGCGGTCGGGATCGTGCGATGGTTTATACCTGCCAACCCTTCCCCTAGGAGTATGCGTTGAATGCTTTGTTTCGATTACTACTAAAACTTTTGCAACAAGTATATGAGTTCTTCATGACTAATGTTGAGTCCATGGTTTAGATGCACTTTCACCTTCCACCATCACTATCTTGTTTAGTGCCGTGCAACTTTCGCCGGTGCACAAAACCACCCATATAGCCTCCCTCAAAACAGCCACCATACCTACCTACTATGGCTTTTTCAAAGCTATTCCGAGATATATTGCCATGCAACTACCACCATGACATGTGCCACCACTTCTACATTGCCATTGCATGATCATACGATAGCTAGCATGATGTTTCGATTGATGTCTATGCCATGCTAGATCATTGTCACGGTACAGTACCGAAGGCATTCCATATAGAGTCATCATTGCTCTAAGTTTTGAGTTGTAAGTGTGATGATCATCATTGATGGAGCATTGTCCCATGTGAGGAAATAAAAGAGGCCAAATATGCCCACAAAAAGAGAGGCCAAAGAGCTCACCAAAAAAATGAGAGAAAAAGAGAGAAGGGACAATGCTACTATCTTTCCACACTTGTGCATATTAAGCACCATGATCTTCATGATTGAGAGTCTCTCGTTTTGTCACCACCATATAGCTAGTGGGAAATTTTCATCATATAACTTGGCTTGTATATTCCAATGATAGGCTTCCTCAAAATTGCCTTAGGTCTTCGTGAGCAAGCAAGTTGGATGCACACCCACTAGTTTTATTTAAGAGCTTTCACATACTCTTAGCTCTAGTGCATCATTTGTATGGCAATCCCTACTCATTCATGTTGATATCTATTGATGAGCATCTCCATAACTCGTTGATATGCCTAGTCAATGTGACCATCTTGTCCTTGTTTACCTTGCAACCTCCACCACACTCCATTCCACTTTTAGTGCTAAAACCATGGCTCACGCTCATATATTGCATGAGAGTTGAAAAAGTTTGAGAAAGTAAAGGTGTGAAAAAAATTACTTGGCCAATACCGAGGTTTTGCATGATTTAAATTCGTTGTGCAAGGATGATAGAGCATAGCCAGACTATATGATTTTGTAGGGATAACTTTCTTTTGGCCTTGTTATTTTGAAAGTTCATGATTACCTTCCTAGTTTGCTTGAATTATTATTGTCTCCACGTCAATAGCAAACTATTGTTTTGAATCTAATGGATCTGAACATTCACGTCACATAAGAGGAGTTACAAAGGACATCTATGCTAGGTAGCATGAAAGCATCAAAAATTCATTCTTTATCACTTCCCTACTCGAGGACGAGCAGGAGTTAAGCTTGGGGATGCTTGATACGTCTCAAACATATCTATAATTTTTGATGGTTTCACGCTGTTATCTTGTCAACTTTCGATGTTTTGCTTACCTTTTATATCTTTTTTCGGACTAAGTTATTAATTCAGTGCCAAGTGCCAGTTCCTGTTTTTTCTGTGTTTTTGACTCTTTTCAGATCATATTTTGGAATGGAGTCCAAACGGAATAAAATCCCCAAAATATTTTTTTCCATAACGGAACAAGATCGGGAGGCTTGAGGGCCAAGGCAGGGGGCCCACGGGGAGCCCACAAGCCCTGTTGCTGCGGCCATGGGGGCCGCGGCAACCAGGCTTGTGGCCTCCCTGGCGCTCCCCTGCCCTAGCTCTTTGGCCTACAAATTACCTAAAATCCCAGAAAAAACGAGGGCATCCACGAAAACACTTTTTCGCCGCCGCAAGCTTCCATTTCCGCGAGATCTCATCTGGAGACCCTTCCCGGTGCCCTACCGGAGGGGACTTTGGAGTTGGAGGGCTTCTACATCAACATCATCGCCTCTCTAATGACTCGTGAGTAGTCCACTTCAGACCTACGGGTCCGTAGTTAGTAGCTATATGGCTTCTTCTCTCTCTTGGATCTTAAATACAAAGTTCTCCATGATCTTCATGGAGATCTATCCGATGTAATCCTCTTTGGCGGTGTGTTTGTCGAGATCCGATGAATTGTGGATTTGTGATCAGATTATCTATGAATTATATTTGAGTCTTTGCGGATTTCTTATATGTATGATTTTATATCCTTGCAAGTCTCTCCGAGTCTTGGGTTTTGTTTGGCCAACTAGATCTATGATTCTTGCAATGGGAGAAGTGCTTGGTTTTGGGTTCATACCGTGTGGTGACCTTTCCTAGTGACAGAAGGGGCAGCAAGGCACGCATCATGTTGTTTCCATCAAGGGTAACAAGATGGGCTTTTATCGTAGATATGAGATTGTCCATCTACATCATGTCATCTTGCTTAAGGCGTTACTCTGTTCTTTTGGACTTAATACACTAGATGCATGCTGGATAGCGGTCGACGTGTGGAGTAATAGTAGTAGATGCAGAAAGTATCGGTCTACTTGTTTTGGACGTGATGCCTATAGATATAATCACTGCCTTAGATAAAGTCACGACTTTGTGCGGTTCTATCAATTGCTCGACAGTAATTCATTCACCCACCGTCTACTTGCTTTCATGAGAGAAGCCACTAGTGAACACTACGGCCCCCGGGTCTATTCACAAGTGGAAAGAAAAATCTTTGAACACTAGGATGAAATACGACCCGAAGTTTGCTACTTCGCCTATCTTTGTGACCGATAAGGATTATGAATTCTGTGTCGACCCTGAGTTAATCACTCTGGTCGAATCTGATCCTTTTCACGGTTATGAGTCTGAAGCGGTTGTAGCACATCTTACTAAGCTGCACGATATAGCCACCCTATTCGCGAGTGAGGAAAATATCCGCCACTACTATATCCTTAAACTGCTTCCTTTCTCGCTACAGGATGATGCTAAGACTTGGTTCACTTCTCTTGCTCCTGGTTGTGTGTGTAGTCCCCAGGATATGATCTACTCTTCTCTGAGAAATATTTTCCTGCCCATAAGAAGCAAGCTACCTTGCAGGAAATATATAACTTTGCGCAAGTTGAAGAAGAGAGTCTCCCACAAGCTTGGGAGAGGCTTGTCCAGCTACTGAATGCTTTGCCTGATCACCCTCTTGAGAAGAATGAAATAGTTGATATCTTCTATAATGGATTAACCGATACTTCTAGGGACCACCTAGATAGTTGTGCTGGTTGTGTTTTCAGGGAACGAACTGTGGAACAAGCTGAGATTTTATTGAATAATATCTTGTGCAATGAGAATGCATCGACTATTCCCGAACCACCTCCGAAGAAAAGAGGTATTCTATTCCTCACTCCTGAAGATATGCAAGAAGCTAAGAAATGTATGAAAGAGAAAGGCATTAAGTCTTAAGATGTCAAATATCTACCACCTATCGAAGAGATCCAAGGTCTTGATAACCCGACAGAGGTAGTAGAGGTAAATTCTGTTCGTAGATTCAATGAGAGTGATACTCCTTTTGATAAACCTGCTAGCTTATTCTTGGATGAATATGACTACTTTGTTGCCAAACAACAAAGTTAAAATTATTATGTTAGCAGACAATTGGAATAGAATGCTTGTATGCTTGGTCATTTAAGTGCTTGTGTGGATAGAAATGTCAATGATCTTACGCTTTTGAGTAAACGTGCCTCTATGGTTACTACTCAGGTAGAATAAGTACTTAAGGCTCAGAATGACTTGCTCAATGAGTTGAATGACAATTCTGTTAGAGTCATCACTAGATGCGGTAGAATGACCCAGGAACCTTTGTATCATGAGGGTCATCCTAAGAGAATTGAACAAGATTCTCAAGGAGTTAGCACCGAGGCACCTAGTCATCCTAGAAAGAAAAATAAAGATGATAGGAACTTGCAGGCTAGCAACCCCGTTGTTGTTACACCCGAGAGTCCAAACGATGTCTCTGTTTCTAATGCCGAAACACAATCTGGTGATGAACATGAGCCTAATGATAATATCGATAGTGATGTTCATGATGATGCTCAACCTAGCAATGATAAGGATGTGGAGATTGAACCCGTTGATCTTGATAATCCACAACCTAAGAATAGGAGATACGATAAGAATGACTTCATTGCTAGGAAGCATGGTAAAGAAAGGGAACCATGGGTGCAGAAACCCATGCCCTTTCCTCCCAAACCATCCAAGAAAAAGGATGATGAGGATTTTGAGCGCTTTGTTGAAATGATTAGACCTGTCTTTCTGCAAATACGTTTGACAGATATGCTCAAAATGTCTCCATATGCTAAGTACATGAAGGATATTGTTACTAATAAGAGGAGGATACCTGAGGTTGATATTTCCACCATGCTCGCTAATTATACCTTCAAGGGTGGAACTCCTAAGAAACTAGGTGATCCCGGAGTGCCCACTATACCTTGCTCCATTAAAGGAAACTACATTAGAACTGCTTTATGCGATCTTGGAGCCGGTGTTAGTGTTATGCCTCTCTCTCTTTATCGTAGACTTGAATTGGAGAAGTTGACACCCACTGAAATCTCCTTGCAAATGGCCGACAAATCAACTACTTTCCCTATCGGCATTTGCGAGGATGTGCCTGTTGTGGTTGCTAACGTTACTATCTTAACAGACTTTGTTATTCTGGATATTCCCGAGGATGATGCCATGGCAGTCATCCTTGGAAGACCCTTTTTAAACACTGCAGGTGCTGTTATTGATTGCAACAAAGGCAATGTCACTTTCCATGTCAATGGTAATGAGCATACAATGCACTTTCTGAAGAAACAATATCGAGTACATTGCATCAATGCTATTGAAAAAACTTCATCGATTCTTATTGGGAGCTTTGAATGCCCTATACCTACTGTCAAGATGAAGTATGATTTACTTGTTGGGGATATGCACATCCCCGTTGAGATGGATGAATCTAGAAGTCACAACCTTCTCTTCCCAACTTTTACAAGTGGGAGCCAGAGAAGTTCACCCAGCAGTGGCACCCTCAGTACACTCCGGAGTACCCCGGAGATGGTTATTTCCCTCCATGGGAGTAGACCAACTTAGGCTAAAAGCCTAATCTTGGGGGAGTACGTGTTTCTCACCGACTTTATATTCATGCTTAGACTTTCACTTTGATAGTCGGTGTTCACACCTTGCCACTGTATCATCCATGCTAGTTTATTTCTTTTTCTCGCTTTCATCTCGTGTGTTTGTCTAGTTTGAGAAACCCAAAAAGATTTCTCGTTTTTCTTTTGCTTGTTGGAAGCTTTCCCGTGTAAATAGTTTTCTTTTTCTTTGGGTAAAGGTAGAAGACCATGGTTACAATGTTTAGTGGCTCTCGCATGCATATCTGTTTATCTGTCAAAGAGCCATATTACTTTGTCTTCTCCTTTGTGTTTGCTTGCAGATTCCAGCTTAGTCCAATGCACGAACACTCTTATTATTGTTCACATCATTCGGTCGTGCAAGTGAAAGGCAATAATGATGATATATGATGAAGTGACTGAGCCTGGAAAAGCTGGTATGAACTCGATCTATTTTGTTTTTGTAAATATGACTAGCTCTTCGTTCCTAATTCAGCTTTGTTGTGAGAGAAACATGTTTGCAATGACAACTTAGAGATCATAGTTTCTGATGCCATGCTTAATTATCTAGGAGCTTATAATGGTTTGTCTTGGATGCTAACATGAATTTTGAGATGATTATGATGTAGTATGATAGGATGGTATCCTCCTTTGAATGATTCAAGTGGCTTGACTTGGCGCATGTTTACGCATGTAGTTGAAACAAGATCAACATAGCCTCTATGATATTCATGTTTATGGTGATTTATGTCCGACTCATGCTTGCACTCAATGTTGGTTAATCTCAATGCATATTGATAATGGTTGTCGCTCTCTAGTTGGTCGCTTCCCAGTCTTTTGCTAGCCTTCACTTGCACTAAGCGGGAATACTGCTTGTGCATCCACTTCCATAAACCTAAAGTTGTTCCATATGAGTCCACCATACCTACCTATACACGGTATCTACCTGCCGTTCCAAGTAAATTTGCATGTGCCACTCTCTAAACCTTCAAGAAATAATCTATTTTGCATGCCCGAACCGCTCATGTGGTGACAAGGGGCGATCAGTATCTTCCATGCTAGGCGTGTTATCCTTGATATGTGTTTATTCACTATCACTCCCGAGAAAGGGGCCGGTAATTGGAATGCCCAGTTCCATGCTCAAATCGAAAAGATAATTGCAAACAAACTCCCCCTGGATTGTTGTTGGTATGGACGGCACCCGAGTATTCGGCTAGCCGTGGAGTGTGATTGATCGGTGGTGGGGGAGTCAAAACTTTACTTTTCTGTTTGGGAACCGCCTATGGTATGTGTAGCATGGAAGATGGTGAAAACTCTTGGTCATTGCGTTGACAATGAAAGCATGCCACCCAAAATTATTTATCTCTGTCTTCAAAGCTTGAGCTCTGGCACCTATGCAAATCAATGCTTCCCTGTGCGAAGGGCCTATCTATTTATGTTTCTATTGAGTCATCCTCTTCTTCCAAAAAGCACCAATTAGAGAGCACCTATGCCATTTCTATGCTTTACTATTAATTGAGATTGAGTATGACCGTGACTTGATCTTCTTTGCCATGAATTACAATGTTCAGTCAGCCCTTGGTCTTTGAAGGTGCTCTGCATTTATGTTTTGCGGTCTCAGTAAGAGCTAGCAAGAGACCATCTGTTCGTATTACTTCATGATTGTTTTGATTGAAGCGTTGACATTTGAAACTTATTATTATTGCTCGCTAGTTGATTATGCCATTGATATGAGTTCCTTTTGAGACCTAAATGGCATTGCTTATGTGGTTAGCTTATGATCTTGCCAAAAATCTGAATATGAGTTAGACATAATTACAACAACAAGATCAAACAGAGTTCATAAAAGTTTTTCTTTTGTCTCTTTCAGTTTGTCAACTGAATTGCTTGAGGACAAGCAAGGCTTTAAGCTTGGGGGAGTTGATACGTCTTCATCGTATCTACTTTTCCAAACTCTTTTGCCCTTGTTTTGGACTCTAATTTGCATGATTTGAATGGAACTAACCCAGACAAACGTTGTTTTCAGCAGAATTGCCATGGTGTTGTTTTTGCGCAGAAATAAAAGTTCTCGGAATGACCTAGAAATTTACGAGGATTTTTGTGGAGTATATAAAAAATACTGGCGCAAGAATCAACCGGAGGCATGGAGCGTGGAGGCGCGGGCCCCCTGGCCGCGCCTGACCGCGCCTAGCAGGCTTGTGGGGCCCTCGGGGCTCCGCCGCCTCCAACTCCAGCTCTATTTAGTCCCTTCCATCCGGAAAAAAATCAATGAGAATAGTTCATTGCGTTTTACGATATGGAGGCGCCACCACCACCTGTTCTTCCTCTGGAGGGCAGATCTGGAGTCCGTTCTGGGCTCCGGAGAGGGGAGATCGTCGCCATTGTCATCACCAACCTTCCTTCATCGCCAATTCCATGATGCTCTTCACCGTTCGTGAGTAATCTCATCGTAGGCTTGCTGGACGGTGATGGGTTGGATGAGATCTATCATGTAATCGAGTTAGTTTTGATGGGGATTGATCCCTAGTATCCACTATGTTCTGAGATTGATGTTGCTACTACTTTGCCATGCTTAATGCTTGTCACTAGGGCCCGAGTGCCATGATTTCAGATCTAAACCTATTATGTTCTCATTAATATATGTGTGTTCTCGATCCTATCTTGCAAGTTGTAGTCACCTACTATGTGTTATGACCCGGCAACCCCGAAGTGACAATAGTCGGAACCACTCCCGGAGATGACCATAGTATGAGGAGTTCATGTATTCACTAAGTGCTAACGCTTTGTTCCGGTTCTCTATGAAAGGAGAACCTTAATATCTGTAGTTTCCATTAGGACCCCGCTGCCACGGGAGGGATATAAAATAGATGTCATGCAAGTTCTTTTCCCTAAGCACGTATGACTACATACGGAATACATGCCAACATTATAGTGACGAACTGGAGCTAGTTATTTATCTCGCCATGTTATAACTGTTGTATGATGAATGTCATCCGGCATAATTATCCATCACCGATCCAATGCCTACGAGTCTTTTCCTACTGGTCCTTGCTACGTTACTTTGCCGCTACTGCTGTCACTGCTGCTACGTTACTTTGCCGCTACTGTTGTCACTGCTGCTACTATTACTCTGTCGCTACTGCTGTCACTACTGCTACTATTACCGTTGCTACTATTGCTATCACACCACTTTGCTATTGATACTTTGCTGCAGATACTAAGTTTTTCAGGTGTGGTTGAATTGACAACTCAACTACTAATACTCGATAATATTCTTTTGCTTCCCCTTGTGTCGAATCAACAAATTTGGGTTGAATACTCTACCCTCAAAAACTGTTGCGATCCCCTATACTTGTGGGTTATCAAGGTGCAAAACCCCTCTCAAACCTCCACTATATATAGTAGGAACAAGAGGGAGGCTGCCTTTCCTCCTACTCCAAGTAGGAGGGCTCGGCCGAGCCAAGGAGGAAGGTCTCCTCCTCCAATTCGGTTTGGTGGATGAGTACTTTCCTTTTTGTCCACCTCCTTCCTTTTTTCTTTTCTTTTTCCTTTATTTTTTATTTGGCCAAAATAGGCTTATTGGGCTGGCCTCACTAGCCCACTAAGGGCTGGTGCGCTACCCATGGGCCTATTAGGTCCTCACCCGGGTGGGTGGCCCCTCCCGGTAAAACCAGAGAACCCATTCGTCACTCCCGGTACTTTACCGGTGATGCACGAAATCTTTCCAGAAGCCAAATGCAACAATCCTATATATCAATCTTAGTTTCTGGACCATTCTGGAGACACTCGCGACGTCCAGGATCTCATCTGGGACTCTGAACAACATTCGGTTACCAACATCAATAATTCAACTATATCGAAAACGTCACCGAACCTTAAGTGTGCAGATCCTGCGGGTTCGAGAACTATGTAGACATGAACTAGACACTCTCCGACCAATATCCAATAGCGGGACCTGGACGTCCATATTGGATCCTACATATTCTACGAAGATCTTATCGGTTTAACCTCTATGTCAAGGATTCACACAATCCCGTATATTATTCCCTTTGTCCTTCGGTATGTTACTTGCCCGAGATTCGATCATCGGTATCGCCATACCTATTTCAATCTCGTTACCGGAAAGTCTCTTTACTCGTTCCGTAATACACGATCGTGTGGCTAACTCTTTAGTCACATTGCTTGCAAGTCTTGTTTGGGATGTTGAATTACCGAGTGGGCCACGAGATACCTCTCAGTCACACAGAGTGACAAATCCCAGTCTTGATCCATGCTAACTCTACGGACACCTTCGGAGATACCTGTAGAGCACCTTTATAGTCACCAAGTAACGTTGCAACGTTTGATACGCACAAGGTATTCCTCCGGTGTCAGTGAGTTACATGATCTCATGGTCATAAGAATGTATACTTGACATGCAGAAAACAATAGCAACAAAATGACACGATCATATGCTACATTTATAGTTTGTGTCTCATCCATCACATCATTCCCCTAATGATGTGATCCTGTCATCAAGTGACAACACTTGTCTATGGCTAGGAAACCTTAACCATCCTTGATCAACAGGCTAGTCAACTAGAGGCTCACTAGGGACATTGTATTGTCTATATATCCAAACATGCATTTACGTTTCCATTCAATACAATTATAGCATGTATAATAAACGATTATCTTGAAACAGGAAATATAATAATAACTATTTTATTATTGCCTCTAGGGAATATTTCCAATAGTCTTCCACTTGCACTAGAGTCAATAATATAGCCTCACATCTCTATGTTATTTACAATGTAATGAATCTAACACCCATACAATTCTGATGTTGATCATGCTTTGCTCGTGGAAGAGGTTTAGTCAACGGATCTACAACATTCAGATCCGTGTGCACTTTGCAAATATTTATGTCCCCCCTCCTTGATGTAATGGCGATGGCGTTGAAGCGTCTCTTTATATGTCTGGTCGTCTTGTGAAACCTTGGTTCCTTGGCTAGAGCAATGACACCAATGTTGTCACATAACAGATTGATTCGATCCAGTGCACTTGGCACTACTCCAAGATATGACATGAACTGCGTCATCCAGACACCCTCCTTAGCCGTCTCTGAGGCAGCTATGTACTTCGCTTCACATGTAGAATCAGCTACGACGCTTTGCTTGGACCTGCACAGATTATCACACCCCCGTTAAGAATAAATATGTATCCGGTTTGAGACTTAGAGTCATCCGGACCAGTGTCAAAGCTTGCATCGATGTAACCCTTTATGACGAGCTCTTCGTCACCTCCATAAACGAGAAACATTTCCTTAGTCCTTTTGAGGTACTTTAGAATATTCTTGACCGCCACCCAGTATTCCACTCGTGGATCACTTTGAAACCTCCCTGCCATACTTATGGACAGGCTGACATCCGGTCTTGTGCACAACATTGCATACATGATAGACCCTATGGCTGAAGCATAGGGGACGACACTCATCTTTTCTCTATCTTCTGCAGTTACTGGACATTGAGTCTTACTCAACTTTATACCTTATAACATAGGCAAGAACCCCTTCTTGGATTGTTCCATTTTGAACTTCTTCAAAACTTTATCAAGGTATGTGCTTTGTGAAAGAGCTATTGGGCGCCTTGACCTATCTCTATATATCTTTATGCCCAATATGTAAGAAGCTTCTCCTAGGTCCTTCATTGAAAAACTTTGATTCAAATAATCCTTTATGCTTTCCAAAAACTCTACATTGTTTCCAATCAGCAATATGTCATCCACATATAATATTAGAAACGCTATAGAGCTCCCACTCACTTTCTTGTAAATACAACCTTCTCCAAAAACTTGTATAAACCGAGACGCCTTGATCACCTCATCAAAGCACTGATTCCAACTCCGAGATGCTTGCACCAGTCCATAAATGGATCGCTGGAGCTTGCACACTTCGTCAGCATTCTCTGTATCGACAAAACCTTCGGGTTGCATCATATACAACTCTTCCTTAAGAAACCCGTTAAGGAACACCGTTTTGACATCCATCTACCAGATTTCATAATTGAAAAATGCAGCTATTGCTAACATCATGGACACACCATATCTAATAAAGTACGATTAAGATGTTCGGACACACCATATCTAATAAAGTACGATTAAGATGTTCAGACACACCATTATGCTGTGGTGTTCTAGGTGGTGTCAAATGTGAAACAATTCCACATTGTCTTAAGTGAGAACCAAACTCATCACTCAGATATTCACCTCCTCGATCAGATCGTAGGAACTTGATCTTCTTGCTACGATGATTTTCAACTTCACTCTGAATTTTTTTGAAATTTACAAACGTTTTAGACTTGTGCTTCATCAAGTAGATATAGCCATACCTACTCAAATCGTTAGTGAAGGTGAGAAAATAACAATATCCGCTGCGTGCCTCTATGCTCATTGGTCCACACACATCAGTATGTATGATCTCCAACAAGTCACTTGCACGCTCTATTGTTCCAGAGAACGGAGTCTTAGTCATCTTGCCCATGAGACATGGTTCGCATGTGTCAAGTGATTCAAAATCAAGTGACTCCAAAAGTCAATCAACATGGATTTTCTTCATGCGGTTAACACCAATATGACTTAAGCGGCAGTGCCACAAGAAAGTGGCGCTATCATTGTTAACTCTACACTTTTGGTATCAATGTTATGGATACGAGTGTCATCAGAATCGAGATTCAATATGAACAAACCCCTCACATTGGGTGCATGACCATAAAAGATATTACTCATATAAATAGAACAACCATTATTCTCTGATTTAAATGAGTATCCATCTCGCAATTAACAAGATCTAGATATAATGTTCATGCTCAACGCAGACACTAAATAACAATTATTTAAGTTCATCACTAATCCCAATGGCAACTGAAGTGAGACCGTGCCGACGGCGATCGCATCAACCTTGGAACCATTTCCCACGTGCATCGTCACTTCATCCTTCGCTAACCTTCATTTATTCCACAGTTCCTGTCTCGAGTTGCAAATGTGAGCTACAGAACCGGTGTCAAATACCCAGGCACTACTACGAGAGTTGGTGAGGTACACATCAATAACATGTATATCATATATACCTTGTTTGGCGTTGGTCGCCTTCTTATCGGCCAGGTACTTGGGGCAGTTGTGCTTCTGATGACGAGATGATGTATATACTTCTGGCTCCTCGTTGGTTACCCCAAGTGGAAGGTTGAGATGTAGTCAGCAACAAGTTTTCCCTTACACGGAGACTATAAGGTTTATCGAACCAGGAGGACTCCTAGGATCAACCAGTAGGTGTCTCCCACCCTGGCGCTAGCAGAAGACGTGGACCTGCACACACACAAATAACTTCGCTCCCAACGAGTACAAAGAGGTTGTCAATCTCTCCGGCCTTGTAGTTTGCAAATGATCAAAACACAAGCGGGAATAGTAATAGTGATTGCAACGGAAAAGTAAATGAAAGCAGTAAATGATGGAGGTGTAAGCAATGGTGGTGATATGGACCAGAGTCACATGATGTTCACTAGTGATGTCTCTCTCCCAAAAGATGATAAAAAACTATGCTTGGGTAAACAAATTACAGTTGGGCAATTGACAAAATTATGAACGCATCACAATGCTAATTATGCTACTTGAAAGTTAGAGGCTCGATAGTAATGGGAAGTACGCAAAGACAAGTAGACCATTTATTCATCAGCATCTACTTACTTATCATCCACCTTGAGATATCTATCTAGAACATCTCGCTGGTACTAAGTTGCGAGCCCCACCCAAAGTGTAAACTCAAAGCAACGGACAACAGCATTAACGAACTATGCGTAAGGTAAACAATCCTTGCAATCATGGTCACAAGCACCGTTGTTTTCTCCCTGGTGGCAAGAGCACATCCCCTAGTCTCATGTTTATGTCACTCAAGCTAGACATCGAGGGGCATGAACCCACAATCATGCATAATGCTCCCTCTTGGAGTTACAATCTACTACTCGGCCAAAGCAATATATAGCAACGGGGAACATGCATGAATCACTAAGGAACATAATATAAAAGGATAATCATATATATATAACTCATAAAATCTGAACATAATATCATAATCCATCGGATCCCAACAAACCGAGCATAGCAATAGCAAGAGAATTACATAGATGCCTTGATCATGTAGGGCAGCTCACAATGACTAACCATTGGAGCACAAGATATGAGATAAGACATCACATAGCTACTGGTCATGGACTCATGGTCCAAGTAGGACTAACTCACGGCACGTCCGGGAAGCGTCCATGGCGGTGGAGAAGCTCCCGGAGGTCAATCATCCCTCCGGCAGGGTGCCGGGAAGAGGTCTCCTGACGCTCCCGATCTTGGAAGCGCCGCGGTGGTGGAGTGATGGAGAAATTCGCGATTCGGGATCGTGTCTAGGGTTTTCCTTGTCAAGGGGTAAATATAGGCGAAAGGGGGGCACCGGAGGGCGTGGACCCCACCCAGGCGGCCCTTGGTCAGGGGGTAGGCCGCGCCAGGAGGTCACCTGGATGGCCCGAGGCCCCCCTCTGGCCCATCTTCGGTGATCTGGAAGCTTCCGTTACGCTGATTTTTTATATTATTTTCTTGGGATTTTTCGGGCTTCGGAAAATTGGGTAAAAGCCCCTGCAAAACAGACATATGCAGACATAAATTGGCATTGGGTGCACTGAGTTAGTAGGTTAGTCCAAATATGTGTAAAAAGATATAAAAGTGTAGCAAAACATATAACAGTGTCACCCAAAAGATCATGGAACAAGCAGAAATTATAGATATGTTTGGGACGTATCAACATCCCCAAGCATAATTTCTGCTCGTCCTCGAGTAGATAAATAATAACACAAATAATTTCTGTGGTGACATGCTAACACACATATAAGAACTTCGAAGTAAAGCAAGTAATATATGCAATTCAAGTCAAGATAATAACAAGCAAGAGTCTATATCTAGTATTGAAACTAGCAAAGTAAGAGCATAAAGGTGCAAGAGCTCTCGCTGTCCGTGACTCGAATGTCTCCAAATGGTGTTTGCGTGCAAGAAGTGGGAGATGGGTTTAGAGCATAAAATATATTTTTAATTGTGAACTCAATCTACTAAACCTCACACTTGGTCTCCTTGAGAATATTATTTTGACTCATCCCCGAACCACTAGTCAGGCACAAGTCAAAATGATCCTCTCCCTTTCGACTTTGAGCACTCATGCAATTGATGAGCGTAAGCAAGATATGTTGGCACTTAGGATGGCAGATAGAATAATGATGGGGAAGGAAGAAAAAAAGGTGTGAAAGGCTCACATCAATGAGGACAACCATATGCGAGAGAAAGCCAAATGATAGATATGATGTGAGGAGTAGGGATTGGCATGTAACGGATGCACATATGAGCTAAGGTAAGCTCTCTAATGGAACTAGTAGGGGTGCATCCAACTTGCTTGCTCACGAAGACCTAGAGCTCATTTGAGGAGGCTCATCATTGGAATATGCAAGCCAAGTTCTATAGTGTAAGGGTCCCCACATAGTTATGCATGAATGATAATCTCTATGTAGTACCAATATAGCAATGGAGTACGAGTGTGGATATTTCAAAAGGAATAATAGTGTTGCCCCCTTCTCTCTTTTTATTTTTTTTATTTTTTTATTTTTTGTGGCCTGTTTGGATCTTTCTTTTTATCTCTCATTTGTCCTCTTTGGGATCTTTTAGTTTGTCCTCTTTGGGATGTTTTCCTCTCTTAAGGGCAACACTCTATGTTTTACAAGAAGTATTCAACATAAAGACAAGTGAAAACTATCATGATGTATGCAAATGTATGCCTCTGCTGGTGTAGCAGGATATGCAATGATACTAGCGTGTCATGTAGCAGTAATAAGGGCAAGGCCCAACTATCATGCGGCTCCTCGATCAAGAAAAAGCATGTATGACATGAAGATCAAGTCATGAGATGGTGGATGTTGCATGGCAATGTATCTCGGAAAGGATAAGGAAATGCCTTAATAGGTAGGTATGGTGGCTGTTTTGAGGAAAGATATAATGAGGCTTATCTATGACCGAGTGTATCATGTCATGGGTTTGGGTGCACCGGCGGAGTTTGCACCAACTCTCATGATGAGAAAAGGCAATGCACATACCGAAGAGGCTAGCAAAATATGGATGGTGGAAGTGCCAACAATCGAATGAGGGGATTGGTACTCAACTAGGAGAAGTGCCATGATACGTCCATTTTGCATCATGCTTTCATGTTGATATTTATCGCTTTATGGACTGTTATTATACTTTGTGGTACCATACTTATGCCTTTTCTCTCTTATTTTGCAAGGTTTATTTGAAGAGGGAGAATACCGGTAGCTGGAATTCTGGACTTGAAAAGGAGCAAGTATGAGTCCTCTATTCTGCGCAACTCCAAATGCCGTGAAAATCAATGTGGAATTTTTGGGAATATATAAAAAATACTAGGCGAAAGAAGTGCTAGAGGGGAGCTGCTAGGGGCCCACAAGCATGGTGGTCGCGGCCTACCCCCTGGCCACGGCTACAGGGCTTGTGGGCACCCTGGTGGCCCACTGGCCCCCCTCTTCTTCTATATGAAGGGTTTCGCCTGGAAAAAAAATCAGGGCGGAACTTTTTCGAGGAGGCGCCGCCGCCACGAGGCGGAACTTGAGCAGAACCAATCTAGAGCTCCGGCAGGACGATCCTGCCGGGGAAACTTCCCTCCCGGAGGGGAAATCGTCGCCATCATCATCACCAACACTCCTCTCATTAGAGTGGACTCGTCACCATCAACATCTTCATCAGCCCATCTCATTTCCAAACCCTAGTTCATCACTTGTAACCAATCTCCGTCTCGCGACTCCGATTGGTACTTGTAAGGTTGCTAGTAGTGTTGATTACTCTTTGTAGTTGACGTTAGTTGGATTACTTGGTGGAAGAGTTTATGTTTAGATCCTTGATGCTACTCATTACACCTCTGATCATGATTATGATTATGCTTTGTGAGTATTTACTTTTTCTCCTGAGGACATGGGATAAGTCATGCTAATAATAGTCATGTGAATTTGGTATTCGTTTGGTATTTTGATATGTTGTATGTTGTTTTTCCTCTAGTGGTGTTATGTGAACCTCGACTACATAACACTTCACCATATTTGGGCCTCGAGGAAGGCATTGGGAAGTAGTAAGTAGATGATGGGTTGCTAGAGTGAGAGAAGCTTAAACCCTAGTTTATGCGTTACTTCGTAAGGGGCTGATTTGGATCCACTAGTTTAATGCTATGGTTAGACTTTGTCTTAATTCTTCTTTCATAGTTGCGGATGCTTGCGGGAGGGGTTAATCATAAGTGGGATGCTTGCCCAAGTAAGGGTATTACCCAAGCGCCGGTCCACCCACATATCAAACTATCAAAGTAACGAATGCGAATCATATGAACATGATGAAAATAGCATGACAGAAATTCCCGTGTGTCCTCGGGAGCGTTTTTCCTCCTATAAGACTTTGTTGAGGCTTGTCCCTTGCTACAGAAGGGATTGGGACACTTTGCTACACCATTTCTACTACTTGTTACTTGTTACTTTTCACCTGCTACGTTTCACCTCACTTCACCATCACATGTTACTGCTACTTTCAGTGCTTGAAGTTATTACCTTGCTGAAAACCGTTTATCACAGCCTTCTGCTCCTCGTTGGGTTCGACACTCTTACTTATAGAAAGGACTATGATTTATCCCCTATACTTGTGGGTCATCAAGACTCTTTTCTGGCGCCGTTGCCGGGGAGTGAAGCGCCTTTGGTAAGTGGAATTTGGTAAGGAAACATTTATATACTGTGCTGAAATTTATTGTCACTTGTCACTATGGAAACTGTTCCTTTGAGGAATTTGTTCAGGGTATCTTCACCACGAACGGAAGCATGAGGAGCTGCTCCTCAACCCAAGGTACCTATTGAAAATATCTTTTATGAAATTTCTTCGGGTATTCTTGAGAAACTGCTCGCTAGTCCTTTTACACGAGATGGATCATCACATCCAGACTTGCATCTAATCTATGTAGATGAAGTTTGTGGTTTAGTTAAGCTTGCAGGTTTGCCCGAGGATGAGGTAAAGAAGAAATTATTTCCCTTATCTTTGAAGGATAAGGCGTTGACATGGTATAGGCTATGTGATGATACTGGATCATGGGACTACAATCGGTTGAAATTGGAATTTCGTCAAATGTTTTATCCTATGCATTTAGTACATCATGATCAGAATTATATTTATAACTTTTGGCCTCGTGACATGGAAAGCATAGCTCAAGCGCGGGGGAGGCTTAAATCAATGCTATATTCATGCCCCAATCATGAGCTCTCGAGAGAAATTATCACTCAAAACTTTTATGCTCGGCTTTCTCATGAAGATCGTACAATGCTTGACACTTCTTGTACCGGTTCTTTTGTGAAGAAGGATATTGACCACAAGTGGAATTTATTGGAAATAATAAAATGTAACTCTGAAGATTGGGAGCTTGAAGAAGGTAAGGAGTCAGGTATGAATTTCCAGTTTGATTGCGTTAAATATTTTGTTGAAACAAACACTTCTAGAGATTTTAGCGCTAAGTATGGACTTGACTCTGAGATAGTAGCTTCTCTATGTGAATCTTTTGCTGCTCATATTGATCTTCCCAAAGAGAAGTGGTTGAAGTATCATCCTCCTGTAGAAGTCAACATAGTTAAACCCAATCTAGTTGAAGAGAAAGTCATTGCCTACAATGATCCTACTGTTCCTTGTGCCTACACTCAGAAACCACCTTACCCTGCTAGGAAAAAGGATTATTCTAAAGCTCCAACTGTGATACGTAGGGGTTACATTAGACCACTTGCACCCCCTGAGGAAATTAGAGTTGAACCTAGTGTTGCTATTATCAAAGATATCTTAGCCGAAGACATAGACGGGCATGTTATCAAATTCTGTGAGGACTGCACTAGAATAGCTAAACCTCACGCGAAAGACAAATACGGACGTGTAGTTGGCCTGCCCGTTGTTTCTGTCAAGATAGGAGATCACTGTTATCATGGTTTATGTGATATGGGTGCTAGTGTTAGTGCAATACCCCGGTCCCTATATGATGAAATCAAAGATGAGATTGCACCTGCTGAGTTAGAACCCATTGATGTCACTATTACGCTAGCTAATAGAGACACTATCTGCCCTGTGGGAATTGTGAGAGACGTAGAAGTCCTGTGTGGTAAGACGAAGTATCGTACTGATTTCCTCGTCCTTGCTACTTCACAAGATAGCTTTTGTCCCATCATATTTGGTAGACCCTTTCTCAACACTGTCAATGCTAAAATTGATTGCGTTAAACAGACTGTCACTGTTAGTTTTGAGGGTGTGTCTCATGAATTTAACTTCTCCAAGTTTGGAAGACAACCCCATGAAAAAGAGTCGTCTAGTAGGGATGAAATCATTGCTCTTGCCTCTATTGCCGTGCCTCCTACGGATTGTAGCGACCCGACTCAAGACGAGTCAAGCCTCTGTGTTTCTGTGCCATCCCTGGATCAGTATGCTGGCACACACAGTACATCAATGTATATATCAAAGTGCAATCACATGTAAATAGCGTAAAACTGATATATACCTTAAATATCTCAGCGGAAGCAGTCAAGGGAGTGGAGTCCCAATAAACACCAACGGCAAGTTGAGTGTAGACCGTAACCCTGAATCGTACTCTTACTCGTCGAAGAAAAATATCTGCAACATAAGACGTTGCAGCCGTGTAGGTCAGCATATTGAATATGCCGGCAAGTCACATAAAAGAGAGGTGAAAAGTAATCATCTATACTATATGCATATATGGCAGGTGGGGGTTATAAGTTTTTAGCGAAAAGCAAGTTTTCTCCTACATCAAGAGGGGGCTAAAAGCAAAATGTTACTACATAGTTGGTTGTTAACGATATGGTTCCGCCAACCAATTCTCGTACCCGAGTTGTCAATAATTCCCACATCAAATATATTTAATGGTGTTGAGAAATCCAGATAACTTCAGTTCCTTTGGCTCAAGTTGTCCATGACCGTGGACACGGCTAATCGATTAGGTTTGAGTACTCTGCAGAGTTTTGCACACGTTCCCCACAAGATTTGATCGCCTCCGTGTATGTCCTCGCACTTCAGGGTGTTTGAAGACCGGATGATCAAAACATGGTCTTTCAACGGGTCCCTCTGAATCCCTGTCGGTGCCCATCCATTCCTACCGTTCGTCTACATCTACTAGCACCGCCTGTCCAGAGTCGCCGCGTTGTCCAACCAAGCCAGAGCCCATAATGACTTGTGGCTGTGCAGGTAAGCCTTGGGTCTTGAAAATATCCGTCCGTCTCTTTGAGCCTGGGTGAAGCTTTCCGCAGGATGTCATGGCCTCTCCAGCATCCCGGGCATCCACTGGGTTTTCCAGGGAGCCGATCAACCGTCCTTCACCCAGTGTTGCATTGCGTCCGAGGTCTTGAAGATCTTGTCTTAACCGGTCTTGATTATTTAATCAACCTCGCATCACTCGTGATATACACTCAACCGAAAACCCGTCTACTCAAGCATAACATTAAGAAATTGTCGTCCCGGGGCCAAGTATCGGGGTTGTTGTGTGCCTACCACATGATACTACAATCTATACTAAAATTTCCAAGTACCTAAGCAGAATGCAATTGGGCATAGGATGGTAGAACTACAATGCATAAACCGTAGGTGATAGTATGATCAAAGTGACTTGCTTGTGATATTGACGAAGAAGAATTCCTCGAGAAAATAACTTGATAGACTACTGGTCACTCTCTGATGAAATCTATATAACAAACATATCATTCACATAAGCACTCATACTAGCAATCATTCTAGCAATCAAAACAAAAGAGAGAGAGCGAATAAGAAACCGAAAGAAACTTCAAATAAGACCAGGGAGTCTTCTACTATGCCAAACACTAAATAGTTTTTGTCTAATAGAAAATAATAACAAGGAACTAAGATAAAAATTTAACTAAGATAAAATAAAGTATTTTTCACAAAGCTTTTTGAAAGTATTCCCAAACGGGATTTGAAACAGTGCGGAAACCAATTGTAAGTTACTAAGGAACTAGAATTGATTTCACGAAAACAAATAAAACTAAAATAAAACTTGTTGCAAAACTACTGTTAACTAACATAAACAAAACAATAATAATCTTTCTGAAATAATAAAGAAAATATTTTAAAACAAAAGTAGAAGAGGAATTAGCCGAAATCTTAAAAGCGGTGAAACAGAAATTGTTTCACATGAAACAGTGAGCTAAAATACTCAAACAAATCTGAAATTTTTACCACTGATATGTAAGATCACTAGTGATAAGTACCAAAAGGAATCAAATTAAAAGATATTTTAAACTCCTGGAATAGGCAGAACAAGGTTTAAACTAAATCTGATCTAACTTATATTTGAGAATTTCAAACATAGACAAATTATATGTTTTTAAAAACTACAGGAAATTTGTGAGCTACCGGAAAAATAATCAATGTCATTGGACTTCGGGATAAAAAGTTGTGGCCAAAACAAAACAGAAAGTTTCTGTTTTCGCAAACAGGAAGAAATTATAAAACTACTAGTGCTAAAAAGAGGGGTACACGTGGCCTGAGGCTATTGGCTGCGGGGGCTGTTTGATGGAGCGCTTCGGGCAAACGACCGAAGCTAAGGAAAATCTGCTGGCTAATTGATAAGTGAAAATAAAACCCACTGGTTTTCTAAACTAAACCGAAGGGGTAACTAGAGATCTAATCTAGGCCCTATATCCAATATCTAACGGCAAAAAAAAGACATGAAATAACGGGGAGAGGAGGGGGCTACCTTGACTGGGCAGTACTCCGGCGAGGGAGGGGCTGCCGGCGAGGGAGGGGGAAGCTCCGGGGCGGTGGGGATGGGGCGGCGGCGGCGGGGTGCTTCTCCTCCTCGGGGGAAGGCGCTCGGGGGAGAGAGAGCTCGGGGGGGGGGGGGGGCTCTCCAGGGAGGTGCCGAAGGTGGCAGTAGCTACTCCGGCGAGCGGGCTTGGGTGGCGAGGGGACGGGGCGGCGGCGGCGAGTTAGGGTTGGGAACGGGGTCGGCTAGGGGTGGGGAGTATTTATAGGCTAGGAGGGGACAGAGCTATGGAAGGGAGAAGGAGAACTAGGGGAAGGAAATCGCGGCTGGGAGGAGTCGGTCTTGGTTTCTGGTGGAAGAAAGGAAAGAGAGGAGAGGGAGGTAGGAGAAGGGCCGACGTGGGGCTTGGCTCGGGCAGGGACCCGCAGGTCAGAGAGAGAAGGGGCGGGGAGAGGGGGTCGGTCGCCCTGAACATAAGGGATTCGGGATCCCTGGGCAGGATCTCGGGCTGGGCTTATTTAGCGCCCAGGGCGGCGGCTAAAAGGAAAAAAAGATTTCCTAATATTAAACCTTTTTTGAAACAGAAATATAAAAGCTAATAAAGGGAAATAAATCAAAATATCTATATATGGTATTACATATAAAAAAAATCAGAAAAATAATCTCTACCCGAGTAACATTTTTTCAAAGCCAAAATAAAAACTTTTATAATTTTTATTTCTTCAGAAATTCCCAATTTGCTTTATTTCTTTTTGCAATTATTTTTGCAAAAGAACTTTGGGTTTTCTTGCCTCAAATATTTCAGAAATTGCCCGCACTTTGGAGGGTCATTTTCCTCCGCTCTCTCTCTCTTGCGTGCAAGAGAGTTTTCTCGGGGCATTTCTTGCGCGAGGAAAGAAAAAAAACAAAAGACGAAAGAATTTCCCGGCATTTCTTGCACGAAGAAAACGAATGGAAATGCAAAAGAATTCAAATGCAAATATCTCCGTTCAAATTCTTTGTGGTTGAAGAAGTCATGTCATCTTCTCTCGTTGCTTTTAAAAGATTGAATTTAAATTCACCGGAGAAGGGGAAAGTCATTTTATTCCCTCTCATTCAAAAGTTTCGAAAAGTTTCAAATTTCACACAAGTTTCAGTCACTCAGCAAACAAACAAACAATCAATCTAATAATTATATTAACATTCCAAAATTTGGGATGTTACACGGATCCTTTAGAGCAATCTCTGCTTGAGCATGAAAATGATATGCATATGGATGAAAGAGATGAGATAGATAAAATTGTTTTAGAACAATATCCTATTCTTAAGAATAATCTGCCTATTGAACTGCTTGGGGATCCTCCCCCACCAAAGGTTGATCCTCTGTTCGAGCTAAAACAGTTACCAGATACACTTAAGTATGCCTATCTTGATGAGAAGGAGATATATCCTGTTATAATTAGTGCTCACCTCTCGAATCACGAAGAGAAGAAGTTATTAAAAACTTTGAGGAAGCAACATGCTGCTATTGGATATACTCTTGATGATCTTAAGGGTATTAGTCCCACTCTATGTCAGCACAAGATTAAAACCGATCCTGATTCTAAGCCAGTTGCTGATCATCAACGGAGGTTAAATCCTAGGATGAAAGAGGTCGTGAGAAAAGAAATATTAAAGCTTCTGGAAGCAGGAATCATTTATCCTGTTGCTCATAGTGATTGGGTAAGTTCAGTACATTGCATACCTAAGAAGGGAGGTATCACCGTCGTTCCTAATGATAAGAATGAACTAATCCCACAGAGGATTATTACTCGCTATAGGATGGTGATAGTCTTCCGAAAACTGAACAAGGCAACCAGGAAAGACCATTATCCTTTGTCGTTTATCGACCAAATGCTAGAAAGGCTATCTAAACACACACACATTCTGCGTTCTAGACGGTTATTCAGGTTTCTCGCAAATACCTGTTGCACAATCTGATCAGGAGAAAACCACTTTCACTTGCCCCTTCAGTACCTTTGCGTATAGACGTATGCCTTTTGGCTTATGCAATGCACCTGCCACCTTTCAAAGATGTATGATGGCTATATTCTCTGACTTTTGTGAAAAGATTGTTGAGGTTTTCATGGATGATTTCTCCATTTACGGTTCTTCCTTTGACGATTGCCTCAGCAACCTTGATCGAGTCTTACAGAGATGCAAAGATACCAACCTCGTCTTGAAGTGGGAGAAGTGCCACTTCATGGTTAATGAAGGCATCGTCTTAGGACACAAAATTTTCGAGAAAGGCATTGAAGTTGATAAGGCTAAGGTTGATGCAATTGAGAAAATGCCTTGCCCCGCAGATATCAGAGGTATACGGAGTTTCCTAGGTCATGCTGGTTTCTATAGAAGGTTCATTAAAGACTTATCTAAGATTTCTAGGCCTCTTACCAACCTCTTGCAGAAGGATGTTCCTTTTGTTTTTGATGAGGATTGTGAGGAAGCTTTCGAAATACTTAAGAAGGCCTTGATAACCGCACCTATTGTTCAACCACCTAATTGGAACTTGTCCTTTGAAATCATGTGCGATGCTAGTGATTATGCTGTTGGTGTTGTTCTAGGACAAAGAGTTGACCAGAAGTTGAATGTTATTCACTACGCAAGTAAAACTCTAGACAGTGCCCAATGTAACTATGCCACTACGGAGAAGGAATTTTTCGTAGTTGAGTTTGCATGTGAAAAGTTCAGATCTTATATAGTTGACTCCAAAGTCATTATTCACTCTGATCATGCTGCTATTAAGTACCTTATGGAGAAGAAGGACGCTAAGCCTAGGCTAATCAGATGGGTTCTCCTGCTAGAGGAATTTGATTTGCACGTTGTTGACCAAAAGGGTGCTGATAACCCTATAGCAGATAACTTGTCCAGGCTAGAGAATGTCCTTCATGACCCACGACCTATTGATTACAACTTTCATGATGAGCAATTGCATGTCATCCGCACTTCACATAGTGCACCGTGGTATGCTTATTACGCAAACTATATCGTAGCCAAATACATACCACCCAGTTTCACCTACCAGCAAAAGAAGAAATTCGTGTTTGATTTGAGACACTACTTTTGGGATGACCCTCACCTTTATAAGGAAGGAGTAGATGGTGTTATTAGATGTTGTGTGCCTAAACATGAACAGGGATATATCCTGCAGAAGTGTCATTCCAAAGCCTACGGAGGACACCATGCTGGAGATAGAACTGCTCATAAGGTATTGCAATCAGGTTTCTATTGGCCCACTCTTTTCAAGGATGCCCGTAAGTTTGTCTTGTCTTGTGACGAATGTCAAAGAATAGGGAACATCAGTAAACGTCAGGAAATGCCTATGAACTATTCACTTGTCATTGAACCATTTGATGTCTGGGGCTTTGATTATATGGGACCCTTCCCGAGTTCCAATGGGTATACTCACATCTTAGTTGCTGTTGATTATGTCACTAAGTGGGTAGAAGATATCCCCACTAGAAATGCTGATCACCACACCTCTATTAAGATGCTTAAAGAAGTCATTTTCCCAAGATTTGGAGTCCTTAGATATCTGATGAGTGATGGCGGTTCACACTTCATTCATGGTGTTTTCCGCAAGATGCTCGCTAAGTATGATGTCAACCATAGAGTTGCATCTCCTTATCATCCTCAGTCTAGTGGTCAAGTGGAGTTGAGTAATAGGGAGATCAAATTGATCTTACAAAAGACTGTCAATAGATCTCGAAAGAATTGGTCAAGCAAACTTGACGATGCACTATCGGCTTATAGGACTGCTTATAAGAATCACATGGGCATGTCGCCGTATAAAATAGTTTACGGTAAGGCCAGACATTTACCTCTTGGGCTAGAACACAAAGCTTCTTGGGCAATCAAAGAGCTCAACTTCGATTTCAAACTTGCCGGTGAGAAGCGGTTGTTTGATATCAGCTCATTAGATGAATGGAGGGCCCAGGCATATGAGAATGCCAAGTTGTTCAAGGAAAAGGTTAAGAGATGGCACGATAAAAGAATACAAAAATGTGAGTTCAATGTAGGTGATTATGTCCTCCTATACAACTCTCGCTTAAGATTCTTCGCAGACAGGCTTCTCCCTAAATGGGAAGGTCCCTACGTTGTCGAGGAAGTATATCGTTCTGGTGCCATCAAAATCAATAACACGGAAGGTAATTTTCCGAGAGTGGTAAATGGGCAAAGAATCAAGCATAAATGTTGAGACCAATATCATCAATATCATAACTCCAGAGGAGTACATAACGGATGTTTATCAGCCTGTTTCAGACCCTCAAAATGAAGAGGTATGTGTTTCGGTAAGTAATTGGACTCCAAAACTTTTCTAGTAGGAAATTTTCTCCGTTTTGGAATTTATGGAAAAATAGAAAAAATAAAAAGCAGTCCGGAGAGCGCTCGAGGTGGCCACAAGCTTGGTAGCCGCGGCCTCCCCCCTGGCCGCGGCTATAGGGCTTGTGGGCACCTCGTGTGCCTACCGGACTCTCTTTTATTGCGGAGCACTCCTTCTGGTCGAGAAAAAACATTATATATACGCCCGAGGGTTTTGATCTCCGTATCACGCATGTTTCCTCTGTTTTTGTTTCGAGCCTGTTTTCTGCCTCAGATCTAGGTCAAGATGTCTTCTCAGGATTTAGAGGGGGAGAGCTATGTGTCTGATTACCTTGCTAACCCCAAGGTCTATGGGGACTTGGAACCATATGGATGGACCACTCACGAGGAAGAGGACTATGATCCCAAGGGGAAGGAACAAACGAGTTCCGATGAAGAGGAGGCTCCTCTACTTCAACCTGGACGCACTCGTGTGGAGTTCAAGAAGTCGAGCCTCCCTGAGTCAAGGAAGAAGCCTAAGAACTTGTTTATCCCTTCTCGTTTCTTGCAGGAGAGTAAGCAGGAACTTTGTCAAAGGGTGTTGAAGCTTGAGGAGGAAAATGATGATCTGAGAGAGCAGAATTTTATGCTCAGGTGGAAATTAGACAAGGTCAAGACCTCAGCAACAACTCCTCCACCACCACCAAAGGAAGACAACTGAGGATTGGTATGGGCAATCCCCTTGGCTTTTGGCAAGCTTGGGGGAGTTTCCCTAGTATCGTATCACCTTTATATCTTTTGCTTTTACCTTTGTTTTAGTTCTTTCTTTTTCATTTTTTACTTTCTTCTCTTAGTGGAATAAGTCTTTAGTGTTTAGTTTGAGTCTTTTGCCTTGTGTCTCCCCTGATGTATTCGAGCTTGCGAGTTATATAATAAAGAGTATCTTAGTCAAGGGCTTTGTTTTGTGCCGTGATCAAAAGTATGAAAAAAACGATAACATGAAAGATCATGAGATGATCTTATGGAAAGTGATAGCTTCACTTATAACAAGTATGATGATTGAAACTTGTTGAGAATAGACTAACATAGACCCCAGTCATTGTTGCAATTAATAAGAAGTAATAAGGAAAGAGAGGTTCACATAAAATATATCATCTTAGACACTTTTTACTATTGTGAGCACTCACCAAACTATTACATGCTTAGAAGTAGATGTTGGAACAGAAAGAAAACATAATGGATTGTGTTTTCTTGGTTCCAAACAATGTTATATGTCTAGATATCCCTTAGCATGTGACGATTGCTTGCACCTCATATTAGCCGAAACTTCCGTACTAAGTAGAAATACTACTTGTGCATCCATAAACCTTCAACCCAGTTTTGCCATGAGAGTCCACCATACTTACCTATGGATTGAATAAGATCCCTCAAGTAAGTTGTCATCAGTGCAAGCAATAAAAATTGCTCTCTAATATGCATGATCTATTAGTGTGTGGAAAATAAGCTTTATACGAACCTGTGATGATGAAGACATAAAAGCGACAGACTGCATAATAAAGTTCTTTATCATAGGAGGCAATATAAGGTGACGTTCCTCCGCACTAAGAGGACACGCATCCAAACCTCAAAAGCGCATGACAACCTATGCTTCTATCTGCGAAGGGCCTTTCTTGTACCTTTACTTTTGTCCTTGTGAAAGTCATGGTGATCAACACCAATTCCCTATTCCGTCTTTGTCTTGGTGAACGTCATATGCTTGGGAAAGATCTATATTCATATATCAACTTGGAGATGAGTACATATGATTTATTATTGTTGACTTTACCCTTGAGGTAAATGGTTGGGAGGCAAAATTATAAGCCCTTATCTTTCTCTGTGTGCAACTGAAACTTTGATGCCATGAGTACCATGTGAGTTGTAACAATTGTGGAAAATAAAAGAGATGATTGAGTATGTGGATTTGCTTTACAAGCTCTTATTTGAATCTTTCTGATGTTATAATAAATTGCAATTGCTTCAATGACTATGGACTGTTGTTGGCTACTTCTCGGTAAGGTTTTCGATTCATTCTTTGCTTTGTGAAGGAATTGTTACTTTCCCATAAGAATCTTTATGATGTATTGTTGTTCTATGTGTGATCATGATACCCTCGAGTCCGTATTATGTTTTATCGAAACCTTCATCCCTAAACATGTGGACATGTTTATGGATCTTGGTTTTCGCTTGAGGACAAGCGAGGTTTAAGCTTGGGGAGTTGATACGTCCATTTTGCATCATGCTTTCATGTTGATATTTATCGCTTTATGGACTGTTATTATACTTTGTGGTACCATACTTATGCCTTTTCTCTCTTATTTTGCAAGGTTTATTTGAAGAGGGAGAATACCGGCAGCTGGAATTCTGGACTGGAAAAGGAGCAAGTCTGAGTCCTCTATTCTGCGCAACTCCAAATGCCCTGAAAATCAACGTGGAATTTTTTGGAAATATAAAAAAAATACTGGGCGAAAGAAGTGCCAGAGGGGAGCTGCCAGGGGCCCACAAGCCTGGTGGCCACGACCTACCCCCTGGTCGCGGCTACAGGGCTTGTGGGCACCCTGGTGGCCCACTGGCCCGCTCTTCTGCTATATGAAGGGTTTCGTGCAGAAAAAAAAATCAGGGCGGAGCTTTTTCGAGGAGGCGCCGCCGCCACGAGGCAGAACTTGAGCAGAACCAATCTAGAGCTCCGGCATGACGATCCTGCCGGGGAAACTTCCCTCCCGGAGGGGGAAATCGTCGCCATCGTCATCACCAACACTCCTCTCATCGGAGAGGACTCGTCACCAAAAACATTTTCATTAGCACCATCTCATCTCCAAACCCTAGTTCATCACTTGTAACCAATCTCCGTCTCGCGACTCCGATTGGTACTTGTAAGGTTGCTAATAGTGTTGATTACTCTTTGTAGTTGATGCTAGTTGGATTACTTGGTGGAAGAGTTTATGTTCAGATTCTTGGTGCTACTCATTACACCTCTGATCATGATTATGATTATGCTTTGTGAGTAGTTACTTTTGTTCTTGAGGACATGGGATAAGTCATGCTAATAATAGTCATGTGAATGTGGTATTTGTTTGGTATTTTGATATGTTGTATGTTGTTTTTCCTCTAGTGGTGTTATGTGAACGTCGACTACATAACACTTCACCATATTTGGGCCTAGAGGAAGGCATTGGGAAGTAGTAAGTAGATGATGGGTTGCTAGAGTGATAGAAGCTTAAACCCTAGTTTATGCGTTACTTCGTAAGGTGCTGATTTGGATCCACTAGTTTAATGCTATGGTTAGACTTTGTATTAATTCTTCTTTCATAGTTGCGGATGCTTGCGGGAGGGGTTAATCATAAGTGGGATGCTTGTCCAAGTAAGGGCAGTACCCAAGCGCCGGTCCACCCACATATCAAACTATCAAAGTAACGAATGCGAATCATATGAACATGATGAAAATAGCATGACAGAAATTCCCGTGTGTCCTCGGGAGCGTTTTTCCTCCTATAAGACTTTGTTCAGGCTTGTCCCTTGCTACAAAAGGGATTGGGCCACGTTGCTGCACCGTTGCTACTACTTGTTACTTGTTACTTTTCACCTGCTATGTTTCACCTCACTTCACCATCACTTGTTACCGCTACTTTCAGTGCTTGCAGTTATTACCTTGCTGAAAACCGTTTATCAGAGCCTTCTGCTCCTCGTTGGGTTCGACACTCTTACTTATCGAAAGGACTATGATTGTGGCTCATCATGCCACTTCATGGTCAATGAGGGGATTGTTCTTGGCCACAAGATTTCTGAAAAGGGAATCAAGGTGGACAGGGAAAAAGTCGAAGCAATCGAGAGGATGCCTTATCCAAAGGACATCAGAGGTATTCGTAGTTTCCTTCGTCATGCTGGTTTCTATAGAAGATTTATTAAATACTTTTCTAAGACTTCGAAACCCCTCACTAATATTCTCCAAAAGGATACTCCTTTTGTGTTTGCTGAAGATTGTAAGGAAGCCTTTGAAGTTCTTAAGAAAGCCTTGATAACCACCCCTATAGTTCAACCACCTGATTGTAATTTGCCTTTTGAAATCATGTATGATGCTATGATTTTGCTGTTGGAGCTGTGCTAGGATAAAGGGTTGATAAGAAATCGAATGTTATACATTATGCTAGCAAAACCCTTGATAGTGCTCAAAAGAATTACGCTACTACTAAGAAAGAATTTTTAGCAGTAGTGTTTACCTGTGATAAGTTCAGGCCTTACATTGTTGATTCAAAAGTCATTATTCATACTGATCATGCTCCTATTAAGTATCTTATGGAAAAGAA
Organism: Hordeum vulgare subsp. vulgare; assembly: GCF_904849725.1. Lineage (NCBI taxonomy): Eukaryota > Viridiplantae > Streptophyta > Magnoliopsida > Poales > Poaceae > Hordeum > Hordeum vulgare. Next base: position 443,423,277 of record NC_058518.1, on the reverse strand, counting down.
GGATGCCAAACCAAGGCTTATCAGATGGGTCCTTCTTCTTCAAGAATTTGATTTGCAAATTGTTGATAGGAAGGGAGCAGATAACCTTTCCAGGATGGAGGACATACCACATGACCCTATTCCGGTCAACGATAGTTTTCCTGATGAACTGTTGGCTGTTTTGCAGGTGCAATCTAATTCCGATCCATGGTATGTAGATTATGCTAACTTTATTGTTGCAAAGTTTTTGCCTCCAGGTTTAACATTCCAGCAGAGGAAGAAGTTCTTCCACGACTTGAGGTATTACTTTTGGGATGACCCACATCTTTTTAGAGAAGGTGTGGATGGAATCTTGAGGAGATGCATACCAGAGCATGAGCAGAAGGATATCTTGAGACAATGTCATAGCAGTCCTTATGGAGGACATCATGCCGGTGAGAGGACCACACACAAGGTTCTCCAATCAGTTTTTTATTGGCCTACTCTCTTTAAATATGCTAGAAATTATGTTTTATCTTGTGATAAGTGCCAAAGAGTTGGTAATATTAGTAGGAGAAATGAGATGCCTATGAATTATTCTCTAGTCTTTGAGCCTTTCGATTGCTGGGGTTTTGATTTTATGGGTCCTTTCCCTCCTTCACACAAGTACAGTCACATCTTAGTAGCTGTTGATTATGTGACCAAGTGGGTTGAAGATTTACCCACTGAAAGTGCTGATCACAAGACATCTTTGAAAATGCTCAAGGATGTAATCTTCCCTAGGTTTGGTGGACCTAGGTACCTCATGACTGACGGAGGATCACATTTTACACACGGTGCTTTTAGAAAAGCTCTAGCTAAATATGATGTTAATCATAGAATTGCTTCACCTTACCACCCTCAAACAAGTGGGCAAGTTGAGCTCACAAATAGAGAGATCAAGTTGATCTTGCAAAAGATAGTGAACAGTTCTAGAAAGGACTGGTCCAATAAGCTAGGAGACGCCTTTTGGGCATATAAAACTGCTTACAAAAATCCCATGGGGATGTCTCCGTACAAGATGGTCTATGGCAAGGCATGCCATCTACCTTTAGAGTTAGAGCACAAAGCTTTCTGGGCTGTTAGAGAGCTTAATGCTGGCCCAAAGCTTACTGGTGAAAAGCGTCTCATGAACTTGACTTCTCTAGATGAGTGGAGAAGTGAAGCTTACGAGAGCACAAAAATGTTCAAAGAAAAGGTAAACAAGTGGCATGGCAAAAGAATTTTGAAACGTAAATTTAATGTTGGTGATAAAGTTTTGTTGTATATATCACGTTTCAGGTTTTCTCCACGTAAATTACTTTCCAAGTGGGAAGGACCGTACCATATCAAAGAAATCTATCACTCCGATGCAATCAAGATTAATAATTTTGAAGGCACAAAACCACATGTTGTGAATGGGCAAAGACTCAAGCATTACATGGATCGAGACCCCATCAATGTAGAGGTGGATGAGATACAGGTAGAAACTCATGAAGAACATATTGCAACACTGTATCGGACATCGGCAGAAGCAGAATAAGACTAGGTATGAGATACGGTAACGAAACTTCGTGAACATCAATAAAAGTTCCGAATTATGTGTTTTTGCAAAATTAGGAAAAGTCCCAGCCGAAGCAGAGCCGGAGAGGGGCCCCGGGTGCTCCAGGCAACCTGTGGGCATGGGCTACCTCTTGGCTGCGCCAAGAGGCCGCCTGGACCACCCGGAGTCCGTCTCTGACTCTACTTTGGCTTGTTACATTCCTTTTGGTGCAGAATTTTTTGCTATATATTTTCCCGGATCGTCCCGGCTTTGTATCTTGCGATTCCGTGCGTTTTATTTTCGATCTGTTTGTGCGAGGAGAACTTTTAGCAAACCTAGGTGCCATGGCTTCCTCAAAATCTCCCAAAGACAAGTTCCTCGTCAATGTCATCAACCCTTACCCCACAGAGGTAAAGAGACACCCTCAAACACTTTGGGTGCAGGATGGTGTCCTCCACAAAGATAGTTTGAAGGGACCTGTCAAGGAGGGGAGCACCAGGGCCAGGCTGGAAAAAGTGGAGCAAGAAGTATTCAAGTACAAGTTGATGATCGAGCGTGGTGTCGAGGCCAACTGCAATATCATCGCCGAGCTGAAGAGGGAACATGAGGAGGAGATGAAGGAAGTGTGATCAATCATATCCGCACTAGAAACCAAAGTGTTCGAGCTTCAAGGGCACATCTATGACCTTCAAAACCAGAACTGTGAGTATGAACTTAAGTTTTTGCGCATAGGCTTATCTGTCGAAAGCAGGATCCTGGAGACTGAAGAATCCTTTGTGGAGGGAGGACCTTTGCCATGGAAGCTTTTTGCTAAGGATTACCTGAAGAACAAGAACAAGGATGAAGAGTGAAATCTTCATGGGTAATGGCATTCTCTTCGCTTGTTCAAAGCTTGGGGGAGTGCCCGGTATCTTTATTTTTATACTTTACCTTGTATGAGCAAGTTTAGTGTCGTATCATGTCTAGGAAAGTTATCTTATGAAATAGGTGTTTTCATTGAGGTCTATCAATCCTTTGTGGAGAGTCTTCTATCCGTGAGCGTGCAGTGTCTATGATGGATTTTTAATGAGAAGTCTATTGGTTTCTTTGCTGCACTTGGTATTCTCTTCATGCAATCGATCTTATATGCTGATTCCTATGGGAGTATTGATCTTACATATCAGGTATGGCTTTGAAAAGTTTATTTAATCATGGCAAACATAGCATTGGTCATAACAACAAGCATGATTTTTTCTAGTAGCGACATAGCCAAAACCTTTATGTTCTTATGTTTGAAGTGTTATGTGATGACCCACAAGTATAGGGGATCAATCATAGTCCTTTCGATAAGTAAGAGTGTCGAACCCAACAAGGAGCAGAAGGATCTGACAAGTGGTTTTCAACAAGGTAAAATCTGCACGCACTGAATTTGTCAGTAACAAGTGATTGTGTGGTTAGATGATTCGTAGCAAGCAACAAGTAACAAAAGTAGAAATGGTGCAGCAAAGTGGCCCAATCCCTTTTGTAGGAAGGGACAAGCCTGGAGAAAGTCTTATAGGAGGAAAAACGCTCCCGAGGACACACGGGAAATTCTGTCATGCTAGTTTCATCATGTTCATATGATTTGTGTTCATTACTTTGATAGTTTGATATGTGGGTGGACCAGCGCTTGGGTACTGCCCTTACTTGGACAAGCATCCCACTTATGATTAACCCCTCTTGCAAGCATCCGCAACTACGAAAGAAGAATTAAGACAAAGTCTAACCATAGCATTAAACTAGTGGATCCAAATCAGCCCCTTACGAAGCAACGCATAAACTAGGGTTTAAGCTTCTGTCACTCTAGCAACCCATCATCTAGTTACAACTTCCCAATGCCTTCCTCTAGGCCCAAATAATGGTGAAGTGTTATGTAGTCGACGTTCACATAACACCACTAGAGGAAAAACAACATACAACACATCAAAATATCGAACAAATACCAAATTCACATGACTACTTTAGCATGACTTATCCCATGTCCTCAGGAACAAAAGTAACTACTCACAAAGCATAATCATATTCATGACCAGAGAGGTAATGAGTAGCATCAAGGATCTGAACATAAACTCTTCCACCAAGTAATTCGACTAGCATCAACTACAAAGAGTAATCAACACTACTAGCAACCTTACAAGTACCAATCGGAGTCGCGAGACGGAAATTGGTTACAAGTGATGAACTAGGGTTTGGAGATGAGATGGTGCTGATGAAGATATTGATGGTGATGAGTCCCCTCCGATGAGAGGAGTGTTGGTGATGACGATGGCGATGGTTTCCCCCTCCAAGAGGGAAGTTTCCCCGGCAGGATCGTCCTGCTGGAGCTCTAGATTGGTTATGCTCAAGTTCTGCCTCATGGTGGCGGAGAAACCACGAAAAAGCTGCTCCCTGATTTTGTTCCTAGACGAAACCCTCCATATAGCAAAAGAGGGGAGCAAGTGGGCCAGTGGGCTGCCCACAAGCCCTCATGGCGTGGCCTAGGGGGTGGCCGCGCCGTGCAGGCTTGTGGGCACCCCCTGGTGCCCCTCTGGCACTTCTTCGGCCCAATATTTTTGATAAATCGGGAAACAATTCCTTGTTGATTTTTACGGTGTTTGGAGTTGCGCAGAATAGGTATCACAACTTTGCTCCACTTTCAGGCCAGAATTCCAGTTGCATGTATTCTCCCTCTTCATGTAAACCTTGCAAAATAAGAGAGAAAAGGCATAAGAATTGTATCGTGAAGTGAAATAACAGCCAAAGAAGTGATAAATATCAACATGAAAACATGATGCAAAATGGACGTATCAACTCCCCCAAGCTTAGACCTTGCTTGTCCTCAAACGAAAGCCGAGCTCAATAAATATGTCCACATGTTTAGGGAGAGAGGTGCCAACAAAAAAAGATACGAACATGCATGCATCATGATCAAGTTCAGAACATCAATACTAACATATAATCTCTCATGCTAAAGTGATAATTCCTTCACAAAGTAAAGCATGGATCAAGAACCTTACCGAGAAGTAACAACCGATAGCCTTTAGTCGTTGAAGCAATTGCAATTTATCACAACATCAGAAAGAGTCAAATAAGAGCTAGTAAAGCAAATCCACATACTCAATCATTCTTTCGTTCTCTACAATTGCTACAACTCACGTGGTACTCCTGAGATCAAAGTTTCAGCTGGACACAGAGAAAGATAGGGGCTGACAGTTTTGCCTCCCAACTGCTTACCTCAAGGGTAATGTCAACAATAATAATTCATGAATACTTACCTCCAAGTTGACATATGAATATAGATCTTTCCCAAGCATATGATGGTAGCCAAGACAAAGACGACATAAGGAATTGGTGAAGATCACCATGACTCTTTCAAGGGCAAAAAGTAAAGGTACAAGATAGGTCCTTCGCAGAGGGAAGCAGTGGTTGTCATGCGCTTTTGAGGTTTGGATGCGTGTCCTCTTAGTGCAGAGGAACGTCACTTTATATTGCCTCCCGTGATAAAGAACTTTATTATGCAGTCTGTCGCTTTTATGTCTTCCTCATCACAGGTTCGTTAAAGCTTATTTTCCACACACTAATAGATCATACATAGTAGAGAGCAATTTTTATTGCTTGCACCAATGACAACTTACTTGAGGGATCTTATTCAATCCATAGGTAGGTATGGTGGACACTCATGGCAAAACTGGTTTGAAGGCTTATGGATGCACAAGTAGTATCTCTACTAAGTGCGGGAGGTTTTGGCTAATATGAGGTGGAAGCAATCGTCACATGCTAAGGGATCTCTAATCATATAACATTGTTCAGAGCCAAGCAAACACAATTCATTACGTCGTCTTCCTTGTCCAACATCTACTTCTAGGCATGTAATAGTTTAGTGAGTGTTCACAATCATAGATGGTGTTAGAGATGATATATTTATATGTGAACCTCTCATTCTTTATCACTTCCTATTAATTGCAACCATGACCAAGGTCTACGTTTGCCTACCCTCAACAAGTTTCAATCCTCATTCTTTTTATATGTGAAGCCATCACTTCCCATAAGATCATTACATGATCATTCATGCTTTTGTTCTATTCTCACTCTTTTGATCATGGCAAGAGGCAAAGCCCTTCAACTAAGACACTCTTTATTATATGGCTCACGAGCAAGAATACATCAGGGGTGACACAAAGAAAAACTCAAGACTAAAACACTAAGACTTTTAAACTACTAGGGAAAGAGAAAACTGGAAAGGAAAACTAAAACAAAGGCAAAGGCAAAAGATGTGATGGTGATATGATACCGGGGCAACTCCCCCAAGCTTGGCAAAAGCCAAGGGGATTGCACATACCAATGCTCAGTTGTCTTCCTTTGGCGATGATGGTGGAGAAGTTGTTGAAGAGGTCTTGAGTTTGTTTAATTTCCACTTGAGCATAAAATTCGGCTCCCTCAGATCATCATTTTCCTCTTGTAGCTTCAACACCCTTTGGCATAATTCCAGCTTACTCTCCTGCAAGAAACGACAAGGGATAAACAAGGTCTTAGGCTTCTTCCTTGAGTCAGGGAGGCTCGACTTCTTGAACTCCACTTGACTGTGTCCAGGTTGAGGTAGAGGAGCCTCCTCTACATTAGAACTTGTTTATTCCTTCCCCTTTGGATCGTAATCTTCTTCCTCATCAGTGGTCCAGCCATAAGGATCCAAGTCCCCATAGACCTTGGGGTTAGTAAGGTAATCAACCACATAGCTCTCCCCCTCTGAATCCTGAGAAGACATCTTGACCTAGATCTGCGGCAGAAAACAGGCTCGAAACGAAAAACAGAGGAAATCTGCATGATGCAGGGGTCACACCAAACGGAAGTATATATAATGATTTTTTCAGACCAGAAGGAGTACCCCGCACGAAAACGGAGTCTGAGAGGTGCACGAGGTGGCCACAAGCCCTCCCGGCGCGGCCAGGGGGTGGGCCCGCGCCGTGCAGGCTTGTCGCCACCTCGCGCACTTTCCGGACTACTTCCAATTTTAGTATTTTTTCAAATATTCCAAAACGGAGAAAATTTCCTACTAGAAAAGTTTTTGGACTCTGTTTTCTTATCGAATCACATACCTCTTCGTTTTCGGAGTCTGAAACAGACTGATAAATATCCCTTAGGTATTCTTCCAGAGTTATGGTATTGATAATATTGCTTTCAACATTTATGGGAGTACCTGAGATATAATGCTTGATTTTGTGCCCATTTACCACTCTCGGACAATTACCTTCCGTGTTGTTGATCTTGATAGCACCGGAACGATATACTTCCTCAACAACATAGGGACCTTCCCATTTAGAGAGAAGCTTGCCTGCAAAGAATCTTAAACGAGAGTTATATAGGAAGACATAATCACCTACATTGAACTCACGCTTTTGTATCCTCTTATCATGCCACCTCTTAAGCTTCTCTTTGAACAGCTTGGCATTCTCATATGCCTAACTTCTCCACTCATCAAGCGAGCTAATGTCAAATAACCTCTTCTCACCAGCAAGTTTGAAATCAAAGTTGAGTTCTTTGATTGCCCAATAAGCTTTATGCTCTAGCTCAAGAGGTAAGTGACATGCTTTCCCATACACCATTTTGTACGGAGACATGCCCATGGGATTCTTATAGGCAGTTCTATAAGCCCACAGTGCATCATCGAGATTCTTAGACCAATTCTTTCTAGACGTGTTGACAGTCTTTTGCAGAATCAGTTTAATCTCTCTACTACTTAACTCTACTTGACCACTGGACTGAGGCTGATAGGGAGACGCAATTCTATGGTTGACATCGTACTTAGCGAGCGTTTTACGGAAAGCACCATGAATGAAGTGTGAACCACCGTCGGTCATTAGATATCTAGGGACTCCAAATCTAGGGAAGATAACTTCTTTCAGCATCTTGATAGAGGTGTTGTGATCAGCACTACTAGTGGGGATAGCTTCTACCCACTTAGTGACGTAATCAACAGCAACTAGGATATGAGTATACCCATTGGATTTTGGAAAAGGTCCCATATAATCAAAGCCCCAAACATCAAATGGTTCAACGACAAGTGAATAGTTCATAGGCATTTCCCGACGTTTGCTAATATTACCTATTCTTTGACATTCGTCACAAGACAAGACAAATTTACGGGCATCCTTGAAGAGAGTGGGCCAATAGAAACCTGATTGCAATACCTTGTGTGCAGTTCTATCTCCCACATGGTGTCCTCCGTAGGCCTCGGAATGACACTTCTGTAGGACCTGTCCCTGTTCATGTTCAGGTACACAACGTCTAATAACACCATCTACTCCTTCCTTATAAAGGTGAGGATTATCCCAAAAGTAATGTCTCAAGTCAAAGAAGAATTTCTTCTTTTGCTGGTACGTGAAACTAGGTAGTGTGTATTTGGCAACGATATAGTTCGCATAATCAGCATACCACGGTGCACTACGTGAAGCATTGATGACATTCAGTTGCTCATCGGGAAAGCTATCATCAATAGGTTGTGGGTCATCAAGAACGTTCTCCAACCTAGACAAGTTATTTGCTACGGGGTTATCAACACCCTATCTGTCGACAACGTGCAAATCAAATTCTTGTAGCAAGAGAACTGATCTGATAAGTCTAGGTTTAGCGTCCTTCTTCTCCATGAGGTACTTATTGCAGCATGATCGTTGTGAACAGTGACTTTGGAATCAACGATGTAAGACCTGAACTTTTCACATGCAAACACGACCGCTAAAAATTCCTTCTCCGTAGTAGCATAGTTTCTCTGGGCACTGTCTAGAGTTTTACTAGCATAATGAATAACATTCAACTTCTTATCGACTCTTTGCCCTAGGACAACACCAACAACATAATCACTAGCGTTACACATGATCTCAAAAGGTAAGTTCCAATCAGGTGGTTGAACAATAGGTGTAGTTATCAAAGCCCTCTTAAGTATTTTGAAGGCTTCCTCACAATCATCGTCAAAGACAAAAGGAATATCCTTTTGCAAGAGATTGGTAAGAGGCCTAGAAATCTTTAATGAACCTTCTATGGAAACCAACATGACCGAGGAAACTTCTTATACCTTTGATATCTGTGGGGTACGACATTTTCTCGATTGCATCAACCTTAGCCTTATCGACTTCAATACCTCTTTCAGAAATTTTATGTCCTAAGACGATGCCTTCATTAACCATAAAGTGGAACTTCTCCCAATTCAAGACAAGATTGGTGTCTTTATATCTGTGTAAGACTCGATCAAGGTTGCTGAGGCAATCATCAAAGGAAGACCCGAAACGGAGAAGTCATCCATGAAAACCTCGACAATCTTTTCACAAAAGTCACAGAATATAGCCATCATACATCTTTGAAAGGTGGCAGGTGCATTACATAAGCCAAAAGGCATACGTCTATAAGCAAAGGTACCAAAAGGGCAGGTGAAAGTGGATTTCTCCAGAACAGATTCTGCAACTGGTATTTGGGAGAAACCAGAATAACCGTCTAGAAAGCAAAAGTGTGTGTTTGGACAACCTTTCTAGCATTTGGTCGATAAAAGGCAAAGGGTAATGATCCTTCCTAGTGGCTTTATTCAATTTCCTAAAATCGATCACCATCCTATAGCCAGTAATAATCCTCTGTGGGATCAATTCATCCTTATCATTAGGGACAACAGTAATGCCTCCCTTCTTAGGAACGCAATGTACCGGACTCACCCAATCGCTGTGAGCAACAGGATAAATGATACCTGCTTCCAGGAGCTTTAGTATTTCTTTTCTTACTACTTCTTTCATCTTAGGATTCAATCTCCTTTGATGGTCAACAACTGGTTTGAAGTCAGGATCAGTTTTAATCTTGTGCTGGCATAGAGTAGGACTAATGCCCCTAAGATCAACAAGAGTATATCCAATAGCAGCACGGTGCTTCCTCAGAGTTTTTAGTAACTTTTTTTCTTCATGCTCTGAGAGGCTAGCACTAATAATAACAGGATATATCTCCTTTTCATCAAGATAGGCATACTTAAGAGTATCAGGCAACTGTTTAAGCTCGAACACAGGATCACCCTTTGGTGGGGGTGGATCCCCAAGCAGTTCAACAGGCAAGTTATTCTTACGGATAGGATATTGTTCTATGACAACTCTATCTATCTCATCCCTTTCATCCATATGCATATCATTTTCATGCTCAAGCAAGTATTGCTTTGAGGGATCAGTAGGAGGCACGACAATAGAAGCTAAGACAATAGTTTCATCCTTACTAGGAAACTCCTTTTCATGAGGTTGTCTACCAACAATGACACACCTTCAAAGCCAACAGTGAGAGTTTGCTTCTCACAATCAATATGAGCATTGATATTATTGAGGAAGGGTCTGCCAAATATGATGGGATAAAAGCTATCTTGTGAGGTAGCAAGAACGAGGAAATTAGCAGGATACTTCGTTTTACCACACAAGACTTCAATATCCCTAACAATTCCCACAGGGCAGATAGTATCTCTATTGGCAAGCTGAATAGTGACATCAATAGGTTCTATCTCAACAGGTGCAATCTCATCTTTGAGTTCATCGTATAAGGATTGAGTTATTGCACTAACACTATCACCCACGTCACATAAGCCATGATAACAATGATCTCCTATCTTAACAGAAACAACAGGCATGCCAACAACATGCCTATGTTTCTCTCTAACGTGAGGTTTAGCAATTCTAGGAGCATCTTCCCAGAAGTGAATATTATGTCCCTCAACTTCTTCAGACAGAAGATCTTTGATAATCGCAATGCTAGGTTTAACTCTACTTTTCTCAGGGGGTGTAGGTGTTCTAATGTAGCCTCTACGTATCACGGTTGAAGATTTAGAATGATCCTTTATCCTAACAGGGAAATGTGGTTTCTCAATGTAAGCACTGGGAATAACAGGATCAACATAAGCAATGACTTTCTCTTCAACTGGAGTGGGTTTAACTATGTTGACTTATAAAGGAGGATGATATTTAAACAACTTCTCTTTGGGGAGATCAATATGAGTAGCAAAGGATTCACACAATGAAGCTACTATCTCAGAGTCAAGTCCATAGTTAGCGCTAAAGTCACAAAAAGTATTTGTCTCAACAAAGGATTTAACGCAATCAAACATGAGATTCATACCTGACTCCTTACCTTCTTCAAACTCCCAATATTCAGAGTTGCGTTTAATTCTCTACAATAAATTCCATTTGAAGTCAATATCTCTCATCATAAAAGAACCGGTACAAGAAGTGTCAAGCATGGTGCGATCATCGTGAGAAAGTCGAGCATACAAGTTCTGAATGATAATTTCTCTCGAGAGCTCATGATTGGGGCATGAATATAACATTGATTTAAGCCTCCCCCAAAGCTTGAGCGATGCTTTCTCTATCATGAGGCCAAAAATTGTAAATATAATTTTGATCATGATGTACTAAATGCATAGGATAAAACTTTTGATGAAATTCCAATTTCAACCGATTGTAGTCCCATGATCTAGTATCATCACATAGCCTATACCATGTCAATGCTTATCCTTCAAAGATAAAGGAAAGACCTTCTTCTTGACCTCATCCTCGGGTAGACCTGCAAGCTTAAATAAACCATAAACTTCATCTACATAGATCAGATGCAAGCCTGGATGTGATGTTCCATCTCGTGTAAAAGGATTAGCCAGCAGTTTCTCGAGCATACCCGAAGGAAATTCAAAGCAAATATTTTCAGTAGGTGCAGCAGGTTGAGGAGCAACTCTTTGTGGTTCCGTTTGAGGTGAAGAAACCCCGAACAATCCCCTCAAAGGATTAGTATCCATAGTGGATCACTTACCAAAGGCGCTTCACTCCCCGGCAACGGCGCCAGAAAAGAGTCTTGATGACCCACAAGTATAGGGGATCAATCGTAGTCCTTTCGATAAGTAAGAGTGTTGAACCCAACGAGGAGCAGAAGGATCTGACAAGTGGTTTTTAGCAAGGTAAAATCTGCAGGCACTGAAATTGTCGGTAACAAGTGATTGTGTGGTGAGATGATTCGTAGCAAGCAACAAGTAACAAAAGTAGCAATGGTGCAGCAAAGTGGCCCAATCCCTTTTGTAGCAAGGGACAAGCCTGGACAAAGTCTTATAGGAGGAAAAACGCTCCCGAGGACACACGGGAATTTCTGTCATGCTAGTTTCATCATGTTCATATGATTCGTGTTCGTTACTTTGATAGTTTGATATGTGGGTGGACCAGCGCTTGGGTACTGCCCTTACTTGGACAAGCATCCCACTTATGATTCACCCCTCTCGCAAGCATCCGCAACTAGGAAAGAAGAATTAAGACAAAGTCTAACCATAGCATTAAACTAGTGGATCCAAATCCGCCCCTTACGAAGCAACGCATAAACTAGGGTTTAAGCTTCTGTCAGTCTAGCAACCCATCATCTACTTACTACTTCCCAATGCCTTCCTCTAGGCCCAAATAATGGTGAAGTGTTATGTAGTCGACGTTCACATAACACGACTAGAGGAAAAACAACATACAACACATCAAAATATCGAACAAATATCAAATTCACATGACTACTATAAGCATGACTTATCCCATGTCCTCAGGAACAAAAGTAACTACTCACAAAGCATAATCATATTCATGACCAGAGAGGTAATGAGTAGCATCAAGGATCTGAACATAAACTCTTCCACCAAGTAATCCAACTAGCATCAACTACAAAGAGTAATCAAAACTACAAAAACCTTACAAGTACCAATCAGAGTCGCGAGACGGAAATTCGTTACAAGTGATGAACTAGGGTTTGGAGATGAGATGGTGTTGATGAAGATATTGATGGTGACGAGTCCCCTCCGATGAGAGGAGTGTTGGTGATGACGATGGCGACGATTTCACCCTCCGAGAGGGAAGTTTCCCCGGTAGGATCGTCCTGGCGGAGCTCTAGATTGGTTCTGCTCAAGTTCCGCCTCGTGGTGGCGGCGAAACCACGAAAAAGCTCCTCCCTGATTTTTTCCTGGATGAAACCCTCCTTATAGCAAAAGAGGGGAGAAAGTGGGCCAGTAGGCTGCCCACAAGCCCTCATGGCGCGGCCTGGGGGGGGTGGCCGCGCTGTGCAGGCTTGTGGGCACCCCCTGGTGCCCCTCCGGCACTTCTTCGGCCCAGTATTTTTGATAAATCGGGAAAAAAAAATCCTCATTGATTTTTACGGTGTTTGGAGTTGCGCAGAATATGTATCTCAACTTTGCTCCACTTTCAGGCCAGAATTCCAGTTGCCGGTATTCTCCCTCTTCATGTAAACCTTGCAAAATAAGAGAGAAAAGGCATAAGAATTGTATCGTGAAGTGAAATAACAGCCAAAGAAGCGATAAATATCAACATGAAAACATGATGCAAAATGGACGTATCATTATGCTGACAAGGAAGACAACTTGATGTTTAATGACAATTATTTATATTAAACTTTATATTGTTTTGCATCCAAGTCAACATTATTTGTCTGCTCTCAAAAGCCTTTGCTAGCCAACCCTTGCACTAAGTGGGAATACTGCTTCTGCATCCATGCCCTGAAACCTCAACCTTCCCAAGAGTCCACCATACCTTCCCTATGCATGATATTTCACCGCACTCCTAAAGTATATTACTCATGTGCTATCTTTAAACCTTCAAATATTACTCCATGTTTTGTGCCTCTGTTTTAGCTCATGAGGAAGTAGTAGATAATTCATGATCTCCTCATTCTGGACAAGTTTTATCCTAGGTTTGCATGTTTAATGTGCAAACCCCTAACACCAGAAGGGATTCGCATGAGCGCGCCCAACTCGTAAAAGAGAATAACAACATACAAAACCTCCTTCATGCTTTTTGATGAGAATCAGAAAACTTTGGTAGTGATAAACAAAGGAGACTAAGGGGATGTGATCGTCCCCACTTTGGGAGCCGTTCCTCAAAACTTTGCCAACATGAGAAGTATTGGGTTGTCTACTAGCATTCATTGACAAATTATGCACCTCTCAAAAGCTTGTTTTACAATCTTGTTGATTTTTTAAATCCCTAAAATCTCTAGCACATGACTTTTCCCTACATCCCTCTGCGAAGGGCCAATCTTTTACTTTTATGTTGAGTCAGTAAAACCCACTTCTTTCTATCCTAAAAGGAGAAGACACCTTATGTTGACAAAGATGCATGCATTCATATTGGTTCATTGAGAATTGCCATATCACACATTTGTTGATATTGTCATTAATATAAGTAAGTTGTTTCTTAAAGCCTAGCTAAAGAAAACATCTTCCTTTGTGTTAGCATTTTCACTTCTTGACTAATAACATGTTCTTTCAAAAAGCTTCAATTGATCTCATCAACATATAAGAGGTAGAGCAAAAGTTAAAAGTTATTAGTTGTTCTTTGACCAAGGACATGTTTGCCATGGTTTGATGAGTTTTTCTAGCCCTAATTTTCTTTGTGAATGATATCACTCTTTCATATGAGCCTTATGAGTTGAGATTGCTATTGAGGATGGTTGAGTTTAGTAGAGAAATTGATGCTTCTTGTCTGTATTCTTATTTATCGACACTTCACTCTCTAAACTTGTGGACAGGTTTACCGAGCTCAGTATTCGCTTGCGACAAGCGAGGTCTAAGCTTGGGGGAGTTGATACGTCCAAAATGTATCACTATTTTGTATCATAATTTATCTCTATTCATTGATATATTTCACATTATGATGATGTATTTATAGTGTTTTGGCTTATTTTACATAGTTTACAACTTTCCAACGCCGAAACAGCAGACACGGGATTCAACGGAGAAAATAGCATGAAGAGTTGCAATATCAGAACATCGCCAACTGCACTCAAAATTGGAGGGAAGGAGTTTCCGAACAAATCCCGAAGACAGGCCAAAGAAGGACCGGAGGGGGGCCACAGGTCACCCAGGCGACCTGCTCGCGCGGGCCCCGCTAGGCCGCGCCTAGGGGCAGCCTGGGTGGTGGGTCCCTCCTCCGGCGCTCTTTTTTGGCCTATATCATCCTTTTGACCTAAAAGTTACGGGGACATAAGAGTTTTCGTAGTTCCGTCGCCGCTCCGCGGCAAAAACCTACAGAGAGGAAAAGACCTTTCCAGCGGGCAGATTCCGCTGGGGAGAACTCCTCTCGGAAGGGGAGATCATCCTCATCGTCATCACCATCGTCACGGGCATCATCGAGATCATCATCACCATCACCAGAACCATCTCCATCTTCATCCCATCTACTTCACCATTGCAATCCGAGTTGTACCTTGCACTATTTATCCCCTCTACTCTACCGGTATTGATTACTCTTTTGTGGTGAATGCTATTGAGTTTTGTTGGAGAATTATTGTTATGACCAGATTGTTGATCTCAATTTCATCACCTCTGATCATGATCTCTTTTATGTCTTGTGAGTAGTTCCGTTAGTTCTTGAGGACATGGGAAAGGTCTAGATGCTAGTAGTCATATCATGTTGAAGTAATATGTGTTGATTGATATTTAAGTTATGGTGTTATTCTTCTAGTGGTGTTATGTGAACGTCGACTAAGTAACACTTCACCTTTTTAAGGACCTAGGGAATGCATCGTGTATAAAGAATGCTCATGGTGGGTTGACGGAGTGACAGAAACCTGAACCCCAGTTCGCATACTTTTGCATGAGGGAGTATTGGATCCTAAAGCTTATTGCTATGGTTAGGCTTTGCCTTAATTTCTCTCTTGTATTTGCAGATGCTTGCAAGAGGGATTAATCATAAGAGTGTACTTGTCTTAGCCTAGACGGTGCACTAGTTAAGATCCACCCACATAACACTTATCAATACAAAACATATTACTAGACAGAGTATGGCGAAAGCACTTGACTATCTCTCTCGTGTGTCCTCAGGAACGCCTTAGTCTTTATAAGTTTAGTCCCTCGGCTTATCCTTTGTGTTCAAAAGGATTGGTCCACTTGCTGCACCTCGGCACCATTTACTTTCCTTGCATTTATTTCCTCGTTGCTATTACTAGAAAACCTATACAAAGTTACCTTTCAGTACTTGCAGTTATTCCTTGCTCAAGATCAATTGTCAGTACCTTTTGCTCCTCATTGGGTTCGACACTCTTACTTATCGAAAAGGCTACGATAGATCCCTTACACTTGTGGGTCATCAAGACTTGCGTTACCAGTAATGCCAAGAGTTATAATTGGCGTTTCTAGTAACTTCCCTATTTATTAGCATTAACCCGCCTTGTAATGAGGCTCGACCGGTCGTGGCATGTACTATATAAGCCACTCCCGTGCTCCAGCTCAAGGGTTCAGCACCTTGTAATCTTTCATACCCCATAAGAAAACATCAACCTCAGGACTCGAGACGTAGGGCTGTTACCACTTCCGAGTGGGGCCTGAACTCGTACATCCGAGTGTATCCGCTGCGCCTAGTTAGACTTTACCCCTTCGTTCGTGCCCCTAAGTACTATTGTCAAGGTCATTACCACGACAGTTGGCGCCCACCTTGGGGCTACGCATCTAGCAAATCCAGCGCAGTTGGAGATTTCTCACATTTTTCACTAACACGATGACACTCAGCAAAGAGATCCTCTTCGGTTGCCTCACCTTCATTGTCGACGACTCGGCGTGGCTGCAGGATGCACCACTGGACACTAACGCCCTCCCTGCACGAGGTATGTCACATTTTAGCATAGTCGCGCACGAAGTATTGATCCCGCAGTCGTCGGTGCCGTCTCACTCGGCACTCCCGCGCCCGCTGCTGCTCGCAGCAAGCGCTCCGGGTGCTCGTGGATGCAGCGGTGGATCAAGCATGCCATGGCCAATCAGGTCATTTCTAGGCAGGTGGCTATGCTCAGTTCTGATGAGCCCACCGTTAGCCTCTTCCCGTCATGAAGCAAGGAGTTACTCGGTGACTCCGACTGCGAAAGCAGCAGGGGATTCGCCGAGACCTTGATGGCCGGCACCAACAGGGGAGGCAACATAGGTTTCGCCACGAAGAGTTCTCCCATGCGAGACGGGGGAGAGCGTCATCACGGCGACGGCAACCACCACCACCACGACAGGTACCACGTTCCATGGCCGCTCACGGAGCAGCAGTGAGGGGAACTTCAGCGAAGGAGCAATCAAACTCTTTGCACCCCCATCACCAGGAACACCCCGGAGGAGATCACGCTTGAGAACGCGCGTATGGCCAATCTGGCTGAGCGTGCGCGACTCCAGCGATCACTCGACGCTCGGGCTGCGAGGGACGAGCCAAGCTCCAGCCGCAGTCGCAAGCATTTGTGTCCGAACGACCGCCATCGTCACATCAAGGAGATGCGAACACCTCTGCTAAACCTGGCCGCAACCACTCGGATCACTGATCCAATTCAGCTGAGTGACAGCGCGACCGGAGAAGGCATTCGACAGATCCAGGCTCTGTTGAAGACTACCATGCAGCATAATTCCGTAGTGTCACAGTCGTGACATCGCACTCACGTCAAGTTCGTCCAGGTGGAGACCGTGCACTCGACTCATAGCCCGCACGTGCAAAGAAGGAGCCAAAGGTCTCCTCCTCTTCTGAGAGGCCCGCATTGAGACTGGGGGCAAGGTCACCGAGACCGAAGCAGGTCACCTCCTCCGGGAAGTGGCTCACTCGGTCGCTGCCCCCATGACCGCAGGCCAAGCCCCAAATGGCGTCGGCGTAATGGGGACGACGACTACTAGGCCCCCAAGTTCAATGCTCAGTCTATTATCACACAACACGTGGTTGATCGATCACGAGCTAGCTAGGGAGTATCCGGCCTCGAGTGCTTCGGCCGACACATCCGAGAGGCAGAAATCCCCTCCAACTACCGATTGGGCACACGGATCAGAAAGTTCAATGGCGAGTCGAAGCTAGAGACCTGGATGGAAGACTACCCAGTGGCTGTCCAGATTGGCGGCGACGATGATTACATCACTATGAAGCATCTGCACCTCATGCTGGAGGGGTCTGCGAGGGCGTAGCTCAATGAGCCGCCCTCCAGCAACATCCACAGCTGGGGCGATCTCGCTCGAGTGTTCCCCAAGACCTTCGAGGGCACATACAAGTGTCGAGGCGGCTTGACGGAGATGCAACATTGTGTCCAGAAGAGCAATGAGACTCTGAGGGAATACATCTAGCGGTGGACCACACTGCACAACACCGTTGAGAATGTCACTGAGCACGAGGCCATGTGCGCTTTCAAAGCGGGCACTCGGTATCGGGAGCTAATTCTCAAGTTTGTCCAATCAGGGGACCTGTCCCTCAGTCGGGCCATGGAAATCGCCGATCGGTACGCGAATGGCGAAGAGGAAGACCGCCTCCGTAGCGGCAAAGGACGAGCGAGCGAAGCCCCTCAGTCGGGCAATGCTGGGAATAAGCAGAAGCGAAAAGGCGACCCATCGGGCAAAGCCGAAGTAGCTGCTGTCCCAAGGCAGAGCCAAAATAAATCCAAGAAAAAGAAGAAGGACTGGGCTGGCAAGAAGAAGGCCGGGTCACAGAGTAGCCTTTTGGACCAGCCATGTCCGATTACTCTCGCAAGGACGAGGAGGGGGAGACCATCCCCGCCAAGCACACAGCTCGTGACTGTCGTTTTCTCCAGAAGGAAATGGGCAGAGAGCCCTCGGGGGACAGGGAAGATGAGGACGACCCAGCAAACGCCTCCAGGTATCCGAACATTGAGGCGACCCTCATGATCTTCGCTGACATCGAGACCAAGAGTCGATTGAAGGTTATCAATAGAGAGGTGAACATGGCAGCTCCGGCTGTCACAAAGTACCTCGACTGGGCAAAGAAGCCCGTCAATTCGACCAGTCGGATCACCCGACCTACATAGCCACCCCGGGAGGCAGGAGTTGGTGGCCATTCCCACGGTCAATGGGTTCCGACTGCACAAAGTCCGCATGGACGGTGGCAGCGGCCTCAACATCATCTACGTGGACACTCTCAAAGCCATGGACATCCCGTTGTCCTCACTGAGCAAGAGTAACATGCAGTTTCACACGGCCATCCCCGGGAAGAAGGCCGAATCGCTCGGCTAGATCACTTTGACCGTCGCATTCGGCGGCGAGAATTTTTTTTGGAAGGAAAGGTTGACCTTTGAAGTGGTTGACTTTTGCAGCGCCTATCACGCCATCTTGGGTAGGCCCGCTTGTGCATGTTTCATGAGCCGCCCATGTTACATGTATCTTAAGATTAATATGCGAGGGTCAAAAGGCGTGATCACGGTGACTCGCAATCGTAAGGTTGCAGAGAGTGCCTCGAGCAAGGCTCTAGGATCACCAACGAGCATGTCCTCACAGCCGAGCTTGATGAGTACAAGAAGGCAATGGACACCACAGATCTGCTCAATCTGAAGCAGTCAGCTACAGAATCTGCTTTTTAGTCGGCTGGTGAGACGAAGCACGTCCACGTCCACGTCCACCCCACCGATCGGAGTGCTTCTGCAAGCAACATCTCCACCTCACTCGGAGAGAAACAGGAAGCCCATCTCATCCAGTTCCTCCATGAGAACTGGGATATCTTCGCATGGAAGCCGTCTAACATGCCGGGGGTTCCCAGGGAGCTCGTTGAGCATCACCTCCGAGTAGACCCGAAGGTCAAGCCCGTAAAGGAACACCTGCGCCGCTCCTCCGTGGAGAAGCGTATGGAAATCAGCGAGGAGAATGCTCGGCTCCTAGCTAACGAGTTCATCTGCGAGGTCTATGCTACGGCAACAAAAGTTCTTCCCTGGCAACGGCACCAGAAATCCTTCCGCTACTTCTCAAACAACCGCGCCAGAAATTGACACATTGACGGAGATTGGGCTTGCGTTGGTTTTTCCCTTGAAGAGGAAAGGGTGATGCAGCACAGGAGTAGTAAGTATTTCCCTCAGTTTGAGAACCAAGGTATCGATCTAGAAGGAGGGTCTCGTCAAGTCCAGAGTACCTCTGCAAACACAAACAAGCTTGCACCCAACGCTTCAAAGGGGTTGTCAATCCCTTCAAGATTGTTTGCAAAGTGAGATCTGAAGGCGGAAAGTGCAACGAAGTAAAAAGTGTTAGGCTGAAAATATGATGTGAAGTAGACCCTGGGGGCCATAGTGTTCACTAGAGGCTTCTCTCAGAATAGCAAGTATTACGGTGGGTGAACAAATTAGTGTCGAGCAATTGATAGAACCGCGCAAATTCATGACCATATCTAAGGCAATGATCATACATAGAGGCATCACATCCGAGACAAGTAGACTGATACTTTCTGCATCTACTACTATTACTCCACACATCAACCGCTATCCAGCATGCATCTAGTGTATTGAGTTCATGACGAACAGAGTAACGCTTTAAGCAAGATGACATGATCTAGAGGGATAATCTCAAACCAATGATGAAAACCCCATCTTTTTACCCTTGATGGCAACAACACGATGCGTGCCTCGCTACCCCTTCTGTCACTGGGTGAGGTCACCGCACGGTATGAACCCAAAACCAAGCACTTCTCCCATTGCAAGAATCATAGATCTAGTTGGCCACACAAAACCCACAACTCGAAGAGAATTACAAGGATATGAAATCATGCATAAGAGAGATCAGAAGAAACCCAAATAATATTCATAGATAATTTGATCATAAATCCACAATTCATCGGATCTCGACTAACACACCACAAAAGAAGATTACATCGGATAGATCTCCATGAAGATCATGGAGAACTTTGTATTGAAGATCCAAGAGAGAGAAGAAGCCATCTAGTTACTAGCTATGGACCCGTAGGTCTATGGTGAACTACTCACGCATCATCGGAGAGGTCATGGTGTTGATTAAGAAGCCTTCCGTGTCCGAATCCCCTCTCCGGCAGGGCACCAGGACGTGCCCCAGATGGGATCTTGCGGAGACAGAAGCTTGCGGCGGCGGAAAAGCGATTGCGACCCTCTCTTGATATTTTCAGGAATATTTGGGAATATATAGGCACAAGATCTAGGTCAGGGGACCTCCAGGGGGCGCACAAGCCTGCATGGCGCGGCCTTCCTGGCCGCGGGGTGGGGGCTTGTGGGGCCCCTGGGGCTCTTCTGGCTTGGCTCCCAAGTCCTCCGATCTTCTTCCGTTCCGGAAAAATTCTTTTCGGGGATTTTCTTCCGTTTGGACTATGTTTCAAAATCTCCTCTAAAAGGGGTCAAAAACATGGAAAAACAGGAACTGGCACTTGGCACTGAGTTAATAAGTTAGTCCCAAAAAATAAATAAAAGGCATGCAAAACATCCAAAGTTTGACAAGATATTAGCATGAAACCATCAAAAATTATAGATACATTGGAGGCGTATCAGTCTACCACTCCGAGTGGTTGGCGAACGTGGTCGTGGTGCCAAATAACAACGATTCACTCCGAATGTGTATTGACTTCAAGCACATCAATCGGGAATGCCCGAAGGACCACTTCCCTCTGCCCCACATAGATCAAATCGTAGATTTGACTACCGGATGTGAACGCGTGTCGTTCCTGGATGCGTACTCCGGGTACCACTAGATCCGAATGTATGGACCCGACGAAATAAAAAAGCATTCATCACCCCATTCGGGTGTTTTTGTTACATCACGATGCCATTCGGTCTCATAAACACAAGAGCTACCTTCCAGCGCATGATTCAAAAATGTCTGAAGGAACATATCAGTCGGAATGTCAAAGCGTACATGGACAACATTGTGGTCAAGTCTAGGAAAGGTTCCAACCTCCTGGCCGACCTCGCCGAAACACGCCAACCTTCGATGCTTCGGGATTAAGCTCAATCCGGCCAAATGCACCTTCGGTGTACTGGCTGGTAGGGTACTCGGTTTCCTTGGTTCCGAACGAGGTATCAATGCCAATCCCAACAAGATCGGAGCATCTTCCAAATGAGACGGCCAGATTGCATCCACAAGGTGCAGAGGCTTACAGGCTGCCTTGCAGCCCTGAGTCGCTTCATCTAAAGACTCGATGAGAAGGCCATGCCTCTATCGATTGATAAAGAAATCCAACAGATTCGAGTAGACCGATGAAGCGCAGGTTGCATTCCACCAACTTAAAGCTCTGCTTTCCACCAAGCCGGTGTTGGATGCTCCGAGAAATCGGGAGACCTTGCTCTTGTACATCGCTCCCATTAACCAAGTGGTTAGCACCGTACTCATCGTAGAGCGTGAAGAAGCGGGCAAAGCATACAAGGTACAAAAGCCCATCTACTAAATTTCTGAATTGTTGACCCCTTCAAAACAAAGGTATCCTCACTATCAGGAGCTGGTCTATGGGATCTACCTGACTGCAAAGAAGGTGGTCCACTATTTTCAAGATCACTCGGTCACTGTCATCAGCGACGCTCCCCTCGCAGAAATTCTGCACAATAGAGATGCAACTGGCCGAGTGGCCAAATGGGCAATTGAGCTCCTACAGTTGGAGATCAAGTTTGAGGCCAAGAAAGCAATCAAGTCTCACGCCCTGGCAGACTTTCTTGCCGAGTGGGTAGAGCAAGAGCAGTCGTCTCCTGTCGTCCTCGAGCATTGGACCATGTTATTCGATGGATCCAAAATGCTCCATGGCTCGGGAGCTCGAGTGGTTCTCGTTTCCCCCAGGGGAGATCGATTGAGCTACGTGATCCAAATCCACTTCGATTCATCCAATAATGAGGCCGAGTACGAGGACCTCCTGTACGGGCTCCGCATGGCCATCTCACTCCCATCTGCGATTGATGTTTATGGCGACTCGTATCTCGTTGTCAACCAAGTGATTAATGAATGGGACATCCAAATCCCAACAATGACAGTCTACTACAACACGGTCAGAAAGCTAGAGAAAAACTTCAAAGGGTTGGAACTACACCATGTGCCCCGAGCCAAGATAAAAGTGGCCCACGACTTGGCAAAGATCGGGCCCACTCGGAATATTGTTTTGAAGAGCGTGTTCCTCGAGCACTTATGCGCCCGCTCGGTCAAGGAGGACCCCTTCAACGAAGAGTCCCACAAGCAATCGGTCCGTCTCAACCAACTAAGATCGACATCCCGGGCGTGGTTGACCTCGTCCACGAGATGTTGACCATCACGCGCAAATGGACAGAACCCTATCTAGCTTACTTGCTCCGGCAAGAGCTTCCCGAGAACAAAGAGAAAGCCCGCCAAATCGTTTGGCGGTCTAAAGCTTTCGAAGTACTCGGAGACAAACTATACAAGAAAATAATTATGAGAGTGAGCCAAAAGTGCATCTCTTCGGAGGAAGGACAACAAATCCTGCATGAGATCCACTCGGGAAGCTGTGGACACCATGTGTCCTCTCGGACTTGGTGGCCAAAGCATTCCGAGCAGGTTTTTATTGGCCCTGAGCCAATGAGGCAGCAAAGGACCTGGTGGACTTGTGTGTCGGGTGCCAGTTTTACAAGAATCAATCGCACAAGCCTGCATCCGCAGTGAAAACGATTCCACTCACTTTGCCATCTGCCCGTATATGTCGGCCCTTTGCGCACTAGGTCGAGCGGATTCACTCACCTGCTAGTTGTCATGGATAAGTTCACCAAGTGGGTCGAAGCTAAACCCATCAAAAACTTGGACGCGTCGACTGGTACTTCTTGAGCTTGCGTTGGTTTTCCCTTGAAGAGGAAAGGGTGATGCAGCACAGTAGATAAGTATTTCCCTCGGTTTGTTGAGAACCAAGGTATCAATCCAGTAGGAGGAACAAGCAAGGCCCCAATATTAGCACCTACACAAACAATCAAACACTTGCACCCAACGCTAAAAAGGGGTTGTCAATCCCTTCACAGTTATTTGCAAGGATGAGATATGATAGAGATAGATATAAAAGATTGCTAGAACTAAAAGTAAAACAACAGTAAATAATTGGAAACAATATATTTTTGGTATTTTTTGTTTATAGATCTGAAAGTATAATATGGAAAATAGACCAGGGGGCCATAGGTTTCACTAGAGGCTTTTCTCATGAAGGAAAATAATACGATGGGTGAACAAATTACTGTCGAGAAACTAATAGAAAAGTGAATAATTATGAAGATGTCCAAGGCAATGATTATGCATATAGGCATCACGTCCGTGTCAAGTAGACTGAAATGATTCTGCATCTACTACTATTACTCCACACATCGACCGACTGCTGCCTGCATCTAGAGTGTTAAGGTCATGAAGAACAGAGTATCTCATTTGGTAAGATGACATGATGTAGAGGGATAAACTCAAGCAATATGATGAAAACCCATCTTCTTATCCTCGATGGCAAAAATGCAATACGTGCATCGCTACCCCTACTTTGTCACTGGGTGAGGACACCACAAGATTGAACCCAAAACTAAGCACTTCTCCCATTGCAAGAATTACCAATCTAGTTGGCCAAATAGACCAATAACTCGAAAAGACTTGCTAACATAGGAAATCATGCATATAAGAATTCAGATAATATTCAAATAATATTCATAGATAATGTGAACATAAACCGACAATTCATCATATCTCGACAAACACATGGCAAAAGAGTATTACATCGGATAGATCTTCATGAAGAACATCGTATTGAAGAACGAAGAGAGAGAATAAGCCATATAGCTACTAGCTATGGACCCGTAGGTATGTGGTGAACTACTCACGCATCATCAGAGAAGCAATGGAGTTGATGTAGATGCTCTTCGTGATCGATTCGCCCTCTCGCAGATTACCGGAAAAGGCTCCAAGATTGGATCTCACGGGAACAGAGGCTCCCTAGGGAGAGCCCTGCAGGCTTGTCGTCTCCCGGCACGTCTCATGCCCCCTTGTCCAAGTATGGCAGGTTTCTTCTGGTCCAAGAAAAATCATTCCGGAGATTTATTCCGTTTGGACTCTGTTTAATATTCCTTATCTGCAATACTCAAAAACATGGAAAAAAAACAAAAACCGGCACTAGGCTCTAGGTTAATAGGTTAGTCCCAAAAATAATATAAAATAGCATATTAATGCATATAAAACATCCAAAACAGATAATATAATAGCATGGAACAATAAAAAATTATAGATACGTTAGATACGTATCAGCGACTCCCATAAACTTCATTCGGGAGATTATCTTCAGATTCGGAGTCCCTCACGACATCATCACCGACAACAGAACCAACTTCGACTCGGATGAGTTCCACGAGTTCTACCACTCCCATGGCACTCAGGTTAACTACGCCCCCGTTGCGCACCCGCAGTCGAATGGGCAGGCGGAATGAGCGAATGGCATGATACTTTAAGGACTGAAGCCCTGACTGATGAGAGACCTCAAATATGTCGCTTGTGCTCGGGTTAAAGAATTACCATCCGTCCTGTGGGGTATGCGAACGACTCCGAATCGTTCAATCAGGCGTACTCCATTCTTCATGGTGTATGGGTTAGAAGCCGTTCTGCCGAGTGACTTATGTCACAACTCTCCCCTAGTGGAGCGGTATAACAAAGCCGAAGCTAAAGTAGCACACCAAGATAATTTGGATCTTCTGGAGGAAGAGAGGGAGCTAGCCCTCATTCGGTCCACGGCGTACCAGCAAGACCTTCGATACTACCATGACAAACAAGTCAGGGGCCGAGCGTTTCAAGAGAGGGATCTGGTCCTCCGACTGGACCAACAGAAACCCCACAAGCTGCCCCCCCCCCCCCCCGTGGCAAGGGCCATTCGCCCTCTCGAAAGTCCTGCACAACGAAGCTTATTGATTGTACAACATCGATAACAATGTGGAGGAACCCAGAACCTAGAACGCAGACCTCCTTCAGAAATTCTACACCAAGAACTTTCCTTTTTCATTCTTGTAAGGACTCCGAATGATTAGAAGAATAAAGTGCTTAATTTCTTCAACTACCCACAGACACTTCACTTCGGTGAAACACACCCCCAGCTGGTGGAAAATCCTTAAATGCGAACCTATTTTCGCTTAAGGTAAAACCAGCCTCGAGTGCGAACAATCTCCTCACTCGGGGGCTTAGCTGCGAACCAGCTTTCGCGTAAGCTGTGTTTGAAAGAACAAAACCATGTAGTGAACCTGTTTTGCCTAAGGTAGACCCCTCCCCGAGTGATTGTCGAAACCTCCACAGTCGGGGGCTTAGCTGCGAACCAGACTTCGCCTAAGTTAAAGCTATTTCAAATGAAGGCAAGATCTTCATTCGGACGCCAAGATGAACAAAACAATCATTTCTTGGTAGCAAACCTGTTTTGCGTAAGGTAAACCATTCCCCAAGTGATCATGGAAACCTCCACACTTTGGGGCTTAACTGCAAACCAGTCTTTGCCTAAGTTAAAGCGGTTTAGAATGAAGGCAAGATCTTCATTCGGAAGCCAAGATGAACAAAACAAACATTTCTTGGTAGCAAAACTATTTTTCCTAAGGTAAACCCTTCCTTGAGTGACCGTGGAAACCTCCACACTAGGGGGTTTAGCTGCGAACCAGCCTTCGGCTAAGTTAAAATGGTTCCGAATGAAGGCAAGATATTCATTTGGACGCCAAGATAAACAAAACAAACATTTCTTGGTAGCGAATGTGTTTCGCCTAAGGTGAACCCTTCCTCGAGTGATCGTGGAAACCTCCACACTCGAGGGCTTAGCTGCAAACCAGCCTTCGGCTTAGTTAAAGCGGTTCTGAATGAAGGCAAGAACTTCATTTTGTCGCCAAGATAAACAAAACAAACATTTTTTGGTAGCGAACCAGTTTCGCCTAAGGTAAACCCTTCCCCGAGTGAGGACAACCTCCACACTCAGGGGATTAGCTGCGAACCAGCCTTCGCCTAAGTTAAAGCGGTTCCGAATGAAGGCAAGATCTTCATTCGGACGCCAAGATGGATAGGACAATCATCCCAAGTAGCGATTCCGCTTTCACCTAGCGAGGAACGATCTCGAGTGTGGACAATCTCCATACTCGGAAGCTTAGCCGCGAACCAGTTTTCGCCTAAGTCACAAACGATACCGAGTAAAGACAACCTCCACACTTGGGATCTAATCCGCAAACCATTTTTTGCATAAGTCACAAACGATCCCGAGTGAGAACAACCTCCACACTCGAGGGCTTAGCCACAAACCAGTTTTTGCCTAAGTCACAAATGATCCCGAGTAAGGACAATGTCCACACTCGGGGGCTTAGATGCAAACCGGCTTTCACCTAAGTCACGAATATCACCGAGTGAGGACAATCTCCTCACTCGTGGGCTTAGCCGTGAATCAGCGGTCGCCTAAGTCGAAAACAATCCCGAGTGAGAACAACTTCCACACTCTGGGACTCGGATGCGAACCATTTTTTGGCCGAGTATAAATAACCCTAAATAAAGACGACCATGCAAATAAGATCCAAAATCAGATACGGATAAATGGGATTAAGTTCAGTTCAAGGTACACAAAATAGAGGGTCCATAGCCCTCTCGAAGTTTGGGGTTACATAAAATCACTCGTCATCCCGAGGCCAATTTAAGCTTAAGTGTTTTTTCTTCCGAGCATCACTCGGAGGTAGAAGATTCCACCGCTTCCACGAAAGTGTCAAGATCGATTCCCTCTGTGATCCGTGTGGCAGCCTCCATGAACATATCCATGAAGTCTTCAAACTTGGCGCTTTTGCGGTTGACGACCCGAAGATTCTTCAAGTTCTCTTCATCCACCCCATTGCAATGGATGTGGACGAGAGAAAGGGCAATGTCAGCTCCAACCCTTCCCGATGACTTCTTCCACAACTTGAGTTCATTGGGAATGGCCTTCACACGGTTCACAACGGCTTGGGCATCCTTCACAAGAGCATCTTCAGGTGCTTTCTCCTGGTCAATCTCCCCAATGGAGGACTGAAGCAGCTTGAAGATAGCTAGTACATAATCAACGCGATCCTCCAGCCTGAGGAGAGACAAAGTCGCATTGTCCTTTAGAAGCCCTCTCTTGGGAACAAGCTCCTTCTATATTCGCTTTGTCTCTTCTTCAACATTAGCAGCAAAGGCTACACTCAACGGAAAACAGAGGATGAGAAATGTCACTCGGAAATTTGAGAATGATCATGGGGAAGTATTTGGACGCTCGACATACCTTTGAGCTTCTCAGAGAGTTCCACGCTGAACTCCTCGATGAACTTCTCTAGCTGAGCTTTCTTGGTAGTGGCTTTCTCGAGGTTGGTTTTCCACTTGGCGTAATGCTTCTTCAGCTCGGCAAGATGTGACACGGTCTTCTCCGTACCGGCTTTCAGAAGCCGATTCTCTTCCTCCAAAGTACCAACTATTTTGAGCCTCGCCTCAATGGCATGGGTCTTCTGTTTGGCATCCTTCCAAGCGGATGTGAGTTCTCCATCCCTCTTCTCGAGGGCTTCCTTCATGGTCACTAGAGAAATAGAATTCTTCAGCCTCTCAAAAAGGCGATCTACCAAGACAGCCTTAGTCGGATAAGAAAACATAACCTAATGGAGCATCAGTCGGATGGCGAGGACATACCTTCAGTTGTTCGCTTTTCTTGCTCCAGTCGCTTGTTCTTGGATTTCTCTGCATCGAGGCTCAGTCGGAGTTCATGCAACTCTTTATCCATGGTGTCATCACGGCCCACGGGCCCACAAGCATTATGCAGTCAATCAATACTAGTAAGGCATAACATTATGTCACAACTCTAAGGCTACTATCGACTGCCACAGTCGACGGTAGCCTCGGGGACTACACCCAGTGGGTGCGCTCAACGCGCCCCACTGGAATGATAAATGATAGGGGATCCGTCCCCGGCCGGCCTCAATCAATCAAAACAAAGAAACTGATACTATTGCCGACTAATCCAGTTGACAGTAGCCTCGGGCACTACACTGAGTGGGTGCGCTCAGCGTGCCTCCACTGGAAAGATGGAAGAAAGGAAAGGGCTATGTACCCTACTGGACTTTGTCGAACACACACAAAAAAGACTACCGCCGACTGACACAATCAACAGTAGCCTCGGGCACTACACCCAGTGGGTGCGCTCAGCGTGCTCCCACTGAAAGCAAACACCCAGCGGCTTTGTCTATGGGCATACCCACTCGGTATTTGTACTAAGGAACAGATTCAGAAAAAAATACATGTGTAATGGACTTACCTGAATGTTTTTTGCCAAGGCATCACTCGCTTCGTATGCCTCCTTTAATCGCCCAACCATCACATCGAGCTGAGCCAAGCCCTCCTCCTGCACCCCCTCCTGGTCCTCTGGGGTATGGTGGAGCTCGAAGATGTTGCGGTCCTTGGGGACAGACGATGAAGTGGCGAGCGGATACAGTCCGAGTGACGCCCCAACCGAGGTGGCCTCTTGCACCACGGGAGTCTTGGCTTTGATGCTCACTCGTCTGGGAGTCGGAGCGTGCTTCAACACTTCTCCAACTATGGAGGGGACGTCGGTGTCGAGTTCAACCACATCCCTCGGCTGTGTACATGTCCACAAAATAGTCAAAAGGCCACTCGTATATCCAAAGCCCGAATTTCGAATGAAACGCCAGAAAAGCTCAAGGGTTACCTTTAGACGAAGCGACATCAACGTTAGCTCTACCTTTGTCATAGGCCTTGGGATCCCGTGAAGCGGTCAAAGTATCAGGCCTACAACACAAACAACACAAAACCTGATCATCACTCGAAAGACATTGCTCATACTGGGAAGAACCACTCGGTAAAGGAACTTACGCCAAAGCCACAAGCACGTCGACCTTGATGTGTGGCAGGACGGCTTTACGAGGCTTGGAGCTCAAGATCTTGGGTTGCTTTGCGGACTGCTTCGGCAGCGCCTCGGGCTCGCTTCGACCCCGCTTGGAGCTGCGAGTCGGCATCATTGGCGCACTCAACTTCACCGACAATGGAGTTCTTGGGGCGTGTGCGCGGACTCCAGGGTCCTGGCGCACCTTGGTACAGGTCTCGACCTGAACTTCATCAGACGGAGAAGATTCCACCTCGTATCCATGCTCCTCCTAAGTCTCCTCCATCTCCTCATCGCCGCCTTCATCGTATTCGTCATCCTCCGATCCCTCCAGGTCCTCGGTGTCTTGGTTATCAGTGTCACTCTCCACATCAATGGGCAAGCGGTCAATCGCCGATATGGAACTGACCAGTCATGTAAAAGCTTGCTGAATGAAGGAAGCAAAATCACAAATGGGAGTTGAAACAACGAAGATATTTACTCGGTACAAATGCTCGATGGCTCACCTCATTCGGTTGATGATTTGCCGAGAAAGGAGGCACCCGCGTGGAGCCCGTGGGGTTATCTCTCACTAGGGTAATGTCCTTGAGTTTATTCTCCACCGCCTCTTCCCCAATCTCCCCAGGATGGACTCGAGTCAGATCATTCAGCCCTTCATGTTTCCACATTGGATGGACTCTGGCCTGAAGAGGCTGAATCCTATGCTGGAAGAAGACCTCTAGGACGTCCATCCCGTTCACATCCTTCCCGATCAAGGCAACCACCGTTATCATCAAGATATCTGCATCGGTCTTCTCCTCCTTGGTCAAGGTCAAGGTAGGATCCGGATGGATCCTGTCAACAGTATGGGGCAGGAGGCCCGAATGACCCTCTCCGACTGGGGTGTCTCGACAATAAAACCAAGAGTCCTGCTAATTCTTCACCGAGTCAAGGAAACTCATCTGGGGAAGCTACACTTGCCCCTGAGCTGAATGCCTAAGCCACCACAGAGCTGCACTACATTGGTTCTTCCCCCCGATGAGGAAGACTTCTTCATGGTCATCACTCGACATGTAAACACACGCTTGAACAACCCCTAATGAGGGTGACACCCGAGGAAATTCTCACATAGAGACACAAATGCGACTAGATACGAGACAACATTGGGGGGAAGGTGTTGGAGCTCGGCCTTGAAGGAAGCAAGAAACACTCGGAAAAAGGGATGCGGAGGCAAAGAAAAACCTCTCTCGATGTGGGTGACCAGCAGCACTCGCTCGTCGTTCTGAGGCTCTGGCTCAAACTCGCCATCCTCGGGCAGTCGCCAGCTCCCGTGGACGACCATGCCTTCGCCCTCCGGCTCGAGCAGTCGCCCCTCTGACACTCGAGACAACATCCAGTCGCTCTGGATCCATCCTTGCGGGAGCGCTGTGGCGCACGAGGAGGATCCATGCGACCCTTTCTTGGCCCGCTCATCCTTCGACGTCGCTTCCTTCACCATGCTGGGCGGCGGAGAGGTCGGGGTCGGAAACCGATGGGGGCAGCCGGTGGTTCTTGTTTTTGGTGGTAAGAGGAGGGAGCAGAGATGGAAATGACCCAATTCTGAGGCGCGGTCTCCTCTCCCTTCCACATCACGCCTTAAATACCCAATGGGGGAGATTCCCCATCAAGTACATCATCTGCCCGACGAAGATATGTAGTATACCAAGGATGGCACACACTATAGCATGACAGTGATATCACACACACGGAAATCAAGGCGTCACCCCACTACTTCCACTACTCGCGTCTCCGCCTAAACCGCCGCCGGCGCACACGCTCCCTCAATTCAAAAGTTGCAAAAAAAATATCCCGCCTCATATCGTGAATGGATTCTATATCCACGACATGTGGAGAGGCGAGCCGAATGTTCTTTTCGCTCATCCCCCCGCGGGACCCTGATCATTCGGGAAACCAGGGAGGACGACCTAATCGTCCTCACCTCAACGCAAGTGGCGATCCGTTCCAACTCGCCTATTGAGCACGCAGAGTTCACAGCTCTCTTCAACTCAACTCATGGAATCTATCTTCCCAAAAGATAGTCGATCACTACCGACTGCAGGCATACCTGTACGACCAAGCAGTCGGAATTTGTCACTCTTGAATCCATGGAGGTTTGCCGAGAGTTTGAATGATGCAGCCCCGAGCTACAGCCCAAGAATCTCCAAATCGCCAGAGACATCGAAGGAAGTCATTCACTCTATGTGAAAACCTCAACCAATTCGGGGGCTACTGATGGGGTTGTACATTAGGGCTAGACTGACAGACCTGCTTCACTATGCCCACCTAGGACCCCTTACGGACATCGGTGTCCTTAAAGTCACCGGTGTAGTTTCGATCTCATTCAGTACAGCATACCGTCACTCGGTCTACCTAGAGTCACTCGGATCACCTTGTATCAGTCGGATGCATCCTCGCACTCAGCTCACAATAAGGTGAAGGCACCAAACAGGCTGCAACGACTAAGGACTTAATCCATCACATGAAATGCAGTGAAGACCTGTGATACGTCTCCAACGTATCTATAATTTTTGATGGTTTGATGCTATTATCTTGTCAAACTTTGGATGTTTTATATGCCTTTTATATCTTTTTTGGGACTAACTTATTAACACAGTGCCAAGTGCCAGTTCCTATTTTTTCCGTGTTTTTGACGCTTTTCAAAGGAAGATTTGAAACGGAGTCCAAACGGAATAAAATCCCCGAAAAGAATTTTTCCTGAAACAGAAGAAGATCGGGAGACTTGAGAACCAAGTCAGGGGGTCCCCAGGGACCCCATAAGCCCCCCAGCCCCGGCCAGGGGGGAGGTTCGGCCTCACGGGCTTGTGGGCCCCCTGGTCCTCCTCTGCCCTAGGTTTTGCGCCTATATATTCCCTAAAATCCCAAAAAAATCAGGAGATCATCGAAAGTACTTTTCCGCCGCCGCAAGCTTCTGTCTCCGCAAGATCCCATCTGGGGCATGTTCTGGTGCCCTGCCGGAGGGGGGATTCGGATACGGAGGGCTTCTTCATCAAACCATGACCTCTCCGATGATGTGTGAGTAGTTCACCATAGACCTACGGGTCCATAGCCAGTAGCTAGATGGCTTCTTCTCTCTCTTGGATCTTCAATACAAAGTTCTCCATGATCTTCATGCAGATCTATCCGATGTAATCTTCTTTTGCGGTGTGTTTGTCGAGATCCGATGAATTGTGGATTTATGATCAGATTATCTATGAATCTTATTTGAGTTTCTTCTGATCTCTGTTATGCATGATTTCATATCCTTGTAATTCTCTTCGAGTTGTGGGTTTTGTTTGGCCAACTAGATCTATGATTCTTGCAATGGGAGAAGTGCTTGGTTTTGGGTTCATATCATGCGGTGACCTCACCCAGTGACAGAAGGTGTAGCGAGGCACGCATCGTGTTGTTGCCATCAAGGGTAAAAAGATGGGATCTTCATCATTGGTTTGAGATTATCCCTCTACATCATGTCATCTTGCTTAAGGCGTTACTCTGTTCATCATGAACTCAATACACTAGATGCATGCTGGATAGCGGTCGATGTGTGGAGTAATAGTAGTAGATGCGGAAAGTATCGGTCTACTTGTCTCGGTCGTGATGCCTATATGTATGATCATTGCCTTAGATATCGTCATGACTATGCGCGGTTCTATCAATTGCTCGACAGTAATTTGTTTACCCACCGTGATATTTGCTATTTTGAGAGAAGCCTCTCGTGAACACTATGGCCCCCGGGTCTACTCCACGCCATATTTTCAGCCTTACACTTTTTCTTCGTTGCACTTTCCGCCTTCAGATCTCACTAATCAATCTTGAAGGGATTGACAACCCCTTTATAACGTTGGGTACAAGCTCGTTTGTGTTTGCGCAGGTACTCTGGACTTGACGAGATTCTCCTACTGGATAGATACCTTGGTTCTCAAACTAAGGGAAATACTTACTGCTCCTGTGCTGCATCACCCTTTCCTCTTCAAAGGAAAAAACCAACGCAAGCAAGTCTCCGTCAACGTGTCAATTTCTGGCGCTATTGTTTGAGAAGTAGCACATGGATTCCTGGCGCCATTGCTGGGGAAGGACTTTTGTTGCCGTAGCAGTAGAATTTCTGGCGCCGTTGCCGGGGAGGATCAAGTGAAGAACTCATCCAAGTAAGTGTCGCAAAGTCATCTCTTGCATTTACCTTTTTTGCCTCTCGTTTTCCTCTCCCCCACTTCTGAAAAACAAAAATTTACAAAAAAATATTTTCCTTTTTCGTTTGCCTTTTTCACTCGCTTGCTTTCTATTGTTTGTGTGCTATGTGCCTTCAATATGCTTGCATCTTCGCTTGCTGAAAATCTAGTGATATGGATCCTCATCCATTGGCTAATCTCTTTAAGAGATCCCATTATGTTGAACCAATTGCTAGTGAGTTGAGTGCACTTGACTTTCTCTATGGATTTTTGCTAGAGATGCGTGAAGCTGAAAATCGTGATGAAGAAATTTATGAAATGATTCACGAGGGCTCCTTGAATGAAAATCATGATTGCAATGATTTCAATATAAATTCTATTAATGACAATCATGCTAAAAATATGCAAAACCCTAAGCTTGGGGAAGGT
Organism: Hordeum vulgare subsp. vulgare; assembly: GCF_904849725.1. Taxonomy (NCBI): domain Eukaryota; kingdom Viridiplantae; phylum Streptophyta; class Magnoliopsida; order Poales; family Poaceae; genus Hordeum; species Hordeum vulgare. Next base: position 443,389,573 of record NC_058518.1, on the reverse strand, counting down.
AGTTTTGCTATGTCCACTACTTGTTGCAATGATCGTGATTGGGGTAATGATTTTTCTTATGATCTTGAAAATTTGTTTAAACCTCATGACGATTATGATATTTGCAATATTATTGAAAGTGGGTTTGGAGAAGTCATGACTTTAGTTGATGATAATCCCACTATTTTTGAAGAGCATCAACTTTGCATGCATGTGGATCATGAAAAGAATATCCTATGGGATAGCTATATTGTTGAATTTGAATATGATCCCACATGTAATTGCTATGAGAGAGGAAAATATTTTGGTAGAAACTTTCATGTTACCAAATTACCTCTCGTCATTTTGAGATTGATATTGTCTCTTTCTTCTTCCTTGCATATGGTAACTATTGGTTGTCTTGACAATCCGTTTTCCTATAAAATGCCTATGCATAGGAAGTATGTTAGACTTAGATGTTATTTTTCACATGCTTCATGATGCTCTCGTTGTGCTTCAATTCTTGTCTTTTGTGTGAGCATCATTGAATTATCAATACCTAGCTAAGGGCGTTAAACAATAGCGCTTGTTGGGAGGCAACCCAATGAATTTATCTTTTTCTTCCTGTTTTGTTGTGTCCACACTATCATAATTCTGTTGTGATTGTGTCTTTTGTGTTTCTTTTTGTGTTTGAGCCAAGCAAAACCTTTATGACTAGTCTTGGTGATGGTTGTTTGATCCTGCTGGAAAAAGACAGAAACTTTTCGCTCACGAGATTATTTTTCATTTTTATTCAGAAAGAGATTTTGAGTTTATTATTTTACTGGTAGTTGATATGTATTTTTCCTAGGCAGTCGTAAATTTTCAGAATTTTTGAGGTACCAGAAGTATACGAAGTATACAAATTGCTACAGACTGGTCTGTTTTTGACAGATTCTGTTTTTGTTGAGTTGGTTGCTTGTTTTGAGTAAACTATGGATAGTATCGGGGGGTACTAGCCATGGAAAAGTGAGAATACAGTAATACAACACCAATACAAATAAAAATCAAGATTGCTACAGTACCTAAAGATGTGGTAGTTTGTTTTCTTGTGCTAATGTTATCACGAGTTTCTGTTTAAGTTTTGTGTTGTGAAGTTTTCAAGTTTTGGGTGATGTTCTCATGGACAAAGAGATAAGGAGTGGAAAGAACTTAAGCTTGGGGATGCCCAAATAAAAAAAATAAAAAGAGAGAAGGGACAATGCTACTATCTTTTTCCACACTTGTGCTTCATAGTAGCACCATGTTCTTCATGATTGAGAGCTTCTTGCTTTGTCACTACCATATGCTAGTGGGAATCTTCATTGTATAACTTGGCTTGTATATTCCAATGATGGGCTTCCTCAAATAGCCCTAGGTCTTCATGAGCAAGCAAGTTGGATGCACACCCACTAGTTCTCCTTTTGAGCTTTGACATACTTATAGCTCTAGTGCATCCCTTGTATGGCAATCCCTACTCATTCACATTGATATCTATTAATCGGCATCTTCATAGCCTTTTAATACGCCGAGTCAATGTGACCATCTCCTCCTTTTTGTCTCACAACCACCACCACACTCTATTCCACCTGTAGTGCTATATCCATGGCTCACGCTCATGTATTGCGTGATAGTTATAAAAAGTTTGAGAAAGTAAGAGTGTGAAAACAATTACTTGGCCAATACCGGGGTTGTGCATGATTTACGTTAGTTGTGTGAGGATGATGGAGCATAGCCACACTATATGATTTTGTAGGGATAACTTTCTTTGGCCTCGTTATTTTGAAAGTTCATGATTACCTTGCTAGTTTGCTTGAAGTATTATTGTTTTCATGTCAATAGAAAACTATTGTTTTGAATCTTACGGATCTGAACATTCACGTCACATGAAAGAAGTTGGAAAGGACAACTATGCTAGGTAGCATTCAACATCAAAAATTAGTCTTTATCACTTCCCTACTCGCGGACGAGCAGGAGTTAAGCTTGGGGATGCTTGATACGTCTCCAACGTATCTATAATTTTTTATGATTTCATGCTATTATCTTGTCAAACTTTGGATGTTTTATATGCCTTTTATATCTTTTTTGGGAATAAATTATTAACTCAATGCCAAGTGCCAGTACCTTTTTTTCGTGTTTTTGACCCTTTTCAGAGGAAAGTTTGAAACGGTGTCCAAACGGAATAAAATCATCAAAAATTATAGATACGTTGGAGATGTATCAGACTACAACTTGCAAGATAGGATCGAGAACACACATATATTGACGAGAACATAATAGGTTCAGCTCTGAAATCATGGCACTCGGGCCCTAGTGACAAGCATTAAGCATGGCAAAGTACTAGCAACATCAATCTCAGAACATAGTGGATACTAGGGATCAATCCCCATCAAAACTAACTCGATTACATGATAGATCTCATCCAACCCATCACGGTCCAGCAAGCCTACGATGAGATTACTCACGAACGGTGAAGACTATCATGGAATTGGCGATGAAGGAAGGTTGGTGATGACGATGGCAACGATCTCCCCTCTTCGGAGCCCAGAACAGACTCCAGATCTGCCCTCCAGAGGAAGAACAAGTGGTGGCGGCGCCTCCGTATCGCAAACGCGATAAACTCTTCTCCTTGATTTTTTCTGGACGAAAGGGACTAAATAGAGCTGGAGTTGGAGGAGGCGGAGCCCTGAGGGCCCCACAAGCCTGCTTGGCGCGTCCAGGGGGGGCCCGCACCTCTTGGGCTTGTGGGCTCCTCACTCCACGCCTCCGGTTGATTCTTGCGCCAGTATTTTTATATATTCCACAAAAAAACCTCGTAAATTTCCAGGTCATTCCGAGAACTTTTATTTCTGCGCAAAAACAACACCATGGCAATTCTGCTGAAAACAGTGTTAGTCCGGGTTAGTTCCATTCAGATCATGCAAATTAGAGTCCAAAACAAGGGCAAAAGAGTTTGGAAAAGTAGATACGATGGAGACATATCAACTCCCCCAAGCTTAAAGCCTTGGTTGTCCTCAAGTAATTCAGTTGACAAACTGAAAGAGACAAAAGAAAAATTATTACGAACTTTGTTTGATCTTGTTGTTGCAATTATGTCTAACTCATATTCAGATTTTCAGCAAGATCATAAGCTAACCACATAAGCAATGACATTTAGGTCTCATGAGGAACTCATATCAATGGAAAAATCAACTAGCGAGCAATAATAATAAGTTTCAAACATCAACACTTCAGTCAAAACAATCATGAAGCAATATGAACAGATGGTATCTCGCTAGCTCTTTCTGAGACCCCAAAACATAAATACAGAGCACCTTCAAAGACCAAGGGCTGACTGAACATTGTAATTCATGGCAAAGAAGATCCAATCACAGTCATACTCAATAACAATTAAAATCAAAGCATAAAAATGACGGAGGTGCTCTCTAATTGGTGCCTTTAAAAGAAGATGATGACTCACAGAAACATAAATAGATAGGCCCTTCGTAGAGGGAAGCATTGATTTGCAGAGGTGCCAAAGCTCAAGCTTTGAAGACAGAGATAAATAATTTTGGGTGGCATGCTTTCATTGTCAACACAATGACCAAGAGTTTTCACGATCTTCCATGCTACACATACTATAGGCGGTTCCCAAACAGAAAAGTAAAGTTTTGACTCCCCCACCACCAGTCAATCACACTCCACGACTAGCCGAATATTCGGGTGTCGTCCATACCAACAACAATCCAAGGGGAGTTTTGTTTGCAATTATCTTTTCGATTTGAGCATGGAACTGGGCATTCCAATTACCGGCCCCTTTCTAGTGAATGATAGTGAATAAACACATATCGAGGATAACACGGCTAGCATGGAAGATACTAATCGCTGATGACCCACAAGTATAGGGGATCAATCGTAGTCCTTTCCATAGGTAAGAGTGTCGAACCCAACGAGGCGCAGAAGGATCTGATAAACAGTTTTCAGCAAGGAGATAACTGCAAGAACTGAAAGTAGCGGTAACAAGTGATGGTGTAGTGAGGTGAAACGTAGCAGGTGAAAAGTAACAAGTAACAAGTAATAGCAATGGTGCAGAAAAGTGTCCCAATCCCTTTTGTAGCAAGGGACAAGCCAGGAAAAAGTCTTATAGGAGGAAAAAACGCTCCCAAGGACACACGGGAATTTTTGTCATGCTATTTTCATCATGTTCATAAGATTCGCGTTCGTTACTTTGATAGTTTGATATGTGGGTGGACCGGCGCTTGGGTACTTCCCTTACTTGGACAAGCATCCCACTTATGATTAACCCCTCTCGCAAGCATCCGCAACTACAAAAGAAGAATTAAGACAACGTCTAACCATAACATTAAACTAGTGGATCCAAATCAACCCCTTACGAAGCAACGCATAGACTCGGGTTTAAGCTTCTGTCACTCTAGAAACCCATCATCTACTTACTACTTCCCAATGCCTTCCTCTAGGCCCAAATAATGGTCAAGTGTTATGTAGTTGACGATCACATAACACCACTAGAGGAAAACAACATACAACATATCAAAATACCGAAGGAATACAAAATTCACATGACTATTATTAGCATGACTTATCCCATGTCCTCGGGAACAAAAGTAACTACTCACAAAGCATAATCATAATCATGATCAGAGGTATAATGAGTAGCATCAAGGATCTGAACATAAACTCTTCCACCAAGTAATCCAACTACCATCAACTACAAAGAGTAATCAACACTACTAGCAACCTTACAAGTACCAATCGGAGTCGCGAGACGGAGGTTGGTTACAAGTGATGAATTAGGGTTTGGAGATGAGATGGTGCTGATGAAGATGTTGATGGAGATGACTCCCCTCCGATGAGAGGAGTGTTGGTGATGACGATGGCGACGATTTCCCCCTCCGGGAGGGAAGTTTCCCCGGCAAGATTGTCCTGCCGGAGCTCTAGATTGGTTCTGCTCAAGTTCGGCCTCGTGGCGGCGGCGAATCCACGAAAAAGCTCTGCGGCCATTTTTTTCCGGACGAAACCCTTCATATAGCAGAAGAGGGGGGCCAGTGGGCCACCAGGGTGCCGACAAGCCCTGTTGCCGCGGCCAGGGGGGCAAGCCGCGGCCACCAGGCTTGTGGGCCCCTGGCAGCTCCCCTGTGGCACTTCTTTCGCCCTGTATTTTTTATATATTCCCAAAAAATTCCACGTTGATTTTCACGGCATTTGGAGTTGCGCAGAATAGAGGACTCAAACTTGCTCCTTTTCTAATCTAGAATTCCACCTGCTAGTATTCTTCCTCTTCAAATAAACCTTGAAAAATAAGAGAGAAAAGGCATAAGTATGGTACCACAAAGTATAATAACAGTCCATAAAGCGATAAATATCAACATGAAAGCATGATGCAAAATGGACATATCAACTCCCCCAAGCTTAGACCTCGCTTGTCCTCAAGCGAAAACCAAGATGCATAAATATGTCCACATGTTTAGGGATGAAGGTGTCGATAAAACATAATACGGACATGAGGGTATCTTAGTCAACAATAATAAATCATAAGTACTCATCTCCAAGTTGATATATGAATATAGATCTTTCCCTAGCATATGACGTTCACCAAGATGAAGACGGAATAGGGAATTGGTGTTGATCACCAAGACTTTCACAAGGACAAAAGGTAAAGGTACAAGATAGGCCCTTCACAGAGGGAAGCAGAGGTTGTCATGCGCTTTTCAGGTTTGGATGCGTGTCCTCTTAGTGTGGAGGAACGTCACTTTATATTGCCCCCTGTGATATAGAACTTTATTATGCAGTCTGTCGCTTTTATGTCTTCCTCATCATAGGTTCGTATAAAGCTTATTTCCCACACACTAATAGATCATACATACTAGAGAGCAATTTTTATTGCTTGCACCGATGAAAACTTACTTGAGGGATCTTATTCAATCCATAGGTAGGTATGGTGGACACTCATGGCAAGACTGGTTTGAAGGTTTATGGATGCACAAGTAGTATCTCTACTTGGTGCGGGAGTTTTGGCTAATATGAGGTGGAAGCAATCGTCACATTCTAAGGGATCTCTAATCATATAACATTTCTTGGAATCAAGCAAACACAATTCATTATGTTGTCTTCCTTGTCCAACATCTACTTCTAAGCATGTAATAGTTTGGTGAGTGCTCACAATTGTAGAAAGTGTCTAAGATGATATATTTATATGTGAACCTCTCTTTCCTTATTTCTTCTTATTAATTGCAACAATGACTGGGGTCTATGTTGGTCTATTATCAACAAGTTTCAATCATCATACTTGTTATATGTGAAGCTATCACTTTCCATAAGATCATCTCATGATCTTTCATGCTATCGTTCTTTTCATACTTTTGATCACGGCACAAAACAAAGCCATTGACTAAGATACACTTTATTATATAGCTCGCAAGCTCGAATACATCGGGGGAGAAACAAGGAAAAAGACTCAAACTAAACACTAAAGACTTACTCAACTAAGAGAAGAAAGTAAAAACTGAAAAAGGAAAGAACTAAAACAAAGGTAAAAACAAAGGATATAAAGGTGATACGATACCAGGGCAACTCCCCCAAGCTTGGCATAAGCCAAGGGAGTTGTCCATACCAATGCTCAGTTGTCTTCCTTTGGTGGTGGTGGAGGAGTTGCAACATGAGTCTGATCCTCCATCTTCCAAGGCATAGGTGCTCCATCATGGCAGGATGAACGAGTCGCCGGAATCCTCAAATCTGCACCCAACCGTATTGATTTAAATCTATACTCATACTCACAGTTTTTGTTCTGCAGGTCATAGATCTGGCCCTGGAGTTGATCAACCCTGTCATAGAGCCTGGAGAGGTGCTTCCCAATGTCATTGGCATCCATCTTGTGCTTGTTGGTGAACTCCGTGATCATCATGTGGTTGGCGTTGAGTCCACGCTCCACCATCCCTTGGCACTTGAAGACTTGTTGCTCCATTGCTTCGAGCCTTGTCTCCACGCTTCCGGTCTTCTTAGGCCCCTCAACATCACGGGTGTGCAACATCCCCTCACTCATCTTGATAGATTGAGGGTGTTGCAACACTTCCGCGAGGTAAGGATTGATAACCTTCTCAAAGACCTTGTCCTTTGGAGCTTTTGGGGACGCCATAGCAGTCTAGATCTGCAGCAGAAACAGGCTCGAAACGAAAACAGAGGAAAACTGCGTGATATGGAGATCAAAACCCTCGGGCATATATATAATGATTTTTTCTGGACCAGAAGGAGTGCTCTGCAAGAAAACGGAGTCCGGGAGGCACACGAGGTGCACACAAGCCCTGTAGCCGCGGCCAGGGGGGAGGCAGCGGCGACCAAGCTTGTGGCCGCCTCGTGCGCTCTCCGGACTGCTTTTTATTTTTCTATTTTTCCATAAATTCCAAAACGGAGAAATTTTCCTACTGGAAAAGTTTCGGAGTCCAATTACTTACCGAAACACATACCTTTTCGTTTTTAGGGTCTAAAACAGGCTGATAAACATCCCTTATGTACTCCTCTAGAGTTATGATATTGATGATATTGGTCTCAACATTTATGGGAGTACCAGAGATATAATGCTTGATTCTTTGCCCATTCACCACTCTTGGAAAATTACCTTCCGTGTTATTGATTTTGATGGCACTGGAACGATATACTTCCTCGACAACGTAGGGACCTTCCCATTTAGAGAGAAGTTTGCCTACGAAAAATCTTAAGCGAGAATTGTATAGCAGAACATAATCACCTACATTGAACTCACGTTTTTGTATTCTTTTATCGTGCCATCTCTTAACCTTTTCCTTGAAAAACTTGGCATTCTCATATGCCTGGGCCCTCCATTCATCTAATGAGCTGATATCAAACAACCGCTTCTCACCGGCAAGTTTAAAATCGAAGTTGAGCTCTTTGATTGCCCAATAAGCTTTGTGTTCTAGCTCAAGAGGTAAATGACAGGCCTTACCGTAAACCATTTTATACGGCAACATGCCCATGGGATTCTTATAAGTAGTCCTATAAGCCCATAGTGCATCGTCAAGTTTGCTAGACGAATTCTTTCAAGATCTATTGATAGTCTTTTGTAAGATCATTTTGATCTCCCTATTACTCAACTCCACTTGACCACTAGACTGAGGATGATAAGGATATGCAACTCTATGGTTGACATCATACTTAGCGAGCATCTTGCGGAAGACACCATGAATGAAGTGTGAACCGCCATCCGTCATCAGATATCTAGGGACTCCAAATCTTGGGAAAATGACTTCTTTAAGCATCTTAATAGAGGTGTGATGATCAGCATTTCTAGTGGGGATAGCTTCTACCCACTTAGTGACGTAATCAACAGCAACTAAGATGTGAGAATACCCATTGGAACTCAGGAAGGGTCCCATATAATCAAAACCCAGACATCAAATGGTTCAATGACAAGCGAATAGTTCATAGGCATTCCCTGACGTTTACTGATGTTCCCTATCCTTTGACATTCGTCACAAGACAAGACAAACTTACGGGCATCCCTGAAGAGAGTGGGCCAATAGAAACCTAATTGCAATACCTTATGAGCAGTTCTATCTCCAGCATGGTGTCCTCCGTAGGCTTCGGAATGGCACTTCTGCAGGATCTGTCCCTGTTCATGTTCAGGCACACAACGTCTAATAACACCATCTACTCCTTCCTTATAAAGGTGAGGATCATCCCAAAAGTAGTGTCTCAAATCAAAGAAGATTTTCTTCTTTTGCTGGTAGGTGAAACTGGGTGGTATGTATTTGGCTACGATATAGTTTAGGTAATCAGCATACCACGATGCACTATGTGAAGTGCGAATGACATTCAATTCCTAGCATAGTGAATAACATTCAACTTCTTGTCAACTCTTTGTCCTAGAATAGCACCAACAGCATAATCACTAGCGTCGCACATGAATTCAAAGGGCAAGTTCCAATCAGGTGGTTGAACAATAGGTGCGGTTATCAAGGTCCTCTTAAGTATTTCGAAAGATTGCTCACAATCCTCATCAAAAACAAAAGGAACATTCTTCTGCAAGAGGTTGGCAAGAGGCCTAGAAATCTTAGGGAAGTCTTTAATGAACCTTCTATAGAAACCAGCATGACCTAGGAAACTTCGTATACCTCTGATATCTGTGGGGCAAGGCATTTTCTCAATTGCATCAACCTTAGCCTTATCAACTTCAATGCCTTTCTGAGAGATTTTGTGTCCTAAGACAATGCCTTCATTAACCATGAAGTGGCACTTCTCCCAGTTCAAGACGAGGTTGGTATCTTTGCATCTCTGTAAGACTCGATCAAGGTTGCTGAGGCAATCGTCAAAGGAAGAACCGTAAACGGAGAAATCATCCATGAAAACCTCAACAATCTTTTCACAAAAGTCAAAGAATATAGCCATCATACGTCTTTGAAAGGTGGCAGGTGCATTGCATAAGCCAAAATGCATATGTCTATAAGCAAAGGTACCGAAGGGGCAAGTGAAAGTGGTTTTCTCCTAATCAGATTGTGCAACAGGTATTTGCGAGAAACCTGAATAACCGTCTAGAAAGCAGAAGTGTGTGTGTTTAGATAGCCTTTCTAGCATTTGGTCGATAAACGGCAAAGGATAATGGTCTTTCCTGGTTGCCTTGTTCAGTTTCCATAAGTCTATTGTAGCGACCCGACTCAACGAGTCAGGCCTCTGGTGTTTCCGTACCATCCCAAGATCATGCTGGTACACACATAGTACATAATGTATATATTCAAGAGTGCAATCACACAGCTTTATTAATTGAAATCTCATAAAGAGTACTTTATTACAATAAAGGAGTACAATAAAGTGGCTGAAGGCCATCTCATGAGATTATCTAACGAAGACTAAGCGGAAGCATCAGGTAGACGAGTCCATCCGACTCCAAGGGCATGTCGCTGAGCGTAGAACCGTAGCCTCACTCCTGGTCGGAAAAGTACTCTGCAACATGATACGTTGCAGCCGTGTAGGTCAGCATATTGAATATGCCGGCAAATCATCAAAGAGAGGAGTAAAATAATAGTCAACTATCTCTACATGCATATTTGGCCGGTGGAGCTAAGTTTTGCATAAAGCCAGTTTTATCCTACAACAAAAGGGGTTGAAAGCAAAATATTACTACAATGTTTGTTGTTAACGAGATGGTTCCGCCAACCAGTTCTCGTAACCGAATAGTTGTTAACACCCACATCATTATTAAGTTGTGTCGAGAGTTCAGGGAAAATTCAATGCCTTCGGCTCAAGTTGTCCATGACCGTGGACACGGCTAATCGATTAGGTTGGGAACTCTACAGAGTTTTGCACACGTTTCCCACAAGATTTGATCGCCTCCGAGTTTGTCCTCGCACTTCAGGGTGTTTCAAGACCGGATGATCAAAACATGGTCTTTCAACGGGTCCCTCTGAATCCCTGTCGGTGCCCATCCATTCCTACCGTTCGTCTACATCTGCTAGCACCGCCTGTCCAGAGTCGCCGCGTTGTCCAACCAAGCCAGAGCCCATAATGACTTGTGGCTGTGCAGGTAAGCCTTGAGTCTTGAAGTCTCCGTCCGTCTCTTCGAGCCTGGGTGAAGCTTTCCGCAGGATGACATGGCCTCTCCAGCATCCCGGGCATCCACTAGGTTTTCCAGGGAGCCGATCAACCGTCCTTCACCCAGAGTTGCATTGCATACGAGGTCTTGAGAATCTTGTCTTAGTCCGGTCTTGATTATTATATCAACCTCGCATCACTGGTGGTATACACTCAACCGATAACCCGTCTACTCAAGCATAACATTAAGAAATTGTCGTCCCGGGGCCAAGTATCGGGGTGTTGTGTTCCTACCACATGATACTACAACTTGCACTAAAGTTTCCAAGTACCTAGGCAGCATGCAAATTGGGCAAAGAAGGTGTTCTACTATGCATCGAAAACATAGGTAAAAATAACATGATCAAAGATGACTTGCCTTGATGATAGTTGTCCCGCTCGAGCATCTCTAAGTAACACGCTTCGCACTCCGGATGATCTACCGATACAAACACAAAGAACACCATAAGCAATTCAATCATGCCACAAGTAAAAAATAACATCACGTGCAATGATTTGCAAAAGACTACGCAAAAGAATTTATCGCGCGCCGGTAGGGCAGCAACTTGTTTCTGTTCAAAACACCAGTAAAAATACTTAAAAACAAATTCTGAAACTTTTACCACAGTAAGATTTTATCACTAGAAAACAGTAGCAAAAAGAATCAACTCAATATCATTTTTCAAACTCCTGGAATAGGCAAAATAGTGTTTAGACTAAATCTGCTCTGACTTATATTTAAAAATTTCAAACATAGACAAATTATAAGTTTTTAAAAACTACAGGAAATTTGTGAGCTACTTGAAAAAGAATCAATGTCATTGGACTTAGGGATAAAAAGTTGTGGCCAATACAAAATTGAAAGTTTCTGTTTTTGTAATATAGACAGAAAAAGTTAAAACTGCTAGTGCTAAAAGAGAGGGTATACGTGTCCTAATGCTATTGGCTGCGGGGCTGTTTGTTTCAAGGTTACGGGCAAACGGCCGAAGACTAGCAAGTCTGCTGGTTAATTCATAAGTGACTAAAAGAACCTACTGGTTTTCTGAGATAAACCGAAGGGGTATAGATGATCTAATCTTGGCCGTTGCATGGGATCTAAGGGCTAAAATCGAATGCATGCAATATATATATATATAGAGAGAGAGAGAGGGATAGCTACCTGCTGCAGAAGCTTGCACCGGCGAGGGACGTCGCTGCTGGCGAGGGAGGAGCTCCGGGTGGGGTTGGAGGCTTCGGGGAGGCGGCGGCGGAGGTGCTCCTCCGAGGGGAGGCGCGGGGAGCGAAGGGGGGCTCGACGGGGTGCTCCCAGGGGCGAGCCGAAGTGGCAGCCTCGACTGCTGCTGCTGCTGCTCGTGGCGAGGCTCGTGGCGGTGGCGGCTCGTGGAGGCGGCGGGGTTAGGGTTGGGAAGAGGTGGCCGAGGGGGGGTATATATAGGCTTAGGAGGGGGAGTAGAAAGGAAGGAGGAGAGAGCTTTGGGAGGAGATCGCTGGGAGAGAGGAGAGCTGCTCGGTTTCGGTTTCTGTAGAGAAGGAAAGAGAGGAGAGGAGGAAGCTTCGGTCGCGGGGGCTTGGGCAGGAGAGAGGGAAGGAGAGAATAAGGGAGGAGAGGGAGTACTGGGGAAGGAGATCGCGGGGAGAAGGAGCTGCTCGGTCTCGGTAGTTCACAGGAAAGGAAAGAGAGGGAGGAGGAAGAAGAAAGGAAACGGGGAGAGAGAGACTCGGGCGGTTGGCATGCTGGGTACGTGGTGCATGCCTCGGTGCATGGGGCTCGTGGCCTGGCTCTAGGGGCTGGCTGGGCTGAGCCTGGCTCGGTGCTGGCTCGGCCTGGCCAGCTGGTTCTATTTTGTTTTTTTTTTTTTGAAAAAGAACCAAGAGCAGCAAAAAGAAAAAAAAACAGTAAAATATATTTCCTAGCTAACAAATACTAGAAAAATAAGTACTAATATATATATGTACACTAGAATACTTAGGAAAAAAACAGAATAATACATACAACTAACATATATATAATATATATATATATACATATACATATAATATGTCTATGGGAACCCTAGTTCCACCTAATGCAAACTTTCGAAAATGAGTTTTATGCAATAGGTCACACAACGCGATTGAAAAACTCAACAAAAAAATAATTCGGAGTTCAGAAAATTTGCAAAACCAAATTGGTGACTTCAAATAATATTCGAAACATTATGCACTTTAACTCACAGGGGAGAAGTCATATTATCTCCACTCCAATAAATTGCCCGCAGTCACATATTGAATAAAATTTTCAGAAGAGCAAAATAATACATAGAAAAATATGGAATGCATATGAATGATCTATTAACATCCTAATTTAAGAAAATTGGGATGTTACAAACCTACCCACCTTAAGATGAATCTCGCCCTCGAGATTCGGGTTGGCTAGAAAATAGGTGCGGGTGGTCTCGACGAAGATCCTCTTCTCGTTCCCAGGTGGCTTCTTCCTCGGTGTGGTGGCTCCACAACACCTTGCAGAACATGATGATCTTGCTGCGGGTAACTCTGTTGGCAGTCTCGAGAATCTTGACGGGTTTCTCCTCATACGTCAGATCACTGTCAAGCTGTATGGCCTCTAGGGGCACTGTATCTCTCAACGGAACATCGGCCATCTCAGCGTGGCATTTCTTCAACTGGGAAACATGGAAGACATCATGAACTCCGGACAATCCTTCCGGCAGTTCCAGTTTGTATGCAACTTCGCCTCTACGCTCCAGAATTTTGTAGGGGCCAATAAAACGTGGTGCTAATTATCCTTTCACACCGAATCTCTTGATTCCTCGAAGTGGAGACACCCTAAGGTATGCTTGGTCGCCCACTTCGTACATTACTTCCTTGCGTTTGCTGTCGGCATAACTCTTCTGCCTGGACTGAGCTATCTTGAGTCGGTCACGAATAAGCTTGACCTTCTCTTCAGAATCTCGGATGAGGTCGGGACCAAAAAGTTGTCCGTCTCCAACTCCATCCCACATCAACGGTGTTCTGCACCTCCTTCCGTATAGAGCTTCGAAAGGGGCCATCTTCAGACTGGACTGGTAGCTGTTGTTGTATGAGAACTCGGCATACGGTAAATTGTCATCCCAACTAGACCCATAGTCTAGTGGCAAGCTCTCAACATGTCTTCCAGAATTTGATTGACTCTCTCGGTCTGTCCATCTGTCTGCGGGTGAAATGCTGTGCTGAACTCCAATCTCGTTCCCAAGGTTTCATGCAGTTGGCGCCAAAATTTTGATGTGAACTGAGTCCCTCTATCGGACACAATGCTCTTCGGTACTCCGTGCAGACATACGATCCTCGTCATATAAATCTTGGCCAGATTGGCACTCGTGTAAGTAGTCTTCACCGGAATGAAATGAGCTACCTTGGTCAAACGATCGACCACAACCCAAATAGAATCATAGCCAGAACGGGTCCTGGGTAATCTTGTGATGAAGTCCATACCAAGTTTTTCCCATTTCCGTTCGGGTATCGGCAGAGGTTGGAGCAAACCTGCTGGCTTCTGATGCTCGGCTTTTACTCGCTGACAAACATCGCATATAGCTACGTACTCGGCAATGTCTTTCTTCAATCCTGTCCACCAGAAACTTTCTTTCAGATCCAGATACATCTTGGTGTTGCCGGGGTGTATCGAGTACGGGGAATCATGAGCCTCCTGAAGTATCAACTTCCTGAGTTCGGGATCATTGGGCACATAGATGCGATCCTCAAACCATAAAGTTCCGTGTTCATCCTCACGAAAACCTTTAGCTTTCCCGTCTTCCATTTTCTGCTTAATCTCAGCTATCTCCTTGTCTGCTTTCTGTGCTTCGTGGATCTTTTCCGTCAAAGTAGACTGAATTTCCAGAGTGGCAACAAATCCTCTTGGAACTATCTCCAATTTGAGCTCTCGGAGGTCATCGACTAACTCCTGGGGTAATCCTCCCGCTGTGAGCGTGTTCACATAACTCTTGCGGCTCAACGCATCGGCTACAACATTTGCCTTGCCTGGGTGATAATGCAATCTCATGTCATAGTCCTTGATCAACTCTAGCCATCGCCTCTGTCTGAGATTCAACTCCTTCTGCGTGAAGATATATTTCAGGCTCTTGTGATCAGTGTAAACATCACAACTATTTTCGATCAGGAAATGTCTCCAGGTCTTGAGAGCGTGCACTACGGCTGCTAGTTCCAAGTCATGTGTGGCATAATTCAACTCATGAGGTCTGAGTTGTCTGGATGCATAGGCTACAACTTTGCCTTCTTGCATGAGCACTCCTCCGAGTCCTTGACGAGAAGCGTCGCAGTAAACCTGGAAATCCTTCCGAATGTTCGGCAATATCAGCACTGGAGCTGTAACAAGACGTTTCTTCAGCTCTTGAAAACTGGTTTCACATTCCTCAGTCCAAATATACTTGGATTCCTTCTTCAATAATTCTGTCATGGGCTTGGCAATCTTTGAGAAATTCTCAATGAACCTCCGGTAATATCCGGCAAGTCCGAGGAAACTGCGGATCTCCTTGACTGAAGTGGGTGCTACCCATTCGGTGACTGCTGCGACCTTGGCAGGGTCAACTGCTATTCCTTCTCCTGAGATGACGTGTCCGAGAAATCCGACTTCGTTCAACCAAAACTCACATTTGCTAAACTTTGCATACAGCTTATGCTCTCGAAGCTTCTCCAGAACTAGACGCAGATGTTCCTTGTGTTCCTCTTCGTTCTTGGAGAATATCAGTATGTCATTGATGAACACTACGACAAACTTGTCCAAGTATTCCATAAATACCTTGTTCATCAGATTCATAAAATATGCCGGAGCATTAGTCAGTCCAAATGACATGACCGTGTACTCATACAAGCCGTACCGAGTGGTAAAGGATGTCTTGGGTATATCTTGTTCACGAATTTTCAACTGATGATACCCGGATCGAAGATCGATCTTTGAGAATACGCGAGCTCCAACTAACTGATCAAACAGATCATTGATCATCGGCAAGGAGTACTTGTTCTTGATGGTCACATCGTTCAATGCACGATAATCGACAACCATTCTCAAGGACTTGTCCTTCTTTTCAACCAAGAGCACTGGGCTCCCCAAGGTGAAGAACTTGGGCGAAGATACCCTTTGTCCAATAACTCCTTAATTTTCTTCTTGATTTCTATCAAGTCATTTGCGGGCATCCGATAAGGTCTCTTGGATATCGGGGCTGTTCCGGGTAATAGCTCAATCAAGAACTCAATCTCTCTATCGGGTGGCATGCCCGACAATTCCTTTGGAAATACATCTGGATACTCCTCTACAATCGGTACTTCCTCCTAGACTACTCCCGTGAGAGAGTTTACTCGCTTACTCCGTGTCGGGCGCTGAGACACGTACTTAATCCGCTTCTGCTCGGGGGTGGTGAGCAAAATAGACTTAAGGGCACAATCGATATTCCCTTCATACTTGGCCAACCAATCCATGCCTAGGATTACATCCAATCCCTGGGACTCTAATACGATGAGGTCGGTGGGAAAATTATGGTTCCCGATGTTGAGACTCAAAGCATGGCATCCTATCCCGGCTGTCATCATGCCTCCTGGGGAACTAACCTTAATAGGCTGGCTGAGGGTTCTAGTTGGCAAACTATATTTTTCCACAACTACCCTTGATATGAATGAATGCGTTGCACCAGAATCAAAAAGTACCAATACTTGATGTGAATTAAGCAAAAACTTACCAACCACAGTATCGGGGTGATCGTAGACCTCTTCCACATCAATGTGGTTCACCTGAGCTTGAGGAAAAGGATTGGGCTTCTTTGCTGCAGAGTTGCCGTTGCCGTTGCCGTTTCCATTTCCCTGCTTGTTCTGGGGACAATCAGTGGCATAGTGTCCCGTCTTCTGACACTTGAAGCAAGTGATGTGAGTCAAATCCTTCTGAGCTGGAGCTGAATGCTGCTGAGTGCCAGTACCGCCATTCTTGAAGTTGTTGTTGTTGCGGTGGTTCCCATTTCCTCCATGGTTGTGGCCTCCATGGTTGTGCACAGGGTGGTTATGCTGAACGTGTCCTCCAAACTTACGGGATCCAGTCCCGGTATTCCCTGAATAGGGGGTGTAGCGAGGCTTCTGCTGAGTGCCGGAGTTGAACTTTCCAACCCCACACTTGCGCTTGCGGTTCTCCATTTGCTGGTGTTTCCCCTCCAAGATGAGGGCCTTATCAACCAGCTCCTGATAGTTGTTGAAGGTGGCTACAGTCAACTGAATGCTCAGCTCATCATTCAGTCCTTCCAGGAACTTTTCCTGCTTGGCCGCGTCATCGGTCACATCTCCAGGTGCATAACGGGCGAGCATGCTGAATTCATCAACGTACTGGGCCACAGTGCGATTCCCTTGGCGTAAGTTGCGAAACGCACGCTTCTTCAGACTCATTGCACCAGCTGAGACATGCGCGGTGCGGAAGGCTTGCTTGAATTGCTCCCAAGTGACTCCAGCAATGGGATAAGTGGTGGTGTAGTTCTCCCACCAAGCAGCTGCAGGGCCTTCAAGTTGGTGCGCGGCAAAACGCACCTTCTCAGCTTCAGTACAACCAGCAGTGATAAGTTCACGCTCCATCTTGCGGAGCCAATCATCTGCCACAATGGGCTCAATGCTGCTGGAGAAAGTTGGAGGGTTCAACCTCAGAAAACGGGTGAGATTCTCGTCCTGGGGTGGGTGACGGTTGTTGTTATTGTTCTGGTTATGGATGATCAGTTGCATCAGGGTGTTTTGTTGCTGGATCAACTGGGTGAGTTCCGGCGGAAAGTTGGACTCAGGGGCGCGTCTTGGAGACATCTGATGTTTGTAGAGGGGTGAGATTAGCATAGAACAATGGTCTAAGAGGAATTACACTACCCATATGAATGCAACACACAAGTATCACACCACACATTTTATTCAATCATCACAAAGGTTCACACGAGGATACAAAATTCGATAATCCTAAACATCGGCCTAAAACGTAAAACGATAAAGTAAATTTGGTGGTCTAGTCTAAGTGTCCTCCTCAGAATAGCATGGTGTCGGGTCCTTCGGTGGAGCTTTTGTCATAGTCCTCTTTGTTGCTGATCACGGGGGCTACGTCTCCTTCGGGATGAAGGTTCTCGCCCATGTCCAGTTCCTCCTCCAGGTATGCAACTCGAGTCTTCAGCTTCTCGATCCGCTCCAGAAAGTCCTTCACTTCCAGCTCATGCTCATAGTGGGCTTCCCGGGCTGCATCTTCAAGCTCAAGCTCGCGGAGTGACAGTTGCTTGATCTTCCTGGCGTCCTTGATCGCGTGATACTCCAGAGTTCCGCTATGCTTCTCCAAGGTCTGGGCATAAGACAAGAGAGCGTCATTGGTCTTGCTTGAGATGATGTTTCCGTCTTCATTCCTCGGGGATACGACGGATAGGTCTGAAGAAATAGGATGGCCTTTGTATTCATCCTTGATACGTCCGAGTGCACAATGGATCGCCATGTCCCTTCCGAGAATCCAGTTGGGTGCGATGAACTTGAAATCCATTGGCTCAGTGCGCGGCTGGAATGTCCTTCCGGGAATGTGCACCTCGATCCTGTAGCGTGAATCCTCCGGGTAAGACGAAGTTGGCTTCCCTGTGATAGACGGCAGAGCAATCCTCAAATCCTTGGTGATCTGCACCACCTCTTTTCCGAACGGCATAGTGGTGTTGGGCTGGCAAAACTCCGTGAACTTAACAGGGACGAAGGTGGCCATCTAAACATTGGAAAATCGGAGAGAAGTCAGAAATGATCAGAAGAGGAAATAGAAGATTTATAGACATAAGAGAAAAATAGTTTTCTTCCTAAGGCTTTTCCATTCCTAGAGGTTACGTCCTAAGGTCACCGTGTGCTCTGAATACCATTTCTGTAGCAACCCGACTCAATGAGTCAAGCCTCTGGTGTTTCCGTACCATCCCAAGATCATGCTGGTACACACACAGTACATAATGTATATATTCAAGAGTGCAATCTCACAGCTTTATTAATCGAAATCTCATAAAGAGTACTTTATTACAATAAAGGAGTACAATAAAGTGGCTGAAGGCCATCTCATGAGATTATCTAACGAAGACTAAGCGGAAGCATCAGGTAGACGAGTCCATCCGACTCCAAGGGCATGTCGCTGAGCGTAGAACCGTAGCCTCACTCCTGGTCGGAAAAGTACTCTGCAACATGATACGTTGCAGCCGTGTAGGTCAGCATATTGAATATGCCGGCAAATCATCAAAGAGAGGAGTAAAATAATAGTCAACTATCTCTACATGCATATTTGGCCGGTGGAGCTAAGTTTTGCATAAAGCCAGTTTTATCCTACAACAAAAGGGGTTGAAAGCAAAATATTACTACAATGTTTGTTGTTAACGAGATGGTTCCGCCAACCAGTTCTCGTACCCGAATAGTTGTTAACACCCACATCATTATTAAGTTGTGTCGAGAGTTCAGGGGAAATTCAATGCCTTCGGCTCAAGTTGTCCATGACCGTGGACACGGCTAATCGATTAGTTTGGGTACTCTGCAGAGTTTTGCACACGTTCCCCACAAGATTTGATCGCCTCCGGGTTTGTCCTCGCACTTCAGGGTGTTTGAAGACCGGATGATCAAAACATGGTATTTCAACGGGTCCCTCTGAATCCCTGTCGGTGCCCATCCATTCCTACCGTTCGTCTACATCTGCTAGCACCGCCTGTCCAGAGTCGCTGCGTTGTCCAACCAAGCCAGAGCCCATAATGACTTGTGGCTGTGCAGGTAAGCCTTGAGTCTTGAAGTCTCCGTCCGTCTCTTCGAGCCTGGGTGAAGCTTTCCGCAGGATGACATGGCCTCTCCAGCATCCCGGGCATCCACTGGGTTTTCCAGGGAGCCGATCAACCGTCCTTCACCCAGAGTTGCATTGCATCCGAGGTCTTGAGAATCTTGTCTTAGTCCGGTCTTGATTATTATATCAACCTCGCATCACTCGTGGTATACACTCAACCGATAACCCGTCTACTCAAGCATAGCATTAAGAAATTGTCGTCCCGGGGCCAAGTATCGGGGTGTTGTGTTCCTACCACATGATACTACAACTTACACTAAAGTTTCCAAGTACCTAGGCAGCATGCAAATTGGGCAAAGAAGGTGTTCTACTATGCATCGAAAACATAGGTAAAAATAACATGATCAAAGATGACTTCCCTTGATGATAGTTGTCCCGCTCGAGCGTCTCTAAGTAACACGCTTCGCACTCCGGATGATCTACCGATACAAACACAAAGCGCACCATAAGCAATTCAATCATGCCACAAGTAAAAAATAACATCACATGCAATGATTTGCAAAAGACTACGCAAAAGAATTTATCGCGCGCCGGTAGGGCAGCAACTTGTTTCTGTTCAAAACACCAGTAAAAATACTTAAAAACAAATTCTGAAACTTCTACCACAGTAAGATTTTATCACTAGAAAACAGTAGCAAAAAGAATCAACTCACTATCATTTTTCAAACTCCTGGAATAGGCAAAACAGTGTTTAGACTAAATCTGCTCTGACTTATATTTAAAAATTTCAAACATAGACAAATTATATGTTTTTAAAAACTACAGGAAATTTGTGAGCTACTGGAAAAAGAATCAATGTGATTGGACTTAGGGATAAAAAGTTGTGGCCAAAACAATATTGAAAGTTTCTGTTTTTGTAATATAGACAGAAAAAGTTAAACTTGCTAGTGCTAAAAGAGAGGGTATACGTGTCCTAATGCTATTGGCTGCGGGGCTGTTTGTTTCAAGGTTATGGGCAAACGGCCGAAGACTAGGAAGTCTGCTGGTTAATTCATAAGTGACTAAATAACCTACTGGTTTTCTGAGATAAACCGAAGGGGTATAGATGATCTAATCTTGGCCGTTGCATGGGATCTAAGGGCTTAAATCGAATGCATGCAATATAGAGAGAGAGAGAGGGATAGCTACCTGCTGCAGAAGCTTGCACCGGTGAGGGATGTCACTGCTGGCGAGGGAGGAGCTCCGGGCGGGGTTGGAGGCTTCGGGGAGGCGGCGGCGGAGGTGCTCCTCCGAGGGGAGGCGCGGGGAGCGAAGGGGGCCTCGACGGGGTGCTCCCAGGGGCGAGCCGAAGTGGCAGCCTCGGCTGCTGCTGCTGCTGCTCGTGGCGAGGCTCGTGGCGGCGGCGGCTCGTGGAGGCGGCGGGGTTAGGGTTGGGAAGAGGTGGCCGAGGGGGGGTATATATAGGCTTAGGAGGGGGAGTAGAAAGGAAGGAGGAGAGAGCTTTGGGAGGAGATCGCTGGGAGAGAGGGGAGCTGCTCGGTTTCGGTTTCTGTAGAGAAGGAAAGAGAGGAGAGGAGGAAGCTTCGGTCGCGGGGGCTTGGGCACGAGAGAGGGAAGGAGAGAATAAGGGAGGAGAGGGAGTACTGGGGAAGGAGATCGCGGGGAGAAGGAGCTGCTCGGTCTCGGTAGTGCACAGGAAAGGAAAGAGAGGGAGGAGGAAGAAGAAAGGAAACGGGGAGAGAGAGACTCGGGCGGTTGGCATGCTGGGTACGTGGTGCATGCCTCGGTGCATGGGGCTCATGGCCTGGCTCTAGGGGCTGGTTGTGCTGAGCCTGGCTCGGTGCTAGTTCGGCCTGGCCAGCTGGTTCTATTTTTTTTTTTTGAAAAAGAACAAACAGCAGCAAAAAGAAAAAAAACAGTAAAATATATTTCCTATCTAACAAATACTAGAAAAATAAGTACTAATATATATATATATGTACACTAGAATACTTAGGAAAAAAACAGAATAATACATACAACTAATATATATATATAATATATATATACATATACATATAATATGTCTATGGGAACCCTAGTTCCACCTAATGCAAACTTTCGAAAATGAGTTTTATGCAATAGGTCACACAACGCGATTGAAAAACTCAACAAAAAAAATAATTCGGAGTTTAGAAAATTTGCAAAACCAAATTGGTGACTTCAAATAATATTCGAAACATTATGCACTTTAACTCACAGGGGAGAAGTCATATTACCTCCACTCCAATAAATTGCCCGCAGTCACATAATGAATAAAATTTTCAGAATAGCAAAATAATGCATAGAAAAATATGGAATGCATATGAATGATCTATTAACATCCTAATTTAAGAAAATTGGGATGTTACATCTATCACCATCCTATAGCCAGTAATAATCCTCTGTGGGATTAGTTAATTCTTATCATTAGGAACGACGGTGATACCTCCCTTCTTAGGGACGCAATGTACTGGACTTACCCAATCACTATGAGCAATAGGATAAATGATTCCTGCTTCCATAAGCTTTAATATTTCTTTTCTCACGACCTCTTTCATCCTAGGATTTAATCTCCTTTGATGATCAGCAACTGGCTTAAAATCAGGATCGGTTTTAATCTTGTGCTCACATTGAGTGGGACTAATACCCTTAAGATCATCAAGAGTATATCCAATAGGAGCACGGTGCTTCATCAAAGTTTTTAGTAACTTCTTCTCTTCGTGATTCGAGAGGTGAGCACTAATTATAACAGGATATATCTCCTTCTCATCAAGATAGGCATACTTAAGTGTATCTGGTAATGGTTTTAGCTCGAACACAGGATCACCCTTTGGTGGGGGAGGATCCCCAAGCAGTTCAACAGGCAGATTATTCTTAAGAATAGGATATTGTTCTAAAACAATTTTATCTATCTCATCTCTTTCATCCATATGCATATCATTTTCATGCTCAAGCAGATATTGTTCTAAAGGATCTGTAGGAGGCATGACAATAGAGGAAAGAGCAATGATTTCATCCCTACCAGACGACTCTTTTTCATGGGGTTGTCTTCCAAACTTGGAGAAGTAAATTCATGAGACACACCCTCGAAACTAACAGTGACAGTCAGTTTAATGCAATCAATATGAGCATTGACAGTGTTGAGAAAGGGTCTACCAAATATGATGGGACAAAAGCTATCTTGTGCAGTAGCAAGGACGAGGAAATCAGTAGGATACTTCGTCTTACCACACAGGACTTCTACGTCTCTCACAATTCCGACAGGGCAGATAGTGTCTCTATTAGCTAGCGTAATAGTGACATCAATAGGTTCTAACTCAGCAGGTGCAATCTCAGCTTTGATTTCATCATAAAGGGACCGGGGTATTGCACTAACACTAGCACCTATATCACATAAACAATGATAACAGTGATCTCCTATCTTGACAGAAACAACGGGCAGGCCAACTACAGGTCCGTATTTGTCTTCAGTTTGAGGTTTAGCAATTCTAGCGGAGTCCTCATAGAATTTGATAACATGCCCGTCTATGTCTTCGGTTGAGAGATCTTTGATAATAGCAACACTAGGTTCTACTATAATTTCCTCACGGGTGCAAGTGGTCTAATGTAACCCCTACGTATGACAGATGGAGCTTTAGAATAATCCTTTTTCCTAACTGGGTAAGGTGGTTTCTCAGTGTAGGCACAAGGAACAATAGGATCATTGTAGGCAATGACTTTCTCTTCAACTAGATTGGGTTTAACTATGTTGACTTCTACAGGAGGATGATACTTAAACCACTTCTCTTTGGGAAGATCAATATGAGCAGCAAAAGATACACATAGAGAAGCAACTATCTCAGAGTCAAGTCCATACTTAGTGCTAAAATCTCAAGAAGTGTTTGTTTCAACAAAAGATTTAACGCAATCAAACTGGAAATTCATACCTGACTCCTTACCTTCTTCAAGCTCCCAATCTTCGGAGTTACATCTGATTCTTTCCAATAAATTCCACTTGTGGTCAATATCCTTCTTCATAAAAGAACCGGTACAAGAAGTGTCAAGCATGGTACGATCTTCATGAGAAAGCCGAGCATAAAAGTTTTGAGTGATAATTTATCTCGGGAGCTCATGATTGGGGCATGAATATAGCATTGATTTAATCCTCCCCCAAGCTTGAGCTATGCTTTTCCTGTCACGAGGCCAAAAGTTATAAATATAATTCTGATCACGATGTACTAAATGCATAGGATAAAACTTTTGATGAAATTCCAATTTCAACCGATTGTAGTCCCATGATCTAGTATCATCACATAGCCTATACCATGTCAACGCCTTATCCTTCAAAGATAAAGGAAAGAATTTCTTCTTTACCTCATCCTCGGGCAAACCTGCAAGCTTAAATAAACCACAAACTTCATCTACATAGATTAGATGCAAGTCTGGATGTGAAGATCCGTCTCCTGTAAAAGGATTAGCCAGCAGTTTCTCAAGCATACCCGAAGGAACTTCATAAAAGATATTTTCAGTAGGTTCCTTAGGTTGAGGAGCAACTCCTCGTGCTTCTATTCGTGGTGAAGATACCCCGAACAAATTCCTTAAAGGAACAGTTTCCATAGTGACAAGTGACAATAAATTTCAGCACAGTATATAAATGTTTCCTTACCAAATTCCACTTACCAAAGGCGCTTCATTCCCCGACAACGGCGCCAGAAAAGAGTCTTGATGTCCGGAAAGTATAGGGGATCAATCTTAGTCCTTTAGATGAGTAAGAGTGTCGAACCCAACGAGGAGCAGAAGGCTCTGATAAATGGTTTTCAGCAAGGTGATAACTGCAAGCATTGAAAGTAGCGGTAACAAGTGATGGTGTAGTGAGGTGAAACGTAGCAGGTGAAAAGTAAAGAGTAACAAGTAATAGCAACAGTGCAGCAAAGTGGCCCAATCCCTTTTGTAGCAAGGGACAAGCCTGAACAAAGTCTTATAGGAGGAAAAACGCTCCCGAGGACACACGGGAATTTCTGTCATGCTATTTTCATCATGTTCATATGATTCGCGTTCGTTACTTTGATAGTTTGATATGTGGGTGGACCGGCGCTTGGGTACTTCCCTTACTTGGACAAGCACCCCACTTATGATTAACCCCTCTTGCAAGCATCTGCAACAACAAAAGAAGAATTAAGACAACGTCTAACCATAGCATTAAACTAGTGGATCCAAATCAGCCCCTTACGAAGCAACGCATAGACTCGGGTTTAAGCTTCTTACACTCTAGCAACCCATCATCTACTTACTACTTCCCAATGCCTTCCTCTAGGCCCAAATAATGGTGAAGTGTTATGTAGTCGATGTTCACATAACACCACTAGAGGAAAAACAACATACAACATATCAAAATACCGAACGAATACCAAATTCACATGACAACTATTAGCATGACTTATCCCATGTCCTCAGGAACAAAAGTAACTACTCACAAAGCATAATCATAATCATGATCATAGGTGTAATGAGTAGCATCAAGGATATGAACATAAACTCTTCCACCAAGTAATCCAACTAGCATCAACTACAAAGAGTAATCAACACTACTAGCAACCTTACAAGTACCAATCAGAGTCGCGAGACGGAGATTGGTTACAAGTGATGAACTAGGGTTTGGAGATGAGATGGTTCTAATGAAGATGTTGATGGAGATGACTCCCCTCTGATGAGAGGAGTGTTGGTGATGACGATGGCGACGATTCCCCCCTCCGGGAGGGAAGTTTCCCCTACAGGATCGTCCTGCCGGAACTCTAGATTGGTTCGGCTCAAGTTCCGCCACGTGGCGGCGGCGAATCCACGAAAAAGCTCTGAACCCATTTTTTTCGGACGAAACCCTTCATATAGCAGAAGAGGGGGGAAGTGGGCCACCAGGGTGCCCACAAGCCCTCTTGCCGCGGCCAGGGGGGCAGGCCGCAGCCACCAGGCTTGTGGGCCCCTGGCAGCTCCCCTCTGGCACTTCTTTCGCCCAGTATTTTTTATATATTCCCAAAAAAATTCCACGTTGATTTTCAGGGCATTTGGAGTTCCGTAGAATAGAGGACTCAAACTTGCCATCATCAGGTCAGTTCTTCGCCATTAGAGGTAGATCTTATCTCCTCAAGGTTCATCGCTTGTCGGTTTCTTAGAACACCTCGAATGCCCCCATAGACGTTGATTAGTTCACAACGATAATAATAGGTACGGTAGCATCGACCATATCCTCAGTTGATTAGCTCCTGTTTAAGGATCCGAACAAGGCTTCTGTCAAATTAGCTTTACTGTTCTTACCCTAGCCATAGGCTGTTCTACTTTATCCAGGCTTTTTTCATTCATTTTTGCCTGCTCCGTAGATCTATGTGTTACTGCGTGCTGTAAAAACCTGTTTGTAAATCCGTACTCCACCATTTTAGCAAACATCTCTGAAGCTCCGAGTTGTCTCCTTTTGAGAAATAGGAAATTCCTAAATCGCCCTTGTATTCTGACCCGGCTCCTTGTTGGCGAGTCAACAGACTCCTTTACTCACCTGACAAATGTTCGGCGAGTTAATTGACCTTTTTAACCACTCAATAAGCACTCGGCGAGTTAACTTATCCATATTTTTTTCCTTTGTAGCCATGGGTACCGTTTTTAAATCCGATTGGCTCCCGACTAAAGTTATTGAAGCTTTTCTCAACGACTGTGTGAAGACGGGAAATCTCGACCCGAAAGAGGTTATCGGATGGCAATCCGGGTTTGGAGAAGAAATTCCCAACCCGAAGGAAGGGGAAATAGTTGTCTTCGCTGAGCACCTTGAACGGGGTTTTAAGCCGCCAGTGTCAAAATTTCTCAGAGATGCCATGACTTTCATGAACGTCCGCCTCCAAGACTTAGGACCTAACTCGATTAGTAATTTATGTCAGTTCCAAGTGTTCTGCGAAGCCTACTTGCGGATGGAACCTTCAGTTCCTTTGTTCTGGTATTTTTTCCATTTGAATCGCCAGATCGAATTTTCCAATGACCCTAGCTTGGAACTTGGAGGTATCAACGTTAAACGCCGTAGGGACAGCTCATTCCCATCACTCGCCATGCCAAGCCATCCCAAAGGCTGGGGCAAGTCTTGGTTTTATTGCCAAGAAACTTCTCCTGAGGGTGAAAACAGGCTCCTTGGCTATAGGGAGGAATGCCTTCCTACAAACTTTAAACTTCCAGACAAGCTTACTGAAGAAGAGGAGTCAGATTTTATTCTGATGTTATCCGAGTTACGATCTCTGACAAACAATGGTCTTACTGGGATTGATTTGATCCGCTGCTGGGTTGAATGGCGCATCCTCCCCTTAAGTCGCCGAGACGGCTTAATGTGTGAGTTTGATGGCACCTTGGATCATCCCCAATTCTACTTCCGTACAGCATTGATAGAAAATGACATTGTGTCCATCATCAAAAAGCTGACCGGCGAGCCCTTGGCCAAGTGTAGCCAAATAGGTCTTAAGCCATTCTGCAAGATCAACCCGGCTCCTAAGGTAAATAACTTAACCCGCCTTTACTTTATTCTTTCCGACTTACTTGAATTCTGATTCTCATAATAAAAATGCCACTTCACAAAGGTGACAAATTCTGGTCCAAGAGGCCAAAAAAGGGGGCCCTGAAGCAAGCCAGGCCACCCCCAAAAAAGAAATCCAAGAGCAAAAGCAAAGCCTCCATTAGTGAACCGTCTGATGTGGACGAATCCCAAGTCGGCGACGTATCTTCAGAGGTAAAATTCTATCTTCTTTGTCTTGCCATCCATTGCTATAATTTTGTGTTTACACCTCTATATCTCTTGTGTAGAATGGGGGCAACGAAAGCCAAGAAGACTCCGTAGAGGTAATTTCTGTTTCCTCCGACTCATCTTCTCCTCCGCCTAAGACGGCCAGGCGGATTTGTGGGAAGGTTCCCATGTCTCGCCCAAATGCTTGTTTGGATCCTAATTTCCTTTTGAAGAAAGCGCAACATGCTTCTTAATGGAAAACTCGGAGTCATTCTGGAGACTTTGTGTCCGGGTTACCAGTGAAAACTCCTACCAGGAAGAGGCAGAATGAGGTATCCTTTTAACAGCGTCCCCTTTTGCTTCCTTTTGGATCATACTTATAACTTGCTCATATCTTGAGGTATTACTTTTGCAGAATTCTCCCCCTTCATTAGGCGACTCACTGATGTCAGCCCTTCTGCCGATGATCCACGTACCAGGGTAAATTCTTATAATACTTACATTGTCCTGATGATGATGATGATGTCTGTTTTTAAGCACACCCCTTCTCTTTTTAGGGCACAAGCGAAGAAAAGGAAAACTGGCGGATCATCTTCCACTACAGCTCCAGAGCATATTGAAAAACCGACGCCGACTCAGGATAACATGGCAAAGGATACATCTGATGACCAAGCGGATCTCCCAAGTTCTCCCAAGGAAGGCACGGAAACGCCCAATCCGCCGAGTCCGTTGAAAACGGCAGAGGATCCAGATGTTGTAATCATCACTCGTACTAGCTTCTCTAAGCCGGCTTCGGCAGTCTTGTTGAAGCACGTATCAACATCAACCCAGCCTTCTATTGAACATGAGATTTCCAAGGCCAAGCTATCTCAATACGAAAATCTTGAATTTAAAGAGCTTTGCTCCGGCTTTGCGAGTCGCCTGGAGGCGAGTTATGAAATGGAGAAGAGTCTACTCCTTATGATGAAGAATAGACATGAGGTACGCCTTAATGCATACCGTCCTCATTAACCCCCAAGGGTCGGATCATCTCTTGAAAGATGAGATGGGTCTTGATATTAGAAAGAATCTTTCGACCTGTAACCCTCAAGGGTCGGGTCATCTGTTGAAAGATGAGCCGGGTCTTGATATTAGAAAAATCTTTCGACCTGTAACCCCCAAGGGCCGGGTCTTGATATTAGAAAAAATCTTTCGACATGTAACCCCCAAGGGCCGGGTCATCTATTGAAAGATGAGCCGGGTCTTAATCTTGTATAATTTTGTCTAAAAAATTATACATTAGCCCCTAAGTGTCAGAGATGTTGCTTGCAATAATTCTGAGACTTGCCCCTTGATAATATATTTTGACAGGAATCTCTTGCCCAAGCTGAGCCGGCGTTTGGCGACTTAAAGAAAAGTTTAGCCGACCAGCAAGACGCGCGGGCAAAATCAGAAGAAAAATGTCAGGTGATCTTATCTGAGATGGAGAAGCTGAAGGCCGCCCACAAGAAGGCTCAAGGTGATCAAGACGCCGCGGTAAAGCGAGCGGAAAAAGCCGAAGCAGAACTGGAAGCCGTGCAACAAGAGCTGGCCGGTTTAAAGCAACATATCTCCAACATGGCACAGGCTACCTTTGGTAAGAAGCAAAACCCTGATCTTGTACTTTGTAAAAAAAAACTTAGTATGAAGAAGTTACTGACCATCATTATCCCTTATATAGGTCCGAGAGCCGCCAACCTTCAGGATGATTGTATCTTGATGCTAAAGGCGATTTACACATTAACAGAGCAACTATATACCGGAAGCATGCTGACCGTGAAGGCAGTGATGGGCGCCAAGGAACCCATAACATCAATCAAAAAGATGCTTGGCTGCTTGTCTACCCTTCCGCCTCAGATAGGTGAGCTAACCCAATCAGCTGCCCGGAAAGGGGTACTGACTACGTTGAGTCGGTGCTTAGCATACACCCCAGAGCTAAAACCCGAAGAAGTAGCAGCAGGCTTTCCCCAGCTCAAAGACGACGGGTCAGAATTTACTCAAGATGATTATCAGCGCGTTGTCAAAGAATCTCGCTCGGCGGCGACTCAGCTTGCAGCAAGCTTGGATTTGTCAAAGTATCAAGCGGCTTATGATGACAGGAATAAGAAAATATATCCGCCAACCTTTGTGACAACCAGCTTGACTCCGCGTCGACCCAAGAACCCTTTTGATTTGGAGGCGGATCTCTCGACATTTTTGAATGATGAAGATGAATTCGCCGCCTTGTCCAAGTGTAATTGGGTGTTGGGCAACTTACAGCTTGAAGTCGGCCAGAGCTCAAAGCAAACTTACCCGGGGACATCAGCAGAGTAGTTCTTCATGGATTTGGCCATCAGAGCCATGTAATAGGCTATTCGTACAAAACAACCTTGTTCTGTGATTTCTTTAAAACCCTTGTGTTGCCCTCAGGGCGCCTTATGATGCTATACCCGCCATGGCAGTAGTGATTTTGATCATCAATCTGTTAGGCTAAAAACATACATCAAACCACCTCAGTGAGCAATGGATGATAATAAATGATAACCGACTCAGGATGTTCCGGTGAGTCGGAAAAATTTGCAAAACCTTGTGGCAGTGCCAGGAAGGTGAAAGTAAAAAATTTCGTCGGCTCGTTCAAGTCGCGACAGGATAGGACGAGTTATATAAACTCAAGTGCTTCCCGAGGGAGACTTTTTATGTAAAAAAACTCAAGTATTTAGACCGGCTGATCAGGCACGAGTCAAGCTTCAATGAAGCAGGTTCAGTGAACCAATGGTTTCTCTATTTTCCATGTGGGGCGCTAGCCGGTACCAGACATGTTTTAACCAAGGCGAGTTCAGGGTCCATAAAGCGGAGTAACTCGCCAAGAGTTCATGGGTCCATATGGCGATTCGGCCAACACACAGTCCAGTATAACCATTTGTAATGCGGTAATTTTTTGCAGGCCAAATGGGTAGTAAGGTTGATCTCAAGGAGAGGAAGCCCCAAGTGACCTATGATTAGGGGAAAGACCGGTCATAGGATTGTAGAAGCGTATACGCTCTTACCACAAAACGACTTGGGAACAAATAACCCCCAAGTAAGCCGGCCTAATCCAGAGAATCATATAAGGCGCCTATGTTTGGATCGCGCGCTTGTAGCGACTTGATCCTCTTTGGCTTATCGATACCCAGTGTTGTAATAAGTGCATCATGGCGACTTATGCTCTCTGGTATGGATAGCGTCCATGCTTGGGTTACTTGTCAAGGAGCAATAAAAATCCATACTTTCAATAAGATGAAATAGCAGGAAAGCCCCCAAGTTCGTGGGCATCAATTTTATTGCTTCATAAAAAATGAAAGACTTACAATTTTCAAGACAAGAAAAAATAGAGCCAATAGCTCAAGTGTAATAAGGCCGCAAGTGGGCTATGTTCCAGGGTGAGTTGACTCAGCCTCCGTGGTTGGCCGATCAGGCCGAAGATCCACCAGATAGTATGACCCGTTGCGAAGGCTTTTGCTGACGATGAACGGTCCTTCCCATGGTGGTGATAACTTATGCATGCCAGTGCGATCTTGGATCAATCGAAGCACTAAGTCGCCCTCTTGAAAAATTCGGCTCTTGACCCGGCGGCTGTGGTAACGCCGCAAGTCCTGCTGATAAATAGCCGAACGGGCGGCAGCCAAGTCACGTGCTTCCTCCAAAGCGTCCAAAGAATCTTGACGTGCCAACTCGTTATCCTGTTCCACATAAGCAGCAACTCTGGGCGAGTCATGCCTAATGTCAGTGGGAAGAACAGCTTATGCTCCGTATACCAGGAAAAAGGAGGAAAACCCGTAGAACGGTTTGGGGTGGTCCGGATGCTCCACGGTACTGAAGGCAACTCCTCGACCCAACATCCTGGGGTGCGTTCCAGGGGAACCATAAGTCGGGGCTTGATTCCTCGCAACACTTACTGATTCGCCCGTTCCGCGTGCCCATTAGATTGTGGATGAGCAACCGCAGATACATCGAGCCGGATGTGCTCACAGTGGCAAAACTCCTGCATTGCTCCTTGTGATAGATTAGTACCATTATCAGTAATAATGCTGTGTGTATATCCGAACCGGAAGATCGGTTTTTTCAAGAACTTGACCGTTGTTTCCGCATCACAAGCACCAACAGGTTCTGCTCTGACCCACTTGGTAAATTTATCAACCGCCACCAGCAAATGAGTTTTTTTGTTGGATGACATCTTAAAGGGGCCAACCATGTCTAGCCCCCAGACCGCAAAAGGCCAAGTAATAGGTATCATCCCTAGTTCTTGAGCCGGCACATGAGCCTGTCGTCCGTAACGCTGGCAACCATCACATCAACGAACTATCTCTTCTGTGTCTGCATGAGCCGTCAACCAAAAGAATCCGTGACGGAACGCCTTTGAGACCAGGGAATGTGACCCGAAAATGATGCCCACAATCTCCGGCATGGATGTCGTTCAGAATTACGCATCCTTCTTCGGAAGAAACGCATCGTTGGAATACCCCAGAAGTGTTTCGCTTATATAATTCGCCATTGATGATGACCATGGATTTGCTCCAACGGGCAATTTGGCGAGCCAACACCTCATCCGAAGGTAACTCGCCTCGTGCAAGATATGCCAAATAAGGAAGAACCTAATCCGGCGTAACACGGAGAGCCACCACAAACTGGGACTCAGGGTCTGGTATTGCTAACTCCTCTTCTGAGGGCAACCTTACAGAAGGGTTATGCAAAATATCCAGAATGACATTGGGAGGAACCGGCTTACGTTGTGAGCCGAGACGTGAAAGGGCATCGGCTGCTTCGTTAAGGCGCCGGTCGATATGATCAACTTGATAGCCATGGAAATGACCTGCCACATCAGACACAGCCCTTCTATAAGCCACCATGAGGGGGTCCCGAGAATCCCAAGTACCTGAAACTTGCCGAGCCACCAGATCAGAATCGCCAAGACATCTGACACGTGTGAGGTTCATCTCCTTGGCGAGTCGCAAACCATGAAGCAAGGCTTCATACTCTGCAGCGTTGTTGGTGCATGGAAACATGAGTCGGAGAACATAACAGAATTTGTCTCCCTGGGGTGAAATCAACACCACGCCAGCCCCCGAGCCTTTCAATTGCCTAGACCCATCAAAGTAAATAGTCCAGTACGTTAGGTCAGGCCTGTCTTCCGGAATCTGCAATTCGGTCCAATCGTTGATGAAGTCAACCAAGGCCTGGGACTTGATAGCCGTGTGAGGGGTGTATCGCACGTGGTGCGGCCCAAGTTCGATCGCCCATTTGGCGATTCGCCCTGTCGCTTATCGGTTTTGGATGATGTCCCTGAGAGGAGTGGAGCTAACCATCGTGATGGGATGCTCTTGGAAATAGTGTTTGAGTTTCCGACTCGCCATAAAGACCCCATAGACCAGCTTCTGTGTAGCGACCCGACTCAAAACGAGTCAAGCCTCTGTGTTTCTGTGCCATCCCTGGATCAGTATGCTGGCACACACAGTACATCAATGTTTATATCAAAGTGCAATCACATGTAAATAGCGTAAAACTGATATATACCTTAAATATCTCAGCGGAAGCAGTCAAGGGAGTGGAGTCCCAATAAACACCAACGGCAAGTTGAGTGTAGACCGTAACCCTGAATCGTACTCTTACTCGTCGAAGAAAATATCTGCAACATAAGACGTTGCAGCCATGTAGGTCAGCATATTGAATATGCCGGCAAGTCACATAAGAGAGGGGTGAAAAGTAATCATCTATACTATATGCATATATGGCAGGTGGGGCTATAAGTTTTTAGCGAAAAGCAAGTTGTCTCCTACATCAAGAGAGGCCTAAAAGCAAAATGTTACTACATTGTTGGTTGTTAACGAGATGGTTCCGCCAACCAGTTCTCGTACCCGAGTTGTCAATAGTTACCCTCATCAAATATATTTAATGGTGTTGAGAAATCTAGATAACTTCAGTTCCTTTGGCTCAAGTTGTCCATGACCGTGGACACGGCTAATCGATTAGGTTTGAGTACTCTGCAGAGTTTTGCACACGTTCCCCACAAGATTTGATCGCGCCCGTGTATGTCCTTGCACTTCACGGTGTTTGAAGACCGGATGATCAAAACATGGTCTTTCAACGGGTCCCTCTGAATCCCTGTTGGTGCCCATCCATTCCTACCGTTCGTCTACATCTGCTAGCACCGCCTGTCCAGAGTCGACGCGTTGTCCAACCAAGCTAGAGCCCATAATGACTTGTGGCTGTGCAGGTAAGCCTTGGGTCTTGAAAATATCCATCCGTCTCTTTGAGCCTGGGTGAAGCTTTCCGCAGGATGACATGGCCTCTCCAGCATCCCTGGCATCCACTGGGTTTTCCAGGGAGCCGATCAACCGTCCTTCACCCAGTGTTGCATTGCGTCCGAGGTCTTGAAAATCTTGTCTTAACCGGTCTTGATTATTATATCAACCTCGCATCACTCGTGGTATACACTCAACCGATGACCCGTCTACTCAAGCATAGCATTAAGAAATTGTCATCCCGGGGCCAAGTATCGGGGTTCTTGTGTTCCTACCACATGAATACTACAACTTATACTAAAGTTTCCAAGTACCCAGGCAGCATGCAAATTGGGCAAAGAAGGTGATCTACTATGCATTGAAAACATAGGTAAAATAACATGATCAAAGATGACTTGCCTGTGATGTTGACGAAGAAGAATTTCTCGAGAAAATAACTTGATAGAATACTCGTCACTCTCCGATGAAATCTATATAACAAACATATCATCCACATAAGCACACATACTAGCAATCATTCTAGCAATCAAACAAAAGAGGGAGAGTGAATGAGAAACCGAGAGAAACTTCAAATAGAACTAAAGAGTCTTCTACTACGTCAAACACTAAATAGTTTTGTCTAACAGAAAATAATAACAAAGTACTAAGTTATAAGTTTAACTAAGATAAAATAGAGTATTTTTCACAAAACTTTTTGAAAGTATTCCCAAACGGGATTTGAAACAACGGTGAAAACAATAGCACGTTACTATGGAACTAGAATTGATTTCATGAAAACAAATAAAACTAAATTAAAAACTTGTTGCAAAACTACTGTTTATCTAACAGAAACAAAACATAATGTTTCTGAAATAATAAAGAAAATATTTTAAAACAAAAGTATAAAAGGAATTAGCCGAAATCCTAAAAGAGGTGAAACAGAAATTGTTTCACAAGAAACAGCAAGCTAAAATACTCAAAACAATCTGAAAATTTTACCACCGATACTTAAGATCACTAGTAATCAGTACCAAAAGGAATCAAATTAAAAGCTATTTTTAAACTCCTGGAATAGGCAAAACAAGGTTTAAACCAAATCTGATCTAACTTATATTTGAAAAATTCAAACATAGTCATATTATATGTTTTTAAAAGCTACAGGAAATTTTTGAGCTACAGGAAAAGGAATCACTATCATTGGACTTCGGGATCAAAAGTTGTGGCCAAAACAAAATTGAAAGTTTCTGTTTTTGCTATTTTTGACAGAAAAACTGCAGCTACTAGTGCTAAAAGAGGGGTACACGTGGCAAGATGCTACTGGCTGCGGTGGATGTTTCTTTCTTGGTTTGGAGCAAACGTCCTAAGGCTAGTAAAAGGGTTGGCTAAATTTTAAGTGGGAAAAATAAACCGCGGTTTACTGAACTAAACCGAAAGGGTATTTCCTAGATCTAATCTAACCATCCACTAGAGATCTAAGGGCTAAAACAAAAAAAACAAGAACAAGAACAGAGAGGGGGAGGGAGTTACCTCGCTGGGCTGTTCTTCCTCGCTGGCTGGTAATGGTGGCGAGGTGGGGGTGGGGTGCAGGTGGGGAAGGGGGAGGGGCGGCGAGGGGGGGTGGGGTGGCAAGGGGGCCGAAGGGGGATGGGGAGGCAAGGTGGAGGGGGCTGTAGGGGGGGCGAGGTGGAGGGAGAGGGCTGCAGGGGGCGAGGTGGGCTGCTGGTGTGCCGCTGCTCGCTGGGGGATGGGGCAGCAGGGGCCGAAGGTGTGGATGGAGGAGGGGGTGGAGGGGTGGCCGAAGGAGGGTGGGGCGCTCCTGGGAGGGGGTGGTGGCGAGGTGGAGGGGGAGGCCTGCAGGGGGGGCGATGGAGATGTTCCTGGCCTCCTGGCAGAAGGTTT
This sequence comes from Hordeum vulgare subsp. vulgare, assembly GCF_904849725.1. Classification (NCBI taxonomy): domain Eukaryota; kingdom Viridiplantae; phylum Streptophyta; class Magnoliopsida; order Poales; family Poaceae; genus Hordeum; species Hordeum vulgare. The sequence goes on along the minus strand of NC_058518.1, from coordinate 443,354,346 downwards.
TCGTGGGGTGGGGAGGAGCAGCGAGGTGGAGGAGAGGTGGTTCTCTCGGGAAAAATGGAGAGAGGGGAGCGGTGGGAATTTATAGGCGGTCTCGGATGGCGCCCGGAAGGAAGGAGGAGGGAGATCGGGAAGGAGGGGATTCCTTCCTCCATGGATGGAAGGTTTCTCTGTCACGTGGGAGAGAGGAGGAAGAAGAAGATCTCTTGGGCCAAATTTGGAAAGTGCTTAATGGGCCACCTAGAGTTTTCCTAATAAAAGTGATCTCCTTCCTATTTTCAAAACTAGGAAACTAAAACGTTAAAAAGGAAATCAAATCAATTCGGAATAAAGAGTTTTTTTTATATATACTAAAATCATCAGAAAAAAATAAAATATAAATGATGGGCATTTTTCCACGGCAAAAATAAAAACTTCAGAAAAAAAATTATTTTCACAAAATTGCCAAAAAGGTTTATTTTCTTTTGCAAATAATTTTCAAATGACCCTCTAAGTTTGAGGGTTCAAATAACTTTCAAAATGCCCGTGGGTTTGAGGGTCATGTTCCTCCGCTCTTTAGAATCTATTTCCCGGCATTGTGTTGCACGAAGAAAACGAATGGAAATGCAAAAGAATTCAATGCAAATATCTCCGTTCAAATTCTTTATAGTTGAAGAAGTCATGTCATCTTCTCTCTTTGCTTTTAAAATATTGAATTTGAATTCACCGGAGAAGGGGAAAGTCATTTTATTCCCTCTCATTCAAAAGTTTCAAAAAGTTTCAAATTTCACACAAGTTTCAGTCACTCAGCAAACAAACAAACAATCAATCTAATAATTATATTAACATTCCAAAATTTATAATTTTGGGATGTTACAAACTACCACACTTAAAATGAATCTCGTCCTCGAGATTCGAAGAGGCTAGAAAGAAAGGTTAAGGTTTGGGTGTCTTCTAACAATTCCAATCTCCGGCAAGGTGGAATGCTACCACACTTAAAATGAGAGGTACTGGTCCCTCAAAATGCTTTAACGATCCTCTGGGGTTTTGACAACTGACATTGCACAGTCTTCATATTAAATCCTTTGGTGATGCTCTCTCGTTGATAAAAGCTTCTTCCATCACTGGGTCTTCTTGACTCAGAGTCTCGTGGTCAATTCTAAATAACATATCGATGATTCTCATGGTGGTCTACCGTTTGTGGTTATCCTGCAGAGAGAAGGGTCTTGGTTTCATTCTCACCGTAAAGTTTCCTACGCGTGACAACAAATGCCATGTACAGGGGGCTTTCATCATACCATTCTAAGGCTTAAACAAAAGCTTCAAAGAACATCGTCTCTCACTATGGGTAAGTCTCTCAGATTTACCATTCTGAATAGCAAGATAAATGATAAGAGTAAGTCGTCATGGTGATCAATCCATTCCGCACCCAAATCATTTCTCTGTATAAGGTTTAGCGAATCTCGCATTCTAACACTTGGGCATCCTCACAAGTGTTGCAGAATTTCTCTTGTCCACGAACGAAGTTCGGATAATCCATTGGTTCTGCAAGCTGAACGAAACATCTATCGTATCTTCACAACTCTCAGGTTTTCGTATGCTCCTAAGAATACGTTTGCTGATCCATCATAGCTTCTTCCATAAATCATATGCATTTCATAATCAATCCTTTATTACATCCTTAATTTCTTATCAAAACTCCAATTCAAAAGTACTCTATTACAATTGCTGCCATCCACATGGTTCGGTATGGTCGAGCATTTCAGCCAACTTTATTCATCTGCCTCTCTTTGAGGTACTTTAGTTCCACTCGAACTTTCCGAGGTGCTCCTTGAAATCATCCATCTTTTGCTTCATCATGGTGGTCATGAGCTTCATCTCCATCATTTCCGCACGTACTTCACTCAGGTATTCCTGGGTATGACGGAGTCTTGCTTCAAGTATTTCTCCGATCTGACGGATGGCTTCCATGGCAGCTTCACGAACAGCATCAAAGAAGGTTGCTCGTGGTACACGTGAAATGAAAAAGTATTGCCCCACAGTCTTTGGACAAACTCCTTTCACATGGTGGAGGTGTACTTCCACATACCAAAGTTCCACTCCATTTTCCATGAATGGGTAGCCTTTGTAGACTGCATCTCCTTCAAGGTGAATGTGCTTCATCATGTCCTTTAGGATTTTCGGGTAATCATGATCACTGGTCAGGGTCATGATCGTTTCTGGGCCCTTGAGGTATGACTCGTAGAGAGTTGTCATCTGCAGGTGTCAGTAAATAGGTACTCAGAGGAATGTATATGTCTCCTTGGTAATTATGGTACACTCCTACTCAAGGGATCCTGTGGGTTTACTGATTACTACCACACTTAAATGAATTATACTCATGCCTGCATAGACCATATTTTCTCATATCCTCATAATGTTCAGAGATCTTTGTTCGAAGAGAAACAACGCATACAGTTCAACATAGGCAATCATGGGACAATAAATTCCATTTATTCATGATGTTATTACAATCTCAGGGACTTCTGTTACAAAATTTCACTCCATGATCTTATGAAAAACAAGATTGCTTCGGATTACACTTATTGCCATGGTCAAAACTTAACTACTCCATTCTAGCTTTCTTCCTTTGTGGACAATCGCTGGCAAAATGTCCTGCTTCCTTGCAACAAAAGCAAATGATTTCTGACAAGTCTCGAGGCTTCTTAGCTTCTGCTTTTGCTCCTTGGATTCCCGGCTTTCTTCCTGAGGACCTGTATTTGTGGTGGCCAAATTTCATACACTTGTAACATCTGACATGACTCAGGTCTATGTCCGCAGAGATTTGGTTCTTCCGAGGTTACTTTTTATTCTTTCCGGACTCCTTTATTTTCGCCAGTTCTTCTATTTCAAGTGGATCAAACTCCACTTCTTCCGTCGGGAAGTTTCCCAGATACTCTTGGCTTCTCTTCATGCAGTCCTGTGAATAATGTCCTTCTTCTCCACATGAGTAGCATGCATTGGACAAAAATCTGGTCAGACCTTGTCCATCAGGGTCTTCAATATTTTCGTTCATCACCGGTTCTTTTAGAATCTTCTTCTTGAGGGTTTTTTCTTCACTACATCTTTCTGCTGCTTGACAACTTGTTGCACCTTGGGGTAAATGTGACACTGAGCTGGGTAGTGGGTGGTTCCTTCACACAAGAAACAAGTCACCTGAGTACTTGGGCACTCCTCAGCTAGGTGATTTTCTTCACAATGAGTGCATCCATCCGTGTGTTCTTCCTGGGTGTGTCCTATTTCTCCACAGATCTTGCATGCACAAGTCTTCTCCTTCGGATTATCATAGCACCTCCGAATGAGTCGGGATCTTAACAAAGTCTTCTTGAATTCTTCCCAACTTTCTGCTCCACTAAATCCTTGTATGGCCTGATGCATTTTCCACCAGATAGCAGCATTTTGGGTAAAGTACTGAAGAGCGTGTTCCACTTCATACTTCCTTGAGATCAAGTTACTCCCGAAGTGGTTCTCCATGTTCTGAATCCATATTTCAGCTTCCAGTTGGGTCATTGGTTCAGAGACTACAAGTCCAGCTTCATACTCCATCTGGTAGGGTTGAGGTTTTGGGGATGAGACGGGTAAGAGAGGGAGGGAGATACACACAATACAAACAATATATTTGAGAATAGATTTTAGTTGTGGCCGTCGGAAAACACACACCAAAGACGGTTCACAAATCATCGTATCTAACGTGGGTATATAAAAGGGGTTTGGACTTCTAATGGTCATATAATTATTCGGACACTTCAGGGTCTTCGAGTTTTTCGGGTCTTGAGAGTCTTCTATTGGTGTAGCTCCAATTCTTCAAACGCGTGGTGGAATCCTCTTTACTTTGAAGTAGAACTCCGTTGATTCTTCATGAGGTCAAAGGGGTAAGGGGATTGTATAATTATGTGAGGTGAGAGAGAACGTTTGATGAAATTAGAAGAGATGAGAAGTAAAAGGTGTTGTTTGAAAATAAGATTTTTGAGAGGTCCTATCATAAGAAGTTTCCAGTTTCTAGGGTCATGTCCTACAGTCAACATGTGCTCTGATACCATCTCTGTAGCGACCCGACTCAAAACGAGTCAAGCCTCTGTGTTTCTGTGCCATCCCTGGATCAGTATGTTGGCACACACAGTACATCAATGTATATATCAAAGTGCAATCACATGTAAATAGCGTAAAACTGATATATATCTTAAATATCTCAGCGGAAGCAGTCAAGGGAGTGGAGTCCCAATAAACACCAACGGCAAGTTGAGTGTAGACCGTAACCCTGAATCGTACTCTTACTCATCGAAGAAAATATCTGCAACATAAGACGTTGCAGCCGTGTAGGTCAGCATATTGAATATGCCGGCAAGTCACATAAGAGAGGGGTGAAAAGTAATCATCTATACTATATGCATATATGGCAGGTGGGGCTATACGTTTTTAGCGAAAAGCAAGTTTTCTCCTACATCAAGAGAGGGCTAAAAGAAAAATGTTACTACATTGTTGGTTGTTAACGAGATGGTTCCGCCAACCAGTTCTCGTACCCGAGTTGTCAATAGTTACCCTCATCAAATATATTTAATGGTGTTGAGAAATCCAGATAACTTCAGTTCCTTTGGCTCAAGTTGTCCATGACCGTGGACATGGCTAATCGATTAGGTTTGAGTACTCTGCAGAGTTTTGCACACGTCCCCCACAAGATTTGATCACCTCCGTGTATGTTCTCGCACTTCAGGGTGTTTGAAGACCGGATGATCAAAACATGGTCTTTCAACGGGTCCCTATGAATCCCTGTCGGTGCCCATCCATTCCTACCGTTCGTCTACATCTGCTAGCACCGCCTGTCCAGAGTCGGCGCGTTGTCCAACCAAGCCAGAGCCCATAATGACTTGTGGTTGTGCAGGTAAGCCTTGGGTCTTGAAAATATCCATCCGTCTCTTTGAGCCTGGGTGAAGCTTTCCGCAGGATGTCATGGCCTCTCCAGCATCCCGGGCATCCACTGGGTTTTCCACGGAGCCGATCAACCGTCCTTCACCCAGTGTTGCATTGCGTCCGAGGTCTTGAAAATCTTGTCTTAACCGGTCTTTATTATTATATCAACCTCGCATCACTCGTGGTATACACTCAACCGATGACCCGTCTACTCAAGCATAGCATTAAGAAATTGTCATCCCGGGGCCAAGTATCAGGGTTGTTGTGTTCCTACCACATGAATACTACAACTTACACTAAAGTTTCCAAGTACCTAGGCAGCATGCAAATTGGGCAAAGAAGGTGATCTACTATGCATTGAAAACATACGTAAAATAACATGATCAAAGATGACTTGCCTGTGATGTTGACGAAGAAGAATTTCTCGAGAAAATAACTTGATAGAATACTCGTCACTCTCCGATGAAATCTATATAACAAACATATCATCCACATAAGCACACATACTAGCAATCATTCTAGCAATCAAACAAAAGAGGGAGAGCGAATGAGAAACCGAGAGAAACTTCAAATAGAACTAAAGAGTCTTCTACTACGTCAAACACTAAATAGTTTTGTCTAACAGAAAATAATAACAAAGAACTAAGTTATAAGTTTAACTAAGATAAAATAGAGTATTTTTCATAAAACTTTTTGAAAGTATTCCCAAACGGGATTTGAAACAACGGTGAAAACAATAGCACGTTACTACGGAACTAGAATTAATTTCATGAAAACAAATAAAACTAAAATAAAAACTTGTTGCAAAACTACTTTTTATCTAACAGAAACAAAACATAATGTTTCTGAAATAATAAAGAAAATATTTTAAAACAAAAGTATAAAAGGAATTAGCCGAAATCCTAGAAGAGGTGAAACAGAAATTGTTTCACAAGAAACAGTGAGCTAAAATACTCAAACAAATCTGAAATTTTTACCACTGATACTTAAGATCACTAGTGATCAGTACCAAAAGGAATCAAATTAAAAGCTATTTTTAAACTCCTGGAATAGGCAAAACAAGGTTTAAACCAAATCTGATCTAACTTATATTTGAAAACTTCAAACATAGGCATATTATATGTTTGTAAAAGCTACAGTAAATTTGTGAGCTACAGGAAAAGGAATCACTATCATTGGACTTCGGGATCAAAAGTTGTGGCCAAAACAAAATTGAAAGTTTCTGTTTTTGCTATTTTTGACAGAAAAACTGCAGCTACTAGTGCTAAAAGAGGGGTACACGTGGCAAGATGCTACTGGCTGCGGTGGATGTTTCTTTCTTGGTTTGGAGCAAACGTCCTAAGGCTAGTAAAAGGGCTGGCTAAATTTTAAGTGGGAAAAATAAACCGCGGTTTACTGAACTAAACCGAAAGGGTATTTCCTAGATCTAATCTAACCATCCACTAGAGATCTAAGGGCTAAAACAAAAAAACAAGAACAAGAACAGAGAGGGGGAGGGAGTTACCTCGCTGGGCTGTTCTTCCTCGCTGGCTGGTAATGGTGGCGAGGTGGGGGTGGGGTGCAGGTGGGGAAGGGGGAGGGGCGGCGAGGGGGGTGGGGTGGTAGGGGGGCCGAAGGGGGGTGGGGAGGCGAGGTGGAGGGGGCTGTAGGGGGGCGAGGTGGAGGGAGGGAGCTGCAGGGGGCGAGGTGGGCTGCTGGTGTGCTGCTGCTCGCTGGGGGATGGGGCAGCAGGGGCCGAAGGTGTGGATGGAGGAGGGGGTAGAGGGGTGGCCGAAGGAGGGTGGGGCGCTCCTGGAAGGGGGTGGTGGCGAGGTGGAGGGGGAGGCCTGCAGGGGGGCCGATGGAGATGTTCCTGGCCTCCTGGCAGAAGGATTTCGTGGGGTGGGGAGGAGCAGCGAGGTGGAGGAGAGGTGGTTCTCTCGGGAAAAATGGAGAGAGGGGAGCGGTGGGAATTTATAGGCGGTCTCGGATGGCGCCCGGAAGGAAGGAGGAGGGAGATCGGGAAGGAGGGGATTCCTTCCTCCATGGATGGAAGGTTTCTCTGTCACGTGGGAGAGAGGAGGAAGAAGAAGATCTCCTGGGCCAAATTTGGAAAGTACTTAATGGGCCACCTAGAGTTTTCCTAATAAAAGTGATCTCCTTCCTATTTTCAAAACTAGGAAACTAAAACGTTAAAAAGGAAATCAAATCAATTCGGAATAAAGAGTTTTTTTTATATATACTAAAATCATCAGAAAAAAATAAAATATAAATGATGGGCATTTTTCCACGGCAAAAATAAAAACTTCAGAAAAAAAATTATTTTCACAAAATTGCCAAAAAGGTTTATTTTCTTTTGCAAATAATTTTCAAATGACCCTCTAAGTTTGAGGGTTCAAATAACTTTCAAAATGCCTGTGGGTTTGAGGGTCATGTTCCTCCGCTCTTTAGAATCTATTTCCCGGCATTGTGTTGCACGAAGAAAACGAATGGAAATGCAAAAGAATTCAATGCAAATATCTCCGTTCAAATTCTTTATAGTTGAAGAAGTCATCTCATCTTCTCTCTTTGCTTTTAAAAGATTGAATTTGAATTCACCGGAGATGGGGGAAAGTCATTTTATTCCCTCTCATTCAAAAGTTTCGAAAAGTTTCAAATTTCACACAAGTTTCGGTCACTCAGCAAACAAACAAACAATCAATCTAATAATTATATTAGCATTCCAAAATTTATAATTTTGGGATGTTACATTCTGCCAGTGCGGGTAACGTTGCTTGGAGAGGGTTAGCACCTCACTAATGAAGTACACCGGGCGTTGTACCAGATATTCCTTCCCTTCTTCCTTCCGTTCGACAGCCACTGCCATGCTCACCGCCTTGGAGTTTGTTGCGATGTACAGAAGCATAGGCTCTTTTTCAGTCGGGGCGGCCAAAACTGGCGGGTTGACCAGCTGCTGCTTCAAGGCTTCAAAAGCTTCGTTGGCCTCATCTGTCCAAACAAAATGGTCAGATTCCTTAAGCAACTGATAGAGAGGAATAGCTTTTTCCCCAAGCGGCTTATGAAGCGACTTAAAGCCGCGATACGACCCGCCATTCGTTGAACTTGATTGATATTCGCTGGTTTCCCAAGCGAAGTAATTGCCTCAATTTTGTCCGGGTTGGCCTGAATGCCGCGCTCGGACACCAGGAAATCCAACAACTTTCCTGTCGGAAGGCCAAAGATACACTTGGTGGGATTAAGCTTCATCTGATATACCCGCAGGTTGTCAAAAGTTTCCCTTAAATCTTCCAAGAGCGTCTCCCTCCTATGAGTTTTAACCACAATGTCATCAACGTAAGCGTGGACGTTGCGTCCGATTTGGCCACGGAGACAATTTTGGATGCAACGCTGGTAAGTCGCCCCAGCGCTTTTGAGCCCAAACGGCATGGACACATAACAAAAAGCCCCGAAGGGGGTTATAAAAGATGTCTTCTCCTGGTCTTCCACATCCATCTTGATTTGGTGATATCCAGAATAAGCGTCCAGGAAACACAAACGCCCGCAGCCCGCCACTGAATCAATGATTAGATCGATGCGGGGAAGGGCGAAAGGGTCCTTTGGACATGCTCTGTTAAGATCTATGTAATCAATGCACATGCGGAAGGTGTCGTTCTTCTTGAGCACCAGGACCGGGTGAGCCAACCACTTGGGGTGGAAGACCTCTACGATGAATCCGGCGGCCAAAGGACGGGCGACTTCTTCCCCGATTGCCTTGCGTCATTCCTCATTGAACCTGCGAAGATATTGCTGAATCGGCTTTACTTTTGGGTCAACATTAAGATGGTGCTCAGTGAATTCTCTCGGTACACCAGGCATGTCAGAAGGTTTCCACGCGAAGATGTCCCGATTCTGACGGATGAATTCAATGAGCGCGCTTTCCTATTTAGGATCCAGACCCGCCCCGACAGTAAACTGCTTGGATTAGTCGCCAAGGACGAAATCCACCATTTTAGTGTCATCCGTTGGTTTGAACTTGAGGGGTAGCTCAGCGTCTGTTGTTGGCTTCTTTAGAGGTGACATATCTGCTGGATCAACATTGGCCTGGTGATATTTGAGTTCTTCTGCAGCGCAGGCGACTTCTGCGTAAGCCGCATCCCCGTCCTCACACTCTCTTGCTATCCTCCTGTCACCATCAACCGTGATGGGTCCCTTAGGACCAGGCATCTTGAGTTTAAGGTAAACATAGCAGGGGCGAGCCATGAAATGGGCGTAAGCCGGTCGCCCAAACAACGCATGATAAGGGCTCTTTAACTTGACCACCTCAAATATAAGCGACTCACTCCTGTAATTGGATGCTGCTCCAAACGCCACTATGAGTTTAACCCGGTCTATGGGGTATGCCGACTTACCTGGGACAATTCCATGGAATACCGTGGTTGACGGCATTAAGTCTTTCTCCAGCAGGTTCATCCTTCAAAAAGTGTCAAAGTATAGTATGTTGATGCTGCTACCACCATCCATCAGCACCTTCGATAAGGTATATCCCCCGACTTGAGGAGCCACGACCAACGCTAAGCCGTCGGGGTTATCAACTCTGGGCGGGTGATCCTCCCTACTCCACGATATAATCTGCTCGGACCAGTGGAGGTACCTAGGGAGTGCCGGCTCAGATACACTGTACGCTCAGTGACTCGCCTTTTTATCACGCTCGTAGGCATTGGTGGTGAAGACGTCATATTGCCCGTTGCTTAATTGTTTGGGATTGTTGCGGAACCCGCCATGATCATCTTGCCCCTGTGGAGCCCCCTATGGGGGTGGCTGCTGAAAAACTCCGGGCGGGTTATACCGCTGTTGGTTATGCATTAGATACTCGTCGCTGCTTGGCTGCGAGCCGCCCTGAGCCTCCGGTTCGGGGAAGCCGCCGAACAGGTTCTCGCGTTGATTAGGTGCACCGAACTGTTCCTGTCGTTGGTCTGGGTCACCGTTTTGGCCCTTTTTGATTGCCTCTGCCCGAAATTCCCGCATGACATAACAGTCCTCCCAGGAGTGAGTCGCCGGTCCGTCCACCGTGGCGTGGTGCGGGCAGGGGCCCTTGAGTATCTCGTTATAATTGCGCGGCTTCTTGCCACTGTAACCCCTCTTCTTCTGGCGCTGGTTGCCGTTGTTGGCATTGGTGTTGGCGACGAAGTTCGTGGATCCTTCCTGCTGCCTTCTCTTGCCGTTCCCCCATGATTATGGTGGGCGCGTCCCTGAAGCCGGGTATGATTTTTGGACGACTCGCCTTTCCTCGGCGAGTTGGCCTTGCCGCCATCCTCTCCTGGATGTTTGGTATCGTCCGCCTCGGCGTACCTAGTGAGGGTGTCCATCAGTTCCCCCATATCTTGGACCTTTCGCTTGAGTCGCCCCAACTTCTGTACCAAGGGTTCATAGTGGCAATTTTGCTCCAAGATCAACACAGCCTGAGCCGCCGTGATGCCGTCCGACGAGTGAATGATTTTTGCGACCCGCCGCGTCCAGTGGTGAGGCGACTCATCAGGACGCTGAACGCAGTGCTGTAAATCGACTATTGTCATTGGGCGCTTGCAAGTTCCCCGGAAGTTTTTGATGAAACGCTCTTTCAATTCAGCCCAAGTTTGGATGGAGTTGGGGGCAGGTTTTTCAACCAAGTACGCGCCGTCCCCTCGAGCATCATTGTGAAGTACCTGGCGCAGATTGCTTCATTTACATCGAGCATGTCCATGGCAATTTCGTAACTCTCAACCCATGACGCTGGCTCAAGGTCTGGGGTGTAGTTAGGCACCTTCCTTGGTCCTTTAATATCCTTCGGCATCCGCTCATTGCGAAGGGCGGGGGCCAAGCATGGCACCCCTACCTGCCTGCCGCCTCCAACAAGTGGTGCTGGGCCGGTTTGGATGTCCGGGGGATCCCGACCCGGCGGGTCCCGATGGTCAGGCGGGTTAACCTGGGGAAGGGGTCGCGGTCCGCTAGTTATGGCGGGCTGGTCCTCTGGCCGGCTCCTGGTGCAGCTTGCTTGGGGGGTGGAGTGCAGCCGATCGAGGCTGTGCGAGAACTGGGCGTTTTGAACCACCGTTGTCTTCAACATCTCAATGGTGTTTCTTGCTTCTATTTCGGCCGGGGTGTTGCCATGAATCGGAAGGGATTCTAAATGGCGAGTCGCGGCGAGCACGTTGTCCATCGGGTTGGAAAAGTGACCCCGAGGTGTCTGGAAGCGGGAATGCGATCAACCGATGGCTGAAGCGGCAGGTTTGGCGGCTGACCCGGCCCTCTTCCCGGAGCGTCTCCTAACCCGGGGGTGCGTGCAGTGTCGAATAGGCGGGTAGGGTTGATATCACGGGGTAAACGCCCCTGGTGCCTCCTCTGGTGAACAGCGTCGGATGCGCGCTGATGCCTCTCAAGCTGCCAGTTTTCGGTGTTCAAGCGGGTTGTCTCAGCGGTGATCTGAGCTTGCCGGGTCTCGATCCTGGCGGCTTCTGCTTCAGCATCTCGGTGAGCCTTTGCCACCCCATCTCTTAGCTTTGCCAACTCGGCATTTATCGTATCCTGGTTTTCTGCTGTTATAGGGGTCGCCATGAGCCTTGTTATCTCTGCTGCCAAGTCCACCAAGATCGCAGCTGGGCTTCTGGATGTTTCGCCAGTACCGTCGTTGCCTGCAGGGTTTTGTTGGGGCTGGGTCACCCCTGCCATGTAAACGGCGATCTAACGGCGGGTCCGGTCGAGAACCCCGGGGTCCATTGCCAATGACAGGCCTCCGAGGCAGCCCCCATGTAGAGACTGAATTGAATCTGAGTCGCCGATGGATGATTCGTCATCAGTGTTGACCGGCGTACTCTCCTGAGTCGCCGATCGTTCTGGTTCCTCAGATCCCTGTGTGAAACCAACAAAGACCGGGCGGGTTAGGTTTGACGTTGCGATAGGGTGGACATACCTCGCCGGCTCGACGATGTCGGTGAAGATGTCCGGCTCAGGCACAGGCGATCCAACCATGCCGACAAATATGTTGATCTTGCCGAAGGGGACTCTGTAGCCGGATTCGATTGAATCGGCCTCGGGCCCCCACAACGAGTTATTGATGTAGTACTTCCCGCGGCGGCTCCGAGTCATGAGCCTCGCCAGTAGCTCCCTAACCCTGGTAGGGCTCCCTTTCAGAACTCAACTCCACCGTGCGCAGGCCCCACGGTGGGCGCCAACTGTCGTGGTTTTGTCACGGCAGATGTCCTCGTGAAAGGACTTAGTGTTTGAGCCATCACACCTTGGTGGAGACTCAAAGGGGTTGAACGGGAGCGAGGAGATTTACCGAGGTTCGGCCCCTCGAGAGGAGGTAAAAGCCTATGTCCTGCTTTGTGTTGTATTGATGGTGTTTCGATTACAAGGAGGGCGTAACTCGCCTGACCTAGCACTCGATGATTTCTAACCTGCCCCTCTCCTTCCCCGGGACTCGCCTTTATATACAGGTCGAGCCCTTAGGGCTTACAAGAGTCCTTACCATCATGCAAGTCATGATTCTTTCTATCTCTAAGTTGTCGTGCTTTCCAAGACTTGGAGGTCTTCCCAATGATTGATTCTCCACGAGGATCTCGAACCACCGTCTAGCTCCTGGGCTCACATGCCAAATCTTGAATCGCCAAAGGATGAGTCGCCCGCTTGGTGACCCGGCCCAACTAGGGCGGGTCACACAACAGATAATATCCCCAACAGTTACCATCACACATAACTCATTAATACCAAATCATCACCAAACCTTAAGTGTGCAGGCCCTACGGGTTCGAGAACTATGCAGACATGACCGAGACACTCTCCGGTCAATAACCAATAACGGGACTTGGATGTCCATATTGGATCCTACATATTTTGCGAAGATCTTTACCGGTCAAACCACAATGTCAAGGATTCAATCAACCCCGTATACAGTTCCCTTTGTCCATCGGTATGTTACTTGCCCGCAATTTGATCGTCGGTATCTCCATACCTAGTTCAATCTCGTTACCAACAGGTCTCTTTACTCCTTCCATAATACAATATCCCATGGAAAAATCCTTAGTCACATTGCTTGCAAGCTCATTGAGATATTGTATTACTGAGTGGGCCCTGAGATACCTCTCTGTCACACGAAGTGACAAATCCCAGTCTTGATCCATGCCAACTCAACAGACACCCTCGGAGATACCTGTAGAGCATATTTATAGTCACCCAGTTATGTTGCTACATTTGATACACACAAGGTACTCCTCCGGTGTTAGTGAGTTGCATGATCTCATGGTCATAGGAACAAACACTTGATGTGCAGAAAACAATAGAAATAAACTAACACGATCACATGCTACGTTTGTAGTTTGGGTCTTGTCCATCACATCATTCTCCTAATGATGTGATCCCATTATCAAATGACAACTTATGTATATGGTTAGGAAACCTTACCATCTTTGATCAATGAGCTAGCCCATTAGAGTCTTACTAGGGACACAACATTGTTTATGTACCCACACATGTATTTGAGCTTCCAATCAATACAATTCTATCATAAATTATAAACGATTATCATGAAAAAAGAAATATAACAATAACCACTTTATTATTTCCTTTGGGGCATATTTCCACCACTCTCCCACTTGCACTAGAGCCAATAATCTAGCTCACATCACTATGTGATTTACATTGCAATGTATCTAACACCCATACAGTTCTGGTGTTGATCATGTTTCACTCGTGGAAGAGGCTTAGTCAATGGGTCTGCAACATTCAGATCCGTGTGCACTGTGCAAATATTTATGTCATCCTCCTTGATGTAATCGCATACGGAATTGAAGCGTCGCTTTATGTGTGTGTCCCTCTTGTGAAACGTTGGTTCCTTGGCTAGAGCAATGACACTAGTGTTCTCACAAAACAGAGTCATTGGATCCAGTGTACCGGGCACAACTCAAAGATCTGTCATGAACTCCTTCATCGAGCCACCTTCTTTAGCCGCCTCAGAGGCAACTATGTACTCCGCTTTGCATGTAGAATCAGCTACAATGCTTTGCTTGGAGCCGCACCATCTTACCGCCCCCCCCCATTGAGAATATATATGTATCCGGTTTGAGACTTAGAGTCGTTTGGATCAGTGTCAAAGCTTGCATTAATGTAACCCTTTACAACGAGCTCTTGATCACCTCCATAAATGAGAAATATTTCCTTAGTCCTTTTCACGTACTTAAGGATATTCTTGACCACTGTCCAGTGTTCCATTCCTGGATCACATTGAAACCATCCTGTCATACTTATGGCAAGGCTGACATCAGGTCTTGTGCACACCATTGCATACATGATAGAGCCTATGGCAGAAGCATAGGGGACGACACTCATATTTTCTCTATCTTGTGCATTCATTGGGCATTGAGTGTTACTCAACTTCACACCTTGCAATACAGGCAAGAACCCTTTCTTGGCTGATCCATTTTGAACTTCTTCAAAACTTTCTGAAGGTATGTGCTCTGTGAAAGTCCTATTAAGTGTCTCGATCTATATCTATAGATCTTGATGCCCAATATGAAAGAAGCTTCTCCTAGGTACTTCATTGAAAAACTTTTTTTCAAATATTCCTTTATGCTTCCCAAAAATTCTATATTGTTTACAATTAGCAATATGTCATCCACATATAATATTAGAAATGATATAGAGCTCCCACTCACTTTCTTGTAAATACAAGCTTCTCCATAAACTTGTATGAACCCAAAGGCCTTGGTCACCTCATCAAAGCGTTGATTCCAACTTCGAGATGCTTGCACCATCCATAAATGGATCGATGGAGCTTGCATACCTCATCAGCATTTTGTGGATCGACAAAACCTTCCAGTTGCATCATATACAACTGTTCCTTAAGAAAACCATTAAGGAACATATTTTTGACATCCATCTACCAAATTTTATAATCGAAAAATGCATCTATTGCTAACATGATTCTGACGGACTTAAGCATCTCTACGAGTGAGAAATTATCATCGTAGTCAACTCCTTGAACTTGTGAAAAAACTTTTGCCACAATTAGAGCTTCATAGATGGTGACATTACCGTCCGCGTCCGTCTTCTTCTTAAATATCCATTTATTTTGAATGGCCTTTTGCCCTTCATGTAATACTTCCAAAGTCCATAATTTTTTTCATACATGGATCCTATCTTGGATTTCATGGCCTCTAGCGATTTGTTGGAATCCGGGCCCAACATCGCTTCTCCATAGCTTGTAGGTTCATTGTTGTCCAGCAACATGACTGTTAAGACAGGGTTACCGTACCACTCAGGAGTAGTGTGTGCAGTTGTCAGTCTACGAGGTTCGATAGTAACTTGATCTGAAGATCCATAATCATCATCATTAGCTTCGTCTTCAATTCATGTAGGCTCCACAGAAACATCTTTCTGCGTTGTGCTACTCTCTGGTTGAACTAAATGTTCAACAACCTCATCAAGTTCTATCTTCCTCCCACTCAATTCTTTCGAGATAAACTCTTTCTCAAGAAATATTCCATTCTTAGGGACAAACATTTTGCCTTTGGATATGAGATAGAAGGTATAGCCAACTGTCTCTTTAGGGTATACATTCATCCGCTTTGGGTTTGAGCTTTTCTAGCTGAAGCTTTTTGACATAAGCATCGCATCCCAAACCTTAAGAAATGACAACTTTGGTTTCTTGCGAAACCACAGTTCGTACGGCGTCATCTCAACAGATTTAGATGGTGCCCTATTTAAAGTGAATGCAACTTTCTCTAACACATAACCCCGAAACGATAACGGCAAATCGGTAAGAGACATCATATCACCATATCCAATAAGGTATTATTACGAAGTTCGAACACACCATTACGCTGTGGTGTTCTAGGTGTCATCAAATGTGAAACAATTACACATTGTCTTAGGTGATTGCCAAACTCATAACTCAGATATTCTCCTCCTCGATCAGATCGTAGGAATTTAATCTTCTTCTTACAATGACTAGTAAATGTGTACGTGCACACACGTATATCTATAACAATGTTTGTCTATGTTTCTCGGTTCGTGAAAAAAAATCTCACTTAGGAAAGTAGATCTCACATGTCCAACAAAAACAAAGAAAGATAAAAGCAAAGATATGTCCAGTTGTATCAAGATCTGCATTAAAACCTAATATTTAGAATTGTATATTGGTGAGATAATCACCATAAAAGTATGCCTATATTATAAGAGGTACAGTATGTTACTACTAATTAATATAAATGTCACACTTTGAATAAAAAATTCCCAATGCATTTTCTTACTACCTATGGCCAGCAATAACCCCAACTCTTGCTAATGTACTCAAAGCCACTTGCGTGCCAAAACAAATGACAACTATACCCATTATTGGTCGTGCGCAGTGCAGCTAACTGTTGTTCGTCCTCGGCAGTGCGGCCGGATTATACCTATGAGATGGCACGGTGAGACCCTCCATTACTGACCAGCCGAGCAACTAAAAATGTCAAAAAAATGCACTACATGTTGTGTGAAAGAAAAAACAGATCAGAAACATATATATAATCCTCTATTGGGAAGTTTGAAGCCCTTTGTTTTACGGGAAGCAACAACGGAAGATTTGTATATCACTGTTGTAGATTAGTTAATTATCATGTGGTACCATACTGTTATATGCCAGATAAATTTGTACCTTACATCTGCATGAAAATTGCCCTTCTCCCTTGGTTGCCTGATGGTGTCACTTTTTGCTTGACAAATTCATGGTGTTGTATGGGTATCGCAGAGTCGTGTTAGATATTTGATTGATGAAATGGTATTGCACAAGATACCGATTACGATAACAGAAGCTACTCAAGCCAATTCAGCATCATCATCCAAATATGGTTGCATGTGTATATCTTCTAAGGACATGCCATCTCAGGAAGTGCAGACTGAACCCTCTTTTGAAGTATGAACTATTATTCCAATTTTGATTTGTGGTCATACAAAATATACATAAAATTTGAAGCACAATGCTCACGAAAATGCACTCACCCAAATAGCTCTTCCGCGGGCTTAAGAGGAAACCTGGACTTATCATTCTTAATCAGAGTCTTCCATTAGAGAGGCCCAGATGAATCAACTATGTTTCCTTGGCAATATTAATATTTGCAATATGAATCTCCTGTAAAATAAATCAATAAAGAAACAATTCAATATATTTCTAAAATTGACATTCTCAATATATAGCTTTGCGCATAATACAACTGGGGCTTGTTTTTCCCAATCGCTGACAATTATTTGCACCATTAATTTATACAACCAGCACAGCAGCGCTGCTTCAAAACATTTGAATCAAGAACCTTTGGCGACAAACAACATTAACATGTTATAGTACAGTACTCCAACAATATCCAGTAGCCGATGTATTCCAGATGTGCAAAGCTAGACTGATCGCCTATCTCGATTGATTCTACGATGCTGCAAGGGCTACGAACAACCTAACATATTCTCCGTGATTTGACACAGGGTCTAGCAACACGTACGTACGGCGGTTGATTCGAAGCAGAGATGTAACGATCTAGGTGGGGGCAGAGATCGGATCGAGGGACCTGGGGTGCGTGGGCTCTCGAGGAAGATGTCCTCGATGGAGACGACGGTGAGGTGGGCGGAGGCGTCGTCCCCGGCGGCGGCGTCGCCGAACTTGGCCCAGGAGCGGCGCTCGACGGCCGACTTGGAGAGGCGCGTGCTGGCGAGCTTGACGACGGGGTGGTGGTGGCGACCTTGACCTTGCTGTCGTCGTCGTCAAAGCGGTAGTGGGTTGTCTTCTTGAGGCCGTTCTCGTCGGGCCCGACGACGACCGGCGGCGGGAGCAGGAAGTCGAGGCCGCCGTCGCCGCCTTAGTCGTCCTCGTCGAGCTCCCCCCACCGGACCTTTGGAGGTTTATTTTTTTTATATATGCGCGGATGGTAGAGTTTCGTCCGCTCACGTAAATTGCTAAGCGTACACAGTGGGGGGTTATTTTTCATGTAAACGGTTAGATCTAATTAGGTGGGGGATCGTGTGGTGGTATTTTATCTAGAATGTTCTGTGTACGTGTTTTCGGGTGCGTTTAGGGAAGAATATGTTCGCTTGTTTATTAGTAGTATAGATTCTCAACTTCACTCTGAAATTGCTTGAACTTTTCAAACGTTTCTGACTTGTGTTTCATTAAGTAAATATACCCATATCTACATAAGTCATCAATGAAGGTGGGAAAATAACGATATCCACTGCTTGCCTCAATGCTCATTACACCGCACACATCAGTATGTATGATTTCCAATAAGTCACTTGCCCGCTCCATTATTCTGGAGAATGGGGTCTTAGTCATCTTGCCCATGAAGTATGGTTCACATGTGCCAAGTGATTCAAAATCAAGTGACTCGAAAAGTCCATCAGCATGGAGCTTCTTCATGCGTTTCACACCAATTTGACCTAAGCGGTAGTGCCACAAGAAAGTTGTACTATCATTATTAACTTTACATCTTTGGCATCGATCTTATGAACATGTGTGTTATCACTATCGAGATTCTATAAGAATAAACCCCTCACATTAGGTGCATGACCATAAAAGATATTACTCATATAAATAGAACAACCATTATTCTCTGATTTAAATGTGTAACCATCTTGCATCAAACAAGATCCAGATATAATGTTCATGCTCAACGCAGGCACTAAATAAAAATTATTTAGGTTCATCACTAATCCCGATGGTAATCAAAGAGCGGACGTGCCGACGGCGATCACATCAACCTTAGAACCATTCCCCACGCGCATCGTCACTTCGTCCTTCACCAACCTCCATCTATTCTGTAGTTCCTGCTTTGAGTTGCAAATCTGAGCAACCAAACCAGTATCAAATACCCAGGCACTACAACGAGAGTTGGTAAGGTACACATCAATAACATGTATATCATATATACCTTGTTTGGTGTTGGTCGCCTTCTTGACGGCCAGATACTTGGGGCAGTTCCGCTTCCAGTGGTCATTCCCCTTCTAATGAAAGCACTCAGTTTCTGGCTTGGGTCGAGCCTTGGGTTTGTTCATCGGAGGGGAAATTTCTTTGCCATTGTTCTTGGAGTTACCCTTCTTGCCCTTGCCATTCTTCTTGAAACTAGTGGTTTTATTGACCATGAACACATGATGCTCCTTCTAAATTTTGGACTGAACGAGTTTCAACATCGCAAACAGCTCGGTGACTGATTTATTCATCCCTTGCATGATATAGTTCATAAAAAATCTTTTGTAGATAGGTGGCAGTGATTGAAGAACTCTCCCAGTGATCGTCTCTAGCGAGAGGACAATTCCCAACTTAGCGAGACGGTTGGAATACCCACACATTTTGAGTATGTGCTCACTTACAAACCCCTTCTCCTCCATCTTGCAAGCATAGAACTTATCGGAGGTTTAATACCTATCGATCCAGGCATTCTTTTCAAAAATAAACTTCCACTCCTGGAACATCTCATATGCTCCATGACGTTCAGAACGTCTTTGAAGTCCCGGTTCTAAGCCATACAAGATTGCACACTAAACTATTGGGTAGTCATCAGAACGCGCCTGCCAGACGTTCACAACGTCTCCAGACGAGTCTGGAGGGGGTGCCGCACCAAGCGGTGCATCAAGGACATAAGCCTTTTGGGAAACCGTGAGGACAATCCTCAGATTACAGACCCAGTCTACAAAGTTACTTCCATCATCTTTCAGCTTGGCTTTCTCTAGGAACGCATTGAAATTCAGTGGTGCTATTGCGCGAGCCATGGATCTACAACATAATTTTTGCAAAGATTACTTAGACTATTTTTCAATATAACGAGTTTAGTTAATCATATCACTAAAAACTCCGACTCAAATTGACATCCCTCTAGTATTTCGAGTGTTACATGATCCAAATTCACCAACCCAAGTATGATCATCACATGAGATGAGGTGGTTTCAATGGTGAACATCTTGATGTTGATCATATATACTATATGACTCATGTTCGACCTTTCCGTATCTTGTGTTTCGAGGTCATGTCTGTACATGCTAGTCTTGTCAAGTTTAACCCGAGTGTTCCACATGTGCAAAACTAGCTTGCACTCGTTGTATGCAAACGTAGAGTCTATCACACCCGATCATCACATGGTGCTTCGAAACGATGAACTTGCACAATGGTGCACACTCGGGGAGAACACAATTTTATCTTGAAATTTTAGTGAGGGATCACCTTATAATGCTACCGTCCTCGTAAGCAAAATAAGGTGCATAAAAGGATTAACATCACATGCAAATCATAAGTGACATGATATGGCCATGATGTTGTGCTTTTGATCTCCATCTCCAAAGCACCGGCATGATCTCCATCATCACCGACATGACACCATGATCTCCATCATCGTGTTGCCGTCACGGTTGTCCTGCCAACCATGCTTCTACTACTATTGCTACCATTTAGCGATAAAGTAAAGCATTACATAGCGCTTAATGGTTGACACGCACGTCATACAATAATTAAAGACAACCCTATGGATCTTGCCGGTTGCCGTATGCATCAACATGCAAGTCGATACTAAATATTACAACATGATCATCTCATACAAAAAATATATACCATCATGTCTTTCGCCATATCATATCACAACATACCCTGCAAAAACAAGTTAGACGTCCTCTAATTTTTGTTGCATGTTTTACGTGTCTGCTCTGGGTATCTAGCAAGAACGCTTCTTACCTACGCAAAACCACAACGGTGATATGCAAGTTTCTATTTAACCTTCTACAAGGATCGCCTTCGTCGAATCCGATTAAAGTAAGGTGGGAGAGACAGACACGTGTCAGCCATCTTATGCAACAAAGTTACATGTGAGTCGATGGAACCAGTCTCTCGTACATGGACGAGTAAAGTTGTTCCAGGCCGCTTCATCCCACAATACCGCAGAATCAAGAAAATACTAAGGAAGGAAGCAATCTTCATATCAACACCCACAAACTCTTTTGTGTTATACTCATGTTGTCATCTACGCATAGACCAAGCTCATGATGGCACTATTGGGGAACGTTGCATGGGAAACAAAAAAATTCCTATTCTCGCCAAGATCAATCTACGAGATGCACATCTACGAGAGGAGAGATTTTATCTACATACCCTTGTAGATCACTAAGCAGAAGCATTAAAGAACGCGGTTGATGTAGTGGTACGTTGTAGGACAGTAGTAATTTTCCCTCAAGTGGATGACCTAAGGTTTATCAATCCGTGGGAGGTGCAGGATGAAGATTGTCTCTCTCAAGCAACCCTGCAATCAAATACAAGAAATCTCTTGTGTCCCCAACACACCCAATACAAGTGCAATATGGATGGTAGATATAGGTTTTAATCTGCAAATATAAAAACAGCAAGGTAACAAGTGGCAAACAGCGAGAAAAACGTGGTATTAACGCTTGGAAATAAGGCCTAGGGTACATACTTTCACTAGTGCAATCACTCAACAATGCTAACATAGTTGGATCCCTCAACGTGCAACAAAGAATCACTCCAAAGTTCCTATCTAGCGGAGAACAATAAGATGAATTTGGTGTAAGTAGTAGAACCACCTCAAAGTTATTCTTTCCGATCAATCTATTCAAGAGTTTGTACTAAGATAACATCAAGCTACACTTTCCATTCAATCTATTCAAGAGTTCGTACTAAGATAACATCAAGCTATCCTTTCCGTTCGATCTATCTAAGAGTTCGTACTAGAATAACACCAATGATACATATCAATCGACCCTAATGTCACCTAGATACTCCAATGTCACCTCAAGTATCCATGGGTAAATTATGCGACATGCATCAACCAATTTCAGAGCTGACATGCATCAACCAATTTCAGAGCTATCATATTCAATCCAACACAAAGAACGTGCAAGGAGCACCCCAAGATTTCTATCGGAGAAGATGGTATGAAAACATGAAATCAACCCCTATGCATAGATCCCCAAGGTCACCGGAACTCGCAAGTTGATGCCTCAACATATATCAAGTGAATCAATAGAATACCCTAATGTCACTACGGGTATCCCACGCAAGACTTACATCAAGTGTTGTCATACTGATATGCTCAATCCAACATGACAAGATCTTAAAGGAATAGACTCAATTCATCACAACTAGATGGTAAGGGAATTACATCATATGATCCAACTATATTAACAAAGCCCGTGTTCTTGAGATCGTGCCTTCTCAAGAACACGAGAGAGAGAGAGAGTGAGAGATTGAACACATAGCTACTCGTATATGCCCTCAGCCTCGAGGGTTAACTACTCCCCCCTGTCATGGCCTCCGCCGGGATGATGAAGATGGCCACCGGTAGGGTACTGTAATCGCTCCACATTGGTTTTTCGGTGATACAGAGAATTGCGGTGGCGGAGCGGAAGTTCTCTCTTTATTTCTGGGGTTTCTAGGATTTATAGGATTTTCCAGCATTGGAATCACGTTCAACGGAGCCATGTGGGACCCACAAGCCATGAGGGTGCGACCAAGGCCTAGGCCGCGCCCTGTTGGCTTTTTCCTCAGTGGCAGACCTCCTCTGGTGGTTCTTCGCTCCAACATTGCTCATATATTCTATAAAAAAGTTTCGGGCGATTCTGAAAACTTTCATTTTCTGCACAAAAAGCAACACCACGGTAATTGTGGTGAAAACAACGTCAGTCCGGGTTAGTTATAAATAAATCATATAAAGTGCACCAATACCATACAAAGTTATTATAGAACATAGGCAAATATGGCATGAATACTTCATAATTTATCAATACGTTGGAGACGTATCAGCATCCCCAAGCTTAATTCCTACTCGTCCTCGAGTAGGTAAATGATAAAAGAAATAATTTATGAAGAGTGAATGCTAGCATAATGTACAATATTGATCAAGGGTAATTTCAGCCATTTTTCTAGCATGATAACTAGCAATTATTTCTCATAAATCTTCTCAAGATCGAGTAGCAAGTTATTCACATGTTAAAGTATAGACCATAAACTTTCTTGAAAAATAGCAAACTATGTTTTCAGTCATCAAACAATTACAATTCATCTTATTTTCAGGAAGGGTCTATGTAAGAGCTTTGGTTCAAAAAATTCCACATACTCAACTATAATTTAGTCTTCCATAATTGCTGACACTCAAAGTATATTTTTAGAACAATCAGTTTCAGTCAAACACAAGAAAGATAGGGGCTTAAACTTTCACCTCCCAACTTATTTATCTCGGGGATAATGTCAACAAATAATGAATCGTGGTCACCTATATTCAATTGGATATATGTGTATGGATATTTCCCCACCTCGTGATGCTTTCCAACTAAAGAATTAATAGATTGGAATAAGAAGTTGACTCGACATGAAAAGTAAAAGATAGTCCCTTCGCAGAAGGAAGCAGAGGTTGTCATGCGCTTTTTATTTTTTGGATGTGCAATCTGTTAATGAAAAGGAGCGTCACTTTATATTGCCCCTTGTGATGGCAACCTTTATTATGCAGTTCGTCGCTTTTATTTCTTCACCATCTCAAGTTTCTACAAAGCTTATTTTCCCTTCCAATAAAAGATCATACATATTTAGGAGCAATTTTTATTGCTTTTTGCACCGATGACAACTTACTTGAATGATCTTATTCAATCCATAGGTAGATATGGTGGACTCTCATGGCAAGAAACTAGGTTCAAGGATTTGGATGCACAAGTAGTATCTATACTTAGTATGAGGTTTTGGCTAGCAAAAGGTTCTAAACAAGCACCACATGTTAGAGGATCCATGACAATATAACTGCTATGTGAATATAAACAAACATAACCATTAAGTTGTCTTCCTTGTCCAATGTCAACTACTTGATCAAGTTTAAAAATAATTAATGGGGCTCACAATCATAGAAGATGTATAAGATAGTATATATATATATGTGTGTGTGTGTGTGTGTCTGTGTGTCTGAAACCTATCTTCCTTCAATGTTCCTTCATGAATCGTTTAAATGACCAACGTTATGTTTGCTAACTTCTAATAAATTTTACTGCTTATACTCCTAGTATGTGAAGTCACTACTCCCCATGGGATAAGCATATGAAGCATATATACAATTTCACATTTATGATATTCAATTCATTCAGTGTTTTACTCTTAGGATATAAGTGAAGCACAAGAGTAAACATCAAACTACTCTCAAAACATATAAGTGAAGATCAATGAGTAGTCAAACAATTAAGTAGCTATATGAGTACTCTTTCTCAGTAAATATTTTTAGATCTTGATATTTTATTCAAACAGCAAACAAAACAAAAATAGCACTCCAAGAATAGCATATATCATTTGGACGAATAAAAATTTAGGCTCAACATAGGCTAACCGATAGTTGACGAAGAGAGGTGGGATGCGTAGCATTCCCAAGCTTAGATACCTGAGACTTCTTGTAATATTGTCTTGGGGTGCCTTGGGCATCCCCAAGCTTGAGCTTTTGTATCTCTTTCAATCCTCTCATGTCCCGGTTTCACCTATGCCTCAAAAACTTCATTCACACAAAACTTGAAAAGAACTCGTGAGATAGGTAGTACACATAAGAATAAATCAACACTTCATGTACTGCCAAGACAAGTTGCATAATAATTTTCAAACATTATCTATTGTATACTATCATTTCCACAATTTATATCTACCAATATAAGTCATGAAAACTATAGAAGAAGTAGATAACAAAACTATGACAGCAATCTGTCTAAACAGGACAGTCTGTAGAAATTTATTAAAACACTATACTTATGTATCTCCAAAAAAATATGAAAAATTGAGACATGATAAATAGTTTATGTGACGCTGTTGTGCAAATTTTTTAGAAACTTTCCACATTCCAGTAAACTTACAAAACTCAAATACTACAACAACAGTTTATGTTATTATACAACACAAATCACACATGCAATTCAAGCATTCTAAAAGATATTCTTGGAACTTTTTTTATTGAAAAACAATATTATAAATAAAATCAAGCAAATACTAACAAAATAAAATGACGCTCCAAGCAAAACTCATATTATGTGACAAATAAAAATATAGCTCCAAGTAAGATATACCGATAGTGTTGAAGACGAAAGAGGAGATGCCTTCTGGGCATCCCCAAGCCTAGACGCTTGGGTCTTCCTTGAATATTACCTTGGGGTGACTTGGGCATCCCCAAGATTAGGTTCTTTACACTCCTTATTTTCCTCATAGCGGTGTCTCACCCAAAACTTGAAAACTTCAATAACACAAAACTTAGCGGCACTTTGTGAGAAGGGTTAGTGTAATAAAGATAGATCATTCACTTAGGTACTGTTAAGACAAGATTCATAATTGTTCCCACATTATAAAAATTGTATTATATTATTCCCATAATTTAAATCACTGAATATAAGCTATGGGAACACTAAAACAAGCAAACTATGCCAAAAGTATTGAAAGTTTTTTGAGTATTGATAAATTCTTTAATATTGTTCTCAAGATCAGAGGTGTTTCTATTATTATTATAAGTAGGATTACCATAGGAATTACCATAATTGTTAGAGGAATTACTAGGATTAAAATTACCTCTATAAGCATTGTTATTGAAATTGTTTCGCGAAATAAAATTCACATCTATGGCATCACTATTTTTCTCAATCAAAGTAGACAAAGGCACATCATTAAAATCAATAGGAGCACTTTTATTAGCAACCAACTTCATAAGAGCATCAACTTTTTCACTCAAAGAATTTATTTCTTCTACCAGATTGACATTTTTACTAGTAGGAGCTCTTTTGGTATGCCATTGTGAGTAATTGGCCATAATATTGTCTAGCAACTTAGTAGCTTCACCCAAAGTAATTTCCATAAAAGAACCCCCTGCGGAGGAATCCAAAAGATTACGAGAAACAAAATTCAAACCCGCATAAAAAAATTGTATGATCATCCATAGGTTTAACCCATGAGTTGGGCAATTCATTAGCATCAATTTTAACCTTTCCCAAGATTGTGCAACATGCTCATGTTCAAGTTGCTTGAAATTCATGATCTGGGTTCTAAGGGAAATAATTTTTGTGGGCGGAAAATACTTAGTAATAAAAGCATCCTTGCACTTGTTCCAAGAATCGATACTATTGTGAGGAAATAATTCCAACTTCACGACATCATTGTCCACATCTTTTTTCTTTTGCATATCGCATAATTCCACGAATGAGTTAAGATGGGATGTGACATCCTCATTAGGAGTACCGACAAATTGATCTTTCATAACAAGATTCAACAAGGCAGTATTAACATCACAAGATTCCGCTCAAGTGCTGGGAGGAGCAATCGGAGTGCTAATAAAATCATTGTTGTTGGTATTTGAGAAATCACACAACTTGGTGTTCTCTTGAGTCATGGTGACTTCATAAAAAGATTACACTAAAAAATAGATCTGGCGAGAAAACGATTAGCGAAAAAGAAAGCGAATAAAACGGTAAATTTTTGTGAAGTGGGGGAGAGAAAAATGATAGGCAAATGGCAAATAATGTAAATTGCGAGGAGATGAGATTTGTGATTAGGAACCTGGTTGATGTTGAAGATACTCCCGGGCAACGGCGCTAGAAATTCCTTTTGATGTGTCCTAGAACTACGTCGGTATTTCCCCAAAGAGGATAAGATGATGCAGTATAACGACGGTAGGTATTTCCCTCAGTGATGAGACCAAGGTGATCGAACCAGTAGGAGAACCTCCTCACACCACGTAAACAACACCTGCACACAAATAACAAATACTCGCAACCCGACATGTTAAAGGGGTTGTCAATCCCTTTCGGGTACGGCGCCTCAAGATAGGCAAATAACGTGAGGTAAAAGTGGTAGATAGGAAAAATAGATCGTGGAACAAATAAATTACAGCAAGGTATTTTTGTATTTTTGGTTTAATAGACCTGAAAATCAAAGCAAAGGAAAATAGATCGCAAAGGCAAATATGATGAAAAGAGACCTGGGGGCTGTAGGTTTCACTAGTGGCTTCTCTCGAGAAAATAGCAAATGGTGGGAAAACAATTACTGTTGGGCAATTGATAGAACTTCAAATAATCATGACGATATTCAGGCAATGATCATTATATAGGCATCAAGTCCAAGATTAGTAGACCGACTCCTTCCTGCATCTACTACTATTACTCCACACATCCACCGCTATCCAGCATGCATCTAGTGTATTAAGTGTTGGGGAACGTTGCATGGGAAACAAAAAAATTCCTACGCACACGAAGACCTATCAAGGTAATGTTCATCTATGAGAGGGAGATCGGATCCACATACCCTTGTAGATCGCTAAGCGGCAAGCGTTAAAAAACGCGGTTGATGTAGTGGTGCAAAATTCGTGATTCAAATCACCGTCGTCCCATGATCCGTTCCGATCTAGAGTCGAACGGACGACACCTCCGTGTTCAGCACACGTATAGCTCGATGACGATCTCCGCCTTCTTGATCCAGCAAGAGAGACGGGGAAGTAGATGAGTTCTTTGGCAGCATGACGGCGCGCCGGAGATGGTGATAATCTATTCCTGTAGGGCTCCGCCCGAGCTCCGCAAAAAACCGATCTAGAGGAAGAACTACGAAGTAGAGGTTTGAATTGCATGTGGCAAAGTTGTGTCTCAAAAACCCTAAAACCTCTAGTATATATAGGAGGAGGTGAGGGTCTAGCCTTGGGGCTCAAGAGATCCCCAAGGGCGCCGGCCGAAAGGAGGAGGAGGACTCAAACTCCAAATCGGTTTGGGGAAGGAGGAGTCCTCCTCTTCCTTCCCACCTCCCTCTTTTTTTCTTTACTTTTGGTCTTCTTTTCCTGGCGCCATAGCCCACTTGGGCTGGCCTCACCAGCCCACTAAGGGCTGGTGCACAATCCTTGGACTATTGGGCTCACTCCCGGGTGGGTGGCCCCCTCCCGGTGAAAACCCGGAACCCATTCATTACACTGCCGGTAATGCCCGAAATCTTTCCGGAGAGAAATGAAGCCATCCTTTATATCAATCTTAGTTTCTGGACCATTCCGGAAACCCTCGTGACGTCCGTGATCTCATCCAGGACTCCGAACAACCATAGGTCACCAACACCTATAAGTCAACTATACCGAAACGTCACCAAACCTTAAGTGTGCAGACCCTGCGGGTTCGAGAACTATGCAGACATGACCTGAGACACTCCCCGGCCAATATCCAATAGTGGGGCCTGGATGTCCATATTGGATCCTACATATTCTACGAAGATCTTATCGGTTGAACCTCTGTGCCAAGGATTCATATAATCTCGTATACTATTCCCTTTGTCCTTCGGTATGCTACTTGCCCGAGATCTGATCGTCGGTATCCGATACCTATTTCAATCTCATTACCGGCAAGTCTCTTTACTCGTTTCGTAATACAAGATCCCATGACTAACACGTCGGTCACATTGCTTGCAAGGCTTATATGTGATGTTGTATTACCGAGTGGGCCTCAAGATACCTCTCCGTCACACGGAGTGACAAATCCCAGTCTTGATCCATGCTAACTCAACGGACACCTTCGGAGATACCTGTAGAGCACCTTTATAGTCACCCAGTAACGTTGTGACGTTTGATACACACAAGGTATTCCTCCGATGTCAGTGAGTTACATGATCTCATGGTCACAGGAATGAATACTTGACACGCAGAAAACAATAGCAACAAAAAGACACGATCACATGCTACGTTTATAATTTGGGTCATGTCCATCACATTATTCTCCTAATGATGTGATCCAGTCATCAAGTGACAACACTTGCATATGGTCAGAAAACCTTAACCATCCTTGATCAACTGGCTAGTCAACTAGAGGCTTACTAGGGACATTGTTTTGTCTATATATCCACACATGTATCTATGCTTTCATTCAATACAATTATAGCATGGATAATAAATGATTATCTTGAAATAGGAAATATAATAATAACTATTTTATCATTGCCTATAGGGCATATTTCCAACAGTCTCCCACTTGCACTAGAGTCAATAATCTAGTCTCACATCGCTATGCGATTTACATTGGACTGAATCTAACACCCATACAGTTCTGGTGTTGATCATGCTTCGCTCATGGAACAGGTTTAGTGAGCGGATCTGCAACATTCAGATCCGTGTGCACTTTGCAAATATTTACGTCCTCTCCTTTGACACAGTCGCGGATGAGGTTGAAGCGTCGTTTGATGTGTCTGGTCTTCTTGTGAAACCTTGGTCCCTTTGCTAGAGCAATGGCACCAGTGTTGTCACATAACAGAGTTATTGGATTTAGTGCGCTTGGCACAACTCCAAGATCCGTCATGAACTGCTTCATCCAGATACCCTCCTTAGCTGCCTCTGAGGCAACCATGTACTCCGCTTCACATGTAGAATCTGCTACGACGCTTTGCTTGGAACTGCACCAGCTTACCGCGCCCCCATTAAGAATAAATACATATCCGGTTTGAGACTTAGACTCATCTGGGTCAGTGTCAAAGCTTGCATCGACGTAACCCTTTACGACGAGCTCTTCGTCAGCTCCATAAACGAGAAACATTTCCTTAGTCCTTTTCAGGTACTTCAGAACATTCTTGACCGCCGTCCAGTGATCCACTCCTGGATTACTTTGAAACCTGCGTGCCATACTTATGGCCAGGCCGACGTCCGGTCTTGTGCACAACATTGCATACATGATAGACCCTATGGGTGAAGCATAGGGGACAGTACTCATCATTTCTCTATCTTCCGCAGTTACTGGACACCAAGTCTTACTCAACTTTACACCTTGTAACTCGTGAAGAACCCCTTCTTGGACTGCTCCATTTTGAACTTCTTCAGAACTTTATCAAGGTATGTGCTTTGTGAAAGTCCTATTAGGCACCTCGATCTATCCCTATAGATCTTAATGCCTAATATGTAAGCAGCTTCTCCTAGGTCTTTCATTGAAAAACATTTGTTCAAGTAATCCTTTACGCTCTCTAAAAACTCCACATTGTTTCCAATCAGCAATACGTCATCCACATATTATATTAGAAATGCTATAGAGCTCCCCCTCACTTTCTTGTAAATACAAGATTCTCCAACAACTTGTATAAACCCAAATGCTTTAATCACCTCATCAAAGAGCTTATTCCAACTCCGAGATGCTTGCACCAGTCCATAAATGGATCGCTGGAGCTTGCATACTTTGTTAGCATTCTTTGGATCGACAAAACCTTCAGGTTGCATCATATACAACTCTTCCTTAAGAAAACCATTAAGGAACGCCGTTTTGACATCCATCTGCGAGATTTCATATTGGAAAAATGCAGCTATTGCTAACATGATTCGGACGGACTTAAGCATCGCTACGGGTGAGAACGTCTCATTGTAGTCAACTCCTTGAACTTGTGAAAAAACCTTTGCCACAAGTCGACCTTTGTAAACGTCACATTACCGTCCGCGTCTGTCGTCTTCTTAAAGATCCATTTGTTCTCAATAGCCTTGCGACCTTCAGGTAATACATCCAAAGTCCATACTTTGTTTTCATACATAGATCCTATCTCGGAGTTCATGGACTCTAACCATTTGTTGGAATTCGGGCCCACCATTGCTTCTTCATAATTCACAGGTTCATTGTTGTCTAGCAACATTATAGATAAGACAGGATTACCGTACCACTCAGGAGCAATACATGATCTTGTCGACCTATGAGGTCCGATAGTAACTTGATCCGAAGCTTCATGATCATCATCATTAGCTTCCTCCTCAACCGGTGTTGCCTCGACAGAGATTTCTCTCTATTGTGCGCCACCATCTAGAGGGAGCAGAGGTTCCACAACGTCATCAAGTTCTTTCTTCCTCCCACTCAATTCTTTCGAGAGAAACTCCTTCTCAAGAAAAGCTCCGTTCTTAGCAACAAACACCTTGCCCTCGGATCTGAGATAGAAGGTGTACCCAACTATCTCTAATGCGTAACCCAAAATGATAACGGCAGATCGGTAAGAGACATCATAGATCACACCATATCTAACAAAGTATGATTATGACGTTCGGACACACCCTTACACTGTGGTGTTCCAAGCGGTGTCAACTGTGAAACAATTCCACATTGTCTTAAGTGAGCACCAAACTCGAAGCTCATATATTCACCCCCTCGATCTGATCAAAGGAACTAGATCTTCTTGTTACGATGATTTTCAACTTCACTCTGGAATTGCTTGAACTTTTCAAACGTTTCAGACTTGTGCTTCATCAAGTAGATATATCCATACCAACTCAAATCGTCAGTGAAGGTGAGAAAATAACGATATCCGCCGCGCGCCACCACATTCATTGGACCGCACACATCAGTATGTATGATCTCCAACAAGTCACTTGCACACTCCATTGTTCCGGAGAACGGAGTCTTAGTCATCTTCCCCATGAGGCATGGTTCGTGATACGTCCATTTTGCATCATGTTTTCATTTGATATTTATCGATTCTTGGTCTGTTATTTCACTTCACCGTACAATACTTATGCCTTTTCTCTCTTATTTTGCAAGGTTTACATGAAGAGGGAGAATGCCTGCAACTGGAATTCTAGCCTGAAAGAGGAGCAAAGTTGAGATACCTATTCTGCGCAACTCCAAACGCCGTAAAAATAAACGATGATTTTTTCCGGATTTATAAAAATACTGGGCCGAAGAAGCGACGAAGGGGCGCCAGCAGGTGGCCACAAGCCTGCACGGCGCGGCCACCCCCCAGGCCGCGCCATGAGGGCTCGTGGGCAGCCTGCTGGCCCGCTGGCCCCCCTCTTCTGCTATATGAAGGGTTTCATCCAGAAAAAAAAACAGGAAGGAGTTTTTTCGTAAATTCGCCGCCGCCACGAGGTGGAACTTGAGCAGAACCAATCTAGAGCTCCGGCAGGATGATCCTGCCGAGGAAACTTCCCTCCCGGAGGGGGAAATCATCGCCATCGTCATCACCAACACTCCTCTCATCGGAGGGGACTCGTCACCATAAACATCTTCATCAGCACCATCTCATCTCCAAACCCTAGTTCATCTCTTGTAACCAATCTCCGTCTTGCGACTCCGATTGGTACTTGTAAGGTTGCTAGTAGTGTTGATTACTCTTTGTAGTTGATGCTAGTTGGATTACTTGGTGTACGAGTTTATGTTCAGATCCTTGATGCTACTCATTACCTCTCTGGTCATGAATATGATTATGCTTTGTGAGTAGTTACTTTTGTTCCTGAGGACATGGGATAAGTCATGCTAATAGTAGTCATGTGAATTTGGTATTCGTTCGGTAATTTGATATGTTGTATGTTGTTTTCCTCTAGTGGTGTTATGTGAATGTCGACTACATAACACTTCACCATTATTTGTGCCTAGAGGAAGGCATTGGGAAGTAGTAAGTAGATGATGGGTTGCTAGAGTGACAGAAGCTTAAACCCTAGTTTATGCTTTGCTTTGTAAGGGGCTGATTTGGATCCACTAGTTTAATGCTATGGTTAGACTTTGTCTTAATTCGTCTTTCGTAGTTGCGGATGCTTGCGAGAGTGACAGAAGCATAAACCCTAGTTTATGCTTTGCTTCGTAAGGGCAGTACCCAAGCGTCGGTCCACCCACATATCAAACTATCAAACTAATGAACGCGAATCATATGAACATGATGAAACTAGCAAGACAGAAATTCCTGTGTGTCCTCGGGAGCGTTTTTCCTCCTATAAGACTTTGTCCAAGCTTGTCCCTTGCTACAAAAGGGATTGGGCCACTTTGCTGCACCGTTGCTACTTTTGTTACTTGTTGCTTGCTACGAATCATCTCACCACACAATCACTTGTTACCAATAATTTCAGAGCTTGCAGATATTTCCTTGCTGAAAACCACTTGTCAGATCCTTCTGCTCCTCGTTGGGTTCAACACTCTTACTTATCGAAAGGACTACGATTGATCCCCTATACTTGTGGGTCATCAAGAATCTTTTCTGGTGCCGTTGCTGAGGAGTGAAGCTCCTTTGGTAAGTGGAACTTGGTAAGGAAACATTCATATAGTGTGCTGAAATTTATTGTCACTTGTCACTATGGATACTAATCCTTTGAGGGGCTTGTTCGGGGTATCTTCACCTCGAACGGAAGCACAAATACTTGCTCCTCAACCTGATACACCTACTGAAAATATTTGCTTTGAATTTACTTCGGGTATGCTTGAGAAACTGCTCGCTAATCCTTTTACAGGAGATGGAACATCACATCCAGACTTGCATCTAATCTATGTAGATGAAGTTTGTGGTTTATTTAAGCTTGCAGGTTTGCCCGAGGATGAGGTCAAGAAGAAGGTCTTTCCTTTATCTTTGAAGGATAAGGCATTGACATGGTCTAGGCTATGAGATGACACTGGATCATGGGACTACAATCGGTTGAAATTGGAATTTCATCAAAAGTTTAGTATGCATTTAGTACATCGTGATCGGAATTATATTTATAAATTTTGGCCTCGCGACAGAGAAAGCATCGCCCAAGCATGGGGGAGGCTTAAATCAATGTTATATTCATGCCCCAATCATGAGCTCTCGAGAGAAATTATCATTCAGAACCTCTATGCTCGGCTTTCTCATGATGATCGCACCATGCTTGACACTTCTTGTACCGGTTCTTTTATGAAGAGAGATATTGACTTCAAATGGAATTTATTGGAGAGAATTAAACGCAACTCTGAAGATTGGGAGCTTGAAGAAGGTAAGGAGTCAGGTATGAATTTCACGTTTGATTGTGTTAAATCCTTTGTTGAGACAAATACCTTTAGTGATTTTAGCGCTAAGTATGGACTTGACTCTGAGATAGTAGCTTCATTGTGTGAATCTTTTGCTGCTCATATTGATCTCCCCAAAGAGAAGTTGTTTAAATATCATCCTCCTTTAGAAGCCAATATAGTTAAACCCACTCCAGTTGAAGAGAAAGTCATTGCCTATAATGATCCTGTTGTTCCCAGTGTTTACATTGAGAAACCACATTTCCCTGTTAGGATAAATGATCATTCTAAAGCTTCAATTGTGATACGTAGAGGCTATATTAGAACACCTACACCCCCTGAGCGAATTAGAGTTGAACCTAGCATTGCTATTATCAAAGATCTTCTATCCCACGATGTTGAGGGACATAATATTCACTTCTGTGAAGATGCTACTAGAATTGCTAAACCTCACGCTAGAGACAAACATAGGCATGTTGTTGGCATGCCTATAGTTTCTGTTAAGATAGGAGATCATTGTTATCATGGTTTATGTGACGTGGGTGCTAGTGTTAGTGCAATACCTCAATCCTTATATGATGAAATCAAATATGAGATTGCTGTTGGAATTATGCCCTAGAGGCAATAATAAATATAGTTATTATTATAATTCCTGTATCAAGATAATCATTTATTATCCATGCTATAATTGTATTGAATGAAGACTCATTTACATGTGTGGATACTTAGACAAAAGACCGTCCCTAGCAAGCCTCTAGTTGGCTAGCCAGTTGATCAAAGATAGTCAGTGTCTTCTGATTATGAACAAGGTGTTGTTGCTTGATAACTGGATCACGTCATTAGGAGAATCACATGATGGACTAGACCCAAACTAATAGACGTAGCATGTTGATCGTGTTATTTTGTTGCTACTATTTTCTGCGTGTCAAGTATTTATTCCTATGATCATGAGATCATATAACTCACTGACACCGGAGGAATGCTTTGTGTGTATCAAACGTCGCAA
The DNA here is from genome assembly GCF_904849725.1 of Hordeum vulgare subsp. vulgare. Classification (NCBI taxonomy): domain Eukaryota; kingdom Viridiplantae; phylum Streptophyta; class Magnoliopsida; order Poales; family Poaceae; genus Hordeum; species Hordeum vulgare. Next base: position 443,319,752 of record NC_058518.1, on the reverse strand, counting down.
TGTAACTGGGTGACTATAAAGATGCTCTACAGGTATCTTTGAAGGTGTTAGTTGAGTTAGTATGGATCGAGACTGGGATTTGTCACTCCATGTGACGGAGAGGTATCTCGGGGCCCACTCGGTAATACAACATCACACACAAGCCTTGCAAGCAATGTAACTTAGTGTAAGTTGTGGGATCTTGTATTACGGAACGAGTAAAGAGACTTGCCGGTAAACGAGATTGAAATAGGTATACGGATACTGACGATCGAATCTCGGGCAAGTAACATACCGAAGGACAAAGGGAATGACATACGGGATTATATGAATCCTTGGCACTGAGGTTCAAACGATAAGATCTTCGTAGAATATGTAGGATCCAATATGGGCATCCAGGTCCCGCTATTGGATATTGACCGAGGAGTCTCTCGGGTCATGTCTACATAGTTCTCGAACCCGCAGGGTCTGCACACTTAAGGTTCGACGTTGTTTTATGCGTATTTGAGTTATATGGTTGGTTACCGAATGTTGTTCGGAGTCCCGGATGAGATCACGGACGTCACGAGGGTTTCCGAAATGGTCCGGAAACGAAGATTGATATATAGGATGACCTCATTTGATTACCGGAAGGTTTTCGGAGTTACCGGGAATGTACCGGGAATGACGAATGGGTTCCGGGAGTTCACCGGGGGGGCAACCCACCCCGGGGAAGCCCATAGGCCTTGAGGGTGGCACACCAGCCCTTATTGGGCTGGCGGGACAGCCCAAAAGGGCTCTATGCACCAAGAAGAAAAAATCAAGAGAAAAGAAAAAAAAGGAGGAGGTGGGAAGGAAGGGGGACTCCCTCCCACCAAACCAAGTCCAACTCGGTTTGGGGGGGGAGTCCTCCGCCCTTGGACTCGGCCGACCCCCTTGGGGCTCCTTGAGCCCCAAGGCAAGGTCCCCTCCCTCCCACCTATATATACGGAGGTTTTACGGCTGATTTGAGATGACTTTTCCACGGCAGCCCGACCACATACCTCCACGGTTTCTCCTCTAGATCGCGTTTCTGCGGAGCTCGGGCGGAGCCCTGCTGAGACAAAGGTCATCACCAACCTCCGGAGCGCCGTCACGCTGCCGGAGAACTCTTCTACCTCTCCGTTTCTCTTGCTGGATCAAGAAGGCCGAGATCATCGTCGAGCTGTACGTGTGCTGAACGCGGAGGTGCCGTCCGTTCGGTACTAGATCGTGGGACTGATCGCGGGATTGTTCGCGGGGCGGATCGAGGGACGTGAGGACGTTCCACTACATCAACGGCGTTCACTAACGCTTCTGCTGTACGATCTACAAGGGTACGTAGATCACTCATCCCCTCTCGTAGATGGACATCACCATGATAGGTCTTCGTGCGCGTAGGAAAATTTTTGTTTCCCATGTGTCGTTCCCCAACAGTGGCATCATGAGCTAGGTTCATGCGTAGATGTCTTCTCGAGTAGAACACAAAATTTTTTGTGGGCGATGATGTGCGTTTTGCTGCCCTCCTTGGTCTTTCCTTGATTCCGCGGTATTGTTGGATTGAAGCGGCTTGGACCGACATTACTCGTACGCTTACGAGAGACTGGTTTCATCGTTACGAGTAACTCCATTGCTCAAAGATGACTGGCAAGTGTCGGTTTCTCCAACTTTAGTTGAATCGGATTTGACCGAGGAGGTCCTTGGATGAGGTTAAATAGCAACTCATATATCTCCGTTGTGGTGTTTGCGTAAGTAAGATGCGATCCTACTAGATACCCACGGTCACCACGTAAAACATGCAACAACAAAATTAGAGGACGTCTAACTTGTTTTTGCAGGGTATGCTTGTGATGTGATATGGCCAATGATGTGATGTGATATATTGGATGTATGAGATGATCATGTTGTAATAGAAATATCGACTTGCACGTCGATGGTACGGCAACCGGCAGGAGCCATAGGGTTGTCTTTATACTAATGTGTGTGCTTGCAGATGCGTTTACTATTTTGCTAGGATGTAGCTTTAGTAGTAATAGCATGAGTAGCACGACAACCCCGATGGCAACACGTTGATGGAGATCATGGTGTGGCGCCGGTGACAAGAAGATCGTGCCGGTGCTTTGGTGATGGAGATCAAGAAGCACGTGATGATGGCCATATCATGTCGCTTATGAATTGCATGTGATGTTAATCCTTTTATGCACCTTATTTTGCTTAGAACGACGGTAGCATTATGAGGTGATCTCTCACTAAAATTTCAAGACGAAATTGTGTTCTCCCCGACTGTGCACCGTTGCTACAGTTCGTCGTTTCGAGACACCACGTGATGATCGGGTGTGATAGACTCAACGTTCACATACAACGGGTGCAAAACAGTTGCGCACGCGGAACACTCGGGTTAAGCTTGACGAGCCTAGCATGTGCAGACATGGCCTCGGAACACATGAGACCGAAAGGTCGATCATGAATCATATAGATGATATGATTAGCATAGGGATGCTTACCACTGAAACTATACTCAACTCACGTGATGATCGGACTTGAGCTAGTGTAAGTGGATCATGAACCACTCAAATGACTAGAGAGTTGTACTTTTTGAGTGGGAGTTTAGCGAATAATTTGATTAAGTTAAACTCTAATTATCTTGAACATAGTCGAAGTCCACTTTGAATATATTTGTGTTGTAGATCATGGCTCACGCGACAGTCATCCTGAATTTTAATACGTTCCTAGAGAAAGCTAAGTTGAAAGATGATGGAAGCAACTTTGTAGACTGGGCTCGTAATCTTAAGCTAATCTTACAAGCTGGGAAGAAGGATTATGTCCTTAATGCTGCGTTAGGAGATGAACCACCCGCTACGGCTGATCAGGATGTTAAGAACGCTTGGTTAGCACGTAAGGAGGACTACTCAATAGTTCAATGTGCAGTCTTGTATGGCTTAGAACCGGGACTTCAACGTCGCTTTGAGCGTCATGGAGCATTTGAGATGTTCCAGGAGTTGGAGTTTATATTTCAGAAGAACGCCCGGATCGAGAGTTATGAGACCTCCGATAAATTCTATGCTTGCAAGATGGAGGAAAACTCATCTGTCAGTGAACATGTGCTCAAAATGTCTGGGTACTCAAACCGTCTAGCTGAGCTGGGGATTGAACTCCCGCAAGAAGCTATCACTGACAGAATCCTTCAATCACTGCCGCCAAGCTATTAAGGCTTTGTGTTGAACTACAACATGCAAGGGATGAACAAGTCTCCCGGCGAGTTGTTTGCGATGCTGAAAGACGCAGAGTCTGAACTCCGTAGACAGCATCAAGTGTTGATGGTGAATAAGACCACTAGTTTCAAGAGAAACGGCAAAGGCAAGAAGGGCAATTCGAAAAAGAGCGGCAAGCTTGTTGCCAATCCGACGAAGAAACCCAAAGCTGGACCTAAGCCGGAAACGGAGTGTTACTATTGCAAGGGTATGGGTCACTGGAAGCGCAATTGCCCCAAGTATCTGGCAGATAAGAAGGCGGGCAAAGAAAAATCAGGTATATTTGATATACATGTTATTGATGTGTACTTAACCGGCTCTCGTAGTAGTGCCTGGGTATTCGATACCGGTTCTGTTGCTCATATTTGCAACTCGAAACAGGAACTGCGGAATAGGCAAAGGCTGGCGAAAGATGAAGTGACGATGCGCGTAGGAAATGGTTCCAAGGTTGATGCAATCGCCGTCGGCACAGTGTCACTTCAATTACCGTCAGGATTAGTGATGAACTTAAATCATTGTTATTTAGTGCCTGTGTTGAGCATGAACATTATATCTGGATCTTGTTTATTGCGAGACGGTTACTCTTTTAAGTCCGAGAATAATGGTTGTTCTATTTCTATGAGTAACATCTTTTATGGTCATGCACCAAATGTGAGAGGATTGTTCATATTGAATCTTGATAGCGATACGCATATACATAACATTGAGACCAAAAGAGTTAGAGTTAACAATGATAGCGTCATATTTTTGTGGCACTGCCGCTTAGGTCATATTGGTGTAAAGCGCATGAAGAAACTCCATGCTGATGGACTTTTGGAGTCACTTGACTTTGATTCACTTGACACGTGCGAACCATGCCTCATGGGCAAGATGACTAAGACTCTGTTCTCAGGAACAATGGAGTGTGCAAGTGACTTGTTGGAAATCATACATACCGATGTGTGTGGTCCGATGAGCGTGGAGGCACGCGGCGGATATCGTTATTTTCTCACCTTCACTGACGATTTAAGTAGATATGGTTATGTCTACTTGATGAAGCACAAGTCTGAAACATTTGAAAAGTTCAAGCAATTTCAGAGTGAAGTGGAAAATCATCGTAACAAGAAGATCAAGTTCCTGCGGTCTGATCGTGGGGGTGAATATCTGAGTTTCGAGTTTGGTGCTCACTTAAGACAATGTGGAATTGTTTCACAGTTAACACCGCCTGGAACACCACAGCGTAATGGTGTGTCCGAACGTCGTAATCGTACTCTATTAGAGATGGTGCGATCTATGATGTCTCTTACTGATTTGCCGTTATCATTTTGGGGCTATGCATTAGAAACAACTGCATTCACTTTAAATAGGGCACCATCAAAATCCGTTGAGACGACACCATACGAACTGTGGTATGGCAAAAGGCCAAAGTTGTCGTTTCATAAAGTTTGGGGATGTGATGCTTATGTCAAAAAGCTTCAGCCTGAAAAGCTGGAACCCAAAGCGGAAAAGTGCGTCTTCATAGGTTACCCAAAAGAGACAGTTGGGTACACCTTCTATCTGAAATCCGAGGGCAAAGTGTTTCTTGCTAAAAATGGAGCTTTTCTCGAGAAGGAGTTTCTCTCGAGAGAATTGAGTGGGAGGAAGATAGAACTTGACGAGGTTGTCGAACCTCTCATCCCTCTGGATGGTGGCGCAGGGCAAGGGGAAACCTCTGTCATTGCGACACCGGTTGAGGAGGAAGTTAATGATGATGATCATGAAACTCCAGTTCAAGTTTCTGTCGAACCACGCAGGTCGACGAGATCACATGCTGCTCCAGAGTGGTACGGTAATCCCGTCTTATCAATCATGTTGTTAGACAACAATGAACCTGCGAATTATGAAGAAGCAATGGTGGGCCCAGATTCCAACAAATGGCTGGAAGCCATGAAGTCCGAGATAGGATCCATGTATGAGAACAAAGTGTGGACTTTGGAGGTACTACCTGAGGGCCGCAAGGCAATTCAGAACAAATGGATCTTTAAGAGGAAGACGGACGCTGACGGCAATGTGACCGTTTATAAAGCTCGACTTGTGGCAAAGGGTTTTTCACAAGTTCAAGGAGTTGACTACGATGAGACATTCTCACCTGTAGCGATGCTTAAGTCCGTCAGAATCATGTTAGCAATAGCTGCATTTTTCGATTATGAAATCTGGCAGATGGATGTCAAAACGGCGTTCCTTAACGGTTTCCTTAAGGAAGAGTTGTATATGATACAACCCGAAGGTTTTGTCGATCCTAAGAATGCTAACAAGGTGTGCAAGCTCCAGCGATCCATTTATGGACTGGTGCAAGCATCTCGGAGTTGGAACAAACGCTTTGATGAGGTGATCAAAGCATTTGGGTTTATACAAGTGGTTGGAGAATATTGTATTTACAAGAAAGTGAGTGGGAGCTCTGTGGCGTTTCTAATATTATATGTGGATGACATATTACTGATTGGAAACAACGTAGAGTTTTTAGAGAGCATAAAGGATTACTTGAATAAAATTTTCTCTATGAAGGACCTAGGAGAAGCTGCTTACATTCTAGGCATTAAGATCTATAGGGATAGATCAAAACGCCTGATAGGACTTTCACAAAGCACATACCTTGATAAAGTTTTGAAGAGGTTCAAAATGGAACAGTCCAAGAAAGGGTTCTTGCCAGTTCTACAAGGTACGAGATTGAGTAAGACTCAGTGCCCAGCAACTGATGAAGATAGAGAGCATATGCGCTACGTCCCCTATGCTTCAGCCATAGGTTCTATCATGTATGTGATGTTGTGCACAAGAACGGATGTTAGCCTGGCCATAAGTATGGCAGGTAGGTTCCAGAGTAATCCAGGAGTGGATCACTGGACAGCGGTCAAGAATATCCTGAAGTACCTGAAAAGGACTAAGGAGATGTTTCTCGTGTATGGAGGTGACGAAGAGCTCGCCGTAAAAGGTTGCGTCGATGCAAGCTTTGACACAGATTCGGACGATTCTAAGTCGCAAACCGGATACGTATTTATTCTTAATGGGGGTGCAGTAAGCTGGTGCATTTCCAAGCAAAGCGTCGTAGCAGATTCTACATGTGAAGCGGAGTACATGGCTGCCTCGGAGGCGGCTAAGGAGGGTGTCTGGATGAAGCAGTTCATGACGGATCTTGGAGTGGTGCCAAGCGCACTGAATCCAATAACCTTGTTCTGTGACAACACTGGTGCCATTGCCTTAGCAAAGGAACCACGGTTTCACAAGAAGACCAGACACATCAAACGACGCTTCAACCTCATCCGCGACTACGTCGAGGGAGAGGACGTGAATATATGCAAAGTGCACACGGATCTGAATGTAGCGGACCCGCTGACTAAACCTCTTCCACGGCCAAAGCATGATCAACACCAGAACTGTATGGGTGTTAGATTTATTACAATGTAATTCACATGGTGATGTGAGGGCTAGATTATTGACTCTAGTGCAAGTGGGAGACTGTTGGAATTATGCCCTAGAGGCAATAATAAATATAGTTATTATTATAATTCCTGTATCAAGATAATCGTTTATTATCCATGCTATAATTGTATTGAATGAAGACTCATATACATGAGTGGATACATAGACAAAACACCGTCCCTAGCAAGCCTCTAGTTGGCTAGCCAGTTGATCAAAGATAGTCAGTGTCTTCTGATTATCAACAAGGTGTTGTTGCTTGATAACTGGATCACGTCATTAGGAGAATCTCGTGATGGACTAGACCGAAACTAATAGACGTAGCATGTTGATCGTGTCATTTTGTTGCTACTGTTTTCTGCGTGTCAAGTATTTATTCCTATGACCATGAGATCATATAACTCACTGACACCGGAGGAATGCTTTGTGTGTATCAAACGTCGCAACGTAACTGGGTGACTATAAAGATGCTCTACAGGTATCTCCGAAGGTGTTAGTTGAGTTAGTATGGATCGAGACTGGGATTTGTCACTCCGTGTGACGGAGAGGTATCTCGGGGCCCACTCGGTAATACAACATCACACACAAGCCTTGCAAGCAATGTAACTTAGTGTAAGTTGCGGGATCTTGTATTACGGAACGAGTAAAGAGACTTGCCGGTAAACGAGATTGAAATAGGTATACGGATACTGACGATCGAATCTCGGGCAAGTAACATACCGAAGGACAAAGGGAATGACATACGGGATTATATGAATCCTTGGCACTGAGGTTCAAACGATAAGATCTTCGTAGAATATGTAGGATCCAATATGGGCATCCAGGTCCCGCTATTGGATATTGACCGAGGAGTCTCTCGGGTCATGTCTACATAGTTCTCGAACCCGCGGGGTCTGCACACTTAAGGTTCGACGTTGTTTTATGCGTATTTGAGTTATATGGTTGGTTACCGAATGTTGTTCGGAGTCCCGGATGAGATCACGGACGTCACGAGGGTTTCCGGAATGGTCCGGAAACGAAGATTTATATATAGGATGACCTCATTTGATTACCGGAAGGTTTTCGGAGTTACCGGGAATGTACCGGGAATGACGAATGGGTTCCGGGAGTTCACCGGGGGGGCAACCCACCCCAGGGAAGCCCATAGGCCTTGAGGGTGGCACACCAGCCCTTAGTGGGCTGGTGGGACAGCCCAAAAGGGCTCTATGCGCCAAGAAGAAAAAATCAAGAGAAAAGAAAATAAAAGGAGGAGGTGGGAAGGAAGGGGGACTCGGCCGATCCCCTTGGACTCGGCCGATCCCCTTGGGGCTCCTTGAGCCCCAAGGCAAGGTCCCCTCCCTCCCACCTATATATACGGAGGTTTTAGGGCTGATTTGAGACGACTTTTCCACGGCAGCCCGACCACATACCTCCACGGTTTTTCCTCTAGATCGCGTTTTTGCGGAGCTCGGGCAGAGCCCTGCTGAGACAAAGGTCATCACCAACCTCCGGAGCGCCGTCACGCTGCCGGAGAACTCTTCTACCTCTCTGTCTCTCTTGTTGGATCAAGAAGGCCGAGATCATCGTCGAGCTGTACGTGTGCTGAACGCGGAGGTGTCGTCCGTTCGGTACTAGATCGTGGGACTGATCGCGGGATTGTTCGCGGGGCTGATCGAGGGACGTGAGGACGTTCCACTACATCAACCGCGTTAACTAATGCTTCCGCTGTACGATCTACAAGGGTACGTAGATCACTCATCCCCTCTCGTAGATGGACATCACCATGATAGGTCTTCGTGCGCGTAGGAAATTTTTTGTTTCCCATGCGTCGTTCCCCAACAATTGCACCTGTTGAGATAGAGCCTATTGATGTCACTATTCAGCTTGGCAATAGAGATACTGTCTGCCATGTGGGAATTGTTAGGGATGTTGAAGTCTTGTGTGGTAAAATGAAATATCCTGCTGATTTCCTCGTTCTTGTTACCACACAAGATAGCTTTTGTCCCATCATTTTTCGTAGACCCTTTCTCAATACTGTCAATGCTCATATTGATTGTGAGAAGCAAATTGTCACTGTTGGCTTTGAAGGTGTGTCACATGAGTTCAGTTTCTCCAAGTTTGGTAGACAACCTCGTGAAAAGGAGTTGCCTAGTAGGGATGAAACTATTGCCTTAGCCTCTATTGCTGTGCCTCCTACTGATCCCTTAGAGCAATACTTGCTTGAGCATGAAAATGATATGCATATGGATGAAAGGGATGAGATAGATAGAGTTGTCTTAGAACAATATCCTATCCTTAAGAATAATTTGCCTGTTGAATTGCTTGGGGATCCTCCCCCACCAAAGGGTGATCCTGTGTTCGAGCTTAAACAGTTGCCTGATACTCTTAAGTATGCTTATCTTGATGAAAAAGAGATATATCCTGTTATTATTAGTGCTAGCCTATCAGAGCATGAAGAAAATAAGTTACTAAAAACTCTGAGGAAGCACCGTGCTGCTATTGGATATACTCTTGATGATCTTAAGGGCATTAGTCCTACCCTATGCCAGCAAAAGATTAAAACTGATCCTGGCTTCAAACCAGTTGCTGATCATCAAAGGAGATTGAAACCTAAGATGAAAGAGGTAGTAAGAAAAGAAATACTAAAGCTCCTGGAAGCAGGTATCATCTATCGTGTTGCTCATAGTGATTGGGTGAGTCTGGTGCATTGCGTCCCTAAGAAGGGAGGCATTACCGTTGTCCCTAATGATAAGGATGAATTGATCCCACAGAGGATTATTACTGCCTATAGGATGGTGATCGATTTTAAGAAATTGAATAAAGCCACTAGGAAAGATCATTACCCTTTGCCTTTTATCGACCAAATGCTAGAAAGGCTGTCTAAACACACACACTTCTGCTTTCTAGATGGTTACTCTGGTTTCTCCCAAATACCAGTTGCACAATCTGATCAGGAGAAAACCACTTTCACCTGCCCTTTCGGTACCTTTGCTTACAGACGTATGCCTTTTGGCTTATGTAATGCACCTACCACCTTTCAAAGATGTATGATGGCTATATTCTCTGACTTTTGTGAAAAGATTGTCGAGGTTTTCATGGATGACTTTTCTGTTTACGGGTCCTCCTTTGATGATTGCCTCAGCAACCTTGACCGAGTCTTACACAGATGTAAAGACACCAATCTTGTCTTGAATTGGGAGCAGTGCCACTTTATGGTTAATGAAGGCATCGTCTTAGGACATACAATTTGTGAAAGAGGTATTGAAGTCGATAAGGCTAAGGTTGATACAACCGAAAAAATGCCATACCCCACAGATATCAAAGGGATAAGAAGTTTCCTTGGTCATGCTGGTTTCTATAGAAGGTTCATTAAAGACTTCTCTAAGATTTCTAGGCCTCTTACCAATCTCTTGCAAAAGGATATTCCTTTTGTCTTTGACGATGATTGTGAGGAAGCCTTCGAAATACTTAAGAGGGCTTTGATAACTGCACCTATTGTTCAACCACCTGATTGGAACTTACCTTTTGAAATCATGTGTGATGCTAGCGATTATGTTGTTGGTGTTTTTCTAGGGCAAAGAGTTGATAAGAAGTTGAATGTTATTCACTATGCTAGTAAAACTCTAGACAGTGCCCTAAGAAACTATGCTACTACGGAGAAGGAATTTTCAGCAGTCGTGTTTGCATGTGAAAAGTTCAGGTCTTACATAGTTGATTCCAAGGTCACTATTCACACTGATCATGCTGCTATTAAGTACCTCATGGAGAAGAAGGACGCTAAACCTAGACTTATCAAATGGGTTCTCTTGCTACAAGAATTTGATTTGCACGTTGTTGATAAAAAGGGTGCTGATAACCCAGTAGCAGATAATTTGTCTAGGTTGGAGAACGTTCTTGATGACCCACAACCTATTGATGATAGCTTTCCTGATGAGCAATTGAATGTCATCAATGCTTCACGTAGTGCACCGTGGTATGCTGATTATGCAAACTATATCGTTGCCAAATATATACCACCTAGTTTCACGTACCAGCAAAAGAAGAAATTCTTCTTTGACTTGAGACATTACTTTTGGGATGATACTCACCTTTATAAGGAAGGAGTAAATGGTGTTACTAGACGTCGTGTACCTGAACATGAACAAGGACAGATCCTACAGAAGTGTCACTCTGAGGCCTACGGAGGACACCATGCGGGAGATAGAACTGCACACAAGGTATTGCAATCAGGTTTCTATTGGCCCACTCTCTTCAAGGATGCGCGTAAGTTTGTCTTGTCTTGTGACGAATGTCAAACAGTAGGTAATATCGGTAAACGTCAGGAAATGCCTATGAACTATTCACTTGTCATTGAACCATTTGATGTTTGGGGCTTTGATTATATGGGACCTTTTCCAAAATCCAATGGGTATACTCACATCTTAGTTGCTCTTGATTATGTCACTAAGTGGGTAGAAGCTATCCCCATTAGTAGTGTTGATCACAACACCTCTATCAGGATGCTTAAAGAAGTTATCTTCCCTAGATTAGGAGTCCCTAGATATCTAATGACCGACGGTGGTTCACATTCCATTCATGGTGCTTTCCGTAAAACGCTTGCTAAGTACGATGTAAACCATAGAATTGCGTCTCCCTATCACCCTCAGTCTAGTGGTCAAGTAGAGCTAAGTAATGGAGAGATTAAACTGATTCTGCAAAAGACTGTCAACGGGTCTAGAAAGAATTGGTCTAAGAAGCTCGATGATGCACTGTGGGCGTATAGAACTGCCTATAAGAATCCCATGGGCATGTCTCCATACAAAATTGTGTACGGTAAAGCATGTCATTTACCTCTTGAGCTAGAGCATAAAGCTTATTGGGCAATCAAAGAGCTCAACTTTGATTTCAAACTTGCCGGTGGGAAGAGGTTATTTGATATTAGCTCGCTTGATGAGTGGAGAACTCAGGCATATGAGAATGCCAAGCTGTTCAAAGAGAAGGTTAAGAGGTGGCATGATAAGAGGATACAAAAGCGTGAGTTCAATGTAGGAGATTATGTCTTGCTATATAACTCTCATTTAAGATTCTTTGCAGGCAAGCTTCTCTCTAAATGGGAAGGTCCCTATGTTGTTGAGGAACTATATCGTTCCGGTGCTATTAAAATCAACAACAAGGAAGGTAATTGTCCGAGAGTGGTAAATGGGCAGAGAATCAAGCATTATATCTCAGGTACTCCCATAAATGTCGAAAGCAATATTATCAATACCATAACTCCGGAAGAATACCTAAGGGATATTTATGAGCCTGTTTCACACTCCGAAAACGAAGAGGTATGTGATTCGGAAAGAAAACAGAGTCCAAAACTTTTCCAGTAGGAAATTTTCTCCGTTTTGGAATATTTGAAAAAATACAAAAATTAGTAGTAGTCCGGAAAGTACGCGAGGAGGCGACAAGCCTGCACGGCTCAGGCCCACCCCCTGGCCGCATCGTGAGGGCTTGTGGCCACCTCGTGCGCCTCCCGGACTCCGTTTTTGTGCGGAGTACTCCTTCTGGTCTGAAAAAATCATTATACATACTCTCGATTGGTCTGACCCCTGCATCATGCATATCTCCTCTATTTTTCGTTTCGAGCCTGTTTCTGTTGCAGATCTAGATCGCAATGACTTCCCCAAAAGCTTCGAAGGACAAGATCTTCGAGAAGGTCATCAATCCCTACCTCACGGGAGTGCTGCAACACCCTCAATCTATTGAGATGCGTGAGGGGATGTTGCACATCCGTGATGTTGAGGGGCCTAAGAAGACCAGAAGCATGGAGAAGAGGCTCGAAGCAATGGAGCAACAAGTCTTCAAGTGCCAAGGGATGGTGGAGTGTGGACTCAACGCCAACCATATGATGATCACGGAGTTCACCAACAAGCACATGATTGATGCCAATGACATTGGGAAACATCTATCCAGGCTCTATGACAGGATTGATCAACTTCAGGCCCAGATCTATGACCTGCAGAACCAAAACTGTGAGTATGAGTATAGATTTAAATCAATATGGTTGGCTGCAGATTTGAGGATTCCGGAGACTCGTTCATCTTTCCATGATGGAGCACCTATGCCTTGGAAGACGGAGGATCAAACTCATGTTGCAACAACTCCACCTTCACCACCAAAGGAAGACAACTGAGCATTGGTATGGGCAATCCCCTTGGCTTGTGTCAAGCTTGGGGGACTTGCCCCGGTATCGTATCACCATCACATCTTTTGCCCTTACCTTTGTTTTAGTTTTCCTTTTCAGTTTTCTCTTTCTCTAGTAGATTAAAAGTCTTAGTGTTTTAGTCATAAGTTTTGCTTTGTGTCACCCCCGATGTATTCGAGCTCGTGAGCCATATAATAAAGAGTGTCTTAGTTGAAGGGCTTTGCCTCTTGCCATGATCAAAAGAGTGAGAATAGAACAAAAGCATGAAAGATCATGTAATGATATTATGGGAAGTGATGGCTTCACATATAAAAAGAATGAGGATTGAAACTTGTTGAGGGTAGGCAAACATAGACCTTGGTCATGGTTGCAATTAGTAGGAAGTGGTAAAGAAGGAGAGGTTCACATATAAATATATCATCTCTGACACCATCTATGATTGTGAACACTCACTAAACTATTGCATGCCTAGAAGTAGATGTTGGACAAGGAAGACAACATAATGAATTGTGTTTTCTTGGCTCCGGACAATGTTATATGATTAGAGATCCCTTAGCATGTGACGATTGCTTCCACCTCACGTTAGCCAAACCTCCCGCACTAAGTAGAGATACTACTTGTGCATCCATAAACCATCAACCCAGTTTTCCCATGTGAGTCCACCATACCTACCTATGGATTGAATAAGATCCCTCAAGTAAGTTGTCATCGGTGCAAGCAATAAAAATTGCTCTCTAATATGTATGATCTATTAGTGTGTGCAAAATAGGCTTTGTACGAACCTGTGATGAGGAAGACATAAAAGCGACAGACTGCATAATAAAGTTCTTTATCACAGGAGGCAATATAAAGTGACGTTCCTCCGCACTAAGAGGACACGCATCCAAACCTCAAAAGGGCATGACAACCTCTGCTTCCCTCTGCGAAGGGCCTATCTTGTACATTTACTTTTTGCCCTTGAAAGAGTCATGGTGATCTTCACCAATTCCTTATTTCGCATTTGTCTTCGCTAACGTCATATGCTAGGGAAAGATCTATATTAATATGTCAACTTGGAGATAAGTATTCATGAATTATTATTGTTGACATTACCCTTGAGGTAAGCAGTTGGGAGGCAAAACTGTAAGCCCCTATCTTTCTGTGTGTCGAGATGAAACTTTAATCTCATGAGTACCACGTGAGTTGTAGCAATTGTAGAGAATGAAAGAATGATTGAGTATGTGGATTTGCTTTACAAGATCTTATTTGACTCTTTCTAATGTTGTGATAAATTGCAATTGCTTCAATGACTAAAGGCTATCGGTTGTTACTTCTCGGTAAGGTTCTTGATCCATGCTTTACTTTGTGAAGGAATTGTCACTTTAGCATGAGAGATTATATGTTGGTATTGTTGTTCTGATCATGATCATGATGCATGCATGTTCGTATCTTGTTTTGTCGACACCTCTCTCCCTAAACATGTGGACATATTTATTGAGCTAGGCTTTCGCTTGAGGACAAGCGAGGTCTAAGCTTGGGGGAGTTGATACGTCCATTTTGCATCATGTTTTGATGTTGATATTTATCGCTTCTTGGGCTGTTATTTCACTTCACAGTACAATACTTATGCCTTTTCTCTCTTATTTTGCAAAGTTTACATGAAGAGGGAGAATGCCGGCAACTGGAATTCTGGCCTGAAAGAGGAGCAAAGTTGAGATACCTATTCTGCGCAACTCCAAATGCCGTAAAAATCAACGATGATTTTTTTCCGGATTTATAAAAAATACTGGGCCGAAGAAGCGCCGGAGGGGCGCCAGCAGGTGGCCACAAGCCTGCACGGCGCCTCCCCACCCCTCGGGCCGCGCCATGGGGGCTTGTGGGCAGCCTGCTGGCACACTGGGCCCCCTCTTCTGCTATATGAAGGGTTTCGTCCAGAAAAAAATCAGGGAGGACCTTTTTCGTGGATTCACCGCCGCCACGAGGCGAAACTTGAGCAGAACCAATCTAGAGCTCCGGCAGGACGATCGTGCTGGGGAAACTTCCCTCCTGGAGGGGGAAATCATCGCCATCGTCATCACCAACACTCCTCTCATCGGAGGGGACTCGTCACCATCATCATCTTCATCAGCACCATCTCATCTCCAAACCCTAGTTCATCTCTTGTAACCAATCTCTGTCTTGCGACTCCGATTGGTACTTGTAAGGTTGCTAGTAGTGTTGATTACTCTTTGTAGTTGATGCTAGTTGGATTACTTGGTGGAAGAGTATATGTTAAGATCCTTGATGCTACTCATTACCTCTCTGGTCATGAATATGATTATGCTTTGTAAGTAGTTACTTTTGTTCCTGAGGACATGGGATAAGTCATGCTAATAGTAGTCATGTGAATTTGGTATTCGTTCGGTAATTTGATATGTTGTATGTAGTTTTTTCCTCTAGTGGTGTTATGTGAACGTCGACTACATAACACTTCACCATTATTTGGGCCTAGAGGAAGGCATTGGGAAGTAGTAAGTAGATGATAGGTTGCTAGAGTGACAGAAGCTTAAACCCTAGTTTATGCGTTGCTTCGTAAGGGGCTGATTTGGATCCACTAGTTTAATGTTATGGTTAGACTTTGTCTTAATTCTTCTTTCGTAGTTGCGGATGCTTGTGAGAGGGGTTAATCATCAGTGGGATGCTTGTCCAAGTAAGGGCAGTACCCAAGCGCCGGTCCACCCACATATCAAACTATCAAAGTAACGAACGTGAATCATATGAACATGATGAAACTAGCATGACAGAAATTCCCGTGTGTCCTCGGGAGCATTTTTCCTCCTATAAGACTTTGTCCAGGCTTGTCCCTTGCTAAAAAAGGGATTGGGCCACTTTGCTACACCGTTGCTACTTTTGTTACTTGTTGCTTGCTACGAATCATCTCACCACACAATCACTTGTTACCGATAATTTCAGTGCTTGCAGATATTTCCTTGCTGAAAACCACTTGTCAGATCCTTCTCCTCCTCATTGGGTTCGACACTCTTACTTATCGGAAGGACTACGATTGATCCCCTATACTTGTGGGTCATCAGTTCGCACGTGTCAAGTGATTCAAAATCAAGTGTCTCCAAAAGCCCATATGTATGGAGTTTCTTCATGCGCTTTACACTAATATTACCTAAGCGGCAGTGCCACAAAAAGGTGGCGCTATCATTTCTAACTCTACATCTTTTGGTCTCAATGTTATGTATATGTGTGTCATCGCAATCAAGATTCAATATGAACAAACCCCTCACATTGGGTGCATGACCATAAAAGATATTACTCATAAAAATAGAACAACCATTATTCTCTAACTTCAATGAGTATCCGTCTCACAATAAACAAGATCCAGATATAATGTCCATGCTTAGCGCAGGCACTAAATAACAATTATTTATGTTCATAACTAATCTTGATGGTAACAGAAGTGAGACTGTGCCGACGGCGATTGCATCAACCTTAGAACCATTTCCCACGCACATCGTCACTTCATCCTTCGCCAGCCTTCGTTTATTCCGCGGTCCCTGCTTCGAGTTGCAAATATGAGCAACATAACCGGTATCAAATACCCAGGCACTACTATGAGAGTTGGTTAGGTACACATCAATAACATGTATATCACATATACTTGGTTTGGCGTTGCCGCCTTCTTATCACCCAACCCATCCCCTTGCAATAATAGCACTCTGTTTCCGGCTTAGATCCAGCCTTGGGTTTCTTCGTCGGATTGCAATAGTCTTGCCGCTCTTCTTGGAGTTACCCTTTTTTCCTTTGCCGTTTCTCTTGAAACCGGTGGTCTTATTGACCATCAACATTTGATGTTATTTCCGAAGTTCTGACTCTGCGATTTTCAGCATCGCGAATAACTCACCGGGTGACTTGTTCATCCGTTGCATGTTATAGTTCAACACAAATCTCTTATAGCTAGGTGGCAGTGATTGAAGAATTCTATCAATGATAGCCTCTTGTGGGAGTTCAATCCCTAGCTCAGCTAGACGGTTTGAGTACCCAGACATTTTGAGCACATGTTCACTGACACACGAGTTCTCCTCCATCTCGCAAGCATAGAATTTATCGCAGGTCTCATACCTCTCGATCCGGGCGTTCTTCTAAAAGATAAACTTCAACTCCTGGAACTTCTCATATGCTCCATGACGTTCAAAGCGTCGTTGAAATCCCGGTTTCAAGCCATACAAGACTGCACATTGAACTACTGAGTAGTCCTCCTTACGTGATTGCCAAGCGCTCAAAACATCTTGGTCAGACGTAGCGGGTGGTTCATCTCCTAGCGCAGCATCAAGGACACAATTCTTTTTACCAACTTGTAGGATGACCCTAAGATTACGAGCCCAGTCTACAAAGTTGCTACCATCATCTTTCAGCTTAGCTTTCTCTAGGAACATATTGAAATCCAGGGTTGCTACTGCGTGAGCCATTGATCTACAACATAAAATATTGCAAAGTGGACTTGACTATGTTCAAGATAATTAGAGTTTAACTAATAAAATTACTAATAAACTCCCACTCAAATAGACATCCCTCTAGTTACTTGAGTGTGGCATGATCCAAATTCACTAACTCAAATCCGATCATCACGTGAGTTGAGCGTAGTTTCAGTGGTAAACATCTCTATGCTAATCATATCAACTATACGATTCATGCTTGACCTTTCGGTCTCTCATGTTCCGAGGCCATGTCTGCACATGCTAGGCTCGTCAAGTTTAACCCGAGTGTTCTGTGTGTGCAACTGATTTGCACCCGTTGTATGTGAACGTTGAGTCTTTCACACCCGATCATCACGTGGTGTCTTGAAACGACGAACTGTCGCAACGGCGCACAGTCGGGGAGAACAATTTTATCTTGAAATTTAGTGAGGGATCACCTTATAATGCTACCGTCGTTCTAAGCAAGATAAGGTGCATAAAAGGATTAACATCACATGCAATTCATAAGTGACATGATATGGCCATGATCTTGTGCTTCTTGATCTCCATCACCAAAGCACCGGCATGATCTTCATCGTCACCGGCGCCACACCATGATCTCCATCATTGTGCCGCCATCGAGGTTGTCGTGTTATCTATGCTTTTACCACTAAAGCTACAACCTAGCAATATAGTAAACGCATCTGCAAACACAAGCGTTAGTTTAAAGACAACCCTATGGCTCCTGCCGGTTGTCGTAGCATCGACGTGCAAGTCGATATTAACTATTACAACATGATCATCTAATACGTCCAATATATCGCATCATGTATTTGGCCATATCACATCACAAGCATACCCTGCAAAAACAAGTTAGACTTCCTCTAATTTGTTGTTGCATGGTTACGTGGTTGTTATGGGTATCTAGTATGATCGCATCTTACTTACGCACAAACCACAACGGAGATGTGCAAATTGATATTTAACCTCTCTCCAAGGACCGCCTCGGTCAAATCCAATTCAACAAAAGTTGAAGAAACAGGCACCCGTTAGTCATCTTTATGCAACGAGTTGCATGTTAGTCGATGAAACCGGTCTCTCGTAAGCGTACGAGTAATGTTGGTCCGGGCCGCTTCAATCCAACAATATCGTCGAATCGAGAAAAGACTAAGGAGGGCAGAAAATCGAACATCAACACCCACAAAAACTTTTGTGTTCTACTCGAGATTACATCTACGCATGAACCTAGCTCTGATACCACTGTTAGGGAAAGTTGCATGGGAAACAAAAAAATTCTTACGCACACGAAGACCTATCATGGTGACGTTCATCTACCAGAGCGGGATTGGATCCACATACCCTTGTAGATCGCTAAGTGGGAAGCGTTCAGAAACGCGGTTGATGTACTGGTACAACTTTGTGATTCATATCACCGTCGTCCCACGATCCGTTTCGATCTAGCGTCGAACGGACGGCACCTCTGTGTTCAACACACGTACACCTCGATGACGATATCCGCCTTCTTGATCCAGCAAGAGAGACGGGGAAGTAGATGAGTTCTCCGGCAGCGTGACGGTGTGCCAGTGATGGTGATGATCTATTCCTGCACGACTCCGCCCGAGCTCCGCAAAAATCCGATCTAGAGGAAGAACTACGAAGTAGAGGTTTGAGTTGCACGTGGCAAAGTTGTGTCTCAAAAACCCTAAAACCTCTAGTATATATAGGAGGAGGGGAGGGACTAGCCTTGGAGACCTAAGGGCGCCGACTGAAAGGAGGAGGAGGACTCCAACTCCAATTCGGCTTGGGGAAGGAGGAGTCCTCCTCTTCCTACCCACCTCCCTCTTTTTTTTCTTTTTTTTGGTTTTCTTTTCCTAGCGCCATAGCCCACTTGGGCTGGCCTCACCAGCCCACTAAGGGCTGGTGCGCCACCCTTGAACTATTGGGCTCACTCCCGGGTGGGTGGGCCCCTCCCGGTGAAAACCCGGAACCCATTCGTCACTCCCGGTACACTGCCGGTAATGCCCGAAATCTTTCTGGAGACCAAATGAAACCATCCTATATATCAATCTTTGTTTCCATACCATTCTGTAAAATCTCGTGACGTCTGTGATCTCATCCGGGACTCCGAACAACCTTGAGTCACCAACACCTATAACTCAACTATACCGAAATGTCACCGAACCTTAAGTGTGCAGACCCTATGGGTTCGAGAACTATGCAGACATGACGTGAGACACTCCCGGGCCAATATCCAACAGCGGAACCTGGATGTCCATATTGGATCCTACATATTCTATGAAGATCTTATCGGTTGAACCTCTATGCCAAGGATTCATATAATACCGTATACCATTCCCTTTGTCCTTCGGTATGTTACTTGCCCGAGATTTGATCGTCGATATCCTATACCTATTTCAATCTCGTTACCGGCAAGTCTCTTTACTCGTTCCGTAATACAAGATCCCGTGACTAACACTTTAGTCACATTGCTTGCAAGGCTTATATGTGATGTTGTATTACCGAGTGGGCCCCGAGATACCTCTCCGTCACACGGAGTTACAAATCCCAGTCTTGATCCATGCTAACACAGCGGACACCTTCGGAGATACCTGTAGAGCACCTTTATAGTCACCCAGTAACGTTGCGACGTTTGATACACACAAGGTATTCCTCCGGTGTCAGTGAGTTACATGATCTCATGGTCATAGGAATGAATACTTGACACACAGAAAACAATAGCAACAAAAAGATACGATCACATGCTATGTTTATAATTTGGGTCATGTCCATCACATCATTCTCCTAATGATGTGATCCAGTCATCAAGTGACAACACTTGCATATGGTCAGAAAACCTTACATCCTTGATCAACTGGCTAGTCAACTAGAGGCTTACTAGGGACAATGTTTTGTCTATATATCCACACATGTATCTATGCTTTCATTCAATACAATTATAGCATGGATAATAAACGATTATCTTGAAACAGGAAATATAATTGTAACTATTTTATCATTGCCTCTAGGGCATATTTCCAACATTAAGTTCATGGGAAAACGAAGTAATGCAATAAGAACGATGACATGATGTAGACAAGATCCGTTTATGTAGAAATAGACCTCATCTTGTTATACTTAATAGCAACGATACATACGTGTCATTTTCCTTTCTGTCGCCGGGATCAAGCACCGTAAGATCAAACCCATCACAAAGCACCTCTTCCTATTGGAAGATAAATATATCAAGTTGGCCAAACAAAACCCAAATATCGGAGAAGAAATACGAGGCTATAATCAATCACGCATATAATAGATCAAAGAAGACGCAAATAACTTTCATGGATAAAAAAATTGATCTGATCATAAACTCAAAGTTCATTGGATCCCAACAGACACACCGCAAAAAGACTTACATCATATGGATCTTCAAGAGACCATTGTATTGATAATTAAGAGAGAGAGAGGAAGCCATATAGCTACTAACTATGGACCCGTAGGTATACAAAGAGCTACTAACGCATCATCGGAGAGGCACCAATGGACATGATGAACCCCTCTGTGATGGTGTCTACATTGGATCTAGTGTTTCTGGACTCTACGGTGGCTAGAATTGATTTTCGTCCCCCCTCCTTAGCGTTTCTGGAATATTGGGGTATTTATAGAGTAAAGAGGTGGTGCGGGAGGCCAACAAGGCGGGCACAACCCACCGGGGCGTTCCTAGGCCCCAGGCGCGCCCTGGTGGGTTGTGCTCCCATCGGAGCTCCCCTCACGTGCGTTCCTGGTCCACTAGATGTCTTCTGGCCCAAAAAAATCCACAAAAAGTTTCGCTGTGTTTGGACTCCGTTTGGTATTGATTTCCTGCGATGTTAAAAAACATGCAGAAAACAACAACTAGCACTGGGCACTATGTCAATAGGTTAGTACCAAAAAATGATATAAAATGACTATAAAATGATTGTAAAACATCCAAGAATGATAATATAAGAGCATGGAACAATAAAAAATTATAGATGCGTTGGAGACGTATCAGTGGCGGTTGTGGGTGTGTGAGCCTAGATCTGGATCGGGCAGATGCTTGGGCCGACTTCCAGCAGGCGACGCAGGCTAAGGTGACATGGGCCTGCAGCCGCTCATAGCTTTTCCTGCTGAAGGGGACTGACATGGCAGTGTGCTCCTTGTTGGAGTGGTCTGGCGGCTCTATGGTTGTGGTGACCGCGTCGCGGGAGCGGATGGTGTGTATCGATGAGGAGGCAACACTTGGTGATGGGTGTCACGTCTCTAGTGGTGGAGGTGCAGCAAGCCTCCTCCCCCTAGTTCTAGGTCGAAGCATGGTTGCGAGCCGGGGCTCGTGCTCAGACGAATCTGGACGATGCCCAGGGCGAATAAGAGTTCGCGCTTCGGGTAGGTACGCTTGGGCTCGATCCGGGAGGTGCCCATGGGTGGTGAGCCCTTCTCCTCACGGGTACAGTGGATGTTGGTGGTGGTCGGGGTTCCACTAGATTGTTGGGTAGATCGGTGTCAAGGGCCACGGTCATGGCGTCGTGTGAGCGGGCTTGGTGGCAGCCATTGATAGTCCCGGAGTAGGGTCTCCACCGTCCATTGTGTATGGCTGGAGATCTAGGCGTGGATGCATCCTACTTTGGAGGAGTCCACTCAGACTATGTGGTTGATGCTGGGCTAGGAGCAAAAGATGTCGCCTCTTACACCTCCTTCCGTGGCAGGTGCATCGTGATGTGGATGGTTGATGACCCACAAGTATAGGGGATCTATTGTAGTCCTTTCTATAAGTAAGAGTGTCGAACCCAACGAGGAGCAGAAGGATCTGACAAGTGGTTTTCAGCAAGGTATTCTCTGCAAGCACTGAACTTTTCGGTAACAGATAGTTGTGTGGTAAGATGATTCGCAACAAGTAGCAAGTAACAAAAGTAACAACGGTGGAGCAAAGTGGCCCAATTCCTTTTGTAGCAAGGCACAAGCCTGGACAAACTCTTATAGGAGGTAAAGCGCTCCCGAGGACACATGGGAAATTCTGTCAAGCTAGTTTTCATCAAGTTCATATGATTCGCGTTTGCTACTTTGATAGTTTGATATGTGGGTGGACCGGCGCTTGGGTACTACCCTTACTTGGACAAGCATACTACTTATGATTAACCCCTCTCGCAAGCATCCGCAACTACAAAAGAAGAATTAAGACAAAGTCTAACCATAGCATTAAACTAGTGGATCCAAATCAGCCCCTTACGAAGCAATGCATAAACTAGGGTTTAAGCTTTTGTCACTCTAGCAACCCATCATCTACTTACTACTTCCCAATGTCTTCCTCTAGGCCCAAATAATGGTGAAGTGTCATGTAGTCGACATTCACATAACACCACTACAGGAAAAACAACATACAACGCATCAAAATATCGAACGAATGCCAAATTCACATGACTACTTATAACATGACTTATCACATGTCCTCGGGAACAAAAGTAAATACTCACAAAGCATAGTAATATTCATGACCAGAGAGGTATTGAATAGCATCAAGGGTCTGAACATATAATCTTCCACCAAGTAATCCAACTAGCATCAGCTACAAAGAGTAATTAACACTACTACAACCTTACAAGTACCAATCGGAGTCGCAAGACGGAGATTGGTTACAAGAGATGAACTAGGGTTTCGAGATGAGATGGTGTTGATGAAGATGTTGATGGTGATGAGTCCCCTCTGATGAGAGGAGTGTTGGTGATGACGATGGCGACGATTTCCCCCTCCGGGAGGGAAGTTTCCCCGGTAGAATGACCCTGCCGGAGCTCTAGATTGGTTCTGCTCAAGTTCCGCCTCGTGGCAGCGTCGAATCCTCCCGAAAGCCTCCTCTTGATTTTTTTCTGGAACGAAACCCTCCTTATAGCAAAAGAGGGGGGCCATAGGGCCAATAGTGAGCCGACAAGCCCCCTAGCGCGACCACGGGGTAGGCCGCGCCTAGCAGGCTTGTGGCCTCCTACTAGCTCCCCTCTGGTACTTCTTCGGCCCAGTATTTTTTATAAATTCCAAAATAAATCCTCGTTTATTTTCATGGCCTTTGGAGTTGCGTAGAATAGGTATCTCAAACTTGCTCCTTTTTCAGGCCAGAATTCCACCTGCCGGCATTCTCCCTCTTCATGTAAACCTTGCAAAATAAGATAGAAAAGGCATAAGTATTGTACCGTGAAGTGTAATAACAGCCCATAAAGCAATAAATATCAACATGAAAGAATGATGCAAAATGGACGTATCAAGTCTCCCAAGCTTAGACCTCGCTTGTCCTCAAGCGAAAGCCGAGATCAATAAATATGCCCACATGTTTAGAGAGAGAGGTGTCGACAAAACAAGATATGGACATGCACGCTTCATGATCATAATCAGAACAACAATATCATCATATAATCTCTCATGCTAAAGTGACTATTCCTTCACAAAGTAAAGTATGGATCAAGAACTTTATTGAGAATTAACAACCAATAGTCTTTAGTCATTGAAGCAATTGCAATTTATCATAACATCGGAAAGAGCCAAATAAGAGCTTGTAAAGCAAATCCACATACTCAATCATCCTTTCGTCTTCTACAATTGCTAAAACTCACGTGGAACTCATGGGATCAAAGTTTCAGTCGGACATAGAGAAAGATAGGGGCTTATAGTTTCGCCTCCCAACTATTTACCTCAAGGGTAATGTCAACAATAATAGTTCATGAATATTTACTTCCAAGTTGACATATGAATATGGATCTTTCCCTAGCATATGACGTTAGCCAAGATAAACGCGAAATAAGGAATTGGTGTAGGTCACCATGACTCTTTCAAAGGCAAAAAGTATAGGTACATGATAGGCCCTTCGCAGAGGGAAGCAGAAGTTGTCATGCGCTTTTGAGGTTTGGATGTGTGTCCTCTTAGTGTGAAGGAACGTCACTTTATATTGCCTCCTGTGATAAAGAACTTTATTATGCGGTCTGTCGCTTTTATGCCTTCCTCATCACAGGTTCGTACAAAGCTTATTTTCCACACACTAATAGATCATACAAATTTAGGGAGCAATTTTTATTGCTTGCACCGATGACAACTTACTTGAGGGATCTTCTTCAATCCATAGGTAGGTATGGTGGACTCTCATGGCAAAACTGGGTTGAAGGTTTATGGATGCACAAGTAGAATCTCTACTTGGTGCGGGAGTTTTGGCTGATATGAGGTGGAAGCAAGCGTCACATGCTAAGGGATCTCTAGTCATATAACATTGTTCGGAACCAAGCAAACATAATTCATTATGTTGTCTTCCTTGTCCAACATCTACTTCTAAGCATGTAATAGTTTAGTGAGTGTTCACAATCATAGATGGTGCCCAAGATGATATATTTATATGTGAACCTCTCCTTCTTTATCACTTCCTATTAATTGCAACAATGACCAAGGTCTACGTTTGTTCACCCACAACAAGTTTCAATCATCATTCTTTTTATGTGTGGAGTCATCACTTCCCATAAGATCATTACATGATCTTTCATGCTTTTGTTCTTTTATCATTCTTTTCTTTCAGATCATGGCATGAGGCAAGGCCCTTAACTAAAACACTCTTTATTATATGACTCACGAACACGAATACAACGGGCGTAACACAAAGCAAAACTCAAGCCTAGAACACTAAGAACTTTAATCTACTAAAGAAAGATAAAACCAAAAAGGAACGAACTAAGAAAAGGTAAAGGCAAAAGATGTGATGGTGATATGATACCGGGGCAACTCCCCCAAGCTTGGCATAAGCCAAGGGGATTGCCCATACCCATGCTTAGTTGTCTTCCTTCGATGGTGATGGTGGTGGAGTTGTTGCAACATGGGTTTGATCCTCCGTCTTCCAAGGCATAGGTGCTTCATCATGGAAAGATGACCGAGTCTCCGGAATCCTCAAATCTGCAGCCAACCGTATTGATTTAAATCTATACTCATACTCACAGTTTTGGTTCTGCAGGTCATAGATCTGGGCTTGCAGGTGATCAATTCTGTCATAGAGCCTCGAGAGGTGCTTCCCGATGTCATTGGCATCGATCTTGTGCTTGTTGGTAAACTTCGTGATCATCATGTGGTTGGCGTTGAGTCCACGCTCCACCATCCCTTGGCACTTGAAGACTTGTTGCTCCATTGCTTCGAGCCTTGCATCCATGCTTCCGGTCTTCTTGGGTCCCTCAACATCACGGATGTGCAGCATCCCCTCACGCATCTCGATAGATTGAGGGTGTTGCAGCACTCCCGCGAGGTAGGGATTGATGACCTTCTCGAAGATCTTGTCCTTCGTAGCTTTTGGGGACACAATAGCGATCTAGATCTGTCTGCACAACGGCTCGAAACGAAAACAGAGGAAAATTGTGTGATACGAGGATCAGACCTTTTGGGAGAATATATAATGATTTTTTTCCGACCAGAAGGAGTACTCCGCAAGAAAACAGAGTCCAGGAGGCACACGAGGTGGTCACAAGCCCCCCAGGCGCGGCCAGGGGGTGGCCCACGCCTGGCAGGCTTGTCGCCTCCTCGTGCGCTTTCCGGACTACTTTAATTTTTCTATTTTTCTAAAAATTCCAAAACGGAGGAAAAATCCTACTGGAAAAGTTTTGGTGTCGGTTTACTTACCGAATCACATACCTCTTCGTTTTCAGGGTCTGAAACAGGCTGATAAATATCTCTTATGTACTCCTCCGGAATTATGGTATTGATAATATTGCTTTCAACATCTATGGGAGTACCTAAGATATAATGCTTGATTCTTTGCCCATTTACCACTCTCGGAAAATTACCTTCTGTGTTGTTGATCTTGATGGCACCGGAACGATATACTTCCTCAACAATGTAAGGACCTTCCCATTTAGAGAGAAGCTTGACTTCAAAAAAACTTAACCAAGAATTATATAGAAAGACATAATCACCTACATTGAACTCACGTTTTTGTATCTTTTTATCATGCCACCTCATAACCTTTTCTTTAAACAACTTGGCATTTTCATATGCCTGAGATCTCCATTCATCAAGTGAGCTAATATCAAATAACCTATTCTCACCAGCAAGTTTGAAATCAAAGTTGAGCTCTTTGATTGCCCAATAAGCCTTATGCTCTAGCTCAAGAGGTAAATGCAATGCTTTACCGTAAACCATTTTGTACGGAGACATGCCCATGGGATTCTTATAAGCAATTCTATAAGCCCACAGTGCATCATCAAGCTTCTTAGACCAATTCTTTCTAGACCTATTGACAGTATTTTGCAAAATTAGTTTAATATCTCTATTACTTAGCTCTACTTGACCACTGGACTAGGGATGATAGCGAGATGCAATTCTATGGTTGACATCATACTTAGCAAGCGTTTTATGAAAAGCACCATGAATGAAATGTGAACCACCATCAGTCATTAGATATCTAGGGACTCCAAATCTAGGGAAAATAACTTCTTTAAGCATCCTGATAGAAGTGTTGTGATCAGCACTACTAGTTGGGATAGCTTCTACTCACTTAGTGACGTAATCAACAGCGACTAGGATATGAGTATACCCGTTGGATTTTGGAAAAGGTCCCATATAATGAAAGCCCCAAACATCAAATGGTTCAATGACAAGTGAATAATTCATAGGCATTTCCTGACGTTTATTGATATTACCTATTCTTTGACATTCATCACAAGACAGGACAAACTTACGGGCATCCTTGAAGAGAGTGAGCCAATAGAAACCTGATTGCAATACCTTGTGTGCAGTTATATCTCCCGCATGGTGTCCTCCGTAAGCCTCGGAGTGAAACTTCTGTAGGATTTGTCCATGTTCATGTTCAGGTACACAACGTCTAATAACACCATCTACTCCTTCCTTATAAAGGTGAGGATCATCCCAAAAGTAATGTCTCAAATCAAAGAAGAATTTCTTCTTTTGCTGGTATGTGAAACTAGGTGGTATATATTTGGCAACGATATAATTTGCATAATCAGCATACCACGGTGTACTATGTGAAGTGTTGATGACATTTAATTGCTCATCAGGAAAGCTATCATCAATAGGTTGTGAGTCATCAAGAACATTCTCCAACCTAGACAAGTTATCTGCTATGGGGTTCTCAGCACCCTTCCTATCGATAACATGCAAATCAAATTCTTGTAGCAAAAGAACCCATCTGATAAGTCTAGGTTTAGCGTCTTTCTTTTCCATGAGGTACTTAATAGCAGTGATTGGCACTCTCTGGCAATAGCTGGACGAATGCTGATTCTGTGACAATAGACCTTCCCCTGCAACGGCACCCGAAGAATGCTGCTAGCACTCCCCGGCAACGAAACTAGAAGAATGTTGTTGATGGCCCACCGGCGCGTGGGTTCGCAGCAGTTTTCGAGGGTCGAGTATTCGATCCAAATTTGTTGATCGCCAGGCAGGAGGTGAGAGGATACTCTCAAGTATTAACAGCTGAATGTGTCAGATTCAACCACACCTGAAAGATTAGTATCTGCAAGCAAAGTAGTAACAGCAAAGTAGTATGATAACAACGGTGTCAGAAACGATCTGTTGACGGCAGACTATTCGTAACGATTGTATCGATGGCGCCAGAAGTTGCCCGTTGACGGAAATTGTCTTTTCCCGTCAACGCCGAGCGAATCAAAATTGTAGCAGGTAGCAGCAGTGTAACGAGTAATAGCAGTGGCAAGGAACATCAGTAGTGACAGCAGTAGCAAGTAGCAACAGTAGAAAGCGACAATAGTAGCAACAGTAATAGCAGAGCAAGACAAGTAACAGCAGTAGCAGCGGAGCAAGAGAAGTAACAGCAGCAGAGCAAGACAAGTAACAGCAGTAGCAGCAGAGCAAGACAAGTAATAGCAGCAGAGCAAGACAAGTAACATCAGCAGTGGGACAAACTCGTAGGCAATGGGTCGGTGATTTGTTTGGATGATATTCATCATGTAACAGTTATAACACGGAGAGAGATATGGCTAGCTCTCGTTCGTCAATGTGATGTAGGCATGCATTCCGTGTGTCGTCATACGTGCTTAGGGAAAAGAACTTGCATGACATCTATTGTCCATCCCTCCCGTGGCAGCGGGGTCCAAAAGGAAACTACAAGATATTAAGGTTCTCCTTTTAATAAAGAACCGGACCAACGCATTAGCACTTGGTGAACACATGAACTCCTCAAACTATGGTCATCACCGGGAGTGGTCTCGGTTATTGTCACTCCGGGGTTGCCGGATCATAACACATAGTAGGTAACTACAACTTGCAAAGTCGGATCTAAAACAAGCATTTATTGGTGACAACATAATAATTTCAGATCTGAAATCATGGCACTCGGGCCCTAGTGACAAGCATTAAGCATGGCAAAGTAGTAGGAACATCAATCTTAGTACATAGTGGATACTAGGGATCAATCCCCATCAAAACTAACTCGATTACATGATAGATCTCATCCTACTCATCACTGCACAGTGAGCCTACGAATAGATTACTCACGAATGACGAAAAGCTTCGTGGAATTGGAGAGGGAAGAAGGTTGATGATGACGATGGCGATGATTTCCCCTCTCCGGAGCCAAAAACGGACTCCAGATCTACCCTCCAGATGAAGACATGATGTGGCAGTGCCGCCGTGTCGCAAACGCGACGAAATCTTCTCTCTTGATTTTTTTCTGGGACGAAAGTGAACTTATAGAGATGAGATTGGGGGCGGCAGAGCCGCATGGGCCCCACAAGCTTGCCATCCGCCACCAGGGGGTGGCGGCTAGAGGGCTTGTGGCCCACTGGCCCACCCCCTCAGGTGG
Organism: Hordeum vulgare subsp. vulgare; assembly: GCF_904849725.1. Lineage (NCBI taxonomy): Eukaryota > Viridiplantae > Streptophyta > Magnoliopsida > Poales > Poaceae > Hordeum > Hordeum vulgare. The sequence goes on along the minus strand of NC_058518.1, from coordinate 443,290,724 downwards.
ATCTTTGCGCAGATATTTTTCATATTTTCCAAAAATAATCTTCGTAGATTTTGAGGACGTTTGGAGAACTTTGATTTGTGCACAAAAAACAACACCAAGGCAATTCTGCTGAAAACAACGTTAGTCCAGGTTAGTTCCATTCAAATCATGCAAATTAGAGTCCAAAACAAGGGCAAAAGAGTTTGGAAAAGTAGATACGATGGAGACGTATCAACTCCCCCAAGCTTAAAACCTTGCTTGTCCTCAAGCAACTGAGTTGACAAACTGAGAGAGAAAGAAAAACTTTGACAAACTCTGTTTGATCTTGTTGTTGCAACTATGTCTAACTCATAACCAGAATTTCAATAAGATCACAAGTTAACCACATAAGCAAGTAACACAAAGATCTCACGTAAACTAATATCAATGGCATAATCAGCTAACGAGCAAATAATAATGAGTTTCAAATACCAACGCTTCAATCAGAACAAGCATGAAGCAATATGAATAGGTGGTATCTCGCTAGCTCTTTCTCAGACCGCAAAACATAAATGCAGAGCACTTTCAAAGATCAAGGGCTGACTAAACATTGTAATTCATAGCAACGAAGATCCAGTCATAGTCATACTAAAAATCAATCAAAAGCAAAGCATAAAAATGACAGAGGTGCTCTCTAATTGGTGCTTATATAAGAAGAGGATCACTCGACAGGAAAATAAATAGACAGGCCCTTCTCATAGGGAAGCATTGATTTGTAGAGGTGCCAGAGCTCAAGCTTTGAAAACAGAGATAATAATTTTGGGTGGCATGCTTTCATTGTCAACGCAATGACCAAGAGTTCTCAATATCTTCCATGCTACTCATGCTATAGGCGGTTCCCAAACAGAAAAGTAAAGTTTTAACTCCCCCACCACCAATCAATCACACTCCACGGCTAGCCGAATCCTCGGGTACCGTCCATACTAACATCAATCCGGGGGGAGTCTTGTTTTACAATTATGTTTTCGATTTAAGAGTGGAACTCGGCATTCCAATTACCTGCCCCTTTCTCGTGAATGACAGTGAATAAACACATGTCGAGGATAACACTCCTAACATGGAAGATACCAATAGCCCCCTGTCACCACATGAGCGGTTCGGGCATGCAAAACAGATTATTTCTTGAAGGTTTAGAGAGTGGCACATGCAAATTTACTTGGAACGGCAGGTAGATACCGCAAATAGGTAGGTATGGTGGACTCTCATGGAAAAAAAATTGGGTTTATGGAAGTGGATGCACAAGAGTATTCCGCTTAGTACAAGTGAAGGCTAGCAAAAGACTGGGAAGCGACCAACTAGAGAGCGACAACAGTCATCAAGATGCAATGAGTTTGACTAACATTGAATGCAAGCATGAACAAGATATAAATCACCATGAACACGAACATCATAGAGGCTATGTTGATTTTGTTTCAACTACATGCATGAACATGCGCCAAGTCAAGCCACCTGAATCATTCAAAGGAGAATGCCATCCTATCATACTACATCATAGTCATCTCAAAATTTATGTTGGCATTCAAGACAAACCATTATAAGCTCCTAGCTAAATAAGCATGGCATCAGAAACTATGATCTCTAAGTTGTCATTGCAAACATGGTTCTCTCACAACAAAGTTGAATCAGGCATGACAAGCTAGTCAGATTTACAAAAACAAAATAGATAGAGTTCATACCAGCTTTTCCAGTCTCAGTCACTTCATCATATATCATCATTATTGCCTTTCACTTGCACGATCGAACGATGTGAACAATAATAAGAGTGCTCGTGCAATGGACTAAGCTGAATCTGCAGGCAAACACTAAGGAAAAGACAAAGTAATATGGATCTTTGAAAGCTAAACAGGTATGCATGCAAGAGCCACTAAACATTGTAACCAATATCTTCTACCTTGACCCATAGAAAAAGAAAACTATTCACATGGAAAAACTCCCAACAAGCAAAAGAAGAAAGGAAAATCTTTTTGGGTTTTCTCAAAAGGACACAAAACAAGAAAACGAAAATAAACTAGCATGGATAATACAGTGGCAAAGTGTAAACACCGGCTGACAAAGTGAAAGCATAAGCATGAATGTAAGGTCGGTGAGAACACGTACTCCCCCAAGCTTAGGCTTTTGGCCTAGCTTGGTCTACTCCCAAGGTGGGAAATAACCAGCTCCACGATACTCCGGAGCAGACTGTGGATGCCATTGTTGTGTGAGCTCCACTGGCTCCCACTGATAAACTGGCGTCTGGTACTCGACTGGCGGCTCGGGCACGGGCGCCTGTGGTTGGGCCAAGCCCCAATATGCGTAGATGTCCGAGGGCATAATAGTGTACCTGTCTGCATGAAGATCGAACAAAGAAGGAGCAGGCAAACTAATAGTCTCTCGAGTAGCCTGACTAAATACCAGGTTATAAATCATCCGTCTACTAGCATCTCTATCCAGAAAATCATGGCGAACCATGCTGTCATAATCTAGATATTTCTCAGGGAGAAGCATCTCTCCTTCCTCTCCCAGTCTAATGGGTATCTCAAAGTGTCTGGCAAGACGGGTAGCATAGATACCTCCATAGACGACACCCTTGGAACGGTTGGTGTTCAACCACTGGGCTACTATAGCACCTAGGCTATAAGTCTTATCGTTATAAAGGCCTTCGCTCAAAACCGCAAGGTCTGGAGAACTAAGTGATCCAGCCTCCCCACGGCCAATCAAACATTTTCCCACAAATAATGAGAAGTACCGAAGCATAGGAAAATGTATGCTAGCAATTCTAGCGCGAGACACTCCTCTCTCCTCTCCAACAGCAATAGTACTAATGAAATCCTACAAGTCCCATGGACGAGGGTCACGGATATCCCCAACATAAGGTAATTTGCATACACTGCAAAAATCCTGTAGTGTCATGCACTGGGGAACATCATATACCATGAACTCAACCATGGGAGGATTCTTCCTCGCATAAAAGTTGAAGCTTTGAACGAAAATATTGGTGAGGAGGAGGTATTGTGAGCACTTATCTTCAACGAACACAGTAAGACATGCGTTCTCCACCAAGTAATAAAAGTCTTCATAAAGCCCAGCGATGCGCAAAAATTCATCACTTGGCCACTCGCACGCTCGAACTTCTGTGACTCGAGGGACTACATACTTGGGGTGGTTCTTCTCATCCTCCTTGGGGTTACGGCTTGAAGAGCCTCTCAAGAACCTCCTCATCTTTTCCTTTTTCTAGCTCTGAAATTTTTTGAAATTTTTAGAGACTTTGAAAGAAGAGTGAATAAAGATTAACCCAACTTGTAGCAACTACTCCTACTAGTACCTAGAGACCGTATGACGCGCTAAAACTACTTGGGGCCAGCTAAAATCAACATTTCTAGCTCAAGAACAGGGTCACCAAGGTAGCAAGAATACGCGAAGGATAAAGCACTAGAGCAAAAACTAATTGAACCAATGGAGGAGTCACTTACCAAGGAGTAATTTCCCCAAAACGGTTCGGAGAATGGTGCTTTGAGCAAGGAGATCGAAAATCACAGCCAAATGAGCAAGAACACGGGTTTGAGCTGCGAAACAATTTTTTTCTAGAGGTGGAAGAAGAGGCTGGGAGGAATGAGTGGAGGGGGTCCCTGTGAGCCCCACAAGCTTGCTAGCCGCCACCAGGGGGTGGCGGTGGAAGGGCTTGTGGCCCCCAGGCCATCTCTCAGGCCCAGTATTTTTCAAATATTCCAGAAAAAATCATACTGAAATTTCAGGACCATCGGAGAACTTTTATTTTCGAGGTATTTTTCTCCGGGACGCTAAAATAGAAAACAGGAAAAGCTAAACTAAATCTATCATTTTTCTTCTAAGCAACAGAAAATGAAAGCTCAAAATAGAGGTGTGTGACTCTTTGATTCATCCAATTCATGGTCATCGAAAGAAATCCGTCAATGGGGTTGATCAAGTCCTCATGACAAAAACCTTCTCGAATCACAAGAGAGAACGGAAATTTTCGAATAGCCACTAAGTCACCTCAATGGGGATATGTATCTCCCCAACAAGCAAATCATACTTCATCTTCACACGAGGAATAGGGCATTCAAAGCTCCCAATAAGAATCGATGAAGTCTTTTCAATAGCATTGATGCAATGTACTTGATATCGTTTCTTCGGAAAGTGCACTGTGTGCTCATTACCGTTGACATGGAAAGTGACATTGCCTTTGTTGCAATCTATAACAGCCCCTGCAGTGTTTAAAAAGGGTCTTTCGAGCATGACAGCCATGGCATCATCCTCGGGAATATCCAAGATAACAAAGTCTGTTAAGATAGTGGTGTTAGCAACCACAACAGGCACATCCTCGCAAATGGCGATAGGGAAAGCAATTGATTTGTCAGCCATTTGCAGAGAAATTTCAGTAGGTGTCAACTTATGCAATTCAAGTCTACGATAAAGAGAGAGCGGCATAACACTAACACCGGCTCCAAGGTCACATAAGGCAGTTCTTACATAGTTTCCTTTAATGGAGCAAGTTATAGTGGGCACTCTGGGATCACCAAGTTTCTTAGGAGTTCCACCTTCGAAAGTGTAATTGGCAAGCATGGTGGAGATCTCAAGATCTGGTATCTTTCGCTTATTAGTCACGATATCCTTCATGTACTTGGCATACGGAGACATTTTGAGCATATCAGCTAACCTCATCTGCAGAAAGATGGGTCTTATCATCTCAACGAATCACTCAAAATCATCATCATCCTTTTTCTTGGATGGCTTAGGAGGAAAGGGAATAGATCTCTGAACCCATGGCTCCCTTTCTTTACCATGCTTCCTAGCAGTGAAGTCATTCTTATCGTATTTCTTAGGTTGTGGGTTATCAAGATTAACTGTAAGTTCAATCTCCACATCCTCATCATTGCTAGGTTGAGTATTATTATGAACATCACTGTCCATATTGTCACCAGGTTCATGTTCATCACCAGATTGTGTTTCTGCATCAGACGCAGAAATATCATTAGGTTCTTCAGGTGTGATGGTATTTGGTGAACTGGCATGTGGGTTTCTATCATCCTTCTTGTTCTCCTTAGGATGACTGGGTATATCAGCATTAATTCCTTGAGAATCTTGATCAATTCTCTTAGGATGACCTTCAGGATACAAAGGTTCCTGAGTCATTTTGCCTCCTCTAGTAATGACTTTGACAGAGTTGTCATTTAATTCATTGAGCATGTCATTCTGAGCTTTAAGTACTTGTTCTACCTGAGTAATAATCATAGAGGCATGTTTACTCAGAAGCTTCAGGTCATTGACATTTCTGTCTGCACAAGCACTTAAATGGCTAAGCATACGAGTACTTTGTTCCAAATGTCTGCTAACATAATCATTGAAACTCTGTTGTTTGGCAACAAAGTTGTCAAATTCATCAAAGCATAGGCTAGCAGGTTTGTCAAAAGGAATATCACTCTCGTCAAACCTACGCAGAGAATTCACTTCTACTACCTGTATCGGGTTATCGAGACCATGGATCTCTTCGATAGGTGGTAGATTTTTGACATCTTCAGATCTAATGCCTTTCTCTTGCATAGATTTCTTGGCTTCTTGCATATCTTCGGGAATGAGGAATAGAATACCTCTTTTCTTAGGAGTTGGCTTAGGAGGTGGTCCGGGAATAATCCAAGCATTATCATTGATCAAGATGTTATTCAATAGGGTCTCAGCTTGTTCTACAGTTCGTTCCCTAAAAACACAATCGGCACAACTATCTAGGTGGTCTCTAGAAGCATCGGTAAGTCCGTTATAGAAGATATCAAGTATCTCGTTCTTCTTAAGAGGGTGATCAGGCAAAGCATTCTGTAGCTGGACGAGCCTCCCCCAAGCTTGTGGGAGACTCTCTTCTTGGAGTTGAGCAAAGATGTATATTTCCTGCAAGGCAGCTTGCTTCTTATGGGCAGGGAAATATTTCTCACAGAAGTAATAGATCATATCCTGGGGACTACTCACACATCCAGGAGCAAGAGAGGTGAACCAGGCTTTAGCGTCATCCTTTAGAGAGAAAGGAAACAACTTAAGGATATAGTAGTGGCGGATCTTCTCCTCACTAGTTAAAAGGGTGGCTATATTGTGTAGTTTGGTAAGATGGGCTACGACCGTCTCAGACTCATAACCGTGGAAAGGATCAGATTCGACTAGAGAGATTATCTCAGGATTGACAGAGAATTCATAATTCTTATCGGTGATAAAGATAGGTGAAGTGGCAAACTTCGGGTCGTATTTCATCCTAGCTTTCAGAGATTTTTCCTTCCACTTGAGAAGTAATTTCTCAGCGTCATAGGCATCCTTACACGCAAGAAAATTCTCAGCTATCTCTCCTTCCATAACGTAACCCTCGGGTATATCAGGCAATTCATATCTAGGAGAGCTAGATCTAGTAGGAGCAAAAGCAGGTTCTATCTCAATAGTATCGTCAGTTTCAGAAGCATCACGAGCATTGGCAGTAACTCTAGCAATATGAGCATCTAGGAACACCCCTAGTGGAACATCAGACAAAGTAGTATCTCTAGCAGTATCAAGCATAGCAGTATCAGGCATAGCATCTCTAGCAGTATCAGGCATAGCATCATCAGGCATAGTATCAAGCATAGTATCTCTAGCAGTATCAGGCATATCATCTCTAGCAGTATCAAGCATAGAATCATCAGGCATAGTATCAAGCATAGCATCTCTAGAAGTATCAGGCATAACATCTCTAGCAGTATCAAGCATAGCATCATCAGGCATAGTATCAGGCATAACATCATCAGGCATAGTATCTCTAGCAGTATCAGGCATAGCATCTCTAGCAGTATCAAGCATAGCATCATCAGGCATAGTATCAAGCATAGCATCTCTAGCAGTAGCATCATAAGCATCATCAAGCACAGGCGACATGTCAAGATTTCTAGCAGGAGGTGATGTCGTAAACTTACTCATAACTGAAGGTGAATCAAGTGCAGAGCTAGATGGCAGTTCCTTACCTCCCCTCATAGTTGAGGGCAAGACTTTGGTTTTTGGATCCTTCATATTCTTCATAGTGATCAGCAGATAAAAATCCCAAGTAACTAAGAGAATATAGCAATACCTCCCCGGCAACGGCGCCAGAAAAATGCTGATTGACACTCTCTGGCAATAGTTGGACGAATGTTCATTGTGTGACAACAGACCTTCCCCTGCAATGGCACCAGAAGAATGCTGCTAGCACTCCCCCGCAACGAAACTAGAAGAATGTTGTTGATGGCCCACCAACGCGTGGGTTCGCGGCAGTTTTCGAGGGTAGAGTATTCGACCCAAATTTGTTGATCGCCAGGCAGGAGGTGAGAGGATACTCTCAAGTATTAGCAGTTGAATGTGTCAGATTCAACTACACCTGAAAGATTAGTATCTGCAAGCAAAGTAGTAACAACAAAGTAGTATGATAACAACGATGTCAGAAACGATCTGTTGACGGCAGACTATTCCTAACGATTTTATCAATGGCGCCCGAAGTTGCCCCTTGACGGAAATTGTCTTTTCCCGTCAACGTCGAGCGAATCAAAATTGTAGCAGGTAGCAGCAGTGTAACGAGTAATAGCAGTGGCAAGGAACAACAGTAGTGACAGCAGTAGCAAGTAGCAACAGTAGCAAGCGACAGTAGTAGCAACAGTAACAGTAGAGCAAGACAAGTAACGGCAGTAGCAGCGTAGCAAGACAAGTAACAGCAGCAGAGCAACACAAGTAACAGCAGTAGGAGCAGAGCAAGACAAGTAATAGCAGCAGAGCAAGACAAGTAACAAAAGCAGTGGGACAAACTCGTAGGAAATGGGTCGGTGATTTGTTTGGATGATATTCATCATGCAATAGTTATAACACGGAGAGATATATGGCTAGCTCCCGTTCGTCAATGTGATGTAGGCATGCATTCCGTGTGTCATCATACGTGCTTAGGGAAAAGAACTTACATGACATCTATTGTCCGTCCCTCCTGTGGCAGCGGGGTCCAAAAGGAAACTACGGGATATTAAGGTTCTCCTTTTAATAAAGAACCGGACCAACGCATTAGTACTTGGTGAACACATGAACTCCTCAAACTATGGTCATCACCGGGAGTGGTTCCGGTTATTGTCACTCCGGGGTTGCCGAATCATAACACATAGTGGGTAACTACAACTTGCAAGATCGGATCTAAAACACACATATATTGGTGACAACATAATAATTTCAGATCTGAAATCATGGCACTCGGGCCCTAGTGACAAGCATTAAGCATGGAAAAGTAGTAGCAACATCAATCTCAGAACATAGTGGATACTAGGGATGAATCCCCATCAAAACTAACTCGATTACATGATAGATCTCATCCTACTCATCACCGCCCAGCGAGCCTACGAATAGATTACTCACGAACGACGAAGAGCTTCATGGAATTGGAGAGGGAAGAAGGTTGATGATGATGATGGCGACGATTTCCCCTCTTCGGAGCCCAAAACGGACTCCAGATCTGCCCTCCAGATGAAGAACAGGATGTGGCGCTGCCTCCGTGTCGCAAACGCGACAAAATCTTCTCTCTTGATTTTTTCTGGGACGAAAGTGAACTTATAGAGCTGAGATTGGAGGCGGCAGAGCCACGTGGGCCCCACAAGCTTGCCATCCGCCACCAGGGGGTGGCGGCTAGAGGGCTTGTGGCCCACTGGCCCACCCCCTCGGGTGGATCTTTGCGCAGGTATTTTTCATATTTTCCAAAAATAATCTCCGTATATTTTCAGGACGTTTGGAGAACTTTGATTTCTGCACAAAAAACATCACCAAGGCAATTCTGCTGAAAACAGCGTTAGTCCAGGTTAGTTCCATTCAAATCATGCAAATTAGAGTCCAAAACAAGGGCAAAAGAGTTTTGAAAAGTAGATACGATGGAGACGTATCAAGCAGCATGATCAGTGTGAATAGTGACTTTGGAATCAACTACGTAAGATCTGAACTTTTCACATGCAAACACGACTGCTAAAAATTCCTTTTCCGTAGTAGCATAGTTTCTTTGGGAGTGTCTAGAGTTTTACTAGCATAATGAATAACATTCAACTTCTTATCAACTCTTTGTCCTAGAACAACACCAACATCATAATCACTAGCATCACACATGATTTCAAAAGGTAAGTTCCAATCAGGTGGTTGAACAATAGGTGCAGTTCTCAAGGCCTTCTTAAGTATTTCGAAGGCTTCCTCACAATCATGATTTCAAAAGGTAAGTTCCAATCAGGTGGTTGAACAATAGGTGCAGTTATCAAGGCCTTCTTAAGTATTTCGAAGGCTTCCTCACAATCATCGTTAAAAACAAAAGGAATATCCTTTTGCAAGAGATTGGTAAGAGGCCTAGAAATCTTGGAGAAGTCTTTAATGAACCTTCTATAGAAACCAGCATGACCAAGGAAACTTCTTATACCTTTTATATCTGCAGGGCATGGCATTTTCTCGATTGCATCAACTTTAGCCTTATCGACTTCAATACCTCTTTCAGAAATTTTATGTCCTAAGACGATGCCTTCATTAACCATAAAGTGGCACTTCTCCCAAATCAAGACAAGGTTGGTGTATTTACATCTCTGCAAGACTCGATCAAGGTTGCTGAGGCAATCATCGAAAGAAGACCCGTAAACAGAGAAGTCATCCATGAAAACCTCAACAATCTTTTCACAAAAGTCAGAGAATATAGCCATCATACATCTTTGAAAGATAGCAGGTGCATTACATAAGCCAAAAGGCATACGTCTGTAAGCAAAGGTACCAAAAGGGCAGGTGAAAGTGGTTTTCTCCTGATCAGATTGCGCAACAGGTATTTGGGAGAAACCAAAATAACCATCTAGAACGCAGAAGTGTGTGTGTTTAGACAGTCTTTCTAGCATTTGGTCGATAAAAGGCAAAGGGTAATGATCTTTCCTAGTGGCCTTATTCAATTTCCTAAAATCAATCACCATCCTATAGCCAGTAATAATCCTCTGTGGGATCAATTCATCCTTATCATTAGGGACAACGGTAATACATCCCTTCTTAGGGATGCAATGCACCGGACTCACCCAATCACTATGAGCAACAGGATAGATAATACCTGCTTCCAGGAGCTTTAGTATTTCTTTTCTTACTACCTCTTTCATCTTAGGATTTAATCTTCGTTGATGATCAGCAGCTGGTTTGGAATCAGGATCGGTTTAAATTTTGTGATGGCATAGAGTGGGACTAATGCCCTTAAGGTCGTTAAGAGTATATCCAATGGCAGCACGGTGCTTTCTCGGAGTTTTTAGTAACTTATTTTCTTCATGCTCTGAGAGGCTAGCACTAATTATAACAGGATATATCTCTTTTTCATCGAGATAAGCATACTTAAGAGTATCAGGAAACTGTTTGAGCTCGAACACATGATCACCCTTTGGTGGGGGTGGATCTCCAAGCAGTTCAATAGGCAAGTTATTCTTAAGGATAGGATATTGTTCAAAGATAACTCTACCTATCTCATTCCTTTCATCCATATGCGTATCATTTTCATGCTCAAGCAAGTATTCCTCTAAAGGATCAGTAGGAGGCACAACGATAGAAGCTAGAGCAATAATTTCATCCTTATTAGGCAACTCTTTTTCATGAGGTTGTCTACCAAACTTGGACAAATTGAACTCATGTGACACACCTTCAAAGCCAACAGTGACAGTTTGCTTCTCACAGTCAATATGAGCATTGACAGTATTAAGAAAAGGTTTGCCAAATATGATGGGACAAAAGCTATCTTGTGTGGTAGCAAGAACGAGGAAATCAGCAGGATACTTCATTTTACCACACAAGACTTCAACATCTCTAACAATTCCCACGGGGCAGATAGTATCTCTATTGGCAAGCTGAATAGTGACATCAATAGGTTCCATCTCAACATGTGCAATCTCGTCTTTAATTTCATCATATAAGGATTGAGGTATTGCACTAACACTAGCACCCACATCACATAAACCATGATAACAATGGTCTCCTATCTTAACATAAATAACAGGCGTGCCAACAACATGCCTATGTTTGTCTCTAGCATGAGGTTTAGCAATTCTAGCAACATCTTCACAGAAGTGAATATCATGTCCCTCAACATCGTCGGACAGGAGATCTTTGATAATAGCAATGCTAGGTTCAACTCTAATTTGCTCAAGGGGTGTAGGTGCTCTAATGTAGCCCCTACGTATCACAGTTGAAACTTTAGAATGATCCTTTATCCTAACAGGGAAAGGTGGTTTCTCAATGTAAGCACTAGGAACAATAGGATCATTATAAGCAATGACTTTCTCTTCAACAGGATTGGGTTTAACTACATTGACTTCTAAGGGAGGATTATACTTAAACCACTTCTATTTAGGGAGATCAATATGAGCAGCAAATGATTCACACAATGAAGCTACTATCTCATAGTCAAGTCCATATTTAGCGCTAAAATCACAAAAAGTATTTGTTTCAACAAAGGATTTAACGCAATCAAACTTGAGATTGATACCAGACTCCTTACCTTCATCAAGCTCCCAATCTTCAGAGTTGCGTTTAATTCTTTTCAATAAATTCCATTTAAAGTCAATATCTCTCTTCATAAAAGAACCGGTACAAGAAGTGTCAAGCATGGTGCGATCATCATGAGAAAGCCGAGCATAGAAGTTCTGAATGATAATTTCTCTCGAGATCTCATGGTTGGGGCATGAATATAACATTGATTTAAGCCTCCCCCAAGCTTGAGCGATGATTTCTCTGTCACGAGGCCAAAAATTATAAATATAATTCCGATTATGATGTACTAGATGCATAGGATAAAACTTTTGATGAAATTCCAATTTCAACCGATTGTAGTTCCACGATCCAGTATCATCACATAGCCTATACCATGCCAATGCTTTATCCCTCAAAGATAAGGGAAAGACCTTCTTCTTGACCTCATCCTCGAGAAAACCTGCAAGCTTAAATAAACCATAAACTTCATCTACATAGATTAGATGCAAGTTGGGATGTGATGTTCCATCTCCTATAAAAGGATTAGCCAGCAGTTTCTCAAGCATACCCGAAGGAAATTCATAGCAAATTTTTTCAGTAGGTGCAGAAGGTTGAGGAGCAACTCCTTGTGCTTCCATTCGAGGTGAGGATACCCCGAACAAGCCCCTCAAAGGATTAGTTTCCATAGTAACAAGAGACAATAAATTTCAGCACACTATATAAATGTTTCCTTACCAAATTCCACTTACCAAAGGCGCTTCACTCCCCGGCAACGGTGCCAGAAAAGAGTCTTGATGACCCACAAGTATAGAGGATCTATCGTAGTCATTTCTATAAGTAAGAGTGTCGAACCCAACGAGGAGCAGAAGGATCTGACAAGTCGTTTTCAGCAAGGTATTCTCTGCAAGCACTGAAATTATCGGTAACACATAGTTGTGTGGTAAGATGATTCGCAGCAAGTAGCAAGTAACAAAAGTAACAACGGTGCAGCAAAGTGGCCCAATCCCTTTTGTAGCAAGGGACAAGCCTAGACAAACTCTTATAGGAGGTAAAGCGCTCCCGAGGACACATGGGAAATTCTGTCAAGCTAGTTTTCATCAAGTTCATATGATTCGTGTTCGGCTACTTTGATAGTTTGATATGTGGGTGTACCGGCGCTTGGGTACTGCCCTTACTTGGGCAAGCATCCCACTTATGATTAACCCCTCTCGCAAGCATCCGCAACTACGAAAGAAGAATTAAGACAAAGTCTAACCATAGAATTAAACTAGTGGATCCAAATCAGCCCCTTACGAAGCAACACATAAACTAGGTTTAAGCTTCTGTCACTCTAGAAACCCATCATCTACTTACTACTTCCCAATACCTTCCTCTAGGCCCAAATAATGGTGAAATGTTATGTAGTCGACGTTCACATAACACCACTAGAGGAAAAACAACATACAACGCATCAAAATATCGAACGAATGCCAAATTCACATGACTACTTATAGCATGACTTATCCCATGTCCTCAGGAACAAAAGTAACTACTCACAAAGCATAATAATATTTATGACCAGAGAGGTATTGAATAGCATAAAGGGTCTGAACATATAATCTTCCACCAAGCAATCCAACTAGCATCAACTACAAAGAGTAATTAACACTACTAGCAACCTTACAAGTACCAATCGGAGTCGCGAGACGGAGATTGGTTAAAAGAGATGAACTAGGGTTTGGAGATGAGATGGTGCTGATGAAGATGTTGATGGTGATGAGTCCCCTTCGACGAGAGGAGTGTTGGTGATGACGACGGCGACGATTTCCCCCTCCGGGAGGGAAGTTTCCCCGGCAGGACGACCCTACCGGAGCTCTAGATTGGTTCTGCTCAAGTTCCGCCTCGTGGCGGCGACGAATCCTCCCGAAAGCCTCCTCTTGATTTTTTCTGGAACGAAACCCTCCTTATAGCAAAAGAGGGGGGCAGAGGACCAACAGGGAGCACACAAGCCCCCTAGGCGCGACCAGGGGGTAGGCCGCGCCTAGCAGGCTTGTGGCCTCCTTCAGGATCCCCTCTGGTACTTCTTCGGCCCAGTATTTTTTATAAATTCCAAAATAAATCCTCGTTGATTTTCACGGCTTTTGGAGTTGTCCAGAATAGGTATCTCAAACTTGCTCCTTTTTCAGGCCAGAATTCCAGCTGCCGGCATTCTCCCTCTTCATGTAAACCTTGCAAAATAAGAGAGAAAAGGCAAAAGTATTGTACCGTGAAGTGTAATAACAGCCCATAAAGCGATAAATATCAACATGAAAGCATGATGCAAAATGGACGTATCAACTCCCCAAAGCTTAGACCTCGCTTGTCCTCAAGCGAAAGCCGAGACCAATAAATATGCCCACATGTTTAGAGAAAGAGGTGTAGACAAAACAAGATATGGACATGCAGGCATCATGATCATAATCAGAACAACAATATCATCATATAATCTCTCATGCTAAAGTGACAATTCCTTCACAAAGTAAAGTATGGATCAAGAACTTTATTGAGAATTAACAACCAATAGCCTTTAGTCATTGAAGCAATTGAAAATTATCATAACATCAAAAAGATCCAAATAAGAGCTTGTAAAACAAATCCACATACTCAATCATCCTTTCGTGCCTCTTGTTCGCTCTCTGCCCCCCCCCTCTATGGAGAACCTGGATGGCGGTCTGCATTGTTGGCTCTCTGGTGTGCACCATGGTGGCGAGGATGGCATTACCTCTTGGCTGTGTGGGCGGCGAGGGGTGGTGCTACTGGTGGCTCGGGCGCACTCTCTGTCTCTGCCAGTGGTCGTGCCTCGATCCGGATCTAGAAGTTCTACACTCCTCACGCTTACCGTGGAGACCTTGTGGTTACGCCGGGGAGCTGTCGTGCGAAAGCTTTGTGCTCTGTCGCTGACGACATCAATGTTGGCGGGTGCCGTTATCTTCTTGAAGACGTCGTCATGGTGCATCGCTCCGTGTTCGAGTTTCGGGTGAAAACATATGTCCGTTGTATACTCGGCAACGACGACACCTATCATCGTTTTCCTCCTGGGGTGTTGTTGTGGAGCTTAGGTGTTACAAGGCTTAACGCGGTGTTCCTTTGTTGATCTTGTACTTTCTTTCAGTAGCGTAGTCGCGTGTGTTCTGTGTGATCCATGTATCTTCGGATCGACAGTGTATGAGGGGCACCCCATCTCGTTGCATCGTTCGTCCGTGTACTTTGTTTGGTTGTTGCTTTATATATTAAGCGGGGCAAAAGCCTGTTTCACGAATAGTCATAAGAGCATTTAGAGTCAGACCTTTCAAATTCGTCTCAAATCCCGGGTAGTCCGTGCGACCACTAACAGGTCATAAAAAATGACCCAACCGGACTACTCAACCCCGTCTCAAACATCCAGATTGACTAGCATCCCTCATATACATTCCAAATGTAGGGAAGATATGGGGCGGCCTGGTCACGCCTGGGCGCTTCCGCCACGCCCGCCATGTCCTAGCTGAGAGGTCCGGCCCACCACCAACTTAACCATCGTCCCACGAAAAACCCCATCCAACGCCTCGCTCTGAGCCCTAGTTCACTATCTCTCGCTCCGTCCTCTCATCTCCCTTTACGTTTCATATCCCATCCACTCCGATGTCCAGCTCCGGGAGCCACTCTGGCTTTGACCTCGACTGGGACGAGGAGTTGGCCCTCCGCATTGCCTTGGAGCGGTCCGAGGTGGACACTAGATGCAACTCTGGATCCGGAGCATCGCTGCAGCTTGAGTCGGCGCAGTGCAGCCGCCGGAGCTGGACCCTCCCGGCCCACGCGCAACTTCGCCAGGACAACACAGTTTGTGCCGCCCCTGCGAAGTCCCCCCCCCCCGCGAACCGCTCCTCCACATGGGGAGCGGTGGGTGCTATTGAACGCGTTGCCGGCCCGCATGCGCACCCAGGAATCGAAAGTGCGCACCGCCCGCCATGAGAGGCGACGGGACGCGGCGGGCGTTGGATGAAGGGCCTCATCGTCATCTCCGACTCTGACGACGGCGATGTCGACAACTGCACCTCCTCCGACGATGACCAAGACTATCCACCAGTCGCGGACGCCTACAACCGTGTCAGTGACCGATAGGGCAAAGGCTCGATGAGGAAGTGATGAGTTTCCTCGTTTAATTTGTAGTTATTTAGTACTGTCGTTAGAACTTGTTCGTCGTATGTGGATTATATGAATTTTGACTAGCTTTTGTAGATCGAAATGGGATCTTTTGATGATCGGAATATACATATCTAATTCCGTTTCGTAGTCCATGCAATAATCTATGTAATTTATCTTCAAGTTACATGGTTAATATGAATATAGGATGTCTAATAATATAAAGAGTACGAATGTGAATGATAAGGCCTTGCTTGGGATACTTTTTTGTTTTTACAGGTGTAATAGTTTACACAGGTATTATACCAGTCATAAGTATAAAACCAGCTGAAACTAAACCGATGGATGAAGATGTATATTTCTTTTACAAATGTATTTGGCATAGAAACGGCATCCCAAGCAGGGCCTAAGAGTGTTTAGATTACTAAAATAATATTCTAAATGCGTTTATATTAAGTTTACAGAGGAAATACTCCTACTAGTTAAGCCGTGTTTAAGGACCGGATCTACCAACCGTGGCTTAGATGCCACACGCTGAAGAACACAACTTACATGGATGCATTAGTCAACGGAACCGAGTACCACTCCCAATCATCACCACCTTCCTGCATCGGGCAAGCCTACGTACGCAGCGCACGTCCCGTATGCAGCCTGCGCCTCCCCCTTGGAAAGTTCCTCCGGCTTACCGCCGTTGACCCCAAAGGCTCACCGACGACGAACCGTCTCGCCGGAGACGACGGACTGGAGCTCGTCCTCCCCCCACGGTCTTTATTATTTTTCCTATATAGCGTAAGCAAGCCGCGAGTTAAAATTTTGTTCCGGAGGGCGGTTCCACCGGGCCGGGGCGTGGGCGGGTCGGGCCGTGGGCGCACCAACCCAAAGTTACACGCGACGCAGCACAGCTGCACAGGGAAGGGCAGGCACCACCCCCACCCCCTCCCCCTGCCTCGCCTCGCCTTTCTTTCTTTTCCTCTCGCTCTCCGCCTCCCCCTCGACTCGAGCCGCTTCCACCCACCTCCTGCCTCCTCCCTCTCACTCCTCCGCCCGCCCACCCGCCCGCCCACGCGCGCCCGTCCTCTCCCCCGCGGGCCCGAGACGAGCGCCGCGCCGAGGAGCGGGGAGGGTAGCCAGCCGGCCGGAATGCCCGCGCAGAAGCGCCCGCACCCGTCGCCAGACGCGGACGACGGCCACGTCGTCGAGGAGGAGGAGGCTGCCGCTGCCGGGGCCGCCGGCTCCGGCACGGAGGGTGGCGGCGGCGCAGCCCCGAGGGCGGCCAACGGGGGCTCCGCGGAGCTGGCCAAGGACGGTGGTGGTGAGAGCTGCTTCGAGCGACGCGCGCCGCCGACTCATCTCCCACGCGATGTACGCATCGCGTCCTCTGTTTCGGTGCCGGGGTCGCTGACTGGCTTGCGTGTTTGACGGGCTCTGCAGATTCCGACGCGGGGGAGGACGAGGACGACGAGGAGGAGGAAGAGCGGAAGAAGGAGAACGAGCACGAGGAAGGCGGCGGCAGCGGCGGGGACGACGAGAACGGCGACGACAGCCAGTCGTCGGAGAGCGACGCCGCCGACATGGACGAGTATGTGGACCGTCCACGCCTCTCCTCCCTCCTCCCTCTCAGCCCCTTCCTATCTCCTTCTCCTCTGCCTCCTCTCGCATCCGTGCCGATTTCCCGTCGTCGTCACGCCGCGTCCCCGTACGCTAGCTTCGCTTCGCCGGGGTGGTATCGGAGGTCATCGTCAGGGGAGCCCCCCTGGGCCGGCGGCACCGCCGATGGCCGCATCGTCTCGCCTCGTCGGGCTGAGCGCTGGATCTTCGTCGTGTCGTGCTTCGTATGCTGGGTCGGGTTTCTCGTGGCGGCGGCAGCGGCAGCCCACCACGAGTCGTCCTCGTGGTTAGGCGCAGGTGCTGACCGCTTCGTCCGTCCCGGCCGCCGTGAGTGCTCCGGTCACCGCCGAGTCATGGGATCTTTCTGTAGCATGCATGCTTTCGTCACACGGCTCCGCGGAGTCGCCGTGCTCGCGACGGCAAATGCTGGGACCGGCATCCAGGGTCGATCGCCGCATACCGAAGCTGTTACCCCGGAGTCGCCAGCCACATCTCAACTGGCGGTCATGTTCGTCGTGGTTCAGCTGTCCACTGAAAAATTCCCTGTTTCTCTTGCTTCTGAATCGTGTGCGGCCACGGCCAACACTTTCGTCCCATCTCTGCTGCTAGCCTGACCTCCTGGATCGCAATGGTCTTGCCATGCTTATACCCGTGGGAGCTCCCTGCCCAAGCCTGCCTCCCACCCGTGTGCACCCTTGTTCATCACGTCTAATGGTTGTGTGGAGAGGCCGTGTCCTTATGGCAAACACTATTCAAGCTCACCCAGCCCATGTAAGATCTTCCGGTGGATTTTCCCAGTTTCGTAACAGGTGCCGCCTTCCTCTGCATTGGGAGCATCTTCGTGTTTCCTGCACTGTCTTGGCCATGACTTGTCCTGTCGTGCTCTGAACATCTCTCTGCTTCTACTGTTGCTGTCCTGACCTCCATGACCGCGATAGGTCTTACACTGTTTATGTGTCTTAACTCAGTATTATGCAAATGCATTTCTTATTCTCGTGATAGCATATGCTTTACGTTCCATCAGGCATCAGCTGTCTCTATGAATCTTTCCTCGGTACTGAAATGCACTGCTGTTTCTATGAATCTTTTCTCGCTACTGATGCGAGTTGCAAATCAACCCCTCTGTTGCTGTAGGATCAGTGCAGTTTCCTGTTAGGAAAGCATTTTGTTCACTACATAAACTCTGTTATTAGATTGTAGCACACACACCTTGTCATATTTGATCGAGATAATTGTGTAGACATAGTTTTTGTTGACCTCCTATTGTATGTCGTTTGGATTTTAATGGCACTGCTTAGGTTTCTCAGCTGGTTAATTGAATCAAATCGACTCTTCTGCCTGTCAAATATGAGTTTGTAAGTGTTCAAGTAGTCTGTAGTCGTATAAGGTACTAATGGTTCCATTGTTTTTCGTTGGTTCCTGTAGTCCCGCGGTGAACACCTGAACGTTATGTTCTTTATAGCACATGTACGTATTTCTTTGGAAAAAGAAAAATAATACCACTGAACACTTCTGTGTGTTCCATAAGTTGTTAATCAGTAATTGATATGCCAATTGGTAATGGAATATTTGACTTTCTTGTTAGTCAAGGCTTGAAACTGGTAGCTAAACAGTATTGTTTTCTCATGCAGGTTTATACTAGTGAAATTAATGGATATACGGAAGGAAGTGCAGTGCCCTATATGCTTAGGTGAGCATGCCTTGTCAACTTGCGTTCATATTCAGAGATAGCAACTCTGTTTACTTCTTCGTGATTTCTGTTATGTACATCCTTTTGTGATTATTTACTACCAATATTGAAGCTAGCACATTCATCAAAACTATGCAAGTATGCATGTTGGGACTGTCTACATTATCAATGCCAATTGGGGCAAATATCAGGAGAAATTTGTACGGCTGCCACTAGGTTTTATAATGTTATAGAAGCTAGGATGAGTTTTATACGTCAAACTAGGTAGAATGTCTGCACAAACTATGATATCTGAGAATTTGCTTTTCTTCTGGTCCTCTGTTGCAGGCATTATCCGGAAAACAAGAACGGTTATGGAGTGTTTGCACCGGTTTTGTAGGGACTGCATTGACAAATCCATGCGGCTTGGGTATGACCCCTTGTGTTATTTGTCCACAGTGTCATCTTTAAAAAAAGTGTAGCCCAACCTGATTGAGGCTTTGAAAGATCCAAATATATACTTTATTTCAATGTGGTGTGGTGTGGTGTTTTTTGCAGAAATAATGAATGCCCAGCATGCCGCACTCACTGCAAGAGCAGACGGTCCTTGAGGGATGATCCTAATTTTGATGCTTTAATTCTAGCTTTATATCCAGACATTGACAAGTACGAGGAAGAGGTGATGCATAATTTCTCCAGTTGCCACACTTAGTTGTCTTGTCACTCTTGTTTATCTAGCTTTTGTTGTAGTATCTGCCAGTGATTCTAATTTGCTTGATATGTCAGGAACTTGCTTTTGGTGAAGAAGAGAAGACTCGCAACAAAAAGGTTGGTTTATTTGGCTGTCTATGTCTGGTGGAAAATTATCTGCCCTGGTCATTTGGTATTTGTCTTCTTGTTATTGACATTTGCTGTATTTCTCATGAAAGATTCAAGATTCCATTGCTGAAACATTTCGAAGACAAACAGAAGCACTTGTGAAGAAGCGCTCCAATGCAAAAGCAATAGCTTCTTCAAGAAAGACCCGTGGGAGTTTGCGGACAAAGAAGAGAGGACGGACTAGTTCTCCTGATAATGCCCCAACTGACATTGATGACGACGAGAGAGAAGAAAATGGCAATGATGGCAGCAAAGAATCATCTTCTGTTGATGATCGTTCACCAGATGTCAAGATGAAAAGAGCTCGGAGGTGGCCTGTGCCACGATCATCCCCTGCTAAGACTATTGGCGGTGTTGATAGCAGCTACGAGGAGAATGATGATTTGGGAGGTGCCAGAGATATCTTGGCTACTTCTCCACTGCGGGGAGAGATGCTTGCCTGGGGCAAAAATGGCACCCGCAGTCAAACTCGACATGGCAACCCTGGTGGCTCCAGCGGAAGGATGGTCAAGGGTGGGCGTGTTGCCAAGTTGGTGGATCATCTCCGTAATGCTGATGAATTTGATACTAAGGTAACAACAGACCGTTGCAATAATTTAAATTTACAGTTGCCTCCTCTTCCAAAAAATAAATAGAGTAGCTATTTCTTACGTATGCTTTGGAAGATTCAGATTACTTAATGAACATTCTAGAAGGCTGGATGCATCCTTTTGTCCGTACGTGTTATTATGTGTGCTTTGTAGTGTTGCACAGGCAATGTGAAACATCAGCACATGCACATACATTCCTACCTGGCTAGACCAATCTTGTACAAGCAGTGGCCCGTGGTTTACATCCATTAGGTTTGCTGAATATGTCTGCTCTGTTGTGCAGTTCAACCTGTATCTTGCTCTAACTCCGCTTGATGGACAAAGCATGCCTAAACTGGAAAAGTCCTATCTCAGCTGCCAGCCAACATTCTCTGTTAGCCATCTATGCCAGGTAATCACTAATCACTTGCTTCAACAAACTTGCCGTTTGTAACGTGACATAACTTTGGTGGACATAGATGGAAATTAATAAGCAAAGACTCTGCTTACTCTGTTTCTGCTTCGTTTCAGTTTGTTGCTTTTCAGCTGTCACGTCAAGCCCAAGAGGTGGAGATATACTTCAAGAAGAAGGCCAGCGGCGGGTCCCTTAAAACCGAAGACACCAGCGCAGACGAGGAGGCAAAGCCGGGCCGATTCGACGGCCTGGAAAGGCTCAAGGAAGAGAATTCGCTTTCAGAGCTTTACCCTATGCTTGCCTCTGGCGTTGGGGACCTGGTAATTTTTACTCTCTTCAGTGAACTGCTGCTTCTTGCCATTTGATTTATCTTAATGAGCTGTATGTGCCGTTTCCGTCCCAACGTCCAGGAGCTGCTGTACTCCGTGAAAGCACAAGGCTAGCTAGGCACCAGCTAGCTTAGATCTATTGGCCGTCAAATTGATGGACGGATCGCCGCTAATCCCATGACCTGCATGAAGAATCTACTCGCCGTGAAAAACCTGTACATATATCATCATTCGATATAGAAAAGAAAAGGGGCGACAAAGTAGCAGATTTATTATCCGTGTCTTAATGTTTGTTTAAATTTATGTGATGTCTTGTGGCTTGGTTCGTTGGCTAAAACATAAGCTTGACTAGTAGTCGAATTGAGTAGCAGTGTAGTGTAAAACAGGTCAGACGAAATTACCTGGACCATTTCTTCTTCTGTACTGTATAATTATAATGTAATATTGGGTGGCGCTGCGCACGCAGTGGTAATTCTTCTTGGTCTTCGTCTAACTCGAACCTATCTGAATTGGCAACCGTCCTGCGTTTTTTGACAGCTTGGCCTGAGCAGCTATACACTCACGGTCGCACAGAAGCTATACACTCCAAGTGCCGTTGGATCCCATCACACGGAGTCTGAGGTGTCGACACGTATGCGCTGGACGAGTCACCTCACAGTGTATCTGCAGCACTACCCCGAGAGTAGAAACGCGAACAGATGGTCATAAAGTTGTCTTGTCGCTCGGTCGTTGTTGACCCCGATCGCGAGCGCGAATGGACCTGACGACGCGGTGCTGTACAGGCGAATCGAAAAGCCCGTCTAGTTGCTGACCCGCGCGTCCCGCTAGCTCGTGACGGGGCTCCCGCTCCAGGTTCCAGCCAACCGCGCCGCCGAACAGCCTATGGCTGGCACCAGCCGTGCCCCCCCAGCTCAAGTCCAATCAGCACTGCTAAGATGCTTCTCTAGGCCTGCAGGCCTAGCCTCCTCGTCCTATGGAATCTTGGGGAAGAAGAAGAAGAAAATGGACGGTACAAAAAGCGGCACCTGCTGTGCACCGGAGCAGCAGTGAAGTTGCACCTCCATGATCGGGTGGACATTTTTTTTTTTGACCTCTCTGGCTAACAAAATTCAAATTTAAACTCGCTTTTAATTTCTTTTCTAATCTAACCTTTTCTCGTGACGCCAACATTCCTGACGTCTATGTTGCACGGAGGGACCTCGGCGTTTGGTACGGGCCCGCTTGACCGACAACTCCGGTAACTCGCTGACGAGGCAAAGGACCAGACGCCTGACATCTCGTCTCCACGCCCAGACACCGCGGATCTGCCGACAGGCCCTGGTAAGTGAAACAGCCGCACGGGCCCGCTCCACCAGAACACATCTGGTCTCTCTCTCGCCCCTCTTCCCCCTCATCGTCCCCCCTTGATCTACTCCCTCCTTCACTAAAATCCGTGGATGTAAGCCCTCCCAGCATTCTTGAGGTATTCTCCCCCAATTCCTCTAATTTATTTTTGTTTTAACATCTTATATTGATAGCATTATTGAATATTGGGTGATGTTAGATTAGTATATGATTTCTTAGTTTTAGGGATTTTTGTGTAGTTGTTAGATGATATAGATGGTTTGTATATAGTAGATGATGTGTTGCGTAATATGTATTAACTAAAAATTTCTTTTTGTTCAATATGTTCAATAAAGTTGGCAACTTTTGTTTTGGCCTTTGGGGCCATTTGTTCAAAATGTTAGTAGATGATGTGTTGTAGATTTTGGCAAATGGACGTGTTTGGCTGATGGACATTTTGTTTAATATGTTGGATGATGATATAGATGGACATATTGTTGGCAGTTTTCTTTTGCAAAAGAGACGGTGAAATTTGATGTTTGTGTTATGAATGGGTTGTTTAAGAGATTTGTTTGTGTACTCGAGCTGACATATGATTGCATATTTTGTCACTAGAATGTTTTAGATAGATGTTTCATATGATAAAATATTACATATATTATTCATGTATTTAAAGACGATGATGTGATTTTTGGGTAGGATGGTGAATGATGATGGACCTTGGTATAACGGATTAATCGAAGAGTTCGACAGAGAGCATCGTGCTCGTGTCATTGAGAATCGGAAGGTAAGAAGTTTGGCTTATCAATTATTCGTGTTTTCCATGTGTGTTTCTCGTATTGATATGAAGCTCATATTGTTTGCAGCATGTAGTAGCTATGCGCGTGAGGGGTCATGGTGCGAATGACTTTTCGTACGACGTGTGGTACGAGCCGTACATTGCAAGATTGGGTCTTCTCCCCTTTGTGTTGCAATTCAAGTGAACCCCACCACCGGTGAACCATGCAGCACTCACCACACTTATGGGTCGTTGGAGGCCCGAGACACACTCTTTCCACCTTGCCTGTGGGGAGATGATGATGACCCTAGAGGACATGGCCATGATAAGCGGTCTCCCTATCAACGAATTTGCTCTTACGGGTCATGTTAGTGCCGTTAACTGGAGAGATCGGGTTGGCATTTTAATTAGTGTTCAGCCCCCTTATCCTCTGCCAGGCAAGGCTAATAGCTCTAAAGGGAAGCATTCCTGGCTAAAACAAGGCTGAGGAGCAAACAATCTGTGCCCTGCGGATGCCAATGAGATGGTTGTGCAGCACTATGCTCGGGCCTATCTTTGATATGTACTAGCCAAAGTAGTCTTCACAGACGCAACCGGGAGTTGAGCCCTCTGGATGTATTTGGAGCTACTCAGGGATTGGGATACTCAATATAGCTGGGGTTCGGCAGCACTAGCATACTTGTATAGTCAGGTAAGAGTTATGTGCAGACATTTATCTTTCATTTGCCATGCGCCACACATTGCTAACATGTATGTTTAATTGCAGTTGGACCAGGCGTCAACGAGGACAAAAGACACATTTTCATTGTCCGACTTTTTGTGGAGCCTCTCTGTGTGGACGTGGGAGCAGTTACCGGTTGGACGACCCGTGTTAAAGAACCCCGATAAGCCAAACCCAAATCCGCATGAAGGGCTTCATGATCAAGATCCATATCGATGCCCCACAATTGCCTATTGTTGGGATCAGGTGTCTGTTTACACATGAAGCTCTCATGTGTGATAGAAGTGTTATGTGAATGAGCTGGACACCTTAACTACTGAGCAGGTACCAACATTTCAGCTCCTCTTATTGTAGGTTTTTTGGCAGCCTTATGAGAATGTGTCTCTAATATCTCAACTCGTCCTATTGTAGGTTTTCTGGCGGCCTTATGAGAATGATCGTGATTTCAACCTCAACGAGATGTGCACGCGTGATAATCTTCTTTGGCGGGTGAGGTGTCCAATGATATGCTTTTACACTGTCGAGTGGCACTTTGTAGACCGCGTTGCTAGGAAATTTGGGAAACGACAAGGTATTCCAATTGAGGAGAGCAAGGGGACAATCACAAAGCTACATCGGTGAGCAAAAATGCCTATGAGATTTGTACTGTAGCATTATGAAAGTCTATGTTTGCTAATTGTTTAAAACGTGCATCGTTTGTAGGTTCCGTCGGAGGAACAATCAGGATATATCAGATTGGGTGAACAAACACCATCAATGGATAGTAATGTGGAACTAGAGAGAGACTTTAGTGGAGTCAGAGAATAGACCCCACAATGATTCAACATAGCAGAAATATCTTGTGTCGTATGGGCAGCATTACTGGTTGAAGCTTAAGCCCGGTTGGACTCAGGAGGAGTGGTCAGAGTTGGTGTCGGAAGACCCATCAACTGCATAAGGTTATCATGCCTTCAACATGGTTGTGCGAGAGACCGGAGAGAGTCAAGTTGACTACACACCCATGCGTGATGAATTGGTAATTGAATGAACGAGAACCAACTTGTATACCCTTATCTTTTTCAAATATGAATGTTTGTTGTGTTAATGAATTGCAGGACAAAGAGTTCCTTATGTGCGTGAATGATGCCAATGTAGCACTCAGTCATCCCTCAAGAGGTGGATTATCTGATAGAACTCTTAGGACCATGGTGGAGATATGACCATCTTTACAAATGCTTGTCTTAATGGGTTAGTTATTTGTGTCTAACATATTTTGTTGTGTTGTCGCAGAAGTTTAGGACAAGGTTCCACAAGTGGGAAGCTATGCTTTCTTTCCATGGTGCTCAGTCCATGGACATGTTTACAACCGGTACTAGTCGCTCCTCCAGAGCTCGACGTCGTCATCTCCGCAACGATGATACAAAAGAAGAGGAGCAAATACAAGAGGAGCAGGCACAAGAGCACGAGGTAGATATTGATACCCCCCAGCCTTCATAGCCGACGCAGCCAAAGAAAAGCAAACATAAGACACCACGTGCGCCGAGAAAGAAGAAATTTTATTCTCGGTTTCATAGTCCGGAGTATCCTCAAAACCTTTTGTCTAAGGGGATGACTAGACAAGAGGAGGAGTGTAGCAAATAAGAGGTAGGGGAAGAGGGAGAGGATGAGCAATGGGAAAAGGAAGTGCCTACAAGAAAGGGGAAAGCCACGAGGAGAGGAAGAAGGAAGTGAGCAAGAACGGTCCTTCATAGTTCTCAAGTGGCACTTCATATGTTGACAAGAACTTGTCGTATGCTCGTTAAATTTGTATGAACTTGTCGTGTAGTGAACTTTTTATGTTATCTTGAATTCGTGAACTTGTTGTGAACTGAAGTGCACTTTTTATGTTATTTTTAATTTATGAACTTGCTACAAAATTGGTTTGATATCATGAAATTTATATGAATTTGCTTTCATATGTTAGAGAGCACCAGACGCCAAGGAATCTGGTATCTGTCCTGAACAAGGTACCAAACGCGAGGGACCCTCGCGTCTGGGGTGAACAGGGTACCAAATGCCAAGGACCCTGGCGTCTGGCCTGGAGAAGGTTCAAATGATCTTCTGTGAGTTCAAAGGATCTTCAGGGAGTTCAAATGATATTCAATGAGTTCAAACAATAGAATATCATAACAAAAGACCAATAAAACATACAACAACAATATCTATTCAAGGAGTTCAAATGATATTCAAGGAGTTCAAATGATAAAGATACATGTCATAATAGTTGAAATGAGAACAAGTTAAGCAAATGGGTACATGCCATTGTAGTTTCAAATGACAAAGGTTACATAGGCTCATGGTAATGCACACCCATTCTATTTGGCATAAGTCCCCGGGTTGCAGCAAAGAACATCATTTATTTTTTTGACCCATGCCCAACGAGAAGCCAGCTTCGGTAGCGGCGAAAAAGGTTGCCTCACTAACCAATCATTGACATGGCCATGGTTTTCCATGTTAAACTGAGCATGTTCTTCCCTTGTTGCACATAATGCAACTTGCATTGCAAGATCACGCCTACAATTGTTTTCCAACTTCTTGAGCTTGGTGATCTGGTCTCTTTTTTTCGATTATATTTTTTGAGTGTCCTTACAAAAGTAGAAGTTTGAAAAGGCTCTACATGCCGCATTCAACGCACCAATGACTTTCACCCAATGGTTCATTTTTTTCCTTAATGAATTTGCGTTCACGCTTCACCGCCGCCTCAGCAGAAACCTAAGTGTAAATGATCGGTCTCATCCTGCATTTCAAAGAGTGTCTATTCAGGTAATTACTTTCTTAAGCCTATCACTAACCAAAGTTTACCCTAAACACTAACTAACCGTAAACACTAACTACCCTAAACCACAACCATAAAGCAAATATTTGTACTCATAAAGCAAATATTATCAAGGATAACCAAGTACAAACACACTAAATTTAGGAGAAAGCATGAGCTAGGGTTTCTCCAAGATGTAAAAAATCTAGCAAGATAACAAGATTTAACCAAAAAAATTGGATGATTTGGGGAATATTACTACAAGCAACAATGTTACGGAAAGATCTATCTAAGGGAAACACCTTTTGGAGAGGATTCAATGGGGGTGAGGGGGTGGGGGCTTGAGGGGTAGGAGAGATGGGGAGAGCAGAATGGGAGCAATAGGCTCGGGTGGATTGGAGAGAGTGAGTGTGGTGGGACCCACACCAACACTCTAGTACATTTACCAACCCTGGTTCAGGACCGAGCCGCCAAGGTCCATGTCATGTGGTGACATGGCCTTTTAGACCAAACGCCACCAACCTTGTGTCGAGTGGTGCGCGTGAGAAACCAGAAGGGTTTAACTAAATTTCACTGCCGAGACGCCAAGGTCCATGGCGTCTCGTGATGTGGCCTTTTAGACCAACCACCACCAGCCTTGGCGTCTGGTGGTGTGCGAGAGAAACCATAGAGAGACAGTTTGAACTAAATTGCACTCACCAGACGCCAAGGTCCCTGGCGTTTGGTGACGTGGCCTTTAGACCAAATGCCACCAGCCTTGGCGTCTGGTGGTGCGTGAGAGAAACCAGGGAGTTTGTACTCCCAGGCGCCAAGGTCCCTCCTTTAGACCAAACGCAATCATCTTGGCATCTTGGGTGGTACCTGCAGAATTGTAGTCTCGATAATGACAAGTTCACCACATACTTGGTTCACATACATAGTCTCGATAACGACAAGTTCACCACACACTTGGTTCACATACAAAGTCTCGATAACGACAAGTTCATCACACACTTGGTTCACATACATAGTCTCGATAACGACAAGTTCATCACACACAAGAGGTCTCGACAACATGAAAAGTTCATTACACATAAGAGGAAATTCCATCATCGACGCCGTTGCCATGAAACCCCTGTCTACTTAGTAGTACGCGGCCATTTTCCCTTCTTGTCGTGTGCCTCGTCCTCTGCTTGTGCAGCATGAGCCCTTGCAAGCTTTCTTGCCCTCTCTTCTTGACGAGCCTCCTTCTCTTTGCACTTCCTCTCATCATCACGCTTGTTGTGCTCCTTCTCCTCACGACGCTCCCTCTCCTCCGCACGTGCTAAGGATTCATTGAAAATGTGTTGCCTCCACATGCAATCTCGATATTGGTCCTCATGGATATGTTCTCGAACTTCGTGATCTATCCAAGTGAAGTACTTGCAAAGAGGCGGAGGCAACTACATAAATGACATGTTTGAATTAGTAATATGAGTTCAAACAAATTGAAATTATTTGTATGTCACATCTAACATACCAGTGGTACTTCATACGCGTTAGTTGGCCGTGCATGATCATGTGCATAGTTGGGACACACGAAAAATCTCCTGCCTTCTATCCATGAGTTTTTACGGTCAGTGGACACCTTCACCTTGCAAACATCACCACACCAACATGGTGGTGTGGGCACATCCTTCTCCTTGATCTTGTCCAACTCGGCCTCTCTCCATATATTTGACATGTCCTCTTGGTCGGCACACGGTGGCCTCGTCATGGAACCTGATGAAGCCATGCCTACAAAATGAATAATTGTTAGCAAAATACAAAAACAAACTAAATATGTAAATACAATAAAACAAGAAATCATATGACTTGTATGAACACATAGTATACCATTCTTCTTCTATCAACCATCCGAATTAAGCAAATAACCGAATGTTGATCCATTATCAACATGTCCTCTACGACCAACACCACCTCTAGCACTTGTGATTCCTCTAGGACCACGATCACCACCTCTAGTACTTGTGCTTCCTTTAAGACCACCACCACCACCACCTATAGCACTTGTGCTTCCTGTACAACCACCACCACCACCTCTAACACTTGTTGTTGGGGAACGTTGCATGGGAAACAAAAAATTTCCTATGCACACGCAAGACCTATCATGGTGATGATCATCTACGAGAGGGGAGATTGGATCCACATACCCTTGTAGATCACTAAGCGGGAAGCGTTTAAGAAACACAGTTGATGTAGTCGAACGTCTTCGTGATCCGAATCGCAAGCGTCCCATGAACTCCATCCCGATCTAGTACCGAACGAATGGCACCTCCGCGTTCATCACATGTACAGATTGATGACGATCTCCGCCTTCTTGGTCCAGCAAGAGAGACGAAGAGGTAGCTGAATTCTCCGGCACAACGAAGGCATGGCGGTGAGGTTGGTGGAGCTACTCCGACAGGGCTTCGCCGTGCCGTACCGAACTAGCTACGGGGTGTCACGAAGTTGTGGAGGGAGAGAGGGCGGCACTATGGCTTAGGTGAAAAAAATCCTCTCAAACCTCCACTATATATAGGTGGAACAAGAGGGAGGGTTGCCTTGCCTCCTACTCAAAGTAGGAGGGTTCGGCTGAGCCAAGGCAATTCGGTTTGGTGGAGGACTCCCTTGTTGGAAATATGCCCTAGAGGCAATAATAAATTGGTTATTATTATATTTCCTTGATCATGATAATTGTTTATTATCCATGCTAGAATTGTACTGATTGGAAACTCAAATACATGTGTGGTTACATAGACAACACACTGTCCATAGTGAGCCTCTAGTTGACTAGCTCTTTAATCAAAGATGGTCAAGGTTTCCTGGCCATAGACAAGTGTTGTCACTTGATAACGGGATCACATCATTATGAGAATGATGTCATAGATAAGACCCAAACTATAAATGTAGCATATGATCATGTTAGTTTATTGCTACTGTTTTCTGCATGTCAATGTATCTGTTCCTATGACCATGAGATCATGCAAATCCTGGACATCGGAGGAATACCTTGTGTGTATCAAACGTCGCAATGTTACTGGGTGACTATAAATGTGCTCTACACGTATCTCCGAAGGTGTCTGTTGGGTTGGCATGGATCAAGACTGGGATTTGTCACTCCGTGTGACGGAGAGTTATCTCGGGGCCCACTCGGTAATACAACATCACAACAAGCCTTGCAAGCAATGTGACTAAGGAGTTAGTCACGTGATCTTGTATTACGGAATGAGTAAAGAGACTTTCCAGTAACGAGATTGAACTACGTATGGAGATACCGACGGTCGAAGCTCGGGCAAGTAACATACCGAAGGACAAAGGGAACATCATACAGGATTAATTGAATCCTTGACATAGAGGTTCAACCGATAGAGATCTTCGTAGAATATGTAGGAGACAATATGGGCATTCAAGTCCCGCTATTGGTTATTGACCGGGGGATGTCTCAGGTCATGTCTCCATAGTTCTCGAACCCGTAGGGTCTGCACACTTAAGGTTCGGTGACGTTTCAGTATGGTTGAGTTATAGGTGTTGGTGACCGAAGGTTGTTCGGAGTCTAGGATGAGATCCTGGACGTCACGAGGAGCTCCGGAGGTAAAGATTGATATATAGGAAGTCCTGTTTTGGTCACCGGAACAGTTTCGGGCTCATCGGTAGTGTATCCGGAGTGCCGGGAGGGTGCCGAGGGACCATGGGGAGGGGTTGTAGTGCCCCAGATGTAATCCTTCCATATTTGGAACCTATCTCATGTGGGTCCACCTTGCCGAGGGACCATGGGGAGGGATTGTCTCTTTGCACGGCGTACCGATGATGATCTCTTCAGATCGCGGAAGTATCTTCACTTCCAAGTTCTGGGACTCCTTTGAGTCTGCTATGGGCACGAAGATCCGCTTCAGCACAACGTTCCACCCTCAGACTAGTGGTCAAGTGGAGAGAGTGAATCAAGTTCTTGAGGACATGCTGAGAGCCTGTGTTATCTCTTTTGGCATGAAGTGGGAAGATTGTCTGCCTTTCGCGGAGTTCTCGTATAACAATAGTTATCAAGCTAGTTCTGGCAAGGCTATGTTTGAAATTCTCTATGGCAGGAAGTGTCGTACTACGCTCAACTGGTCCCAGACAGGCGAGCGTCAGATCCTTGGCAATGATATGATAGAAGAAGCTGAGGAGATGTGTCGGATCATTCGCGACAACCTCAGAGCAGCTCAGTCCCGTTAGAAGAGCTATTACGATAGCAAGCACCGTGACATGTCCTATGAGTTTGATGACTTTGTCTATCTCAAGGTGTCGCCTATGAAGGGTATGCAGCGTTTTGGCATCAAAGGCAAGCTTGCGCCTCGTTTTGTTTGTCCGTTCAGAGTGGTTGGCAAGAGGGGCGACCTTGCGTACCAGCTCGAGCTTCCGTCAACCTTTGCAAATGTCCATGATGTGTTCCATGTTTCTCAGCTTTGGAGGTGTTTCAAGACCCCCGAGCGCACTGTGCATCTTCAAGATATCGACCTTCAGCCTGACCTTTCTTATCGTGAGCATCCAGTTGCGGTTCTCGAAGCGACTGAGCGCAAGACCCGTAACAAGACTGTCAAATTTCTCAAAGTGCAGTGGTCTCACCATTCCGATAAAGAGGCTATGTGGGAACGCGAGGATCACCTCCGTTCCGAATTTCCCGATTTCTTTCAGTCTTAGATCTCGAGGGCGAGATCTTGTTTATAGTGTGGGAGAGTTTGTAGTGCCCCAGATGTAATCCTTCCATATTTGGAACCTATCTCATGTGGGTCCACCTTGTCAATGCTATGAGAGAGCCATGCTCATTATTTCATGTGTTGTCACCTTATTATTTTCTCTTCCCATGCATGCATGCATAACATATCATGTCATGCCCATGTCTTTGTGTTGTTGCCTTGTGGTCTTATGATTTCA
Source organism: Hordeum vulgare subsp. vulgare (assembly GCF_904849725.1). Taxonomy (NCBI): domain Eukaryota; kingdom Viridiplantae; phylum Streptophyta; class Magnoliopsida; order Poales; family Poaceae; genus Hordeum; species Hordeum vulgare. The sequence continues at coordinate 443,259,125 of NC_058518.1, read as the reverse complement.
TGTGATGCTTGTGATCTTGTGTGGTGATGTGAGATATGAAGCTTGTGTGGATTATGCTTTGTGCTAATAGGTTCATCCATGTTGGGTTGCTTAGATTTTAAAACCCTTTCCTTTCTCTTTTGTCCCAAGTTCAAGATACTCTTCTTCCTTTCATGTTTAAAAAAAATGCCTATGAGTTAGCAGGTTTTGTGTTGGATATGGAGGGGTATGTTTTCAATTTTTAAAACAAGTTTTAAAGGTGCAACTAACTACAAAACAGCCAATGATAATGTTGTTTTGTAAATATTTAGTTGCCCCAAATACATCTCTGTTATTTTATTTAAATTGGTTATATTTTTCCATGGTCAGGGGTATTTTTGTTGTATTTTTATCCCAAGTGGATTTTTCTATGTATTAATTTCTTCTGTGGCTTTTCCTGTTAACAGAAAGGCCTAGGGTGTTTTTTTCCTTTAAGTGGCGCCACCCTGTGGGCTCCCTCCCACAAGGCCGGCCCACTGCCTTACCCCTTCATGCACAGGAGCCTGGCTCGCTCCCTCCTTTCCCCTGACGCCGTTCCCTCCCAGCGCCCCCTTTCCATCAGGCTCCAGAGAGAGAGCACGCCGACGCCGTGAGCGCGCACGTAGAGATTCCCCCTTATTACCTGGGCGTCCGTGCCCCCCTCGTCCTAGGGTTCCTCCCTTTCCTCTCCTGCCGCCGCCACCTCTCCACTCCTCATCTCCATCTCTTCTTCTTCTTCCCTGGTAAGTCTGTAAGTTAGCAGCAGAGAGAGAGAGGGAGAAGCTCGCCGCGTCATCCTCCGCGCGATCGTCGTCTCCGGCGCCGTCCGCCATGTCCGGAAGCTCGGGGTGGTTCCCCGCGATCCATTCCCGGCGCTAGGAGCCCCGGGGATCGACCACACCGACGGCCCCGAGCTCGTCAAGGGCGCGCCCGCGGTGTTCCTGCTCCTTCCCCTCCTTCGATTCTGCAGATCCCTCGTCGTCGTTCTTCTTCCTCTCCGGCCGGCCTCCTCCTTCAGATCGGAGCTCCCCTTCCTTCCCAAGGTGAGGCCGCACCTCCCCTTCCTTCTCCCCTCGGCTCCGCCTTAGATTCACCGTGGTGCTGCGCCATGCTTTCTCTGACAGTAGATCGGCAGCAGGTTGTGCGTATGGTGCAGTAGATGGGCGATGTCGTGTTGTGTGTGTTCGTAGCATAGCCGTAGATCAGCAGCAGTAGTGGATCCCTCCGGTAGCATGCAGTAGCAGCAGGACGCCGACGATCTCTCTGTCGCGTGCCTCTCTGTTCGTATTAGCGCAGTAGCAGAGAGATGCATGTGTGAGTGTATCCAGTCCTTGCAGAGTTGCAGTAGCTTGGTGCGTGTCCGTGGCTGTTGTGGTATAGCAGTCACGGCGGTAGCTTAGGTAGATCTTCTGGCGCACAGCAGCAACAACAGGCATGCCGGCAGGGTCTCTGTCGCCGGCGTGCGCGTGTGTGCAGAGCTTAGTCTGAAGGCGCTAGCTTTCTTGCTTCAGTTCCCGTCATGTTCAGTTAACGAGACGTAGCACAGTGGCAGAGGACGTGTGTTTGCAGCTAGAGGACGTGGGTTCGAGTCCCCCTTCAACCCTTTTTGGTTACATTTCGTCAGCAATAGATAGCACAGTAGAGAGGTAAACTTGCTAGCTGCTCTGTTCTGTCGAGCACTAGGTGCCTAGCAGGGTTGTTTAGTGTAGTAGGTAGTACCAGGAGGTGCTGGGTTCGACCCCAGAACCACTCCTTTTATCTTTTTCTCTGTTTCTTTTATTTTGTTTTCCTTTGATCTTTTAATTTCTTGCAGCCCTGTTCATTGTAGTAATTGTGATGTGCTTGCACATGAGAGCATGTATCTTTTCCCTTCTCAGGCAAGAGGGAGTGTTGTAGTTTTTGCTAGCTTGTAAACCTTTGTTGATGCACTAGGTTGTGTGTTTATATATGGAGGTGGACCTTGTTCTAGTTGGTTGCTAAGATAATATGTGCAAGTGTGTGGTGTTGACCTTGAGTATGTTGTGCTTGTGGGTGATGTGGACTAGGAGTGTGTGTGAGTAGCATCCCACCTTGGCAAGCAAGCCTTGCACCTCCACATGTCCATATGTGAGAGGGCATGGCATGATATTGGTGTGAGAAGCTTAAAAGTAGGGGTTGTGAAGTTGATGTGCATGACACAAACATGGGGTTCAAACCCCCATGTCACTTTGTCATTGTGCACATGAGCTCAACCTTTGTAGTTGTTGTTTTAGTAGGAACTACATGAATTGATGCCCATTCCCTAGGCATGATTTGGAGTAGTTCCCTCTCCCTTAATTTGTGGTCACTTGTTCCAAGTAGGTGCCCACATTTTATATATGATTTTAGGGTAGAAACTCCCAAGGAATCCAGTGGTGAAGTTAGTTTTTCCATTGAGATACTTTATGGAGTGGACATATTCAGAATTGTTGCAAGTTTGATCTTGGTTTCCATGGAATAGGTGGAGCCCAAGGACATGAGTTTTTGTGTGATAGTACTAGGAGTTTTGCTCAACACCATAGTGGTGTCATTTATCACTTGGTGTTATATGCATGCAAACTATGCCTAGACAAAGTGGGCATGTGGCTGAAAAAGTCCAGCTTAGTGAAATCTGGAATTTCACTAAGTCTGGGAATTCTGGAAACATTATTTCTCCTATAGATGAGGATGTGCTGGTCATTGTGTTGAGAACTAGCCTTAGTTCAGTGCTAGGATTTTGGACCTGATATGTTTGTGAAGCTCCCTGTCAAATTTCATCTCATTTGGAGTCTAGTAGGTTGTGTTTTGATTGCTGTCAAAAAGCTTCAGAACAAAGACAGAAAGTCAGGTGCAGGAATTTTCACTAAGTCCCTGAGATCTGTTGGTTTTGGGAAAGTTTGTGGCCTTGTATCTTCTAGAGTTTAATTCCTTTTGCTGTGATTCTTGCTGGTGCTTGTAGTGTTCTTGGTTGGATACAGCCACATATATTATTTGTCATGTTTAGAGGGCTGTAGCTAAGTTGCATGTAGCTCACAAAGAGCTAAGATGCAGATTGGGGCAGATTGAGTTGTATTGTCATTTTGATCATTGTGTGTGCTTAGTTCATGTTGTGGTGTTCTCCCTTGCTCCAATCCATTCATGTTGGGTTGTTACATGTCTTGGAAACCTGGGAATACCAGATTTGTGCCAATTGTGGGTGTGGTGTTGATTCTTCCACGTAGAGCTTCATATCTTGTTTCATTGATTCCCGTTGATTCGTAGCTCCGTTTGCAATGTTCTTTATATGGTTTTGCATCGTTTTCACGAGCCGCATCTGTTCATGCCATCCTAATGCATGTAAAAATATATTAGTGTACAGTTCTGTCCAGAAAACTTGTAGTAGTTTCTTTTGCTTGTGCTAGTGATAGAAATAGTGGTGCATGCTCAATTTTCATCTCATGCATCATGTGATTGTTGCATCTTGTGGTGTTGCTGTTCATTGGTTGTTATTATTATGTTGGGTAGCACCGGGATCAGAGAACGAATACGTGGAGTCAGGAGAGTACGTGCAGGACGAACCAGAACCATTCCAAGCTGAGGATATCACATGCAAGATGATATGACCTTGATTCCATCTCTAGATTTGTTATGCTAGTTTCGCTCCCATGTCATATTGCTCGCTGCCTACCACTGAATTAAATTGCCTCTTGATATGCCATGAGCCCAAACACTGTTCCCCTTCCTAGCAAAACTTGTATGGCTAAGTAGGCTTGCTCAGCTAATAATGTTAGCGTTGCTAGTTGCAGGTGCTTTGACTCATGTGATAACATGAGCTTGATATCATTATCTTAAATGATGTTATTTAATTAATGCACCTATATACTTGGTAAATGACGGGAGGCCTAGCCTTTTGTCGGGTGCTTTGTTCCGTTATTGCCGCCTTAGTTACCGGTTACCGGTGTTTGATTCCATATTGATCGCTCCTAATGCTGGAATTATGCCCTAGAGGCAATAATAAATATAGTTATTATTATAATTCCTTTATCAAGATAATAGTTTATTATCCATGCTATAATTGTATTGAATGAAGACTCATTTACATGTGTGGATACATAGACAAAACACCGTCCCTAGCATGCCTCTAGTTGGCTAGCCAGTTGATCGATGATAGTCAATGTCTTCTGATTATGAACAAGGTGTTGTTGCTTGATAACTGGATCACGTCATTGGGAGAATCACGTGATGGACTAGACCCAAACTAATAGACGTAGCATGTTGATCGTGTCATTTTGTTGCTACTATTTTCTGCGTGTCAAGTATTTATTCCTATGACCATGAGATCATATAACTCACTGACACCGGAGGAATGCTTTGTGTGTATCAAACGTCGCAACGTAACTGGGTGACTATAAAGATGCTCTACAGGTATCTCCGAAGGTGTTAGTTGAGTTAGTATGGATCAAGACTGGGATTTGTCACTCCGTGTGACGGAGAGGTATCTCGGGGCCCACTCGGTAATACAACATCACACACAAGCCTTGCAAGCAATGTAACTTAGTGTAAGTTGCGGGATCTTGTATTACGGAACGAGTAAAGAGACTTGCCGGTAAACGAGATTGAAATAGGTATGCGGATACTGACGATCGAATCTCGGGCAAGTAACATACCGAAGGACAAAGGGAATGACGTACGGGATTATACGAATCCTTGGCACTGAGGTTCAAACAATAAGATCTTCGTAGAATATGTAGGATCCAATATGGGCATCCAGGTCCCGCTATTGGATATTGACCGAGGAGTCTCTCGGGTCATGTCTACATAGTTCTCGAACCCGCAGGGTCTGCACACTTAAGGTTCGACGTTGTTTTATGCGTATTTGAGTTATATGGTTGGTTACCGAATGTTGTTCGGAGTCCCGGATGAGATCACGGACGTCACGAGGGTTTCCGGAATGGTCCGGAAACGAAGATTGATATATATGATGACCTCATTTGATTACCGGAAGGTTTTCGGAGTTACCGGGAATGTACCGGGAATGACGAATGGGTTCCGGGAGTTCACCGGGGGGGGGCAACCCACCCCGGGGAAGCCCATAGGACTTGGGGGAGACACACCAGCCCTTAGTGGGCTGGTGGGACAGCCCACAAGTGCCCTATGCGCCAAGGAGAAGAAAATCAAGAGAGAAAGAAAAAAAAAGGAGGAGGTGGGAAGGAAGGGGGACTCCCTCCCACCAAACCTAGTCCAACTCGGTTTGGGGGGGGGGGGGAGAGTCCTCCCCCTTGGACTCGGCCCACCCCCTTGGGGCTCCTTGAGCCCCAAGGCAAGGCCCCCTCCCTCCCACCTATATATACGGAGGTTTTAGGGCTGATTTGAGACGACTTTTCCACGGCAGCCCGACCACATACCTCCACGGTTTTTCCTCTAGATCGCGTTTCTGCGGAGCTCGGGCGGAGCCCTGCTGAGACAAGGTCATCACCAACCTCCGGAGCGCCGTCACGCTGCCGGAGAACTCTTCTACCTCTCCGTCTCTCTTGCTGGATCAAGAAGGCCGAGATCATCGTCGAGTTGTACGTGTGCTGAACGCGGAGGTGTGGTCCGTTCGGTACTAGATCGTGGGACTGATCGCGGGATTGTTCGCGGGGAGGATCGAGGGACGTGAGGACGTTCCACTACATCAACCGCATTCTCTAACGCTTCTGCTGTACGATCTACAAGGGTACGTAGATCACTCATCCCCTCTCGTAGATGGACATCACCATGATAGGTCTTCGTGCGCGTAGGAAATTTTTTGTTTCCCATGCGACGTTACCCAACAGTGGCATCATGAGCTAGGTTCATGCGTAGATGTCTTCTCGAGTAGAACACAAAAGTTTTTGTGGGCGGTGATGTGCGTTTTGCTGCCCTCCTTAGTCTTTTCTTGATTCCGCGGTATTGTTGGATTGAAGCGGCTTGGACCGACATTACTCGTACGCTTACGAGAGACTGGTTTCATCGTTACGAGTAACCCCCTTTGCTCAAAGATGACTGGCAAGTGTCGGTTTCTCCAACTTTAGTTGAATCGGATTTGACCGAGGAGGTCCTTGGATGAGGTTAAATAGCAACTCATATATCTCCGTTGTGGTGTTTGCGTAAGTAAGATGCGATCCTACTAGATACCCATGGTCACCACGTAAAACATGCAACAACAAAATTAGAGGACGTCTAACTTGTTTTTGCAGGGTATGCTTGTGATGTGATATGGCCAACGATGTGATGTGATATATTGGATGTATGAGATGATCATGTTGTAATAGAAATATCGACTTGCACGTCGATGGTACGGCAACCGGCAGGAACCATAGGGTTGTCTTTATACTAACGTTTGTGCTTGCAGATGCGTTAACTATTTTGCTAGGATGTAGCTTTGGTAGTAATAGCATGAGTAGCACGACAACCCCGATGGCAACACGTTGATGGATGATCATGGTGTGGCACCGGTGACAAGAAGATCGTGCCGGTGCTTTGGTGATGAAGATCAAGAAGCACGTGATGATGGCCATATCATGTCACTTATGAATTGCATGTGATGTTAATCCTTTTATGCACCTTTTTTTGCTTAGAACGACGGTAGCATTATGAGGTGATCTCTCACTAAAATTTCAAGACGAAATTGTGTTCTCCCCGACTGTGCACCGTTGCTACAGTTCGTCGTTTCGAGACACCACGTGATGATCGGGTGTGATAGACTCAACGTTCACATACAACGGGTGCAAAACAGTTGCGCACGCGGAACACTCGGGTTAAGCTTGACGAGCCTAGCATGTGCAGACATGGCCTCGGAACACATGAGACCGAAAGGTCAATCATGAATCATATAGTTGATATGATTAGCATAGGGATGCTTACCACTGAAACTATACTCAACTCACGTGATGATCGGACTTGGATAGTGTAAGTGGATCATGAACCACTCAAATGACTAGAGAGATGTACTTTTTGAGTGGGAGTTTAGCATATAATTCGATTAAGTTGAACTCTAATTATCTTGAACATAGTCTAAGTCCACTTTGAATATATTTGTGTTGTAGATCATGGCTCACGCAACAGTCATCCTGAATTTTAATACGTTCCTAGAGAAAGCTAAGTTGAAAGATGATGGAAGCAACTTCGTAGACTGGGCTCGTAATCTTAAGCTAATCTTACAAGCTGGGAAGAAGGATTATGTCCTTAATGCTGCGCTAGGAGATGAACCACCCGCTACGGCTGATCAGGATGTTAAGAACGCTTGGTTAGCACGTAAGGAGGACTACTCAATAGTTCAATGTGCAGTCTTGTATGGCTTAGAACCGGGACTTCAATGTCGCTTTGAGCGTCATGGAGCATTTGAGATGTTCCAGGAGTTGGAGTTTATCTTTCAGAAGAACGCCCGGATCGAGAGGTATGAGACCTCCGATAAATTCTATGCTTGCAAGATGGAGGAAAACTCATCTGTCAGTGAACATGTGCTCAAAATGTCTGGGTACTCAAACCGTCTAGCTGAGCTGGGGATTGAACTCCCGCAAGAAGCTATCACTGACAGAATCCTTCAATCACTGCCGCCAAGCTATAAAAGCTTTGTGTTGAACTACAACATGCAAGGGATGAACAAGTCTCCCGGCGAGTTGTTTGCGATGCTGAAAGTCGTAGAGTCTGAACTCCGTAAAGAGCATCAAGTGTTGATGGTGAATAAGACCACTAGTTTCAAGAGAAACGGCAAAGGCAAGAAGGGCAATTCGAAGAAGAGCGGCAAGCCTGTTGCCAATCCGCCGAAGAAGCCCAAGGCTGGACCTAAGCCTGAAACGGAGTGTTACTATTGCAAGGGTATGGGTCACTGGAAGCGCAATTGCCCCAAGTATCTGGCAGATGGATGTCAAAACGGCGTTCCTTAACGGTTTCCTTAAGGAAGAGTTGTATATGATGCAACACGAAGGTTTTGTCGATCCTAAGAATGCTAACAAGGTGTGCAAGCTCCAGCGATCCATTTATGGACTGGTGCAAGCATCTCGGAGTTGGAACAAACGCTTTGATGAGGTGATCAAAGCATTTGGGTTTATACAAGTGGTTGGAGAATCTTGTATTTACAAGAAAGTGAGTGGGAGCTCTGTGGCGTTTCTAATATTATATGTGGATGACATATTACTGATTGGAAACAACGTAGAGCTTTTGGAGAGCATAAAAGGTTACTTGAATAAAAGTTTTTCTATGAAGGACCTAGGAGAAGCTGCTTACATTCTAGGCATTAAGATCTATAGGGATAGATCAAAACGCTTGATAGGACTTTCACAAAGCACATACCTTGATAAAGTTTTGAAGAGGTTCAAAATGGAACAGTCCAAGAAAGGGTTCTTGCCAGTTTTACAAGGTACGAGATTGAGTAAGACTCAGTGCCCAGCAACTGATGAAGATAGAGAGCATATGCGCTCCGTCCCCTATGCTTCAGCCATAGGTTCTATCATGTATGCGATGCTGTGCACTAGACCGGATGTTAGCCTGGCCATAAGTATGGCAGGTAGGTTCCAGAGTAATCCAGGAGTGGATCACTGGACAGCGGTCAAGAATATCCTGAAGTACCTGAAAAGGACTAAGGAGATGTTTCTCGTATATGGAGGTGACGAAGAGCTCGCCGTAAAAGGTTACGTCGATGCAAGCTTTGACACAGATCCGGACGACTCTAAGTCGCAAACCGGATACGTATTTATTCTTAATGGGGGTGCAGTAAGCTGGTGCAGTTCCAAGCAAAGCGTCGTAGCAGATTCTACATGTGAAGCGGAGTACATGGCTGCCTCGGAGGCGGCTAAGGAGGGTGTCTGGATGAAGCAGTTCATGACGGATCTTGGAGTGGTGCCAAGCGCACTGAATCCAATAACCTTGTTCTGTGACAACACTGGTGCCATTGCCTTAGCAAAGGAACCACGGTTTCACAAGAAGACCAGACACATCAAACGACGCTTCAACCTCATCCGCGACTACGTCGAGGGAGAGGACGTGAATATATGCAAAGTGCACATGGATCTGAATGTAGCGGACCCGCTGACTAAACCTCTTCCACGGCCAAAGCATGATCAACACCAGAACTGTATGGGTGTTAGATTTATTACAATGTAATTCACATGGTGATGTGAGGGCTAGATTATTGACTCTAGTGCAAGTGGGAGACTGTTGGAATTATGCCCTAGAGGCAATAATAAATATAGTTATTATTATAATTCCTGTATCAAGATAATAGTTTATTATCCATGCTATAATTGTATTGAATGAAGACTCATTTACATGTGTGGATACATAGACAAAACACCGTCCCTAGCATGCCTCTAGTTGGCTAGCCAGTTGATCGATGATAGTCAGTGTCTTCTGATTATGAACAAGGTGTTGTTGCTTGATAACTGGATCACGTCATTGGGAGAATCACGTGATGGACTAGACCCAAACTAATAGACGTAGCATGTTGATCGTGTCATTTTGTTGCTACTATTTTCTGCGTGTCAAGTATTTATTCCTATGACCATAAGATCATATAACTCACTGACACCGGAGGAATGCTTTGTGTGTATCAAACGTCGCAACGTAACTGGGTGACTATAAAGGTGCTCTACAGGTATCTCCGAAGGTGTTAGTTGAGTTAGTATGGATCAAGACTGGGATTTGTCACTCCGTGTGACGGAGAGGTATCTCGGGGCCCACTCGGTAATACAACATCACACACAAGCCTTGCAAGCAATGTAACTTAGTGTAAGTTGCGGGATCTTGTATTACGGAACGAGTAAAGAGACTTGCCGGTAAACGAGATTGAAATAGGTATGCGGATACTGACGATCGAATCTCGGGTAAGTAACATACCGAAGGACAAAGGGAATGACATACGGGATTATATGAATCCTTGGCACTGAGGTTCAAACGATAAGATCTTCGTAGAATATGTAGGATCCAATATGGGCATCCAGGTCCCGCTATTGGATATTGACCGAGGAGTCTCTCGGGTCATGTCTACATAGTTCTCGAACCCGCAGGGTCTGCACACTTAAGGTTCGACGTTGTTTTATGCGTATTTGAGTTATATGGTTGGTTACCGAATGTTGTTCGGAGTCTCGGATGAGATCACGGACGTCACGAGGGTTTCCGGAATGGTCCGGAAACGAAGATTGATATATAGGATGACCTCATTTGATTACCGGAAGGTTTTCGGAGTTACCGGGAATGTACCGGGAATGACGAATGGGTTCCGGGAGTTCACCGGGGGTCAACCCACCCCGGGGAAGCCCATAGGACTTGGGGGAGACACACCAGCCCTTAGTGGGCTGGTGGGACAGCCCACAAGTGCCCTATGCGCCAAGGAGAAGAAAATCAAGAGAGAAAGAAAAAAAAAGGAGGAGGTGGGAAGGAAGGGGGACTCCCTCCCACCAAACCTAGTCCAACTCGGTTTGGGGGGGGGAGAGTCCTCCCCCTTGGACTCGGCCGACCCCCTTGGGGCTCCTTGAGCCCCAAGGCAAGGCCCCCTCCCTCCCACCTATATATACGGAGGTTTTAGGGCTGATTTGAGACGACTTTTCCACGGCAGCCCGACCACATACCTCCACGGTTTTTCCTCTAGATCGCGTTTCTGCGGAGCTCGGGCGGAGCCCTGCTGAGACAAGGTCATCACCAACCTCCGGAGCGCCGTCACGCTGCCGGAGAACTCTTCTACCTCTCCGTCTCTCTTGCTGGATCAAGAAGGCCGAGATCATCGTCGAGCTGTACGTGTGCTGAACGCGGAGGTGCCGTCCGTTCGGTACTAGATCGTGGGACTGATCGCGGGATTGTTCGCGGGGCGGATCGAGGGATGTGAGGACGTTCCACTACATCAACCGCGTTCTCTAACGCTTCTGCTGTACGATCTACAAGGGTACGTAGATCACTCATCCCCTCTCGTAGATGGACATCACCATGATAGGTCTTCGTGCGCGTAGGAAAATTTTTGTTTCCCATGCGACGTTACCCAACACCTAACACATTCGGGGTTGTTATGGGGACCCCCTTGATAAATCGCGTAGCGCTAAGGCTTGTCCGGCAGGACCCAACATTGGTGTTCATTTGCTAATCACTTAATAATAAACTGCATAGGGAATAGCTACCCCGAGGATTTTAATCAACAACTCGGGCCAGTGCTCTGCATGAGTGTTGGTCCAACATGGACAGACTGCGGGGGCCACCACAGGGAAACTTGAGGTTGGCTCCTGTAGGCTTTTCCATTCGGCGTGTCCTGAGACTAAGATACGCGGCTCTTATCGGGGTCGTCGACACGTCGGGAGGTCCTGCTAGCCTTGTCTTACCTTAGCGGTATATCTTGCGTATAGGAATCCCAGTGAAGCTTTGGTTTCCCCCAGAGTTGAGGTTTTGCTCTGCTGGTTGAATGTTTTGAAGTGCTCGTGACCGTCGTTGCACACATATTGCATTCATGCCATCATATCTTGCGGTGGTTGTAACTCTTGATCCGTAGCTCCGTTGGAGATGATCTCTATGTGTAAATTGCTTGTAATGACGCGTAGAATCACGTGAACCTATTTGTTTTGCTGTTTAACAACTAATTAAATGTGTTAGTTCAGATCTGGACAGAATTGTAAATTAACATGTGAGGTCGTCTCGGAGGTGCTATAAGTCATTTCCGACCTCATTTAAAATGCCTAGATAGGTAGTTTAATTATGCTCCACCTCTTGCCATGTTTAACCACATTTAATATTGCCATGTATCTAATCGGGATAGAACTAAATAATTAGACGTGGAGTTTCGTCAATATGCAATTCGTTGCATATTGAACTTCGCTTAATGTGTAGTGACTGTATGCGTGAATTGGCATGCCGTGTCTTGTTTGTTTTCAGCTGCTCATGCATCATATGTGTTGTGCATCATGTGGTGAATATCTTGTGTTGATTTGTGTTTCTGGTTTCCTCTGTCTCGATAGAGTTCCGCAAGCGTGTCGGATTGTGAGGACCCGTTCGACTACGTCGGTTCGTCTGCTTCACGGAGGCATTCTTCTTCCAAGCGGGATCTCAGGCAAGATGACCATTTCCCCAGATACCATTACTATCGTTGCCATGCTAGTTTTACCGCTTCTATCGATTATGTCTCGTTGCCTACCACATGTTAAATATCAGCCCCTCAACAATGCCATGATAACCTTCAACCTGGTCAACCTAGCAAACCATTGATTGGCTATGTTACCGCTTGCTTAACCCTGTGTTAGCGTTGCTAGTTGTAGGTGCAGTTGCTTCCATGAGGTAACATGGGTTCCTTGTTATATCACCCTATTAAATGTTATTTAATTTAATGCACCTTTATACTTGGTAAAAGGTGGAAGGCTCGACCTTTCTAGCCTCGTGTTTTGTTCCACCTTTGCCCCCTTAGTTTCGGCTACCGGTTTTCCACTAAGGAATCCGACGAGATCGCGAGCTTCGTGATTGAGGATTTCTATGCGGCTTGTGGTAATTTGTGATGGACTAGTTGGAGCACCCCTGCAGGGTTAAATCTTTCGGAAAGCCGTGCCCGTGGTTATGTAGCAACGTGGAAACTTTGTTTAACACTGGTTCTAGATAACTTAAAGTTAACTTAATTAAAATATGCCAACCGTGTGCGTAACCGTGACTGTCGCTTTCGTGAGTTCCTTCTCCGATCGAGGACACGGTGGGGTTATGTCTAACGTAGGTAGGTGTTCAGGATCATTGATCAGTAGATACGTCCATTATGCGTAGTTCTTCCCCCTCTTATCTCTTGTACTCGTAAGTTTAGCCACCTCATATATGCTTAGCCGCTGCTGCAACCTCACCACTTAACCATACCTCACCTAATAAGCTTTGCTAGTCTTGATACCTTTGGAAATGAGATTGCTGAGTCCCCTGTGGCTCACAGATTACTACAACACCAGTTGCATGTACAGGTAAAGGTTACTTGACGCGAGCGCGTTGATTGTTCATTTGGAGTTGCTTCTTCTTCCTCTTCTTCATCGATCTAGGATGGGTTCCAGGCCGGCAGCCTGGGATAGCAAGGATGGACGTCGTTCTTCTTTTCTCGTTTGTTTTCATCCGTAGTCGGACCCTCCTCTTCTTCATGATGATTATGTATTATACTGTTGTGACTCTGATGTAGCTTGTGGCGAGTGTAATCCAATTCTATATATAAATCTCTTCTTTTCAGTACATGTACTTGTAACGATATCCATTCTTGCGACACGACGAGATGCGCTTCTATCCCTGACGAGGCCTTCGTGCCAAATTGAGGATAGGGTTGCATCTTGGGCGTGACACGGTAAAACCCCAGAACCCATTCGTCACTCCCGATACTTTACCCGTAATGCCCGAAATCTTTCCGGAAGCCAAATGCAACATTCCTATATATCAATCTTCGTTTCCAGACCATTCTGGAAACCCTCGTGACGTCCGGTATTTCATGCGGGACTCCGAACAACATTCGCTTACCAACATCAATAATTCGACTATACTGAAACGTCACCGAACCTTAAGTGTGCAGACCCCGCGGGTTCGATAACTATGTAGACATGACCGAGACACTCTCCGGTCAATATCCAATAGCGGGACCTGGATGCCCATATTGGATCCTACATATTCTACGAAGATCTTATCGATTGAACCTCTATGTTAAGGATTCAGTTAATCCCGTATAATATTCCCTTTGTCCTTCGATATGTTACTTGCCCGAGATTCGATCGTCGGTATCTCTATACCTATTTCAATCTTGTTACCGGCAAGTCTCTTTAATCGTTCCGTAATACAAGATCCCGTGACTAACTCTTTAGTCACATTGCTTGCAAGGCTTGTTTGTGATGTTGTATTACCGAGTGGGCCCCGAGATACCTCTCCGTCATACGGAGGGACAAATCCCAATCTCGATCCATGCTAACTCAGCGGGCACCTTTGGATATACATGTAGAGCACCTTTATAGTCACCCAGTTACGTTGCGATGTTTGATACACACAAGGTATTCCTCCGTGTCAGTGAGTTACATGATCTCATGGTCATAGGAACGTATACTTGACATGCAGAAAACAACATCAACAAAATAACACGATCACATGCTACGTTTATAGTTTGGGTCTTGTCCATCACATCATTATCTTAATGATGTGATTCCATTATCAACTGACAACACTTGTCCATGGCCAGGAAACCTTAACCATCTTTGATCAACGACCTAGTCAACTAGAGGCTCAGTAGGGACATTGTTTTGTCTATATATTCACACATGCATTTGTGTTTCCATTCAATACAATTATAGCATGGATAATAAACGATTATCTTGAAACAGGAAATATAATAATAACTATTTTATTATTGCATGTAGGGCATATTTCCAACACCACCACCACCACCACTAGCACTTGTGCTTCCTGTACGACCACCACCTCTAGCACTTGTGCTTCCTCTACGACCACCACCACCACCACCTCTAGCACTTGTTCTTCATGTACGACGACGACAACCACCACCTCTAACACGTGTCCTTCCTCTTCGACCACCACCGCTAGATCCTCCTCCCCGACTTGTCCTATCTCTACGGCTACAGCTAGGAATGCCCCCTTTGGCGCTTCCATTTTCTTGCATGTCTGTGCATTGTGCCGCCCTTCACCGCACCGCCACAGTCGATAGTATTAGGAGCCTCCATGAAATGACTGCTACCAATTTGATTCATGCCAGTGTATCCAGCAAGGTAATCCATATCACCCTTGAACCTCTTAGTTCTCCTTCTACCCTTGGTCTCCACCTTCAAGAGAGGGTCTGGCTTAATATGGGTGCCATGATACTCAAGCCATTGTGATTGGTCTAAGAAAGGGTGAAACCGAGGTGCCCATGTCAACCTAGTAGCTTCCACATGGAACTCTTGCATCCACATGATTTTCCCATCGCAAACTGTTATGTGTGCCGCCTTCGCCGCTGTTATCAAATGTGAGCATGACCAATCATACTTACTAGGCCTCTCGCACTGGCACCACCGTGTCTTGAGGTGCACCTCAAATGCGGCACCACCATATGGATGACCTTATCGTGTTGTGCCACCTGGCTCGTCGATTTGATATTTCATTTCAGTTCTATCAAATGCGATAATTTGTTGTTGTGAAGACTTGATTGCTTGTAACTGAAGCCATTCATCATCCTTCTCCGAATAATCCATTTTCTCACCTATCCAGTTGGCAGTCTCTTCCGAATGACTCTGAAAGTACTCATTAAGCTTGAAGAAGGTATACTCCACTATTGCTCTCACCGGTAATGAACGGGCACCCTTGAGAATGTTGTTGAAACATTCAACCAAGTTGCTCGTCATGTCGCCATACTGCCTTCCTCCATCATCATGAGCGCGTGCCCTCTTGTGCTTCTCATTAAAATTCCTGGTTAAGAATTATTTTCCCCCTCATTCACCGTTGCAAAGAGTTTGTTATACCGAGCATTGAAAGCTTTGGTGGTAAAGGCCACACATACATGGGTAAGGTCTTTACTGAACTCCTTGCTCTTACATGCTCGGTAAAAGTTGGCCAAAAAATGCCTCATGCACCATTTGTGGTGAAGCTTTGGAAAGCCTGTAATAACAATGTCCACTACCTTAAGTATGCCACGGTGCCAGTCCGATATGATGCATACCTCCCTATCAACAATCACCTTGTGCCTCACATGACCCATGAACCACTCCCAGTTGTCTTGGTGCTCGGAAGGCACCAAAGCAAATGCAACTAGCAACACATTGTCGTTCGGTGAGTGGGCTATCGCTACCATTAGTGTGCCCTTGTATCTGTCAGTCGAGAAGGTGCCATCTACAGACAAGACCGGACGACAATGCTTAAATGCTTCCACACATTGTCCATAACTCCAGAGGGCACAATGGAACACTCCATGTTATCATTGACGACATGATACATGTCCGGGTTCTATGTGCAATCGCTCCCAACAATCTCGGGAGCTAGTTGTATGCTTGTTCGTAATCACCATACAACATCCTAATAGCATTTGCCTTGGCCCTCCATGCCTTCCCATACTTGACTTCATAACCATATAGTTTTTTCACCGCACTCATCAGAAACCTCACTTTGATAGTGGGATCAGCAGCTATGTCTTTCATAAATTTGTATTTGAGGTACTCAGACGTGAGCTGATGGTGTGTCGTACAAAGTCATTTCTTTGGTGGTTTGCACCTATGAGTGGGAACACAACTTCTTAACACACATTCTCCAGTTTGTTATAACTTTTTTGCACGAACCTTCCATGGGAATCCTTCATCTTTGTTCTCACACTTCACGGTGTAACGCAAATTTATCTCAGAGTGCTCAACATAAAATGGCCTGTGGTTCCGAATGGCATAGTCAAACACCAAACCTTCATGTCATCCAAAGTTAGAAACTTCACTCATTTCTTCAAATAAGCATTATCGTCGTCCTCCTCATCCCTTGGTTCGCCTGGATCAGGGCAAGGTGTTGGCTCAATCGTCGTGCTTCTCATGCCACCATCAACTCAACTTTATGGGAAAGGCTGAGATCTCGAAACAAGTGAGTTGTTTTTTCCAACCTGGTCAACTCAAAGTGAATTTGGTTTTCCTTCTTCGTGAATCCATCCTCAGGACCTTCGTCATCTGAGTCATACCCATATAGACGCCAAAAAGGTAACTCACGATCCATCTCCTTTTGCACTATGTACGCATCCAAGTCACCAACATTAATACCCTGAAAGCCTTCCTCCATGTTATCCAAATAAACATCAGCATCAGCATCACCATCCTCTTGAATTACTTCTTCACTAGCAATCACATCAACTTCATTTGCTTGGCTAGTTGGTGCTTGGCTACAAGCATTAGGGGCATACAATTCAACCTCATTGTCTTGGCTAGTTGGTAGTTGGCTATAAGCATTGGAGGCATCAATCACAATCCTATGCTCAACAAAAGGCACACTTGTCCTCTCGGTCATTGGGGAAGAGACACGCTGGTTCAAATCAATTGTAAACCGAGGAGGTTCAACATTGGTGGCAAACAATTCAAGTGACTTGTCTTCTGATTGGGCAACTTTTTTTCTTGTACACATCCCAATGCAAGTCAGAGGTGATAGGCATACTTTTCAAGCGAGATTTGGCTCCAACTCCAACATCATACCTTCCTATTAACTTAACATCATCATTGGGGTCCATCCACTTTAAGGCATGTCTCACTTTTGCAACAAGCTCATCATAGCTAGGGCTTGTATAAAAAACAATTGCTCCCTCATCCGCGTCGGCATTGTTAGTCAAGAATGCCTCCTTGTCCATACAATGAACAATAATAAGTCTCCTCATCTAAAGACAACATGAATGAATTAAACACATCAATGACAATTGTGGGTTGTCTAAAAACCCACATCATATCCATTATACCCACATCATATCAACACTAAATTATTAATGATGTTGAAAAATGATATTAATTAAGATACACTAATGAATGTTTACACTAAATTAATTTTGATTTTGATTTTCAAAGTATGCACTCGTCGAGAACACTGGCTGCTCCACGGCCCTGGACCAATTTTGATTCATGTCCTCCTCCTAGAGCGTGTCTCGCATTAAACTGCAGAAATTACTTTTGGAGTTGGTCCTCCATGATGACCTTTAAATTTAAAATTTAAAATTCATGAAAATTCATTTTTTTTATATTTTATTTTATTTAAAAAAAATACAGATATAAGTGAGGTTGTAACAGACACGCGTGTAAATTTTCAAAAAAAATACGTTGAAATGAGACCAGTATAAAAAAGACAAATCTGGCACTTTTTAGCACGTGATACTATTCATCATCTCACGACATTAATTTGTTTTTTTGATACAGATCATATTTCAAGGTATTTCATCTTAAAAATTTACACACATACATATAACATCCTTCTTGACTTGCATTTTTTCATATCTTTTGAAACTGAAAAACTATTTAAAAAAAAATCTCGAGCTTCATGGAGCTGGGTCTCCAAACGTCCGTTCTCGTTAAAGTACTGGTACTTCTTTGCCTGCGGTTCCTATATTCATCGCTAGATGGTCTACGGATTCCCGCAAAAAAAGAAGAAGATAAAACTGGGGTTTCATAAATTAGTAATGTTATTACTATTCATTCTTGCTTGTTCTTTGCTTTCGCAACTGAAATACTACATCAAAATGATCCAAACGGCCGCCGTAGGACTGGCGAAGCAACAACTGAGAAAAAGAAAGCGCCACGGCAGAAAACTGAAACGGGCCCTCGGCTGTACTGTAGCCACCGAAACCACTCGTTGCATCACACGAGAAAACAAAACCAGCCGTGCTCCTCCGAACCCGCGCTCCACGCCGCTCCGCACTGCACCGAACCGTTCCTTCCGTTCGGCGCCGCCGCCGAGATGCTGCCGCTGGCGCGCGCCCCTCTCCGCCGCCTCCTGCTCTCCTCGCCCCGAGCCCTG
Source organism: Hordeum vulgare subsp. vulgare (assembly GCF_904849725.1). Taxonomy (NCBI): domain Eukaryota; kingdom Viridiplantae; phylum Streptophyta; class Magnoliopsida; order Poales; family Poaceae; genus Hordeum; species Hordeum vulgare. The sequence goes on along the minus strand of NC_058518.1, from coordinate 443,240,708 downwards.
TCTCTCTGCACCCCCTACGCGACCATAGTCCGCCGCGGCGGCGTCTCGCCCCTTCTCCTGATGCTCTCCTCTCGCCCCTCGGCGGGCCGCGTCGGCGGGGGCTCCCCGGCCCCAACCGGGCCCTCCTCGGGAAGGGGTAGCTTCTGCGCCCGCGCCGTCAGCGTGGACGACGAGGCGTCCTCCAGCTCCGCCGCCGCCGGCAGCGTCTACGACCTGGCCGCGCCTTACCTCTCCGTCCGCATCCGCTGTCGCAAGGAGGACGCCGTCAGTGCCCCCTTCTCTTCACCTGTTGCTACAAAGCTGTAGTTTTTCCCTGACAAAAGTTCCATGTGTCCTCGCAATCCAGGAATTGCTGTCCGAGTCCCTGCTGTGCTTCGGCGCTTGCTCCGTCACCGTGGACGACATCGCGGACGCTGCGAATCTCGACGAGGTGAGTTCCTTCTCTCTGCATTTTCGGGTTCAGTCGGATGATTTCCTGTGGTTCTAGCCAACACAATCTGGACAAGTTTCGGCCTTACTGTCCATCCATGGCTTGCTTCTTACAGTTACATATGATGGACGAGATTCGTGATCAAATATCTAATGCACGCAATCCTGTGCTGTGCAGATCTCCATAACCACCATATATGCACACGGGGAGAACGTGGGCTCGAGCGTTTCGAATGCCGCAAGCTCAGCTGGTCTGGACTACAGCCCAGTGTATGAAACCTCTCTAGGAAAGCAGTGCGATTGGGTGACACTCGTGCAGGTTAACTACCACTTGGTTCTCACTTCTTAGGGTCTTGCTATTCTACTTGTGCAACTTATATATACATGATGATCTGGGAGTGAAAAGTCCATTGTTCTGTTTTGTGGCTTCATGTGATGAACAAATGCGAGTATCTGCATCATACTGATGCGGCATGTCTGCAGATACAGTGATTTTGGTTGGCAGATACTTGAAAACATTACTGTTATGTCTGCAGGAAACATACGAGTCTACTAAAGTTATCGATGACCTTTGGATCATTCCTAAATGGAGAACTCCCCCTGTATGTCTGCTGCATACACCATGCTGTTTCCTTCTGATTTCTTAATAAACTGGTGTTGTTTTCGTTTATCTGATCATCTACTTGAACTGAGAATTACTTCATCATGCCTCATGTCCATATTTTTTTCATCCACAGGATCCACAGGCCACAAATATAATTATCGACCCAGGTCTGGCTTTTGGAACTGGGGAGCATCCCACGACTAAGTTGTGCCTTCTATTTCTAAGGGACGCCATTAAAGGAGGCGAACATGTCTTGGACTATGGAACAGGCACCGGAGTGTTGGGTATTGCAGCTCTGAAGGTGAAATGCCTAAAACTGTTCTTATTGTTTACTACCAGCAGTTTTCACGAAAACACACCAGCAATATACCCTGTTTAATGCTCTCATTGTTGGATTTACAAATGCAGATGGGTGCTGCTCTATCCACTGGTATAGACATAGACCCTCAAGCTGTAAGCTCCGCTCGCCAGAACATGTTGCTGAATGGTATGGATTCCGACAGAATGCTGGTTTACTTGGTACCGCCGGGTACCGAGCCTTCATGCTTCTCAAGTACAATTGACAAATCAGAAGAGAAAAAGCCCAGTAGTAATCTTGAGCTCAAGTCCTCAAGGGGGACATACGACATTGTTGCAGCAAATATACTGCAGAACCCCTTGCTGGAGCTGGTCGAGGATATAGTTGGATTTGCGAAAACCGGTGGAACAGTTGCTGTTTCAGGGATATTGTGTGAGCAGGTAAAGGGACTTGACAGATTCCAAATTTAACATGCCATTTAGAGTTTTGTTTCTTGGTTATTACTAGGCTTCTCTCGTTACCTCAGTCATGTCTGTCTGATACAGGTTCCCAAGGTCGAAAAGGCTTACTCCGGGTACTTGGACAACATATCTGTATCCGAAATGGATGGATGGGCGTGCCTTCAGGGAACAAGAAGAGCGTAGATTTATGCATTTTTTTTCTTCTTCTCACATTGTAAAGGCAGTCTGACCTTACTTTCCCGACCGGTGAGAGGATTTTTGCCCCTACAAGAGGAGAATGTTTTGGCTTTAACTATTTGAGTCATTTTGGTAGGATTACTTGGGTGTTGTAAAACTACACTGTACATTGTTTTCATTGCATTTTTCACAATGCCCCTCCGGAGGTGTGATGCGCGCATAACTGCTTCACATCACCATCCCAAGACATGTGTTGTTCATAGTGCACGAGTACAGACAGTACATGTATGCCGGACCTGGATTCACATTCGCAGATGCTGAACGAAGGCATTGGTAGTACTATTCACGGGCAAATAGCAGAGGTTTTCCTTTTTGTTAGTACAACATGTTATCCCTTCCTGTATCTTCATACAATGGCTGAAGATGTGTCAACTTTCTGAAATCAAACTCAACGCGCTATGATAAAACCCTTCTAGTGGGGAACAGACTATCTATGAATCAACATGTATCTTTTGGAAAATAAACTGTGCATTCATCAACAGAGTATGCTTTGAAGTCCTTCGCCAAATCCTGTAGAACTTTCAGTTAGCAAGCCTGCCATTTTGGCACTCAGGTCTTTCGCTGATTTCCTCTCCTGCACTCCGGCATGTTAAGGGTACTTGTACTATCCATTTGTGCTTTCGCAGAAACAATCCCACCTAAATTTTACTGGGAATCTTGTGTCTAAGGAAAGCCTCCAAATCACTTATAGATTTCAAACCTTCTGGCTGATTGGCGAGGAACTTCGAGAACTCCGAAACTTTCCCCTCTCCGTTCTTCCCAGGGGGGCTGCTGAGAAATGGGAGTGATGATGGTGCTTGTGCCAGTGCCCACACTGATGAGAGCAATTCATTTGATTTATCCAGCTGCTCCAAAATTGTGTAATCTCCATTCGCTGTACAAAAGGGAAGAAGGTTGACAAAAAAAAAACTCCTATAAACCCTGGAAGGCTCACATGACAAAAAAGAAGATGATTTGAACAAGCACCTGCATACTTGAAGACCATTTCCAGAGATTTGCAGGGAATGCTGAAATTCAGACGAGGTATTGTGCTCCCACTGCCATGCTTAGCATTGCTGCATATGGTAACAGAAGAAATAAGTGGCTGGAAATGAGTATGCTGGACCTTTGCTAGAGTCAAGAAAACTAAGATGACTGTAAAGATAGTCTTACAGTTGCTAGAATGAAGGACAAAGGGAAGTGGGTCAATGTATACGTGAAGCAGGAAAACTATAAGACAGCAAAGCTAGTTCCGGAATAGTACAAATCCACCAGAAGAATCGGAATACTCATACAAATTGCATGCAATTTGACAGTGGTGATGTGGTGTCCACTAATACTGTTACACAATGTTTGCTCATACCTTGTTATTAGCCCAACCATTCTACCATGTGAATTGACAATTACACCACCACTAGCTCCAGGATGAACTGCCGCTGTCGTCTGCAGCATTACTGGCAGGTCCATATTGTATGTCTGCACATTGCTAGGCAGATGAGAATGTTGAGCTGATGGAATTTGGACAACTTTGGAGACAACCCCAGAGGAAAGGGAGGAACTTAGGCCTACAGCCAAATACCCAAATATCAACGTTATATTAATAAAACAGTTGACGTACATGTCATAAATTAAGCATCAACCTGCTTTATGAACTATTTCGAAAACTCTGATTCTATGGCTCATTACCTGATCGAGGTCCAAGAAGGCCATGCCCAACAACATATATAGATGACCCTGATGTGGGACAAACAAATTCTGGTCTAATTGCACAAAATTCAATGGCGGCCTTTTCCATTTGAAGCAAGGCAACATCAAGAGGCCCCTTGGAGATAAACACCACACTCGCAGTGTACCATGTCTGTTTCTCCCCATCATCCAAACGAACAGATATTCTCTTCTCTCTCTTGGGACCCAAATTAAAGAATGAAACCTCATGCTTAACAGCATCTTCATTGAACATTTTGCAATGTTGTGATTGCAACAATTTATTTTGTCCTTCGTGGAGATATTCTCCAGCAAGTGAGGTAGTTTTATGTTGTAAACCTAAAGTTGAAGTTCTCCCAAATCTCCAAGGCTCCAAAAGATGAGCATTTGTCAGAACTAAGCCATTCTTGTTGAGGAGAATACCTGAAGCCCAAGTTGTATCACCAACCATGACAAGAACAACCGAGGATATAGCCTCTCTGAGTGAAGGTGGAATACTATACTGATTAAGGTCATTGGCTGAATTAGAGACAAACCTCCTATGGTTATCCATGCTACATGATTCCATCATTTTACTGTCTGCACTTTTGTCATCAAGTAGTTCATTTGAGACTTGCTCAATTAGTTGCAGTTTGTTTCTGCTCCATGCAGTGCATATTCCATCCCATGTAATCACAAGCTGTCATACAGATACCTAAGTTCACATATCTCTTCCATGTGTAAAAGTATATTACAGACACCAGTAAACTCACCTGAACTTGTATGTTGCTGCCTCTCTGTCTTAATGGCTTCATCAGCATCCCCACAAGACAAGAATTTTTATCAAACACTGGAGCACCTTCCATACCTTAAAATATTTGACAATTTATTAACAGCTGACGTCATAAATGTAAATCCTAACAGAGATAGTGATATCTAACCAGGAAGACAGTGGATGTCGGCCATCAGCAGCGAGCTCCTGACAGCGCCTGGAGGTAGGCAATTTGCAACAGCACCAACTGATATACTGCTTACATAATAACATCAATATTATGAATTAATCTGACAATGCCTCTTTATTTTATAATAAATGTGACATAATAGAGTGAATAATAGCATGCATGTCTTTCCAATGGCAGAAACTAGAATGGCTAATTGATAATGAATAAGCCTTCACGGTTTCTAGACATGCCTCAAACAGAATTAGACTATCCCTGTTGTTTAGCTTCAGTGAGGACGTGCAAAGGAAAATTAAAGAGCAATACTTTAGAGTTTAGTTCCATAATGGATATGTAATGGCATCAAGTTTTGAACTGTTTGAAGTTTAATATTACAATGATCAATAACATAAACCATGTACTCCATGTTCTAGCTGACTGAACTTACAAACACACTAGGTCCAAATGCATATTACTGAACTCAAGCAATAGAGATAAAATTACCTGTTGAAGAAATGGAATGGCGACAGGATGCCAAAGGGAGACCCCACTACCAGCAAAGAGTCCCCTCGCTGTGGCATCGGTGCAACATTGTTAGGTCCTGCATTCTGATCATCATTGACCAAGATCATCAAGTCAATAAAAACAAGGTGCACCTTGTAATTCTTGAGATGCTAAAGATCAGTGAAATGAAACTGCATCATAATGAACCTTACACTTGATGTTAAGGCTGAGACTCCTAGTATAGCGATTCTTGTGGCGGACTTGGCTATTGTTGATGGGTCAACAGACTCAGCATAGACATTTTTCCTGTTATACTCAAGGTAGGAGCCGGCATCATTTTCAACCTGATAATTGCTGATAACGGTAAGTCTTCCTTTGCTATAAATCAGGGCAGGCTAGTTTAGCTTGATGAATAGACAACCTGCTTCTGATTTACATCGGCCAGTGGCCAGCCAACATCCCATGACGAGCTTCCAATCAGTGAACCATCATATGTTAACAAGGATAATACAGAATCAGCCGATGCTGAGACATCCACCTAAAAGGGGAAACTGAGGTGCTGAGCTGATGATGAATCATATTTTCCATCTAATGTCATATATAAATATCTAGAACCTTGTAAAATATTAAAGAGAAGAAATGCAGTTCTTATTATAATTATGAAGTCTAAGTTCATAACTACTCTTTCTGAGCTCAAAGAACATCCTTTGAATCCAAAAAACTTCAAAACATCTATTGCCTCCATTTTGTAATCATGTATGCCCACTTGGTACACCTTTCCTATTAGTACTATACTAATTAGCACTTCCTTTCAGTAAAGATTCGCACAAGCACTGCCCATTATTTTTATAGCTCAAAACGAATATCTACAGAGTTTTAAGTTGTCTCAAGGGAAAAGTCCCAACGAAGTAGCACTAGAATCTGGGTAAACAAAAAAGTAATGGTAGTAACAAGTATAAGTTTTCATATGGAAAAGAAACACCCACCATGGCAAGTAACTCAGCTGAAAGCCACCGTGGAGCTGAAGAATCCCCATGTCTGATGTTCCCTGATTCCTCTGGCTGCATATGCCAGGACAAGTTCACGATTTCAGGAAAAAATTCTAACACTCTTTCAGGATGGATATTCCCTGTGTAGTTCTTTGAATCACAGAATTAAGCACTGGATATTTGGCCCTCTAGTCCTACATCCCTTTAGAAAAATATCCCAATTGATCTGAAGTGTTAATAAACCCCGAAATGTGCACCAATCTAAGCATCTGCAACAGTTTTTACTCTTATGTGGTGACTGGCAGCTTGACACAATTTCATATATACAATTCACAATTTTTTTTTCAAGGAGGAGCTGAATAGACTGCAGATTGTGGCATGGAAGTGTGAATAATTAGCACATCACAATACTGGTATACATAAAAAACACAAGGTCCCTGCAACTGGAAATGCTCCTCACCTCTACTAGCACATCAAGACGCGCCTCCGGTACTAACCTCGGCTGCAGTTCCTGCGGGCATTTCATCAAGCAACCAGCACCTCAACACCAGAATCGCCTCAATTAAACATGTGAGTAGGAGACGCTGCAACCAACCTCAGTGGGGCTATCGCGCTGCTCCGCGACCAGGAACGGCTCGACAAGCGATGCGGCCGTGAGCGCGACGCCCCCGGCGTGGCCGTGGGACGCGCATATACGGGCAAGGAGCGGCGGCGGCTCCGCCAGTGCACCCGGCGGGAGGAGGACGGCCGACGCCGACAACGTGGTGGACCCTGACCTGTGAATCAAACCAAGTCAAGTCACGCGATTAGGCTCGAATCCGGTGAGGAAATCGAAGAATCGGGAGGAGGGAGGGGAGAGGGCGCCGTACTGGTGGAGGTGGAAGGCGTGGCGGCGCATCTTGACGGCCTTGGGGTCCTGGAGGAGAACGTGGCGTTTAGTGGGAAGCTCGGGAGACGCGGGTACGGGTTGAGGAAGAGGAAGAGGAAGATGAAGAGGGTAGGGGGTCGGTACTGACCGGGCCGACGATCCGCGCCATGGCTGAGAAGCTTCGCGCGGCGGCGGCGATCTCGCGCGGCTCCATGGTGGCCGCGGGGAGCGGCACGGCGATGTTTCCCCCTGCGCTGACTTCGCTTGCTGGTTGAAGTGGGAGCTGGACTAACGACGACGGCCGTTATCCACGTTATCGTTGTTAGAGTAAAACGAAATTGAATGAAAACGAATGGACGATTAGTCTTGATTTCTATTGATTCTCAAGTATATATATATATATATATCTGGAAGAGGTGCGAAGAAGACGTGTCTGTTCGGAGGCATCCCTCGAGAACAGGTGCCTGTTGGCAATAGAGAGAGAGAGGAGACACGACCGTTCGGGGGGTTGGACGCATCCCTTGGCTAATTAATCTACTATAATTAATTTCTAACACTCCTCCTTGTACAACACCGCTCCTTGAATGTTTCATCGTTGAAAGCTTCTTGCATATAGATCTTTCATCTTGAGAAATCTTCTAGATAATCTTGAGAGTCTCCCCCAAAAACCATGTGGGAAAAATATGATGAGAATATAGTAGATATGTTGCTAAAACTCCTTAAAACCCAGTGAGGAAAATAAGGAGAAAATTATGCAACGTATGATGATCATTGTCTCTTGATAACTCATATGAGAAAACCTTTAAAGAAGGAGAAAACTCATTGATAAGTTTAGAGAACAATTAATATGTCTTGAGCACTTTCTTTAAAAACCCCGATAGGGAAAATAGAAAGTATGACATATGATCTTTGAGAAGATATTGCCTCACTAAAAACCATTATGAAAAACTTGAGAGAAAACTCATTAAGGGAAAAGAGTGCAATTGTACATGCCAATGAAAACTCCTTTAAAACCCAGTGGGAAAAAATACAAGGAGAAAATGATATGGCATATAAAGACACTTGTGTTTATATTATCTCGTTAAAAACCTTTTATGAGAAACCGTTAGGGAAAACTCATCAAGGAAAAAAGAGTACAATATATGCAATCTGATGATTATTAATAGGTTATAGTTTGGGAGATTACTCCCCCTGAACTTTGCAAATATGGAGGATGTCTCATACCAATTCCATTGACATGAACATGAGATTGTGTATAATTTGTTGGATTATAACAATATTTTGTTTGCAAATTATTTCATCAATTTTCTATAATCCATGAGGATAAGTAATTTCCGAGCAATGTGATTTATGATATTGCTCTTCATATAACCTATAGGTATTGAGTAACACAAGTGGAAGTATCTTGATAAATCAAGTTATGTGATTCTGATGAATCTCAACCACATGATTTTGAGTGTGGTTAACCATTCTACTAAGTTATGCATATTTTGCAATGCCTTTAGATAAAGCAATTATGTTAGAATAATAATTGGAAATGACCATTAAAATCCATTTATATGACTTCCATGTGAAGGCTATTCCAACAAATTCAGTCATTGATATGGCGTCGTTGGGATCAAATAAAGAGCCAATATCATTACATCATATCATGGTCATATCTTCTATTTCCTGATGAAAATATTCAAGATTTATTGTAATCTTCAGATATAAGATGACAGTACTTATATCAACCATATACCTTTTGTTTGAGGTTGCACTCCGAATAAAGATAGCAAATATAGTGTCAGGCCTGACGTAGTTTGCAAGTATATGAGTGCTTTGGCATTAGTGAGATATAGAACTTCAGGTCCTAGTATCACTTCATTATTGTTGGAATTATGCCCTAGAGGCAATAATAAATATAGTTATTATTATAATTCCTGTATCAAGATAATCGTTTATTATCCATGCTATAATTGTATTGAATGAAGACTCATTTACATGTGTGGATACATAGACAAAACACCGTCCCTAGCAAGCCTCTAGTTGGCTAGCCAGTTGATCAAAGATAGTCACTGTCTTCTGATTATGAACAAAGTGTTGTTGCTTGATAACTGGATCACGTCATTGGGAGAATCACGTGATGGACTAGACCCAAACTAATAGACGTAGCATGTTGATCGTGTCATTTTGTTGCTACTGTTTTCTGCGTGTCAAGTATTTATTCCTATGACCATGAGATCATATAACTCACTGACACCGGAGGAATGCTTTGTGTGTATCAAACGTCGCAACGTAACTGGGTGACTATAAAGATGCTCTACAGGTATCTCCGAAGGTGTTAGTTGAGTTAGTATGGATCAAGACTGGGATTTGTCACTCCGTGTGACGGAGAGGTATCTCGGGGCCCACTCGGTAATACAACATCACACACAAGCCTTGCAAGCAATGTGACTTAGTGAAAGTTGCGGGATCTTGTATTACGGAACGAGTAAAGAGACTTGCCGGTGAACGAGATTGAAATAGGTATGCGGATACTGACGATCGAATCTCGGGCAAGTAACATACCGAAGGACAAAGGAAATGACATACGGGATTATATGAATCCTTGGCACTGAGGTTCAAACGATAAGATCTTCGTAGAATATGTAGGATCCAATATGGGTATCCAGGTCCCGCTATTGGATATTGACCGAGGAGTCTCTCGGGTCATGTCTACATAGTTCTCGAACCCGCAGGGTCTGCACACTTAAGGTTCGACGTTGTTTTATGCGTATTTGAGTTATATGGTTGGTTACCGAATGTTGTTCGGAGTCCCGGATGAGATCATGGACGTCACGAGGGTTTCCGTAATGGTCCGGAAACGAAGATTGATATATAGGATGACCTCATTTGATTACTGGAAGGTTTTCGGAGTTACCGGGAATGTACCGGGAATGACGAATGGGTTCCGGGAGTTCACCGGGGGGGCAACCCACCCCGGGGAAGCCCATAGGCCTTGAGGGTGGCACACCAGCCCTTAGTGGGCTGGTGGGACAGCCCAAAAGGGCCCTATGCGCCTAGGAAAGAAAATCAAAGAGAAAAGAAAAAAAAGAGGAGGTGTGAAGGGAAGGAAGGACTCCCACCCACCAAACCAAGTCCAACTCGGTTTGGGGGGGGGGAGCCTTCCCCCTTGGACTCGGCCGACCCCCTTGGGGCTCCTTGAGCCCCAAGGCAAGGTCCCATCCCTCCCACCTATATATACGGAGGTTTTAGGGCTGATTTGAGACGACTTTTCCACGGCAGCCCGACCACATACCTCCACGGTTTTTCCTCTAGATCGCGTTTCTGCGGAGCTCGGGCGGAGCCCTGCTGAGACAAGGTCATCACCAACCTCCGGAGCGCCGTCACGCTGCCGGAGAACTCTTCTACCTCTCCGTCTCTCTTGCTGGATCAAGAAGGCCGAGATCATCGTCGAACTGTACGTGTGCTGAACGCGGAGGTGCCGTCCGTTCGGTACTAGATCGTGGGACTGATCGCGGGATTGTTCGCGGGGCGGATCGAGGGACGTGAGGACGTTCCACTACATCAACCGCGTTCACTAACGCTTCTGCTGTACGATCTACAAGGGTACGTAGATCACTGATCCCCTCTCGTAGATGGACATCACCATGATAGGTCTTCGTGCGCGTAGGAAATTTTTTGTTTCCCATGCGACGTTCCCCAACAGTGGCATCATGAGCTAGGTTCATGCGTAGATGTCTTCTCGAGTAGAACACAAAAGTTTTTGTGGGCGGTGATGTGCGTTTTGCTGCCCTCCTTAGTCTTTTCTTGATTCCGCGGTATTGTTGGATTGAAGCGGCTTGGACCGACATTACTCGTACGCTTACGAGAGACTGGTTTCATCGATACGAGTAACCCCGTTGCTCAAAGATGACTGGCAAGTGTCGGTTTCTCCAACTTTAGTTGAATCGGATTTGACCGAGGAGGTCCTTGGATGAGGTTAAATAGAAACTCATATATCTCCGTTGTGGTGTTTGCGTAAGTAAGATGCGATCCTACTAGATACCCATGGTCACCACGTAAAACATGCAACAACAAAATTAGAGGACGTCTAACTTGTTTTTGCAGGGTATGCTTGTGATGTGATATGGCCAACGATGTGATGTAATATATTGGATGTATGAGATGATCATGTTGTAATAGTAAATATCGACTTGCACGTCGATGGTACGGCAACCGGCAGGAGCCATAGGGTTGTCTTTATACTAACGTTTGTGCTTGCAGATGCGTTTACTATTTTGCTAGGATGTAGCTTTAGTAGTAATAGCATGAGTAGCACGACAACCCCGATGGCAACACGTTGATGGAGATCATGGTGTGGCGCCGGTGACAAGAAGATCGTGCCGGTGCTTTGGTGATGTAGATCAAGAAGCACGTGATGATGGCCATATCATGTCACTTATGAATTGCATGTGATGTTAATCCTTTTATGCACCTTATTTTGCTTAGAACGACGGTAGCATTATGAGGTGATCTCTCACTAAAATTTCAAGACGAAATTGTGTTCTCCTCGACTGTGCACCGTTGCTACAGTTCGTCGTTTCGAGACACCACGTGATAATCGGGTGTGATAGACTCAAAGTTCACATACAACGGGTGCAAAACAGTTGCGCACGCGGAACACTCGGGTTAAGCTTGACGAGCCTAGCATGTGCAGACATGGCCTCGGAACACATGAGACCGAAAGGTCGATCATGAATCATATAGATGATATGATTAGCATAGGGATGCTTACCACTGAAACTATACTCAACTCACGTGATGATCGGACTTGAGCTAGTATAAGTGGATCATGAACCACTCAAATGACTAGAGAGATGTACTTTTTGAGTGGGAGTTTAGCGAATAATTTGATTAAGTTAAACTCTAATTATCTTGAACATAGTCTAAGTCCACTTTGAATATATTTGTGTTGTAGATCATGGCTCACGCTACAGTCATCCTGAATTTTAATACGTTCCTAGAGAAAGCTAAGTTGAAAGATGATGGAAGCAACTTTGTAGACTGGGCTCGTAATCTTAAGCTAATCTTACAAGCTGGGAAGAAGGATTATGTCCTTAATTCTGCGCTAGGAGATGAACCACCCGCTACGGCTGATCAGGATGTTAAGAACGCTTGGTTAGCACGTAAGGAGGACTACTCAATAGTTCAATGTGCAGTCTTGTATGGCTTAGAACCGGGACTTCAACGTCGCTTTGAGCGTCATGGAGCATTTGAGATGTTCCAGGAGTTGAAGTTTATCTTTCAGAAGAACGCCCAGATCGAGAGGTATGAGACTTGCGATAAATTCTATGCTTGCAAGATGGAGGAAAACTCGTCTGTCAGTGAACATGTGCTCAAAATGTCTGGGTACTCAAACCGTCTAGCTGAGCTGGGGATTGAACTCCCGCAAGAGGCTATCACTGACAGAATCCTTCAATCACTGCCGCCAAGCTATAAAGGCTTTGTGTTGAACTACAACATGCAAGGGATGAACAAGTCTCCCGGCGAGTTGTTTGCGATGCTGAAAGTCGCAGAGTCTAAACTCCGTAAAGAGCATCAAGTGTTGATGGTGAATAAGACCACTAGTTTCAAGAGAAACGGCAAAGGCAAGAAGGGTAATTTGAAGAAGAGCAGCAAGCCTGTTGCCAATCCGACGAAGAAACCCAAAGCTGGACCTAAGCCTGAAACGGAGTGTTACTATTGCAAGGGTATGGGTCACTCGAAGCGCAATTGCCCCAAGTATCTGGCAGATAAGAAGGCTGCCAAAGAAAAATCAGGTATATTTGATATACATGTTATTGATGTGTACTTAACCGGCTCTCATAGTAGTGCCTGGGTATTTGATACCGGTTCTGTTGCTCATATTTGCAACTCGAAATAGGAACTGCGGAATAGACGAAGGCTGGCGAAAGATGAAGTGACGATGCGCGTAGGAAATGGTTCCAAGGTTGATGCAATCGCCGTCGGCACAGTTTCACTTCAGTTACCATCAGGATTAGTGATGAACTTAAATCATTGTTATTTAGTGCATGCGTTGAGCATGAACATTATATCTGGATCTTGTTTATTGCGAGACGGTTACTCTTTTAAGTCAGAGAATAATGGTTGTTCTATTTCTATGAGTAACATCTTTTATGGTCATGCACCTAATGTGAGAGGATTGTTCATATTGAATCTTGATAGCGATGCGCATATACATAACATTGAGACCAAAAGAGTTAGAGTTAACAATGATAGCGCGATATTTTTGTGGCACTGCCGCTTAGGTCATATTGGTGTAAAGCGCATGAAGAAACTCCATGCTGATGGGCTTTTGGAGTCACTTGACTTTGATGCACTTGACACGTGCGAACCATGCCTCATGGACAAGATGACTAAGACTCTGTTCTCCGGAACAATGGAGCGTGCAAGTGACTTGTTGGAAATCATACATACCGATGTGTGTGGTCCTATGAGCGTGGAGGCACGCGGCGGATATCGTTATTTTCTCACCTTCACTGATGATTTGAGTAGATATGGTTATGTCTACTTGATGAAGCACAAGCCTGAAACATTTGAAAAGTTCAACCAATTTCAGAGTGAAGTGGAAAATCATCGTAACAAGAAGATCAAGTTCCTACGGTCTGATCGTGGGGGTGAATATCTGAGTTTCGAGTTTGGTACTCACTTAAGTCAATGTGGAATTATTTCACAGTTAACACCGCCTGGAACACCACAGCGTAATGGTGTGTCCGAACGTCGTAATCGTACTCTATTAGAGATGGTGCGATCTATGATGTCTCTTACTGATTTGCCGTTATCGTTTTGGGGCTATGCATTAGAAACAGCTGCATTCACTTTAAATAGGGCACCATCAAAATCCGTTGAGACGACACCATACGAACTGTGGTATGGCAAAAGGCCAAAGTTGTCGTTTCTTAAAGTTTGGGGATGTGATGCTTATGTCAAAAAGCTGGAACCCAAAGCGGAAAAGTGCGTCTTCATAGGTTACCCAAAAGAGACAGTTGGGTACACCTTCTATCTCAAATCCGAGGGCAAAGTGTTTGTTGCTAAAAATGAAGCTTTTCTCGAGAAGGAGTTTCTCTCGAGAGAATTGAGTGGGAGGAAGATAGAACTTGACGAGGTTGTCGAACCTCTCATCCCTCTGGATGGTGGCGCAGGGCAAGGGGAAACCTCTATCGTTGCGACGCCGGTTGAGGAGGAAGTTAATGATGATGATCATAAAACTCCAGTTCAAGTTTCTGTCAAACCACGCAGGTCGACGAGACCACGTGTTGCTCCAGAGTGGTACGGTAATCCCGTCTTATCAATCATGTTGTTAGACAACAATGAACCTGCAAATTATGAAGAAGCAATGGTGGGCCCAGATTCCAACAAATGGCTAGAAGCCATGAAGTCCGAGATAGGATCCATGTATGAGAACAAAGTGTGGACTTTGGAGGTACTACCTGAGGGCCGCAAGGCTATTCAGAACAAATGTATCTTTAAGAGGAAGACGGAAGCTGACGGCAATGTGACCGTTTATAAAGCTCGACTTGTGGCAAATGGTTTTTCACAAGTTCAAGGAGTTGACTACGATGAGACATTCTCACCCGTAGCGATGCTTAAGTCCGTCAGAATCATGTTAGCAATAGCTGCATTTTTCGATTATGAAATCTGGCAGATGGATGTCAAAACGGCGTTCCTTAACGGTTTCCTTAAGGAAGAGTTGTATATGGTACAACCCGAAGGTTTTGTCGATCCTAAGAATTCTAACAAGGTGTGCAAGCTCCAGCGATCCATTTATGGACTGGTGCAAGCATCTCGGAGTTGGAAGAAACGCTTTGATGAGGTGATCAAAGCATTTGGGTTTATACAAGTGGTTGGAGAATCTTGTATTTACAAGAAAGTGAGTGGGAGCTCTGTGGCGTTTCTAATATTATATGTGGATGACATATTGCTGATTGGAAACAACGTGGAGTTCTTAGAGAGCATAAAGGATTACTTGAATAAGAGTTTCTCTATGAAGGACCTAGGAGAAGCTGCTTACATTCTAGGCATTAAGATCTATAGGGATAGATCAAAACGCCTGATAGGACTTTCACAAAGCACATACCTTGATAAAGTTTTGAAGAGGTTCAAAATGGAACAGTCCAAGAAAGGGTTCTTGCCAGTTTTACAAGGTACGAGATTGAGTAAGACTCAGTGCCCAGCAACTGATGAAGATAGAGAGCATATGCGCTCCGTCCCCTATGCTTCAGCCATAGGTTCTATCATGTATGCAATGCTGTGCACTAGACCGGATGTTAGCCTGGCCATAAGTATGGCAGGTAGGTTCCAGAGTAATCCAGGAGTGGATCACTGGACAACGGTCAAGAATATCCTAAAGTACCTGAAAAGGACTAAGGAGATGTTTCTCGTGTATGGAGGTGACGAAGAGCTCGCCGTAAAAGGTTACGTCGATGCAAGCTTTGACACAGATCCGGACGACTCTAAGTCGCAAACCGTATACGTATTTATTCTTAATGGGGGTGCGGTAAGCTGGTGCAGTTCCAAGCAAAGCGTCGTAGCAGATTCTACATGTGAAGCGGAGTACATGGCTGCCTCGGAGGCGGCTAAGGAGGGTGTCTGGATGAAGCAGTTCATGACGGATCTTGGAGTGGTGCCAAGCGCACTGAATCCAATAACCTTGTTCTGTGACAACACGGGTGCCATTTCCTTAGCAAAGGAACCACGGTTTCACAAGAAGACCAGACACATCAAACGACGCTTCAACCTCATCCGCGACTACGTCGAGGGAGAGGACGTAAATATATGCAAAGTGCACACGGATCTGAATGTAGCAGACCCGCTAACTAAACCTCTTCCACGGCCAAAGCATGATCAACACCAGAACTGTATGGGTGTTAGATTTATTACAATGGAATTCACATGATGATGTGAGGGCTAGATTATTGACTCTAGTGCAAGAGGGAGACTGTTGGAATTATGCCCTAGAGGCAATAATAAATATAGTTATTATTATAATTCTTGTATCAAGATAATCGTTTATTATCCATGCTATAATTGTATTGAATGAAGACTCATTTACATGTGTGGATACATAGACAAAACACCGTCCCTAGAAAGCCTCTAGTTGGCTAGCCAGCTGATCAAAGATAGTCAATGTCTTCTGATTATGAACAAAGTGTTGTTGCTTGATAACTGGAAAACGTCATTGGGAGAATCACGTGATGGACTAGACCCAAACTAATAGACGTAGCATGTTGATCGTGTCATTTTGTTGCTACTGTTTTCTGCGTGTCAAGTATTTATTCCTATGACCATGAGATCATATAACTCACTGACACCGGAGGAATGCTTTGTGTGTATCAAACGTCGCAACGTAACTGGGTGACTATAAATATGCTCTACAGGTATCTCCGAAGGTGTTAGTTGAGTTAGTATGGATCAAGACTGGGATTTGTCACTCCGTGTGACGGAGAGGTATCTCGGGGCCCACTCGGTAATACAACATCACACACAAGCCTTGCAAGCAATGTGACTTAGTGAAAGTTGCGGGATCTTGTATTACGGAACGAGTAAAGAGACTTGCCGGTGAACGAGATTGAAATAGGTATGCGGATACTGACGATCGAATCTCGGGCAAGTAACATACCGAAGGACAAAGGGAATGACATACGGGATTATATGAATCCTTGGCACTGAGGTTCAAACGATAAGATCTTCGTAGAATATGTAGGATCCAATATGGGCATCCAGGTCCCGCTATTGGATATTGACCGAGGAGTCTCTCGGGTCATGTCTACATAGTTCTCGAACCCGCAGGGTCTGCACACTTAAGGTTCGACGTTGTTTTATGCGTATTTGAGTTATATGGTTGGTTACCGAATGTTGTTCGGAGTCCCGGATGAGATCACGGACGTCACGAGGGTTTCCGTAATGGTCCGGAAACGAAGATTGATATATAGGATGACCTCATTTGATTACTGGAAGGTTTTCGGAGTTACCGGGAATGTACCGGGAATGACGAATGGGTTCTGGGAGTTCACCGGGGGGGGGGGGGGGCAACCCACCCCGGGGAAGCCCATAGGCCTTAAGGGTGGCACACCAGCCCTTAGTGGGCTGGTGGGACAGCCCAAAAGGGCCCTATGCGCCTAGGAAAGAAAATCAAAGAGAAAAGAAAAAAAAGAGGAGGTGTGAAGGGAAGGAAGGACTCCCACCCACCAAACCAAGTCCAACTCGGTTTGGGGGGGGAGCCTTCCCCCTTGGACTCGGCCGACCCCCTTGGGGCTCCTTGAGCCCCAAGGCAAGGTCCCCTCCCTCCCACCTATATATACGGAGGTTTTAGGGCTGATTTGAGACGACTTTTCCACGGTAGCCCGACCACATACCTCCACGGTTTTTCCTCTAGATCGCGTTTCTGCGGAGCTCGGGCGGAGCCCTGCTGAGACAAGGTCATCACCAACCTCCGGAGCGCCGTCACGCTGCCGGAGAACTCTTCTACCTCTCCGTCTCTCTTGCTGGATCAAGAAGGCCGAGATCATCGTCGAACTGTACGTGTGCTGAACGCGGAGGTGACTTCCGTTCGGTACTAGATCGTGGGACTGATCGCGGGATGATTTGGGAAATTTTGGGAAATTTTGGGAAAGTAAAATGTGATGATTTGGGAAATTTTGGAAAGTAAAATGTGATGATTTGGGAAATTTTGCAACTTGTTAAGTTGTGACCAATAGAATTGTCCATAATTTTCTAATCAACCCCAAACCAGGATTGTAAGGCTTATAACCAAATATTTTGTAAGATTTAGAAAATTATTTTGTACGCAAAAAAACTAAGTATGAATTGATTCATACATTCAAAATTTATCAAACATGATGTCCAAGAAATAGGATATTGGACATTATACTACATGTAGTAGTACAACTATAGGCAAACAATATTTTGGGAATAATCGGGATATTACATGAGGTCTCCCATATTACTGAAAAATGAATTATGCAAACATATCATAGGCGCAAACGAATTGATCATTCTTTTATTGCACTATATTTTTGGTTCTCCTTCTAATGAAGATTTGAGAACATGATTTACCAGAACAGTTTCTGGTCGTATGTTTGCAAATTTTCAAATACCCCAATGAACGTATTTGCCTTTTAATAAACTCATGGTGTGGTTTGACCATATGTTTGAGGGTTTGGTAATCATATGTACGATATTGATGTAACCACACATTTGACAAACTTAAGAGTTGTCTTTGTGATCATTTGGAAATGATCAATTCCCAACTAAAAGATAATTCTGTCATTGGTTGTCTTTAGCCTCCACTTTACTTTGAATTCCTCATGGTTCTATTTGTGATCATTGACTTGCTTCTCAATACTAGCAAATGTTTTGAAATAATTGTATAGCACCCGCTGGGTGAATATGATGATTTTAATGATTTTTTTAATGTTTGTTTACCATGCAAAATGGTAGTACCATCATAAGGAGATGTAAAGTGTATCTAGGGCTTTTCAACCGGATCTGCATAGCAAAATGTTTGATTATGAGATCTCAACTTGAAGTTGATTAAGGTGATAAAATTGTTAGCCGCGATAGGACTTGATGTCTTTGAAAAACGAATGGGAGATCATTCGCGATGTGCTCATGGAAGCATATTTCTCTTAAGGGAAATATTCAAGGTTAATAAATATTCAACCAATATGTACTTAGTTTGATAACCAAGTGAAGTTGGTGATATATAAAATGCATATGTGCATCAATAGAATAGCCATGTGTTACATGAAATGATCATGCATTGTTTAATTTACTTCTTAGAGTAAAATAAAATACATGGATGAAATGATCTTGTTGAGCACAATCCGTCAAGGTGATGCTTGGTGAACATGGGGTGTAAACCTTCAATATACTGCATGCGATGAAATCGTTGCTAATATTTTGGGCTTCATTCGTGATAAAAAAAAGTGTGACTTTAGAGTCACGGCCAAAAAACATAGACTTTTCAATTTTAACATTGCTTTGTCACTATGTAAATAACAACCACAATGTGATGTGGATCTTGCAATAGTGTTTGAGACACTCGCTATAAATTATGGCATCCATCTTGATGGATGGATGACACTATAATTAGAAATAGTGACGTAGGCTCCATTGCCATGCATTTTACAAATGTAGTAGAAGGTAATCACAGGTATATGCAAATATTTTCATAGTTTCCTATGACATATTCAAGCAAAATGTGCAAGAACAATATTTACTATGAGAGTAAAATATTTTAGTGAACAACAACAATAGATGCTTCAGAGGAGCAAGTTCTTGTTTGGTCGATGCCTTATATGTGTAGACCTCAATTGATATAGAATAACACTTTGAAGATAATCACCAATATGGTATAGATCTCGCAATAATAGAAAACATAGTCTGACTTTTGTCAGTAGATGTTCATAATTCTATTACCTTATGTTATGCTATTTTTAAGAAAATCACTTTAAAGGTAGTCATATGTCAGAATGATATGATGTAGACCTTGCAGTAATAGTGGATAGTCTGCAAAATTTTGCAGTAGATGCCAGTATTACCTTATGATATCTTGAGGTAGTCTCATCTAATATTAATATTTGGAAGAGCACTTTGAAGATAGTCATCTTGCCAAAATGACAAAACGTAGATCTTACAGTAGTGATGGATAATCTGCAAAAATATGCAGTAGATGCCATCAAATACCTTGTAATTCACAAATAAACTTGGATGCCATCATATTAAGTATGAGAATACGTGATCCTTGTTTTGAATTACAATAAGATTTGCAAAAATTAAAATTAATTACAAAAATAGTTGTTCTCCTAAAACACATGCCTTAGTAAATATTTGCGGCAAAGACATATATATTGTCTTAAATTCCGAAGGAACAAATGCACGCAAAATATTCTTTTGCATTTAGTATTATTGTGGTAATACATATGGATGCAAACCTTAATAATTTACATATTTATGTAATATATGAAAACGAGAGGGCTTCAAAGTGCAGCCAATATATTTCTGAAATTTCATTTGTAGAAAGTATAACGATTAATCTCCAAAGTATTCTAAGCGTGAGGGCTCAATGGGGATATGTAAGGGATTGTCTTCCTTTGCGTGGATAAGAATCAAACTGATTCGTTTGGGTCGCCACCGGGGAGGATGTTGCCTCGTGGCTGGCGCGAGGGCGCCGCGGTCAAGCGTGATCGAGAAGTTGGGTCGTCGTGTTGGACGACGGACGCGTCTGAGGACGCACCACCGGGACTCGTGTCTTGTCCGTTGGAGCCGGCTGATGGCCATGATGAGGCTGCATGCCGGAGGATAGCGACGGGGCCGAGGGTCGCCGTGCGCTCCGGGATTGAGGCCGCCGTTTTGTCGAGGCCGGTGTTGCCTCCCGTTGTCGGGGTGTCTCGCATGGATCGAGACCTCGCCACATCGGACGTCATTTTTGCAAGTAGAAGAAACGCCTTCGCGATGTGGATGAAGTGCAGTCGAACTCTTCACGAAAGTGGCCGCCAGCGTCACGCAACCATGCTTGCCGTCGGCCTCTTCATGGATGATTTGATGAAGCGATTCTCGCATGGTGGCTTGTCTTGGCACACTCGTGTCGGGATGTAGATGTTGCGCTGTAGCGGAACATAGGGTTGTGGTCGGAGGACGACGATGCGAATCCATTGTTGATGCCGCGTACGAGTTTCAAGTAATCCACTGTTCTTGATTGCTCCGTATGAGGCCGCTTCGGTGAAGATATTCTCCTTTTTTCTTGGAGTAGCATACGCCGATCCAAACAATTAGTACATGCATCATAGATGAAGAGGAATTACACAATAGTGATTAGTAGATCTTAATTACATAAACTACTTTCCGTAAGTAATTTATTGGACGGATGCATGTGAGCGGATGAATCCTTGTATGACCATAGAAAGGAAATCAAATTAGTGTTCTCCTGGTTGTTTTCTCCTTATGTTGTGCCAGACGAAATCGGTCTTGATGACTTGCAGCAAGTTCATGGTCTCAGCAGTCAGCGCCAGTAGGACAAAGCCGTCGCCGATGCAATCTGCATCCGCGTTAAGCAGTGGAGCAGCAATGAATGATGTGTTTTCATCCATAAATCCATAATGATTTTCTAGTCGGGATGCATGCATGCATGCACGGTTTTGAGTCCTCCGCGGAGTATCTGGTAGGGATGCATGCATGCATATGCATGCACGTTTTTTAGTCCTCCGTCGAGTATGTTGGCTGCGCCACTCGAGCCATACCGGAGCGCTCCGTCGGGTTGCGACTGTGTGCGATTATTATGGTAGAGTCTATGTGCGGATAAGTAAAACGAGATTGAATGAAAATGAATGGATGATTAGTCCTGATTTCTATTGATTCTCAAGTATATATACATCTGAAAGAGGTGCGAAGAAGAGGTGTCTGTTCGGAGGCATCCCTTCAGAACAGATGCCTGTTGGCAATATAGAGAGAGAGGAGACACGACCGTTCGGGGGTTGGACACATCCCTTGACTAATTAATTTACTATAATTAATTTCTAACAATTGTACTGGTTAACAACATATATAATGGTTGATAAGATAATATTATTTTAAATCTGGCATGTAATTTAAATATTACAAAAAATAAAATATAGTATATGAATCATTTTTTATTATTATCTTCTATAATTATTAAACACGGTAAGATATATTGTGCTAAGAGATCACCTCTGGTCTTCTCTTAAATAAGAGAAGGTAAAGGCTTTTTTTCAAGTTCTTTCTCCTTCAGCTCATCATTTATTATGTGTGGCACTCTTAAGATAACATCGTTGTACATGCTCTAACTTTCCTGCTCTTCCCCGCCGACTTTTTAGGATTAACTTCGGTACGTCAAAGAGCAGAGTAACCCAGAGTAGAGAATCTTCTCGTAAATAAAACATCATCCTGGCCTTATGCGCACGGTGATGACACAGTTACATGAAAGGAGGGTGATTTAGAAGGAACGAAATCCAAAACTTAGAGCATCTCTATCAGCTTGTGCAAACCGACGAGAATACTCGTTTTCCAAGAGCAGAGTCAAAAACGGGCATCCAGCAGCTCGTCTCAAGGGACATGCAAGTATACACATCATTTAAATTAGCCTCGACAACTCCACGGGAAGGCATCCTCGATAGTCGAAACCGCTCGCTCGGTGCTCTCTCCCCGGCCTGGGCGTTCGGTATAAACAGAAAATCCGGTTTCTACCATTCGTTTTTTTTACTAATTTCGGTTAGCAAATTTGAAAACCAAAAAATACTTTACAAAATAGCTAACCGAAAATTCGGTTAACCAAGATTTCGGTTTGGTATTTAGTTTTATACCGTATTAGCTGAATGCAATACGAATTTTAGTTCTGAGGTAGTGGCCATCCACGTGCGCTCTTATATAAGCTACGGCTCCAACTCCTTCCGTATGTCCAGCCGAGATGGGACTAAACTAAAACTAAATAATAAACAACAGGCCGGACGCACGTACAGTGCTTTCACTACTCCCTGCACGCTGGAGTAGAGAAAAATAAAGCCCATAATAGCTTGGGCCTTCCACGCTGGTTGGTAGACTTAGGCCATTTAAATTTTCTTCTCGCTGTTGCCCACGCGTGCTGCACAGGCTACGTAGCACTGGAAAAACTACCTGAGGTTCACATGTCGTGACCCATGTTTGGTTTCCTTTTCGGCTAACCGATCTAACACCTGTACCGACCGAAGTAAGTTCGGTTTGGAGAGTTAAAAACCAAATTTTCTGTTCCATCATCAAAAACCGAAATTTTGGTTTTTTCGGTTTCGGTATCGGTTCGGTCTTCAGTTCATTGGTTTTTATGCCCAGGCCTACTCTCTCCCACCACCCTGCGGAAGCCGTTGGAGATAAGGATCGTGCACACGTTGCCCTCGTATGAGAACCGCCGCCGCCATTCAAAGCCAACACACAATTAGGTCATGTTTGTTTACAATGACTAGACTAAAAAAGTCCCTTTTAGTCCCTATATAATCAAACAGGAGGGACTTTTCCTTAAGAGACTAGAAAAAGACTCTACTGGAGGGTCTTTTTTCTTTAATCCCTCGGACTAAAAAAAGTCTAGTCCCTTGGAACCACACACTCCCTTAGTTTTCCCAAGCATGAGAGGAAGAAGTGGATCTTGGCTTCCTCGTGTTGGACCCACTGCCACGTCCCTCTGCTGTCAGATCTGGCAATGGAGAAACGCATGGGGGAGGGAGATGAGCACGGGAGTTGGGCGACGATCCTTATTGTGGGTGGGTGGGGGACTCCAAGCTTCAGGGGAAGGTAGAGGGCGGTGGGCTGGGGAAGAAGAGGATTTGGGGACGGGGGTGGATGCAACTGCTCCTGCTAGAGAAATGGGATATAGAGCACCGCCAAATTGAACCCGCTACAACACACCTCTTTCACTGAATATAGATCAATCTAGTTAGCCAAACCAAATTAATAGATCAGAAAGATTTACGATGTTGTAATAATCATGCAAATAAGAATCATAATAGACTTCAAAGGAGTCTCAAATCATTTTCATGAACAATCTGAATATAAACCCACAATTCATCGGATCCCAACAAACGCACCGCACAAAGTGATTACATCGATTGGATCATCACGAAGATGCGATGGACTTTGTATTGAAGAACATAGAGAGAGAAAGACATTAGATACTAGTTATGGACCCGTGGATCTATGGTAGACTTCTCACACATCACCATGGGAGCAGCAAGGATGATGTAGAGGCCCTTCGTGATCGATCCCCCCTCCGACAGGGCACCGGAACAAGGCTCCACATGGGCACACGACAGAACAGAGACTTGTGGCGGCGGAAAAAGTGTTACGGGAGCTCTCTTAGGAATCCCCGGTGTCCAAAACTCTCATCTCAATAGGGATCACTTTTATTTCCAATCCCTACTAACCCTTTCCCTACAATCCCGCCAACCCAACAAAAAACCATCCGCTTAAACCCGTGCCACCCAACAACGGTAGCCCATCAATCACCACATCAACACAATTGTTTGTACAACAACAGCAACCGAACAACACGACAATGCCTCCAGCAATAGAATGAAGGAATATAACAACAACTAGCTCAGTTAACACGTCTTCCATGGAAGAACTCGGACTCGGTATTCTCACAATCGGAAGAGCTTGCTGACAACCATCGATGCATATTTGGTCTATTCTCACGGTTCAGAACCCCAATCGTTCGTAATTTCCGGAACCATGTGTGTTGCGTGGTTTGGCTATTGGGGGCTCATAATTGACGAATGGAAAATCATGCGCGTTGTCGACCCATAAACCACCGTATGCCTTGTAACATCCCAAATTTTGGAATGTTAATATAATTATTAGATTGATTATTTATTTGTTTGAATGGTTGAAACTTGAGTGAAATTTGAAACTTTTAAAACTTTTGGAATGAGAGGTAATAAAATGACTTTTCCCTTTTCCTGTGAATTCAAATTCATCCATATAAAAACAGTGAGAGAAGATAGCATGACTTTTTCAACTATACAGAATTTGAATCAAGGTGGCATTTGAATTTCTTTCGATTTTTTGCTTTGCATTTTATTCACTCACGGAATGCTGGGAACAATATCTTGCCAAGCAAGAAAAGAGAGGAGGAACATGACCCTCCAAACCCAGGATATTTTTTTGAAATATTTGAACCATAAAACCCAAGGGGTATTTGAAAAAAAACCAATTTAGGATTTTCTGAAATACATTTTTTTGAAGTATTTGTTTTGGTCGTGGAAAAATGCCCATATTTTTGGATTTATTTTTCTGAAAATTTTAATATATAATAACCCTATATTCCGAGTATATTTTATTTCTTTTTTATCGTTTTAGTTTCCTGTTTTTGAAAAAAAGGAAAAGAATCTCTTTTATTAGGAAACTATCGCTGGTCCATTATTGCAAATCGAATGTGGCCCGATTTGGGTCTTCTCCTTCCTCTCGTCACCCTCCCCAGTGCACGAGCTTTCCATGGCAGGGGAGACCAAGATCTTCTCCTTCCCGATCTCCCTCTCCCTTCCTTCCCCGCGCCTCCTCGCCCCCCTATAAGAACCCCAACCCCGGCCGCACCCCATTCCCCTCGCCACCGCCCCGATTCGCCGCCTCCACGCCCCCCTGCAAGAGCTCGCCGGAGTCGGCCCCTATAGGAGCTCTTGCCGCGCGACCCACCCTCCTGCCACGCCACCCACCCCTCCTGTCGCCGCGCCACCCCCCTACACCCCACCGCTCCCCATTCCCCCACCCAAACCCTGCTCACCTCGCCCGAGACCCCCGCCCCACGTCACCTCGCTGGAGTCCCTCCGCCCAGCCATGGTGAGGACATCCTCATCCCTCTTTTTCTTTTTGTTTTTTTCTTTCTTTCTTTCACCGTTAGATCTAGATCCTAAGGTATAGGTTAGAAGGAAACTTACCCCTTCGTTTTTTAAAGAACCGGCCGACCTGTTAAGTTTTTATTTAGCCGAAGCATTTTTCCTTACATAGCAGCCATTTGCTAGATTAGCTCTAGCAGCGCACGGTTTCAACCAATCACAGCATGCCACGTCACCGTATTCTTTTCTATTTTAAATCTGTAACAGAAATAGTTCTGTTTTTGTTTTCTTAATAACTTTTAATATACAAATCCAATTAAGGTGATTCTTTTTGAATTTGATCACAAATTTTATGTAGTTTCCGAAAATATAAAATTTGACTATGTTTGAAATTATAAAATTTGAGTTAGAACAGATTTGGTTTAAATCTTATTTTGTGCATACCGGGAGTTTAAAAATAGATTTTTAATTGATTCTTTTTGCTACTGATCACTAGTGATCTTATTTATTAGTAGGTTTAATTTCAGAATTTGTAAAACATTTTATCTTGGGGTTTTCACCAAAACAGATTCTGATTTGGTTATGGAAGACTATTTTTCACCGTGTGCTATAGGTATTTCTTTTGAGATGCTTTATTTTTGAGTACTTGTCATTGCGGTGATTATTGTGTGAATTTGTTTGTGTCGATAGATTATCCAGAGTGCAAAGATTGTTATCTAGACGCGCTCGAGTTCGACAATCGTCAACAAGGCAAGTCACGTTGATCATATTTCCTATGTTTTATATGCATTGTAGATCAACCCTTCTTCACCTATTGCATGCTAAGTAGGAAATCAAAAAATGGTTCTTGATGTAGTATCATGTGGTAGGCACCCATCACCCCTATTACTTGGCCCGGGACGATACATGTTATTTTGCTATGCTTAAGTAGATGGGATTTTGGTTGAGAGTCTATCACGAGTGTTGTGAGAAAATTTTGATAATCAAGACCGGATATTCCAAGACTTTCGAGACCTCGTGATGCAATATACCTCTGGGTGAAGGACGCTTTTGATGGGCCCCCCTGGAATAAACCAGCGGAGGACCCAGGATGCATGGAGAAGTGCCATGACATCTTGCGGAAAGCTTCACCCAGGCACGAAGAGATGGATGGATGCTTCAAGACCCAAGGCTTACCTGCACAACCACAAGTCATTATGGGCTCTGGCTTGATTGGACATCGTGGCGACTCTGGACAGGCGGTGCTACGAGATGTAGAAGAATGGTAGGATTGGATGGGCACCGACAGAGTCTCAGAGGAACCCGTTGAAAGACCATGTTTTGATCATCCGGTTCTCAAACACCCTGAAGTGCGAGGACTTCAACGAAGACGATCAAATATTGTGGGGAACGTGTGCAAAACTCTACAGAGTACTCAAACCTAATCGATTAGCCGTGTCCACGATCATGGACAACTTGAGCCAAAGGAACTGAAACTATCTGGAATTCTCAACACAAATAATATTAATGAGGTGGGTATTATTGACAACTTGGGTATGAGAATTGGTTGGTGGAACCATCTCACTAACAACCGACAATGTAGTAAGTTTTGCTTTTACCCTCTCTCTTGTTGTAGGAAAATTTTCTTTACACAAAACTTAAACTACAGACCCATCTGTCATATATGCATATAGTATAGATGATATTTTCACCCCTCTTTTGTGACTTGCCGGCATATTCAATATGCTGACCTACACGGCTGCAACGTCTTATGTTGCAGATACATTTCTTCGATGAGTAAGAGTACGATTCAGGGTCACGGTCTGCACTCAACTTGCCATTGGTGTTTATTGGGACTCCACTCCCCTTGACTGTTTCCGCTGAGATTTTGAGGTATATATATAAATTTTACGTTATTTACATGTGATTGCACTTTGATATATACATTGATGTACTCTGTGTTCCAACATACTGATCCAGGGATGGCACAGATACACAGAGGCTTGACTCATTTCGAGTCGGGTCGCTACATGCGTGCACGTGGGGAGCACCATGATAACCCACAAGTATAGGGGATCGCAATAGTTTTCGAGGGTAGAGTATTCAACCCAAATTTGTTGATTCGACACAAGGGGAAGCCAAAGAATATTCTCAAGTATTAGCAGTTGAGTTGTCAATTCAACCACACCTGAAAGACTTAGTATCTGTAGAAAACTATCAGTAGCAAAGTAGTGTGATAGCAACAGTAGCAACAGTAACCAGTAGCAATAGTGACAACAGTAGTGGCAGAGTAACAGTAGCAACAGTGACATCAGTAGCGACAAAGTAACAGTAGCAGCAGTGACAGCAGTAGCAAAAACTCGTAGGCATTGGATCGGTGATGGATGATTATGTCGGATGGTATTCATCATGCAACAGTTATAACACGGAGAGATATGTAACTAGCTCCAGTTCGTCAATATAATGTAGGCATGTATTCTGTATGTAGTCATACGTGCTTAGGGAAAAGAACTTGCATGACATCTATTGTCCATCCCTCCCGTGGCAGCGGGGTCCTAATGGAAACTACGGTATATTAAGGTTCTCCTTTTAATAAAGAACCGGACCAACGCATTAACACTTAGTGAATACATGAACTCCTCATACTATGGTAATCTCCGGGAGTGGTTCTGGCTATTGTCACTCCGGGGTTGCCGGGTCATAACACATAGTAGGTGACTACAACTTGCAAGATAGGATCAAGAACACACATATATTGACGAGAACATAATAGGTTCAGATCTGAAATCATGGCACCCGGGCCCTAGTGACAAGCATTAAGCATGGCAAAGTAGTAGCAACATCAATATCAGAACATAGTGGATACTAGGGATCAATCCCCGTCAAAACTAACTCGATTACATGATAGATCTCATCCAACCCATCACCGTCCAGCAAGCCTACGATAAGATTACTCACGAACGGTGAAGAGCATCATGGAATTGGCGATGAACGGAGGTTGGTGATGACGATGGCGACGATCTCCCCTCTCCGGAGCCCAGAACGAACTCCAGATCTGCCCTCCAGAGGAAGAAGAGGAGGTGGCGGCGCCTCTATATCGTAAAACGTGATGAACTATTCTCATTGATTTTTTTCAGACGAAAGGGACTAAATAGAGCTGGAATTGGAGGCGGTGGAGCAACGTGGGCCCCACAAGCCTGCTAGGCGCGGCCAAGGGGGCCTGTGCCTGGTGGGCTTGTGGGCTCCACGCTCCACTTCTTCGGTTGATTCTTGCGCCAGTATTTTTTATATATTCCGCAAACAATCCTCGTAAATTTCCAGGTCATTCCGAGAACTTTTATTTCTGCGCAAAAACAACACCATGGCAATTCTGTTGAAAACAACGTTAGTCCGGGTTAGTTCCATTCAAATCATGCAAATTAGAGTCCAAAACAAGGGCAAAAGAGTTTGGAAAAGTAGATACGATGGAGACGTATCAACTCCCCCAAGCTTAAAACCTTGCTTGTCCTCAAGCAATTCAGTTGACAAACCAAAAGAGACAAAAGAAAAACTTTTAGGAACTCGGTTTAATCTTGTTGTTGCAACTATGTCTAACTCATATCCAGGTTTTCAGGAAGATCATAAGCAAACCACATAAGCAAATGACATCTAGGTCTCACGGTAAACTCATATCAATGGCATAATCAACTAGCGAGCAATAATAATAAGTTTCAAACGTTAACACTTCAATCAAAACAATCATGAAGCAGTACAAATAGATGGTATCTCGCTAGCTCTTTCTGAGACCGCAAAACATAAATGCAGAGCACCTTCAAAGACCAAGAGCTGACTAAACATTGTAATTCATGGCAAAGAAGATCCAGTCACATTCATACTCAATATCAGTCAAAAGCAAAGCATAAAAATGACAGATGTGCTCTCTAATTGGTTCTTTTATAAGAAGAGGATGACTCAACAGAAACATAAATAGACAGGCCCTTCGCACAGGGAAGCATTGATTTGCAGAGGTGCCAGATCTCAAGCTTTGAAACAGAGATAAATAATTTTCGGTGGCATGCTTTCATTGTCACTTCAATGACTAAGAGTTTTCACCATCTTCCATGCTACACATACTATAGGTGGTTCCCAAACAAAAAAGTAAAGTTTTGACTCCCCCAGCACCGATCAATCACACTCCACGACTAGCCGAATACTCGGGTGCCGTCCATACCAACATCAATTCAGGGGGAGTTTTGTTTGCAATTATCTTTTCGATTTGAGCATGGAACTGGGCATTCCAATTACCGGCCCCTTTCTCGTGAATGATAGTGAATAAACACATATCGAGGATAACACGCATAGCATGGAAGATACTGATCGCCCCTTGTCACCACATGAGCGGTTCGGGCATGCAAAATAGATTATTTCTTGAACCTTTAGAGAGTGGCACATGCAAATTTACTTGGAACGGCAGGTAGATACCGCATATAGGAAGGTATGGTGGACTCATATGGAACAACTTTGGGTTTATGGAAGTGGATGCACAAGCAGTATTCCTGCTTAGTACAAGTGAAGGCTAGCAAAAGACTGGGAAGCGACCAACTAGAGAACGACAACGGTCATCAAAATGCACTGAAATTAACCAACATTGAGTGCAAGTATGAGTAGGATATTAATCACCATAAACATGAATATCATAGAGGCTATGTTGATTTTGTTTCAACTACATGCGTGAACATGTGCCAAGTCAAGCCACTTGAATCATTCAAAGGAGGATACCATCCTATCATACTACATGATAATCATCTCGAGATTCATGTTGGCATCCAAGACAAACCATTATAAGCTCCTAGCTAATTAAGCATGACATCAAAAACTATGATCTCTAAGTTGTCATTGGAAACATGTTTCTCTCCCAACAAAGCTGAAACTGGAACGATGAGCTAGTCATATTTACAAAAACAAAATAGATCGAGTTCATACCAACTTTTCCAGGCCCAGTCACTTCATCATATATCATCATTATTGCCTTTCACTTGCACGACCGAATGATGTGAACAATAATAAGAGTGCTCGTGCATTGTACTAAGCTAGAATATGCAGGCAAACACAAAGGAGAAGACAAAGTAATAGGGTTGTTTGATAGATAAACAGATATGCATGCGAGAGCCACTAAACATCGTAACCATGGTCTTCTACCTTGACCCAAAGAAAAAGAAAACTATTTACACGGGAAAGCTCCCAACAAGCAAAAGAAGAACAAGAAATCTTTTTGGGTTTTCTTAAACTAGACAAACACACGAGAAGAAAGCAAGAAAAAGAAATAAACTAGCATGGATGATACAGTGGCAAAGTGTGAACACCGACTATCAAAGTGAAAGTGTGAACAAGAATATAAAGTCGGTGAGAAACACGTACTCCCCCAAGCTTAGGCTTTTGGCCTAAGTTGGTCTACTCCCATGGATGGTCCGGGCGATACCCAAAATCATAATGGGGGTTGTATGGGAGCGCTACAGCTACCGCCTGAATAGCTGCCTCACAGAGGCGAGCATCCTTTGCCTCCCTCTCATACTCCTCTGCCTCTCCTCTGGTTATGTAATATCTCCGTTTTACCTGAAAGTCAAACAAAGGAAAGAGCAGGAAGGGTAATATGGAAAGCACGTTGTCGGTTAAATATTAACCGGTATAGGAGGGACTCATTATCCCTTTCAAGGAACTGATAGCGTGTCATAGCGACGCGATCAAGGAAAGCTGTATGGAGCGGGGGATCTCCTTTGCGGATAGGTACTCCAAGAAAATTTGCTATGCGAGTGGCATAGATCCCACCAAAGAAATCCCCTTCATTAGCAGTATTATTCAGCCTCCTTGCTATTATAGCTCCCATGTTGAAACTTCTATCACCCGTTACTGCGCTCTTAAGAATACTAAGGTCAGGTGCGCAGAGGTGACAATGCTTGATCTTGCCGTTAATGCATCTACCTATGAAGAGAGCAAAGTAATGCAAGGCAGGAAAATGAATGCTCCCCATGGTAGCCTGCGTAATATCTCTAGTTTCTCCGACAGTTATACTAGAGAAAAAAAATCTCTAACCGAAGATTTAGGAGGATCATTGAGACTACCCCAAATAGGTATCTTGCAAATTCTATTAAAATCCTCTAAATCCATGGTATACGATTTGTCATAGAGATCAAACAGTACAGATGTATCACAACCAGCTGAAAATTTGAATCTACGAACAAAAGAGGCAGTGAGAGTAGTATACTGTTCACATTTATCGGAGATGAATTCTTCGAGTCCGACGTTGTGAACAAGTGTATCAAACTCATCTTTGAAACCTCCCTCAATCATGAATTCATCAGAAGGCCATTCACATGGTTGTACCTGTGCATTCCTCTGTTGGTAAGGATCGGGCTCCCTAATCGCGAGACGGGAAGCCTTCTTGCTTGAGGAACCACCATGATAGTTTCTCCTGAACATCTTCCTTTTCTGAAATTTTCAGTGACTCAAAGGAAAAGTAAACAAGGCTCAACGAAACTCATAACAACTACTCTGACAAGTGCCTAGAGGCCATATCACACATCAAAACTACTTGGGACCAGCTAAAATTAGCATGCAAAGCTCAAGAACAGGGTCACCAAGGCAGCAAAAATACGCGACGTATAAGGCACTAGAGCAAAAACTAATTGGACCAATGGAGGAGTCACATACCAAGGAGCAATTTCCCCAAAACAGTTTGGTGAATGTGGCTTTGCACAAGGAGATCGAAAATTGCAGCAAGAAGAGCAAGAACACAGGTTTGAGCTGCAAAACGATTTTTTCTGGAGGTAGGAGAAGCAGATGGGAGCTAGAATAAGTGGAGGGGGACACGTGGGCCCCACAAGCCTGGTAGGCGCGGCTAGGGGGGTGCCCGCGCCTCCAGGGCTTGTTGCCCACTGGTGCAGCCCCATGACTAGCTCTCCATCTCAGAATTTTTCAAAAATTCCAGAAAAAATCATACTTGATTTTCACGACATTCTGAGAACTTTTATTTTCGGGGTACTTTTCTACCGGACGCAAAAACAGAAAACAGGGAACACTAAACTAAATCTATCATTTTTCTTCTAAGCAACCAAAGGTGAAAGCTTGGAACAGAGGTTTGTGACTCCTCGATTCATCCGTCTCATGGTCATCGAAAGAAATCTGTCAATGAGGTTGATCAAGTCTCCTTGACAAACTTTTTTGAATCGCAAAAGAAAACGGAAATTTTTCGAATAGTCACTAGGTTACCTCAATGGGGATATGCATATCCCCAACAACCAAATCATACTTCATCTTAACAGTAGGTATAGGGCATTCAAAGCTCCCAATAAGAATCGATGAAGTTTTTTCAATATCATTGATGCAATGTACTCGATATTGTTTCTTCGAAAAGTGTACCGTATGCTCATTACCATTGATGTGGAAAGTGACATCACGTTTGTTGCAATCAATTACAGCCCCTGCAGTGTTTAGAAAGGGTTTTCCAAGGATGACCACCATGGCATCATCCTCGGGAATATCCAGGATAACAAAGTCTGTTAAGATAGTAACGCTAGCAACCACAACAGGCACATCCTCGCAAATGCCGATAGGGGAAGCAGTTGATTTGTCGACCATTTGCAGAGAGATTTCAGTGGGTGTCAACTTATCCAGTTCAAGTCTACGATAAAGAGAAAGAGGCATAACACTAACACCGGCTCCAAGGTCACATAAAGCAGTTCTAACGTAGTTGCCTTTAATGGAACAAGGTATAGTGGGCACTCCGGGATCACCTAGTTTCTTAGGAGTTCCACCCTTGAAGGTATAATTAGCAAGCACGGTGGAAATATCAACCTCAGGTATCCTCCTCTTATTAGTCACAATATCCTTCATGTTGTTGGAAATATGCCCTAGAGGCAATAATAAATTAGTTATTATTATATTTATTTGTTCATGATAATCGTTTATTATCCATGCTATAATTGTATTGATTGGAAACACAATACTTGTGTGGATACATAGACAAAACACTGTCCCTAGTAAGCCTCTAGTTGACTAGCTCGTTGATCAAAGATGGCCAAGGTTTCCTGGCCACAGGGAAGTGTTGTTACTTGATCACGGGATCACATCATTAGGAGAATCATGTGATGGACTAGACCCAAACTAATAGACGTAGCATGTTGATCGTGTCATTTTGTTGCTACTGTTTTTTGCGTGTCAAGTATTTGTTCCTATGACCTTGAGATCATATAACTCATTGACACCGGAGGAATACTTTGTGTGTATCAAATGTCGCAACGTAACTGGGTGACTATAAAGATGCTCCACAGGTATCTCCGAAGGTGTTAGTTGAGTTAGTATGGATCGAGACTGGGATTTGTCACTCCGTGTGACGGAGAGGTATCTCGAGGCCCACTCGGTAATACAACATCACACACAAGCCTTGCAAGCAATGTGACTTAGTGTAAGTTGCGGGATCTTGTATTACGGAACGAGTAAAGAGACTTGCCGGTAAACGAGATTGAAATAGGTATGCGGATACTGACGATCGAATCTCGAGCAAGTAACATACCGAAGGACAAAGGGAATGACATACGGGATTATATGAATCCTTGGCAGTGAGGTTCAAACGATAAGATCTTCGTAGAATATGTAGGATCCAATATGGGCATCCAGGTCCCACTATTGGATATTGACAAAGGAGTCTCTCGGGTCATGTCTACATAGTTCTTGAACCCGCAGGGTCTGCACACTTAAGGTTCGACGTTGTTTTATGCGTATTTGAGTTATATGGTTGGTTACCGAATGTTGTTCGGAGTCCCGGATGAGATCACGGACGTCACGAGGGTTTCCGGAATGGTCCGGAAACGAAGATTGATATATAGGATGACCTCATTTGATTACCGGAAGGTTTTCGGAGTTACCGGGAATGTACCGGGAATGACGAATGGGTTCCGGGTGTTCACCGGGGGGGGGGGGGGGGGAACCCACCCCGGGGAAGCCCATAGGCCTTGGGGGTGGCGCACCAGCCCTTATTGGGCTGGTGGGACAGCCCAAGAAGGCCCTATGCGCCATAGGAAGAAAATCAAAGAGAAAAGAAAAAAAAGGAGGAGGTGGGAAAGGGAAGAAGGACTCCACCTTCCAAACCAAGTTGGATTCGGTTTGGAAGGGGAGACCTTCCCCCCTTGGCTTGGCCGACCCCCTTGGGGCCTCTTGAGCCCCAAGGCAAGGCGCCCTCTCCTCCCCCTATATATACGGAGGTTTTAGGGCTGATTTGAGACGACTTTTCCACGGCAGCCCGACCACATACCTCCACGGTTTTTCCTCTAGATCGCGTTTCTGCGGAGCTCGGGCGGAGCCCTGCTGAGACAAGATCATCACCAACCTCCGGAGCGCCGTCACGCTGCTGGAGAACTCTTCTACCTCTCCGTCTCTCTTGCTGGATCAAGAAGGCCGAGATCATCGTCGAGCCGTACGTGTGCTGAACGCGGAGGTGCCGTCCGTTCGGCACTAGATCGTGGGACTGATCGCGGGATGGTTCGCGGGGCGGATCGAGGGACGTGAGGACGTTCCACTACATCAACCGCGTTCACTAACGCTTCTGCTGTACGTTCTACAAGGGTACATAGATCACACATCCCCTCTCGTAGATGGATATCACCATGATAGGTCTTCGTGCGCGTAGAATTTTTTTTGTTTCCCATGCGACGTTCCCCAACAGTGGTATCAGAGCTAGGTTCATGCGTAGATGTCTTCTCGAGTAGAACACAAAAGTTTTTGTGGGCGGTGATGTGCGTTTTGCTGCCCTCCTTAGTCTTTTCTTGATTCCATGGTATTGTTGGATCGAAGCGGCTCGGACCGACATTACTCGTACGCTTACGAGAGACTGGTTTCATCGCTACGAGTAACTCCGTTGCTCAAAGATGACTGGCGGGTGTCGGTTTCTCCAACTTTAGTTGAATCGGAATTGACCGAGGTGTTCCTTGGATGAGGTTAAATAGCAATTCATATATCTCCGTTGTGGTGTTTACGTAAGTAAGATGCGATCCTACTAGATACCCATGGTCACCACGTAAAACATGCAACAACAAAATTAGAGGACGTCTAACTTGTTTTTGCAGGGTATGCTTGTGATGTGATATGGCCAATGATGTGATGTGATATATTGGATGTATGAGATGATCATGTTGTAATAGTTAATATCGACTTGCACGTCGATGGTACGGCAACCGGCAGGAGCCATAGGGTTGTCTTTAAACTAACGTTTGTGCTTGCAGATGCGTTTACTATATTGCTAGGGCGTAGCTTTAGTAGTAATAGCATGAGTAGCACGACAACCCTGATGGCGACACGTTGATGGAGATCATGGTGTGACGCCGGTGACAAGAAGATCGTGCCGGTGCTTTGGTGATGGAGATCAAGAAGCGCATGATGATGGCCATATCATGTCACTTATGAATTGCATGTGATGTTAATCCTTTTTGCACCTTATCTTGCTTAGAACTACGGTAGCATTATGAGGTGATCTCTCACTAAAATTTCAGGACGAAATTGTGTTCTCCCCGACTGTGCACCGTTGCGACAGTTCTTCGTTTTGAGACACCACGTGATGATCGGGTGTGATATACTCAACGTTCACATACAACGGGTGCAAAACAGTTGCACACGTGGAACACTCGGGTTAAGCTTGAGGAGCCTAGCATGTGCAGACATGGCCTCGGAACACATGAGACCGAAAGGTCGAGCATGAATCGTATAGTTGATATGATTAGCATAGAGATGCTTACCACTGAAACTATTCTCGACTCACGTGATGATCGGACTTGAGATAGTGGATTTGGATCATGTACCACTCAAATGACTAGAGAGATGTACTTCTTGAGTGGGAGTTCTTAAGTAATATGATTAAATTGAACTAATTGTCATGAACATAGTCTAATGGTCTTTGCGAATTACGATGTAGCTTGCGCTATAGCTCTACTGTTTTTATATGTTCCTAGAGAAAATTTAGTTGAAAGTTGATAGTAGCAAACTTTGCAGAGGATTGTCCTCGTTGCTGCGCAGAAGGCTTATGTCCTTAATGCACCACTCGGTGTGCTGCACCTCGAGCGTCGTCTGTGGATGCTGTGAACATCCGACATACACGTTTCTGATGACTACACGATAGTTCAGTGCAAAATACTTAATGGCTTAGAAGAAAGGCACCGAAGACGTTTTGAAACGTCACGGAACATAAGTGATGTTCTAAAGAGATGAAATTGTGATTTCATGCTCGTGCCCTTGTTGAGAGGTACGAGACCTCCGACAAGATTCTTTGTCCACAAAGTAAAGGAGAAAAGCTCAATCGTTGAGCGTGTGCTCAGATTGTCTGAGTACGACAATCACTTGAATCAAGTGGGAGTTAATCTTCCAGATGAGATAGAGATGGTTCTCCAAAGTCACTGCCACCAAGCTGTGAGAGCTTCGTGATGAACTATAACATATCAAGGATAGATACAATGATCCTTGAGCGATTCGCGATGTTTGACACTGCGAAAGTAGAAATCAAGAAGGAGCATCAATAGTTGATGGTTTGTAAAACCACTAAGTTTCAAGAAAGGCAAGGGCTAGAAGGGATACTTCGTGAAACGGAAAAACAGTTGCTGCACTAATGAAGAGACCCAAGATTAAACCCAAACCCGAGACTAAGTGCTTCTGTAATGAGGGGAACAGTCACTGAGGCGGAGCAACTCTAGATACTTGGTAGATAAGAAGGCTGGCAAAAGTCGAAAGAAGTATATTTGTTATACATGATGTTGATGTGTACTTTACTAGTACTCCTAGTAGCATGAGGGTATTGGATACCGGTTCGGTTGCTAAGTGATTAGTAACACGAAATGAAAGCTACGACATAAACGGGGACTAGCTAAAGGCGAGGTGACGATATGTGTTGGAAGTGTTTCAAGGTTGATATGATCAAACGTCGCACGCTCCCTCTACCATCGGGATTGGTGTTAAACCTAAATAATTGTTATTTGGTGCTTGTGTTAAGCATGAACATGATTGGATCGTGTTTATTGCAATACGATTATTCATTTAAAGAGAATAATGGTTACTCTATTTTCTTGAATAATCACCTTCAATGGTTTATTGAATCTCGATCGTAGTGTTACACATGTTCATGATATTGGTGCCAAAAGATACGAGGTAATGATGATAGTACCACTTACTTGTGGCACTGCCACTTGAGTCATGTTGGTATAAATTGCATGAAGAGGCTCCATGCTGATGGATCTTTATACTCACTTGATTTTGAATCACTAGTGACATGCAAATCATACCACATGAGCAAGGCCTTGTTTTCATTGAGATGAAACAAGATAGTAACTTGTTGGAAGTGATACATTTTGATGTATGCAGTCCAATGGGTGCTGAGGCACGCAGTGGATATCATTATGTTCTTACTTCAATGACGATTTGAGTAGATACTAGAGTATTTGCTTAATGACTCACAAGTCTGAAATATTGAAAAGTTCAATTCTGTTTCGGAGTGAAGTTCGTAGTAACAAGAGGATAAACTGTCTACGATATGATCATAGAAATGAATATCTGAGTTACGAGTTTTGGTACGCAGTTAAGACAATGTGGAAATTGTTTTGCAGTTCATGCCACCTAGAACATCATAGTGTGATGATGTGTCTGAACGTCATAGCCACACACTATTTGGTATGGTGCATGCTATGATGTCTCTTATCGAATTACCACTATCGTTTATGGGTTATGCATTAGAGACAACCGCATTCACTTTAAAATAGGGCACCGCGTATTTCCGTTGAGATGACACAGTATAGTTTGAGGTTTAGAGAAATCTAAACTGTCGTTTCTTGAAAGTTTGGGGCTTCGACACTTATGTGAAAAAGTTTCAGTGTGATAAGCTCGAACCCAAAGCGGATAAATGCATCTTCATAGGATATCCAAAACAGTTGGGTACATCTCCTATCTCAGATCCGA
Source organism: Hordeum vulgare subsp. vulgare (assembly GCF_904849725.1). NCBI lineage: Eukaryota > Viridiplantae > Streptophyta > Magnoliopsida > Poales > Poaceae > Hordeum > Hordeum vulgare. Next base: position 443,202,435 of record NC_058518.1, on the reverse strand, counting down.
AAGCAAAGTGTTTGTTTCTTGAAACGGATCCTTTCTCGAGGAAAGGTTTCTCTCGAAAGAAATGAGTGGGAGGGTGGTAGAACTTGATGAGGTTATTGAACCATCACTTCGACCAGTGTGTAGCAGGGCCCAGGAAGTTGTTCCTGTGGCGCCTACACCAATTGAAGTGAAAGCTGATGATGGTGATCATCGAGCATCGGATCAAGTTACTACAAACCTCGTAGGTTGACAAGGTCGCGTACTACTGCAGAGTGGTACGGTAACCCTGTCTTGGAGGTCATGTTGTTGAGCAACAGTGAACCTACGAGTTATGGAGAAAGCAATGGTGGGTCCGGATTCCGACAAATGGCTGGAAGCCATGAAATTCGAGAGAGGATCCATGTATGAAAACAAAGTGTAGACTTTGGAAGAACTACTTGATGGTCATAGGACTGTTGAGTAAAGATGGATCTTTAAAAGGAAAACAGACGATGATGGTGATAAGTCACTATTAAGAAAAGCTCAACTTGTCGCAAAGATGTTTCCGACAAGATCAAAAAGTTGACTATGATGAGACTTTCTCACTCGTAGCGATGCTAAAAGTCTGTTAGAATTATGTTAGTAGTTTCTGCATTATTTATGAAATATTGCACATAGGATGTCAAAACATTGTTTCCTCGACGGTTTCCTTGAGCAAACATTGTATGTGATACAACCAGGAGGTTTTGTCGATCCTAAAGATACTAGCAAGTATGCAAGCTCCAGCGATCCTTCAATGGACTGGTGCAAGCATTTCGGAGTTGGAATATACACTTTGATGAGATGATCAAAGATTTTAGGTTTGTACAAGGTTTATGAGAAACTTGTATTTCCAAAGAAGTGAGTGGGAGCACTATAGAATTTCTGATAAGTATATGTGGTTGACATATTGTAGGATCAGAAGTAATGTAGAATTTCTATAAAGCATACAAGGTTGTTTGAAAGGAGTTTTCAAAGGAATACCTGGATTGAGCTACTTGAACGTTGAGCATCAAAGATCTATGGAGATAGATCGAAAGCGCTTAATGGAAGTTTCAACAAGATGCATGCCTTGACAAGTTTTTGGAGGAGTTCAAAATAGATCAGCAAAGAAGGAGTTCTTGGTTGCGTTGTAAGGTGTGAATTTGAGTAAGACTCAAAACCCGACCACGGCAGAATAAAGAAAATAGACGAAGGTCGTCTTCTATGCATATTTCCAACACCTTAGCCGTAGACTCTAAAGTATGCCATGGTGAGTACCGCACCTGATGTGTGCCTTGCAGCAAGTCTGTTGAGAGGTATAGAGAGTTATCCATGATTGAATCACTAGCAGCGGTCAAAATTTATCCTTAGTAACTGATGGACTAAGGAATTTTTCTCGATTATGGAGGTGGTTAAAGAGTTCGTCGTAAAGGGTTACGTCGATGTAAGCTTTGACACTAATCCGAACAACTATGAGTAGTGAAACGGATTCGTATAGTAGAGTAGATATTTGGAGTATTTCCGAATAGCACATAGTAGCAGCATCTATAAGATGACATAAAGATTTGTAAAGAACACACGGATCTGAAAATTTTAGAACCGTTGACTAAAACCTCTCTCATGAGCAAGACGTGATCAGACCCCATAACTATATGGGTGTTGGATTCGTTGGAATCACATGGTGATGTGAACTAGATTATTGACTCTAGTGCAAGTGGGAGACTGTTGGAAATATGCCCTAGAGGCAATAATAAATTAGTTATTATTATATTTCTTTGTTCATGATAATCGTTTATTATCCATGCTATAATTGTATTGATTGGAAACACAATACTTGTGTGGATACATAGACAAAACACTGTCCCTAGTAAGCCTCTAGTTGACTAGCTCGTTGATCAAAGATGGCCAAGGTTTCCTGGCCATAGGCAAGTGTTGTTACTTGATAACGGGATCACATCATTAGGAGAATCATGTGATGGACTAGACCCAAACTAATAGACGTAGCATGTTGATCGTGTCATTTTGTTGCTACTGTTTTCTACGTGTCAAGTATTTGTTCCTATGACCATGAGATCATATAACTCACTGACACCGGAGGAATACTTTGTGTGTATCAAACGTCGCAACGTAACTGGGTGACTATAAAGATGCTCTACAGGTATCTCCGAAGGTGTTAGTTGAGTTATTATGGATCGAGACTCGGATTTGTCACTCCGTGTGACGGAGAGGTATCTCGAGGCCCACTCGGTAATACAACATCACACACAAGCCTTGCAAGCAATGTGACTTAGTGTAAGTTGCATGATCTTGTATTACGGAACGAGTAAAGAGACTTGCCGGTAAACGAGATTGAAATAGGTATGCGGATACTGACGATCGAATCTCGGGCAAGTAACATACCGAAGGACAAAGGGAATGACATACAGGATTATATGAATCCTTGGCACTGAGGTTCAAATGATAAGATCTTCGTAGAATATGTAGGATCCAATATGGGCATCCAGGTCCCGCTATTGGATATTGACCAAGGAGTCTCTCGGGTCATGTCTACATAGTTCTCAAACCCGCAGGGTCTGCACACTTAAGGTTCGACGTTGTTTTATGCGTATTTGAGTTATATGGTTGGTTACCGAATGTTGTTCGGAGTCTCGGATGAGATCACGGACATCACGAGGGTTTCCGGAATGGTCCGGAAACGAAGATTGATTTATAGGATGACCTCATTTGATTACCGGAAGGTTTTCGGAGTTACCGGGAATGTACCGGGAATGACGAATGGGTTCCGGGTGTTCACCCGGGGGGGGGGGGGGCAACCCACCCCGGGGAAGCCCATAGGCCTTGGGGGTGGCGCACCAGCCCTTAGTGGGCTGGTGGGACAGCCCAAGAAGGCCCTATGCGCCATAGGAAGAAAATCAAAGAGAAAAGAAAAAAAAGGGAGGAGGTGGGAAAGGGAAGAAGGACTCCACCTTCCAAACCAAGTTGGATTCGGTTTGGAAGGGGAGACCTTCCCCCCTTGGCTCGGCCGACCCCCTTGGGGCCTCTTGAGCCCGAAGGCAAGGCTCCCCCTCCTCCCCCTATATATACGGAGGTTTTAGGGCTGATTTGAGACGACTTCTCCACGGCAGCCCGACCACATACGTCCACGGTTTTTCCTCTAGATCGCGTTTCTGCGGAGCTCGGGCGGAGCCCTGCTGAGACAAGATCATCACCAACCTCCGGAGCGCCTTCACGCTGCCGGAGAACTCTTCTACCTCTCCGTCTCTCTTGCTGGATCAAGAAGGCCGAGATCATCGTCGAGCTGTACGTGTGCTGAACGCGGAGGTGCCGTCCGTTCGGCACTAGATCGTGGGACTGATCGCGGGACGGTTCGCGGGGCGGATCGAGGGACGTGAGGACGTTCCACTACATCAACCGCGTTCACTAACGCTTCTGCTGTACGGTCTACAAGGGTACGTAGATCACACATCCCCTCTCGTAGATGGACATCACCATGATAGGTCTTCGTGCGCGTAGGAAATTTTTTGTTTCCCATGCGATATTCCCCAACACATGTACTTAGCATACGGAGACATTTTGAGCATATATGTCAAACGCATTTGCAGAAAGACAGGTCTAATCATTTCAACAAATCGCTCAAAATCCTCATCATCCTTTTTCTTGGATGGTTTGGGAGGAAAGGGCATGGGTTTCTGAACCCATGGTTCCCTTTCTTTACCATGCTTCCTAGCAATGAACGTTCTTATCGTATCTCTTATTCTTAGGTTGTGGGTTATCAAGATCAATATGTTCAATCTCCACATCCTTATCATTGCTAGGTTGATCATCATCATGAACACCACTATCGATATTATCATTAGGCTCATGTTCATCATCAGATTGTGTTTCGACATCAGAAACAGAGACATCGTTTGGACTCTCGGGTGTAGCAGCAACAGGGTTGCTAGCGTGCAAGTTCCCATCATATTTCTTCTTCTTCCTAGGATGACTAGGTGCATCAGTGCTAACTCCTTGAGAATCTTGTTCAATTCTCTTAGGATGACCCTCAGTATACAAAGGTTCCTAGGTCATTCTACCGCCTCTAGTGACGACTCTGACAGAATTGTCATTCAAGTCATTGAGCAAGTCATTCCGAGCCTTAAGTACTTGTTCTACCTGAGTAGTAACCATAGAGGCACGTTTACTTAGGAGCTTAAGATCATTGACATTTCTGTCCACACAAGCACTTAAATGACTAAGCATACGAGCATTCTGTTCCAATTGTCTGCTAACATAATCATTGAAACTTTGTTGTTTGGCAACAAAGTTATCAAATTCATCCAGACATAAGCTAGCAGGTTTATCAAAAGGAATATCACTCTCATTGAATCTACAAAGAGAATTTACCTCTACTACCTGTATCGGGTTATCAAGACCATGGATCTCTTCGATAGGTGGTAGATTTTTGACATCTTCAGATTTAATGCCTTTCTCTTTCATAGATTTCTTAGCTTCTTGCATATCTTCGGGACTAAGGAATAGGATACCTCTTTTCTTAGGAGTTGGCTTAGGAGGTGGTTTGGGAATAGTCCAAGCATTCTCATTGCACAAGATATTATTCAATAGGATCTCACCTTGTTCTACAGTTCGTTCCCTAAAAACACAACCGACACAACTATCTAGGTAGTCCTTAGAAGCATCGGTTAGTCCATTATAGAAGATATCAAGTATTTCATTCTTCTCAAGAGGGTGATCGGGCAAAGCATTCAGTAGCTGGACGAGCCTCCCCCAAGCTTGTGGGAGACTCTCTTCTTCAACTTGCGCAAAGTTATATATTTCCTGCAAGGCAGCTTGCTTCTTATGGGCAGGGAAATACTTTTCTGAGAAGTAGTAGATCATATCCTAGGGATTGCGCACACAACCAGGAGCAAGAGAGGTGAACCAAGTCTTAGCACCATCCTTTAGCGAGAAAGGAAACAACTTAAGGATATAGTAGTGGCGGATCTTTTCCTCACTCGTGAATAGGGTGGCTATATCGTGCATTTTGGTAAGATGTGCTACAACCGTTTCAGACTCATAACCATGAAAAGGATCAGATTCGACCAGAGTGATTAACTCAGGGTCGACAGAGAATTCATAATCCTTATCGGTCACAAAGATAGGCGAAGTAGCAAACTTCGGGTCGTATTTCATCCTAGCGTTCAGAGATTTTTCTTTCCACTTGCATAGTAATTTCTCAACATCATAGCCATTTTTACACGCAAGAAAGTCCTCAGCTATCTCTCCCTCCATAACGTAACCCTCAGGCATATCAGGCAATTCATATCTAGGAGAGCTAGTTCTAACAGGCGAAACAGCAGGTTCTACTTCAATAATCTCAGCAGTTTCAGAAGTATCATCACATCTAGCAGCAACTCTAGCAATTTGTGCATCAAGGAATGCACCTAGTGGCAAAGAAGTATCAAGCATAGCATCATCATAAGCATCATGGATAACAGAAGTAGCATCATCAAGCACAGGCGACATATCAAAATTTCTAGCACGAGGTGGTGTCGCAAACTTACTCATAACTGAAGGTCAACCAAGTGCAGAGCTAGATGGCAGTTCCTTACCTGTCCTCGTAGTTGAGGGCAAGACTTTAGTTTTTGGATCTCTTGGATTCCTCATAGTGATCAGCAGACTTAAGCCCAAAGTGACTCAGAGAATATAGCTATGCTTCCCCGGCAACGGCGCCAGATAAAGGTCTTGATAACCCACAAGTATAGGGGATCGCAACAGTTTTCGAGGGTAGAGTATTCAACCCAAATTTGTTGATTCGACACAAGGGGAAGCCAAAGAATATTCTCAAGTATTAGAAGTTGAGTTGTCAATTCAACCACACCTAAAAGACTTAGTATCTGCAGAAAAGTATCAGTAGTAAAGTAGTGTGATAGCAACAGTAGCAACAATAACCAGTAGCAATAGTGATAGCAGTAGCGGCAGAGTAACAGTAGCAATAGTGACAGCAGTAGCGGCAAAGTAACAGTAGCAGCAGTGACAACAGTAGCAAAAACTCGTAGGCATTGGATCGGTGATGGATGATTATGCCGGATGGTATTCATCATGCAACAGTTATAACACGGAGAGATATGTAACTAGCTCCAGTTCGTCAATGTAATGTAGGCATGTATTCCGTATGTAGTCATACGTGCTTAGGGAAAAGAACTTGCATGACATCTATTGTCCATCCCTCCCGTGGTAGCGGGGTCCTAATGGAAACTATGGGATATTAAGGTTCTCCTTTTAATAAAGAACCGGACCAACGCATTAACACTTAGTGAATACATGAACTCCTCATACTATGGTCATCTCCGGGAGTGGTTCCGGCTATTGTCACTCCGGGGTTGCTGGGTCATAACACATAGTAGGTGACTACAACTTGCAAGATAGGATCAAGAACACACATATATTGACGAGAACATAATAGGTTCAGATCTGAAATCATGGCACTCGGGCCCTAGTGACAAGCATTAAGCATGGCAAAGTAGTAACAACATCAATCTCAGAACACAGTGGATACTAGGGATCAATCCCCGTCAAAACTAACTCGATTACATGATAGATCTCATCCAACCCATCACCGTCCAGCAAGCCTACGATGAGATTACTCACGAACGGTGAAGAGCATCATGGAATTGGTGATGAAGGAAGGTTGGTGATGACGATGGCGACGGTCTCCCCTCTCCGAAGCCCAGAACGGACTCCAGATCTGCCCTCCAGAGGAAGAACAGGAGGTGGCGGCGCCTCCGTATCATAAAACACGATGAACTCTTGTCCTTGATTTTTTGCCGGACGAAAGGGACTAAATAGAGCTGGAATTGGAGGCAATGGAGCAACATGGGCCCCACAAGCCTGCGAGGCACGGCTAGGGGGGCCGCGCCTGGTGGGCTTGTGGGCTCCACGCTCCACTTCTTCGGTTGATTCTTGCGCTAGTATTTTTTATATATTCCACAAAAAATCCTCGTAAATTTCCAGGTCATTCCGTGAACTTTTATTTCTATGCAAAAACAACACCATGGCAATTCTGCTGAAAACAGCGTTAGTCCGGGTTAGTTCCATTCAAATCATGCAAATTAGAGTCCAAAACAAGGGCAAAAGAGTTTGGAAAACTAGATACGATGGAGACGTATCACACCGCCATGTGCACACGGGGGCGGAGGTGTGCAATGCAGATCGTGCGAACCGTGTTGACTACCCCCTCTGGTTGGAACTGGTGAACCTGTAAAGAACAACATGAAATTGCAAGTTTGTATCAGTTATTGAGAATAATGAGAGAACATGCACATATATGTAGCCCATTAGTTGGCCCATCTTATTCAATCTAAGCCCTCTTCTTTTTTACTTCATACATTTTGCCAAATGCGCGGGGAGGGGGCAAACCCCCCCCCCCCCTTGGGAACTATACTAAGCTTAATTGTTAACATTGATCATGTTCTTTAATAAAATATGGAGTTGATGATGTGTAGACAAGGGTTGGAAGGTAGGATACGACTCAAGGAGATGGAAGCTCATTTTGCGAATGTAGACTCTCTAAAGTAGTCCCGAGATAGGAGGAGAAGTACTTGGTCTCGAAATGGTTCGGGAATGCGATAGTTATGGTTGTGCATTTGCTTTCCTTTCCATTTGTCAATTCCTGTACCATGAAAATGAACTTTGCTATTATATGTCACCAATTGAATTTCCTTTTGCTGATATGAAGTGAGAAAATCTTGAAGGCATGAAATAATTGTCACCTAAATAATGTGGTGCTTGTGCATGAGGGGCACGATGCATTGCCCGTTGTAGATGACTTACCCGCGACGACCAAGGGGTGGCACGACGACGAAGGGGTGGCGCGACGACCAAGGGGTGGCATGATGACCAAGGGTTGCTGCCACGCGCACCACCTCTGTGCGTAGCCTGACGCGTCGCGCGCTGCCGGACTCCTACATTATGGCCCCGATACAATATTGAAAGGCCACATCATATTGGGGAGGGTGCAATGCGCCCTTGAACTGTACTAAGCTTCGTCATTAACACTGATCACATGCTCTTATAAAATGTCGAGTGAATGATGTGTAGACATGGGCTGGAAGGTGGGATACAACTCAAGAAGATGGAAGGACACTTGAATCTACAAGTTTAGTGTGTCCATGGTTGGAAGGTGTCTCAATTGAGTCTCAAGGACATGAAAGAAAATTTCAGATCATTAGGGAGAGAGAAATGAAGCATGTAACAACTTAACTCATAACGAGTCGATGATTAAAGCCCCTAACGTTCCGTTATGCACTAGATGTTGGTCTGTCATTCTCAAGGCCGTGACAGTTTGGTGAAAGTGTCCAGTTCATGGGACATGCATCTTTTAATCAGTGCCAACCTCCAATACACTCTTCTTTAATTAGGTTCGAGCTTCCAATACACAAACTAGTGGTGGTAAACTTGGTCTTCTCAAATTTCCTGAATGGGATACTAAAACCACATATTCAGTCATTTTTGGGCAGTTTGGCTCATAACCATAAATTTCCATTTAACATACTTGGATGTGGTTTGCTAGTTCCTCGACACGTGGACCATCACAAGCACATGGGTCAAAAGCCAATTAGTCAAAACGAAAGCACCATCGTACCCATCCATTTATTCTGTGGAATAACTCAAACTTGATATCCACTATAATTGGAAGAATTCTATGAAAAACATTAGTGCATATTGGGTATATGCACACGGTTCGTAAACCCAACCGTTCTCTGTTTCGGCAACAATGTGTTCTTCTGATTTGGCTATTGGGGGCTCATCGTTGATGATGGAAATCACATGTGTTGTTTTGATCCATAAACCACGGTATGTTTGTACAAAGCGTGTGTGATATGGTAATCCAGTTGCACATGATGTCTAATGCAGAATTGTGTGCGGTGAAGAGTCTATAGCAAATTGTAGACATTAGAATAAATGTATGACATTGGTCCCAACATCGCGCATGCTTTTTAAAGATGTGTGATGGTCATCAACATTGTAGATGATTTCCTCACATCAAACGTATGTGACTAGTGATGCATCCCACACATTTACATATGGATGCACATGTATAATTGATACATCCCAAATGTATCTATAATTTCTGCTTGTTCCATAATCTTTTGAGTGACATTATTATATGTTTTGCTACACTTTTATATCATTTTACACATATTTGGACTAACCTACTAACTCAGCGCACCCAGTGCCAGTTTCTGTCTGTTGATGTCTATTTTGCAGGGGCTTCTACCCAGTTTTCCGAAGCCCGAAAAATTCCAGGAAAAATATATAAAAAATCAACGAAACATAAGCTTCTGGATCATCAAAGATGGGCCAGAGGGGGCCAGGGGCTGCCCAGGCGACGTGCTGGCGCGGCCAGGCCCTAGGTCGCGCCAGGAGGCCGCCTCGGTGGGCCCCACCTCCTCCGCTGCCCTCCTTTGGCCTATATTTACCCCTCGGACGGGAAATCCTGATTCCGGAACCCTTTTCTCCAGAAACAATTCCGATCTCCGCCGCCATCGCCGACAAGTTTCGGGGGACAGAATTCCTGTGACGGCACCCTGCCGGGACGGGGAAGTGCCCCCGAATTCATCTCCATGGATGTTGCTTCCTGCCTCCATGAAGCGGGAGTAGTTCCTCCTCGGGGCTGAGGTCTTCTACAGTAGCTATGTGGTTAATTCTCTCTTTCATGATGTGATCTTGTTTGTGATCATGGGCTATGTTAATCCAAGGTGATCCCATGATGTTTCCCCTTCTTCTATGTATTGGATTGATGTACTCACTTGATCCCCGAGACCATGGCGACAACGGTCTATTGGACATGGGTTAGAAGAATATTTTCATGAGTGATTTCCTCTTTTGTGAATTGATTGAAGATTGAGAGTCTCTTGGTGCTTGTCTTTGACTATCCTTGAGATATGTTGTGGTGATTGTGGTACTCTCTTTGGATGGCTGCAGTGACATTGGGAAATCCATAGATGAGAGCCATGAACTCTGAGGTGTGCTTTTGTAGCCCTATATAATTCTCGTCCTCTCTTGATCACAAAGTAATGACCTCCGAGTACATCTCCATTGCATGTTTTAGTGGAAATATCATGTGATTAGACTATGTTAATGTTGTTGGGAGTTGCCACTAGTGAAAGTATGAAGCCTAGGCCCTATTTCTCACCATTGTTACACCGTTTATGCTCACTTTTTTCACTTGCTACCTTGCTGCCATTTTTATTTCAGATTTATATTACCTTGTTTTACCATCCATATCACTTGTCTTTTAACATCTCTTCGCCGAACTGGTGCACCTATACAACTGACAACTGTATTAGGTGTGTTGGGGACACAAGAGACTTCTTGTATCTTAATTACAGGGTTTCTTGAGAGAGACCATCTTCAACCTCTACTTCCCTAAGTTTGATAAACCTTAGGTCATCCACTTGAGGGAATTGTTGTTGTCCTACAAACATCTGCGCTTGGAGGCCCAACATAGTCTACAAGAATAGAAGCGTGTGTAGACACCAAGCTATTTCTGGCGCCGTTGTCGGGGAGGTGAGTGCTTGAAGGTATATCTTTAGATCTTGCAATTAAATCTTTTTGTTTCTTGTTTTTATTTTCACTAGTTAGGCTTATGGAAAAACTGCACTCTTAGTTCGCTGCTTGGGGAAGTCCGCTTTACCACACCCGTGGTAGAGAAGTCTCCTCCAGCCACTGAATGTATCCCATTCAAAATACCACTTGGGATAATTGAAATAATTAGGAAGGATTGTTATGCAGGAGATGGAACAGTCAGTCCTAGTGATCATTTGTTGAAACTTACAAAACTTTGTGAGTTTTTTAAGATTTTAGGTTTGACAAGAGATGGAGTCATGAGGAAATTATTTGCCTTGTCACTGAAAGGAAAAGCATTGGAATGGTATAGGTTACTAGATGATTCCCACCTACGGGATTGGGAGAGATTCAGTCTCTCTTTTACTCCAAGTTTTATCCTCTTCATGAAGTCCATGAGAATAGGAATTATGTTTATAATTTCTATCCTCATGACAGAGAGAGCATAGCTCATGCTTGGGGGAGACTGAAAACTTTAATGCTAAAATGTCCTAACCATGGGCTCCCCAAAGGTACGATTATTACTAATTTCTATGCGAGGCTCTCTCGACAGGATAAAGACTGGCTCGATGCTTCCTTTATGGGTTCTTTCACAAACGAAAGGACTGATGCTAAATGGGAACCCCTTGAAAGAATTTAACGCAATAATGAAGATTGGGAGATCGACAAAGGTAAAGAGTCGGGTATAAATTATGAGTATGATTGCATTAAGACCTTTGTTGAAACTGCAAGTTTTAATAAGTTTAGTGCTAAGTTTGGGCTTGATTCTCACCTCCTTGTTGATTTCCTCAAATCTATTGCTTCACATCTTAGCATGCCTAAGGATAATTGGGTCAAGCATCACGAACCTTATAAAGAGATTTGCAAAGAAAATGAAATTGTTAATGATAATTGCAACATGCATGACCCAATTCCTCAAAATGAAGTTTTATATAAGCATGTTAATTTTTGTGGAGTGGATAGACCTTGTGAAAGGCCTATGCTTGAAGAAGAGAAGTATTGTAAGCAACATAAGCATGAAAGAACAATCACTTGGGTTAGATATTTAAATGAAATTGCTAGAGAATTGTGTGACCTTTATCCTTTTACTTGTGAACTTTGTGGTATAGAGGGTCACTTTAATTTTCAATGCATGAACTTTCAAAACATAAATGTTAACGAGTTGTGTGATAACATGGTCACTTCTGATCTTTATGATGAACTCATGTTATTTTTGATGTGTGAAGAGTTATCAGAACAAACTTCTCGGCTAGATGATAATGCCTTAGAAATAAACAACACTTTGCAAAAATGCCATCTCTATTGTGTTGTTAATTACCATGAAAATGATTACATAAGTAAGATTAGAAAGGAGGGAACTTTACCAAAGCATAAAAATGTCTCTTATGTTTCCACTAATAAAAAGGAGAGTTTCTCCCAAGTTTCCCCTATTGTTTCTACTGATAAACCATAATATTTGGAGAAGCTTCCTCTCCAACCACTCCCTCCTAAGGTGAAGAAGAAGAAAAAGAAGAGGAGAAAGAGGAACAAGAAGGAAGAAGAATGGGTATCAACCTGGCCTGAGCATATTTCTCACATCAACTTTTTTCCTAACATACATAAATTTATGGAGGATGGTGAGCTTGATTGTTATTATCTTGATGATAAGTCCATATGTACTATTGAAGATGATTTTGATTATGATTTGCATGTTACTTATTGTGAGTGGGAAGATGATGATAATGCTACTTATGATCTTGAAAATCTTTTTGGTACCAACTTTGAAAATGATGATATGAAAAGCTCTAAGCTTGGGGATGATAGTATTGCAAGTCCCTTACCCATTAGTGATGTGATAATTGATAATTCTTTTGCTAGTAAGAATAAAGACAACATGTTTACCAATATAGTTGCTAGCAATAATAACGCTCTTCTCTACCATGATGATGTTATAACTCCTATCTATAGTGATTGTAAAGATACCTATGACATAAGGATAAATTATCCATATGAAACTTGTCATAATCATGGAGGGAATTACTCCCTTGCTTAACACCATATCCCCAATACACAATTAATCTAGTGTTCAGGTTGTTTATGATAGTCCTAATCCTACTATTACCCATGAGAAAGATTACGCTTATGTGGAGAGTAAGAGTACCTTTTTGCATGTGGATCATGGTAACAATGCTTTATGTGATACTTAATTGTTGAGTTTATTCATGATCCCACTGCAAATTATTATGAGAAGGGAACATATGCTTATAGATATTTCAATAATATCAAGTTCCCTCTCTTTATGTCGAAGGTTTTGAAGTTGCACTTGTTTTGCCTTCCTATGCTTATTGCTTTGTGCTTCAATGAATTATTCTATTGCAATATTCCTATGCATAGGAAGCATGTTAGACTTAAATGTGTTTGGTATTTGCTTCTTGATGCTCTCTTTTGTTCTACAACTCTTATTCCTACAAGAGCATCATTAAAATCGTAAGCCTATCTTTATGGCTATAAAGAAAGAGCTCTAGGGAGACAACCCTTGTTATCTTTACTTTGAGTTTTTAATTTCAGTTTTTAGTGGTCTTGATGCTTGTTACTACTATATAAACATCATTGTATCTTTATTTTCAAGCTTTGTGCTAAGTTTTAGCCTCCGATTGCAAGAAAGTTCAAAAGTTGTGACATGCTGTCCAGAAACAGATTATGTCAGCTTGACGGAAAAATTTGCCAAAAATCACCAGATCATCTTTTTGATACGAATTATTCTGAAAGCATGCTCTATATAATTGCATTTCTGGCATCTGTTCTGAGTTTTTTGATTTGGGTAGCACAAGTGACCCGAATAAATTATTTACTACGTGTTGTTCTATTTTTCACAGATTCTGCCATGTTTTGCGTTTCCATTGTTTTGCAAATCTTAAGCTTGCTTTTCCTTTGCAAAAACCTTTTGGCAATCATGAAAAGTAGTAGCTTTTCATGAAAATAATTATTTCCAGTAGGTAATGAATTATTTTATTAAGGGTACTAACCACTCTAATCAGCTTATGATGAGTTGCGTATGAAGGGAGTTTTCAAGTATGCGATGGGAGATGATGAAAGAAGATACATGAATGTCAAGCGCTCAAGCTTGCGGATGCCCCCATTCATCCAAGAAATATTCAAGGAGACTCAAGCGTCTAATCTTGGGGATGCCCCCATGCATCCCCTTCTCTATCAACAGTCATCAGTTCGTCCATCTCCATACTATATTTTTATCACTTCATATGGTATGTGCTATGCTTGGAGCGTCCCGCTATTTACTTTTTAGTTTGTTTTAGTTTTTCTTGCTGGTAATAACAAGTCGGAACCTATCCTACCTTGTTTGGGAGACACACACGCTCCATTCCACCCTAGAACACAACATAGGCTTTCATACTTATCTTGTATGTGTGTTCTTCACCTTTCCATAGCTACTGTCATGCTTAGCTCTTAGTTTTCATGCTTATCTTTTTAAGAGATTTTATTTAGGTCGCTTCTGGAACTCTCATGAGTTATCATGCTTATCTTGTTTAGAGAGTTGGCTCGTTGCATTGAGTTGTGTGTCTTGCATGAGTAGGTAATTGAGGTTGCTATTTAAGTATAGTAGTAACTTGCAATAGTTTTGAGGTAATGATTTTAGTAAATGTTTGGACTATTGGTGCCGAGATCTTAAGCCTATTAGTGATATGTGTCGTATTTTGGGAAATCCGTGTGTTTTTCAAAAACTAAAAATTAGTTGAGAACTCTAACTACTAAATTGATCGCTAACCTCTAGAGGGGTTGGAATATATAGAGTACCCTCACGTTACCATGGGTAGGGGATGCGCAACGATAACCAAACCCCCAAATACTCCTCCTCGGGTACTTGTCTCTTTGTGAATTTCCTAACTAGATAGAGAGTTACAGATAATAAGTGTATGAGTTCTTCGGACTAACGTGAGTATTCGATTGTTGGCACTTCCACCATCCATATTTTGCTAGCCTCTTCGATACCGTGCATTGCCCTTTCTCACATTGAGAGTCGGTGCAAACTCCGTCGGTGCATCCAAACCGATGACATGATACGCTCTGTCATACATAAGCCTCATTATATCTTACCTCAAAATATATAAGCCTCATGACACGCTCTGTCATAGATTGATGTTGTATTACTGTATTCTCACTTTTCCATGGCTAGTATCCCCCGATACTAACCATAGTTTCATAAAAATAAGCAATCAACACAACAAAAACAGAATCTGTCAAAAACAGAACAGTCTGTAGCAATCTGATATCCCAAAAATTCTGAAAAATTATGAAAATTAGGGAAATTTGCATATCAATCAGAAAAAAAAGAATCAGCTCAATATCTCTCTCTGTATGGGAATGAAAAATAATTTCGTGAGCGCAAAGTTTCTGTCTTTTTCAGCATGATCAAACAACTATCACCCAAACTAATCATAAAGGCTTTACTTGGCACTTTATTAAAACTAAGGCAATAAAACATGATTAATACAGTAGCTTAATCATGTGAACACACAAAAACAATAAGGATACATATTGGGTTGTCTCCCAACAAGCACTTTTCTTTAATGCCTTTCAAGCTAGGCATGCTGATTTCAATGATGCTCACATAAAAGATAAGGATTGAAACATAATGGAAGCATCATGGAGCATACGACTAGCACATTTAAGTCTAACCTACTTCCTATGCATAGGGATTTTGTGATCAAACAATTTATTGGAGCAAGAATCAACTAGCATAGGAAGATAAAACAAGCATGACTTCAAAAGTTTCAACACATGGAGAGGAAGCTTGATATTATTGCAATATGTAGAAGCATATGATCCTCTCTCATAATAATTTTCAGTAGCATCATGAATGAATTCAAGAATATAACCAGCACCTAAAGCATTCTTTTCACGATCTACAAGCATAGAAATTTTACTACTCTCCACATAAGGAAATTTATTCTCATCAATAGTAGTGGGAGTATCGTAAAAGACTTGAACACTACGAATTGTTTCCACATTAAAAGAGTAATGTTCAGTGAAAGGATACTCAAGAGTATGACAAGTTTTATCATCCCTCTTCTTTATAGCATAAGTATCATCACAATAATCATCATAATTATGGGGCATGCTTTCATCATAATAAATTTGATCATTAAAAGTGGGGGAACTAAAAAGATCATCTTCATCAAACATAGCATCCCCAAGCTTGTGGCTTTTCATATCATAGACATAATCACTCTCATCATTAATAGTATGAATAGCACCAAGAGTATAGCACTTATTATCATCCTCCACATTTATTTTTAATTCATTCTCATGAGGCATATCAATAATAGGAGCATAATTATTTGGGAGAGATACCTCTTTACCTTTACCTTTTCTTCTTTTCTTCTTATTCACCCCATGTGAAGATTTACTTAATTCTTCCAAGCTTCTTTTTGGAGAGGTTGGTTTAATAGAAAGCTCCTCCTCGTTACCTGATTCATCATAAGAAATAATAGGAGGGTATTGGGAAACCTCTTCCCCTTCGTTAGTATTATCTTTACCTTCTATTTGTTTTCTTGCCTTTAAATAATTGACAATGTAGGGATTCTCAATGCAATTCACCGCACAATATAAATAAATTTCTTCTAGATCAAAATCAAGCACTTTCATGATAGCCCAATCTGGAATGCTCTTAGTTTTATGTTTCATGTCTTCATACCCCAAAAGTAGACTAAGTTCATTACGATGCTCAAGGGTAGTGAAGTTATCACAATTTTTGGACACCACTTGATCATGAAAGAATTTGCATTGGAAATTAAAATGACCTCTTTCATTGCAAAGATCACAAGTAATGCGAAGAAAATAAAATTCTTCAGCACAATAAGCTAGCCTTTCATGCAACCATTTAGTTTCTAAATACTTATGCCTCTTGCAAAATCTATTTTCCCTTTTTGGTATATATTTGCAAACTCTAGGCACTCCACATAAATCTACATGCTTATAGGAAACAATTTCATCATGAATGGTGCAATCATCATTGGCATCATGGATATTCAAAGTATTCATACTAACAACATTGCAATCATGCTCATCATTCACATATTTTATGCCAAGCATTCTATGTAATTCTTCTTCTAGCACTTGAGCACAATTTTCCTTCCCATCATTTTCACGAAAGACATTAAAAAGATGAAGCACATGAGGCAACCTTAATTCCATTTTTTGTAGTTTTATTTTATAGACTAAACTAGTGATAAAACAAGAAAATAAAAGATTCAATTGCAAGATCTAAAGATATACCTTCAAGCGCTAACCTCCCCGGCAACGGCGCCAGAAAAGAGCTTGATGTCTACTACGCAACCTTCTCCTTGTAGACGTTGTTGGGCCTCCAAGTGCAGAGGTTTGTAGGACAGGAGCAATTTTCCTTCAAGTGGGTGACCTAAGTTTTATAAATCCGTGGGAGGCGTAGGATGAAGATGGTCTCTCTCAAGCAACCCTGCAACCAAATAACAGAGAGTCTCTTATGTCCCCAACACACCCAATACAATGGTAAATTGTATAGGTGCACTAGTACGGTGAAGAGATGGTGATACAAGTGCAATATGGATAGTAGATATAGGTTTTTGTAATCTGAAACTACAAAAACAGAAAGGTAACTAATAGTAAAAGTGAGCACGAATAGTATTGCAATGCTTGGAAACAAGACCTAGGGTTCATAATTTCACTAGTGAAGTTCTCTCAACAATGCTAACATAATTGGATCATATAACTAGTCCTCAACATGCAACAAAGAGTCACTACAAAGTCACTAATAGCGGAGAACAAACGAAGAGATTATTGTCGGGTACGAAACCACCACAAAGTTATTCTTTCTGATCGATCTATTCAAGAGTCCGTAGTAAAATAACATGAAGCTATTCTTTTCGTTCGATCCATCATAGAGTTCGTACTAGAATAACACCTTAAGACACATATCAACCAAGACCCTAATGTCACCTAGATACTCCATTGTCACCTCAAGTATCCGTGGGCATGATTATACGATATGCATCACAAAATCTCAGAATCATCTATTCAACCAACACATAGAACTTCAAAGAGTGCCCCGAAGTTTCTACCGGAGAGTCAAAATGTGTGCCAACCCATATGCATAGGTTCCCGATGTCACGAAACCCGCAAGTTGATCACCAAAACATACATCAAGTACTCACATGAATATCCCATTGTCACCACAGATAGACACGTGCAAGACATACATCAAGTGTTCTTAAAGACTCAATCCGATAAGATAACTTCAAAGGGGAAACTCAATTCATTACAAGAAGGGAGAGGGGGAAGAACATCATAAGATCCAACTATAGTAGCAAAGCCCGCGGTACATCGTAATCAAGACATCTCAAGAACACAAGAGAGAGAGATCAAATACATAGCTACTGGTACATACCCTCAGCCCCGAGGGTGGACTACTCCCTCCTCGTCATGGAGATCGCCGGGATGATGAAGACGACCACCGGAGATGGGTTCCCCCTCCGGCAGGGTGCCGGAACGGGCTCCCGATTGGTTTTTGGTGGCTACAGAGGCTTCCAGCGGCGGAACTCCCGATCTAGGTTTCTTTTGGGGGTTTGTGTATTTATAGGAATTTATGGCGGTGGAATTATGTCGGTTGGGCCCACGAGGAGGTCACAAGCCTGCTAGGTGCGGCCTAGGGGGGCGCCTCCTGGGCTTGTGACTCCCTCGTGGCTCTTCTGGCCTTCTTCCAAAGCTTCCGGGGTCTCTTTTGGTCCAAAAAAAATCATCGTGAAAGTTTTATTCCATTTGGACTCCGTTCTCAAAAAGTCAAAAACACGTAAAAAACAGAAACTGGCACTTGGAACTGAGTTAATAGGTTAGTCCCAAAAAGATATAAAATAGGATATTCATGCATATAAAACATCCAAAGTTGACAATATAATAGCATGGAACCATAAAAAATTATAGATACGTTGGAGACGTATCACCGGCAGAGGAATTCTGTCCCCCAAAACTTGTCGGCAATGGCAGCGGAGATCGGAATTGCTTCTAGAGAAAAGGGTTCCGGAATCAGGATTTCCCGTCCTAGGGGTAAATATAGTCCAAAGGAGGGCACCGGAGAAGGTGGGGCCCACCCAGGCGGCCTCCTGGCGCGGCCTAGGGCCTGGCCATGCCAGCCGGTCGCTTGGGCAGCCCGTGGCCCCCCTATGGCCATCTTCGATGATCTAGAATCTTCTGTTTCATTGATTTTTTATATATTTTTCCTGGAGTTTTTCGGGCTTCGGAAAATTGGGTAAAAGCCCGTGCAAAATAGACATCAGGAGACAGAAACTCGCACTGGGTGTACTGAGTTAGTAGATTAGTCAAAATATGTGTAAAATGATATAAAAGTGTAGCAAAACATATAACGATGTCACCCAAAAGATCGTGGAACAAGCAGAAATTATAGATACATTTGGGACGTATCAACATCCCCAAGCTTAATTTCTTCTCGTCCTCGAGTAGATAAATGATAACACAATAATTTCTGTGGTGACATGCTAACACACATGTAAGAACTTCAAAGTAAAACAAGTGATATATGCAATTCAAGTCAAGACAATAACAAGCAAGAGTCTATAGTTAGTATTGAGTTTAGCAAAGTAAGAACATAAAGGTGCAAGAGCTCTCGCTGTCCATGACTCGAATGTCTCCAAATGGTGTTTGCGTGCAAGAAGTGGGAGATGGGTTGAGATCATAAAATATTTTTTTAATTGAGAACTCAATCTACTAAAATTTCACACTTGGTCTCCTTTGGAATCTTATTTTGACTCACCCCAGACCACTAGTGAGGCACATGTCAAAATGATCCTCCCCCTTTTGATTTTGAGCACTCATGCAATGTATGAGCGTAAGCAAGATATGTTTGCACTTTGGATGGCAAATAGAATAATGATGTGATCTTGATTGTGATCACGGGCTATGTTAATCTAGGGTGATCCCATGATTTTTTCCATTCTTCTATGTATTAGATTGATGTACTCACTTGATCTTATCTAGTATAACCCCCGAGACCATGGTGATAGCGGTCTATTGTACATGGGTTAGAAGAATATTTTCATGGGTGATTTCCTCTTTTGTTAATTGATTGAAGATTGAGAGTCTCTTGGTGCTCGTCTTTGACTATCCTTGAGATATGTTGTGGTGATTGTGGTACTCTCTTTGGATTGCCACGGTGACATTGGGAAATTCATAGATGAGAACCACAAACTCTGAGGTGTGCTTTTGTAGCCCTGCATAATTCTCGTCCTCTCTTGATCACAAAGGAATGACCTCCGAGTACGTCTCCATTGCATGTTCTAGTGGAAATATCATGTGATTAGACTATGTTAATGTTGGTGGGAGTTGCCACTAGTGAAAGTATGAAGCCTAGGCCCTATTTCTCACCATTGTTACACCGTTTATGCTCACTTTTGTCACTTGCTACCTTGCTGCCATTTTTATTTCAGATTTATATTACCTTGTTTTACCATCCATATCACTTGTCTTTTAACATCTCTTCGCTGAACTAGTGCACCTATACAACTGACAACTGTATTAGGTGTGTTGGGGACACAAGAGACTTCTTGTATCTTAATTGGAGGGTTGCTTGAGAGAGACCATCTTCAACCTCTACTTCCCCGAGTTCGATAAACCTTAGGTCATCCACGTGAGGGAAATTACTGTTGCCCTACA
This sequence comes from Hordeum vulgare subsp. vulgare, assembly GCF_904849725.1. NCBI lineage: Eukaryota > Viridiplantae > Streptophyta > Magnoliopsida > Poales > Poaceae > Hordeum > Hordeum vulgare. The sequence goes on along the minus strand of NC_058518.1, from coordinate 443,182,155 downwards.
AACCTCTCCGCTTGGAGGCCCAACATAGTCTACAAGAATAGAAGCGTGCGTAGACATCAATAATCTTGTTTCATCACACACGGTTACTTAAGCTTATGCCTGTGTGTGGTTGGGTATCATTGCACATATTTATTATGGTTGACCGTGTGCGATGGAAACATCCTAGACACTTAATTAGTTATGACATTTCAATCAGCCCCGCACGGATTAGATTCACTAGAACATGCATTTGAACAAATACATGGACATCATAGTTGGGAACAACATGCTTCTTTCATCCACATGATTATTTAAAATGAAATGAATCATAAAATTTACATGTACCAAGTACAACAGATGTAGCAGACGGATCAAATATCCAACAAATGCAACCACAATTTTAAGAAGATTTTTTAAGTTTGCTGAAGTGACCGTTAACCGCAATAATTATTTGTTGCAGAATGAAGCAATCTATTTTATAATATTATGAAGAAATATATGACAAGCAATGTTCGTCCATCAGTTTTAGAATATATGGATTTTATGTTCATATTTAATCATGCATTTTTAAAGAGTAGTCAAGTACTTGAGATATGGACATACTGAGATTAGGTTGTATGTACTCCTCGTCTTTGCAGTTGGGCAGAGTCTTGCCATATGTTTGCAAACATAATAGCAAGAAAGCTTGATCCCTTTTGGTTGCTATGGACACTAAAACTATTTTCAATAAATGAGTCATAATATATGGCTAAGAAGAACATATAATCCAGTTTGGTACATAATCATGTAAAAATGTGTTTGCCAAGCAACTTCAACACATCACTACATGAAGAACAAGTTTTTGTCAACTACATCATATACACAACTATAAATGAGATATCTGTATCTTATATACCTTAATATTTTTGATGTGTTTTGAATGTTTCTTGGAGTCGACCCCCCCCCCCCCCCCCCGAGTTCGATCCTGCATAACAATTGTACTCGACAAATTTCCTGGAAAAGAAGATAACCTTGTATAATCAATTCTAAGGGAGATGGATACACATGTTAAAAACAAATTTTCCAATAGCTTCCCAAGAATTTTTTATTGAACGTAAAATCCAACGGGTCATATAGTGCTTGAGATAATCAAGGTAGTAGACTTTTATCATCTTTGGTATGATGATAGTCAAGACTGATACTCGTGAACTGCGTTGGGTTTTCCGTGAAGAGGAACGAGTAATCAGAGAGTATTTACCTCAGTTATGAAACCAAGGTTTATCAAACCAATAGGAATATCAATGCACAACCGTCTTCAGCGGAGGCACACAAAAGAACAAACAACTTGCACCCAACACAAGCACTCAATCCCCTTGGTATCGTTACTTGCAAGCTAATGAGGTGTGTAGATAATTGTAGATCATTGTAAAATGCAAAATAAAATAAATGACAACAAGGTGTTGGAGGTTTTAGCAATATGTTGTGAATAGACCCAGGGGCCATAGCTTTCCCTAGTGGAAGCTCTCATGAAAATAAGCATACGGTGGGTAAACAAATTACTATTGGACAGTTAATAGAAGAGCGGATAGTTATGTGATTTTCACGAAAATTATCATGTAAATATAGGCATCACGTCCATAAAGAAATAGGTCGACTCTTGCCTGCACCTATTACTATTAATTCACTTCAGTGGTGCTTCTATGCTTGCCTCTCTATGCATTAAGTTCATGACAAACTAAGTAATTCTTGGAGTAAGATGACATGATGTAGACAAAGTAAAATCAACTAATATGAATAAACCCCATCGTTTTACCCTTAGTAGCAGCAACACAAAGATGCAATTTGTCCCCTTCTATCACTGGGATATAGAAATGCGCTAGGTTTAACCTACAACAACACACCTCTCTCACCAAAGAAATATCAATCTAGTTGGCCAAACTATTTGAATAGACCAGAGAGAATTACAAAGCTAACATAATCATGCACTAAGAATCATATTATATATCAAAGGAGACTCAAATATTTATCATGAATAATCTGAACATAAACCCACAATTCATCGGATCCCAAGAAACACACCATACAAAAGAGTTACATCATATGGATCAAAGTGAAGATGCGATGGTCATTGTATTGCAGATCAAATAGATAGATATGCCATCTAGGTACTGCTATGGACCCGTAGGTCTATGGTGAGCTACTCACACATCATCATGAGGGCAGCAAGGTTGATGAAGAAGTCATGCGTGATCGACCCCCCTTTGGCAGAGTACCAGAACGGAGCTCTAGATGTCCCCCCGTCGGAAGGGAGACTTGCGGCAGCGTAAAAAATGTTTCGGGACCTCCTCTGGAGTTTTTAGGGTAAATAGGAATTTATAAGCCAAAGAACAGGGTCGGGAGAGCCATGAGGCGGCCAGAAGCCATGCGACTGCCCCCCAGGTCGCTGCTTAATGGCTCGTGGAGGCCTCGTGTGCCTCCCCACCTTCTTCCGATGCTCCACGGTCTTCTTTTGGTCCAAAAAAATTGACAAAAAGTTTCACTTCAATCGGGCTCCGTCTGGTACTCGAACCTGAAAAGTGGAAAACACGCAGAAAACAACATCTCGCACTAGGCACTAGGTCAATAGGTTAGTCCTCAAACATAATATAAATTGGTAGATAAGTGCCTAAAAAGTGTTCTAAAATGATAACATAATAGCATGGAACAATAAAAAATTATAGATACGTTGGAGACGTGATAACCCACAAGTATATGGGATCGTGATAGTTTTCGAGGGTAGAGTAGTTAACCCAAATTTATAGATTCGACACAAGGGGAGCCAACGGATATTTTTAGGTATTAGCACCTGAGTTGTCAATTCAACCACACTTGGAGATTTAGTATTTGCATCACAGTGGTCAGTAGCACAGTAATATGATAGTTTTGATAGTAGTGGTAACAATACCAACAGTAACGGTAACAGGATAGCAATTTTGTAGGAGTTGTAACAGCAGTAGCAACAGTAGTAACTTAGCAAGCACAATATGTGGAAAACTCATAGGCACTTCATTGGTGATATTGCTGGATAATATTCATCATATAACAGTCACAACATAGGGCGACACGGAACTAGCTTCCGTTCATCGATATAATGTAGGCAAGTATTCCGTAAATAGTAATATGTGCTTATGGAAAAGAACTTGCATGGCATCTTTTGTCCTACCCTCCCGTGGAAGCGGGGTCCATAAGGAAACTAAGGGATATTAAGGCCTTCTTTTAATAGAGAATCGGAACAAAGCATTAACACATAATGAATACATGAACTCTTCATACTACGGTAATCACCGGAAAGAATCCCAATTATTGTCACATTGGGGTCTGCGGATCCTAACACGTAGTAGGTGCATATAACTTGCAAGATCGGATCAGTAACATAGATATAATGGTGAAAACATAAATGGTTCAGATCTGAAATCATGGCACTCGGGCCCCAGTGAGAAGCATTAAGCATGGCAAAGTCATAGCAACATCTATCTCCGAACATAGTGGATACTAGGGATCAAGCCCTAACAAAACTAACTCGATTACATGATGAATCTCATCCAGATCTTCACCGACTAGCAAGCCTACGAAGGGATTACTCACTCCCGGTGGAGAGCATCATGAAATTGGCGGTGCAGGAGGGTTGATGATGACGAAGACCGAAGATTCCCCTCCCCGGAGCCCCAAACGGACTCCACATTAGGCCTCCCGATGAAGAAGAGGAGGTGGCGGCGGCTCCGTATTGTGAAATGCAATTAAACTTCCTCTCTATTTTTTTCAAGGAAAATAGGATTTTATAGTGCCGGAATTAGGATCAACGCAGCCACGTGGGCCCCACTAGACACTAGGTCGTGCCAGGGGGCTTGGCGCGCCGTGATGTCTAGTGGGCGCGTGTGGCCTCCCCTCTTGTGGGTCTTGGTTCAAGTATTTTTCATTTATTTTAGAAAAAATCTCTAAATAGTTCCATTCCATACCGATAGATTTTATTTCTGCACAAAAACAACACCATGGCAGTTCTGCTGAAAATAATGTTAGTCCGGGTTAGCTTCATTCAAATCATGCAAATTAGAGTCCAAAACAAGAGCATAAGCGTTAGGGAAAGTATGTACGATGGCGACGTATCAACTCCCCCAAGCTTAACCCATTGCTTGTCCTCAAGCAATTCAGTTGACAAACTGAAGTGATAAAGAAAAACTTTTATGAACTCTTTTGTTCTTGTTTACATATACATGCTTAGGGAGAACCCATGTTTTCAGCATAAATCATGACTAATCATATCAATAGTAATCCTTAGAAACTATATTAGCTCATATCGATGTCATAATCAACTAGCGAGCAATAATAAGACAACTCAAACGCCAACACTTGGTCAAAACAATCATGATATAATAAGACAACAATGGTATCTCACTAGCCTTTCTGAGACCGCAAAACATAAATACAGAGCACCTCCAAAGTTCAAGCACCGACTAGACATCGTAATTCATGGTAAAAGAGATCCAATCATGCTGCAAATAATGACTAACTAGACACAAATCTTGAGGATGACATCAGTGCTCTCAGGGTTGGTGCTTATTTGATAATGTGATGACTCAAAGTAAAAATAAGATGAGAGTGAATACAAAGTCCCTTCGTATAAGGAAGCAGTGATTTGCAGAGGTGCCAGAGATCATAGTGAAAGTAAGACTATATTATTTTTGGAGGTGCACCCTTCCTGTCAACGTTACGACCAACAATTATCGTTATCTTCCATGCTAAATAAATTAGCACGGGTTCCCAAGCGGTAAAAGTAAAGGTTTACCCCCCTCCACCAATCAAACACACTCCACAGCTAACCGAATCCACACGTGCCGTCCATACCATCAACAATCAGGGGGAGTTTTGTTTAATTATTTGAAATTTATGATTCGGGATTGGGAGTCCCTATTACCAGCCCCTCTCGTGCAATGATGAGTGAATAAACACTCATAATTAGAATAACCCGCTTAGCATGGAAGATACTGACCACCCCCTCTCGCTCCATGAGTGGTTCGGGCACACAAAACAGAAGTTCATTTGAAATATTAGAGGTGGCACATGCAAATTTACTTGGGACGAAAGGGTAATACCTCATATAGGTAGGTATGGTGGACTCATCTGTAATAACTTTGTTTCAAGGATTTTGATGCACAAGCAGTATTCCCGCTTAGTACAAGCAAAGGCTAGCAAATAGGTTGGGAAGAGAACAACTAGAGAGCGAAGACGGTCATGAGCATGCTTTATGAATAATCATCATTGCATACTAGCATGAGTAGGATATAAACACCATGAACATAAATATCATGGAGACTATGTTGGTTTTGATTCAACTACATGCTTGAACATGTGCCAATTCAAGCCACTCGAACATTCAGAAGAGGATACCATATCATCATACTACATCACAACCATTTTAATGCATGTTGACATCCAAGATAAATCATTATCCACTCCTAGCTACTTAAGCATGGAATGAAAAACTATAATCTCTAATTTTCATTGCAAAAATGTTTGATCATAATACGCTTAATCATGATACTGGTCTAAACAAATTTACAAAAACACAAACAGGTTGAGTTCATACCTGCTTTTCTTTGCGAGAGTCACTTCATCAAATATCATCATTATTGCCTTTCACTTGCACGACCGAACGATATGAAAATAATAATAATAATGCAAGAGTGCAATGGACTAAGCTGGAATTTCCAACATTTTATTCAAGAAGAGAAGACAAAGTAATGCAGGCTCTTCATTAGATCAATAACAATGCATACGAGAGCCATTCAATATTTTCATCGTCGTCTTCCCCATTGGTATAACTCAAAGAAGGGAAAAGGAATCCAGAGACACACACTGAAATATTTTTGGATATTTTAGTTTTTCAAGAAGGAAACAAATTAAAGAAGGAAAAACTAAAACGATAAAATTATTTACATGGGAAAGCTCCCAACAAGTAAAAGAAGAAATGAGAAATATTTTTGGGTTTTATATTTATACTACAACTAAATTATGTTAGAAAGAAAAAACAAAAAAGAAGTGAGAAATATTTTTGGATTTTCTGCAAGTTTTAAAACACACAATAAAAGGCAAGAAAATAAATCTAACAAGGATAGCACCAGGCAAGAGTGTGAACACCGTCAACTAGAATGTGCAAGCATGGATGTAAAGTTAATGGAAACACATACTCCCCCAAGCTTAGGCTTTTGGCCTAGCTTGGTAATCGCCACCTATAGTAGCCGTCCAGCCTCATTTCGAAGTGTTTGGGTGGCGGCACCAAAAAGTCCCACTCATAGGGCTCCTGCTCGGTTGATGCATGAGCATTCGGGTAGGCAATAATGTCCTCATGCACGATCATGTATCCGTTCCTGGCAATAGAATCCAACAAAGCAGGTGCAGGTAACATGATAATATCTTGGGTAACCTCACTAAAGACTAAGTTATATAGGAGGTTACCCAAGGAATCATCACTGTCAATAAACTGGTGATCAATCATAGACTATAGATCTAGATAAGCTTGTGGTAAAAGATAGTTATCACGACGGAAAGGGATGTTAAAGCGTTTCGCTAAGCGAGTAGCATAAACACCACCGTGGATTTTACCCTTAGATATGTTATTGTGTAAACGTCGAGCAATAATAGCTCCCAAATTAAAGGTGTGATCATTATGGACTGTTCGATGCAGAATGTCAAGATCAGGTGTACTAAGGATACTACCCGTCTCCCTAGCAGTTAAACACTTCATTATAAATAAAGCAAAGTAGGGCACTCAAGGAAACTACAAGCTCGGGGATGTGGCTTCCAACACGCCTCTCGTCTCACCGACTGTTAAGGTGAGCAGAAAATCCTCAAACTCAACCGGTTTGGGTTCTCTTAACTCCCCGTGAGAGGGAATTAAACATATCCCACAAAACTCAGTAAGTGGTATTTGTCGGGTTTCAACACAGAGTTTAAACTGCACTAAAGGTGGATCATGCTTATTGTGGAAATAGAAATTTTGAACGAAAGAATTAGTGAGGGTATGGTATTGGTCACACTCATCTCCGATGAAGTTGGTCAACCCGACATTTGCCATGAATTGTGCAAACACATGGTAAAATCCGGCTTGTTCCATGAAAGTAGTGTGTGGCCATTTGCACGGCCGGACTTCCGACAATCACGAAGTGGTGAGTCCAGTAGTAGACGATTCACTAAGGACCCCCTTGGCATTCTTCTTGGATGAACTCCTCCTAAAGAGGTTCATTTTTCCAAGAACAAATTTCTGATTTTTTTGGGTCACAAACTAAAGTTAATGAAACTTCACAAGAATGGTAGCAACTACTCATAAGGATGCCTAGAGCCTAAAGAAACCATTCAAACTACTTGGAAATTCAACAATTCAACATGCAAGCTCATCTACAACAACATCTAGAGTAGGTAATTACTCCTAAGATAAACCACTAAAGCAAAAACTAATTAGAGGAGTGGGGTAGTTACTTACCAAGGAGCAATCCCCCAAAACAGTTTCGAAAATGGAGTTTCGAGCAAATATATCGAAATCCATGGGTTTTAGAGCAAGAACACGAGAAATATAGCTACATGGAAGTTTTTTTGGACGTGATAGATGAAGTGGGATGAAGGGATAAGTGAGGGGACCCCCGAGGGGCCAACTAGACACCTGGCCGTGCCAGGGGGGCTGGCGTTCCTTGGTGTCTAGTGGCCACCTTGGACAACCTTGTGCAGTGTTTTTAGTGCTAGAGGTTCTCAAATAGTCAGAAAAAATTCGTGTAAAAATTTCAGATCATTTGGAGAACTTTTTTGGGAACTTTTTTATTGCACGGGAAAATCATAAAACAAGATAATCATGACTTCTATTTTAACTAACAAAAAATAATAGTGAAACTAAAGTGGGTACAAAGAGTTGTGCCTACTTAATTCATCGACCTCATGCTTCTTGAAAGTTATTCATTAATAAGGTTGATCAAGTCTTATTAACAACCACTTTCAATTAGCATGATCCCAAAGAATTTTCGTAAGGCAACTAAGTTACCTTCATGGGGATGTGCATATCCCCAACAATAAGTATCTCATATTTATTTTTGGCCGTAGGTGGAGGTGGTTTAAAACTTTCATTGATGGTAGTCGGAGAACTTTCAATAAGATTAACACCATTCACTTGAAATTGTTTCCTTGAAAAATGCACCGTATGTTCTTTACCATTGACATGAAAAGTGACTTTGCTTTGTTGAAATCAATAACAACCCCTGTGGTATTCAACAAAGGTCTACCGAGGATAATTGACATATTGTCATCCTCGGGCATATCAAGTATAACAAAGTTTGTCAAGATAGTAACATTTGCAACAACAATTGGTACATCCTCACAAATAGCGATAGGTATGGTTGTTGATTTGTCACTCATTTGCAATGAAATTTCAGTAGGTCTGAGTTTATTCAAGTCAAGTCTTTTGTATAAAGAGAAAGGCATAACACTAGCACCAGCTCCTAGATCACATAAAGCAGTTTTCAAAAAGTTATGTTTTATGGAACATGGTAAAGTTGGTATTCCTGGATCTCCTAGTTTTGTAGGCACTCCATCCTTAAAGGTATAATTAGCAAGCATGGTTGAGATTTCAGTTTCACGTATTTTCCTTTTATTAGTGACGGTTTCTTTCCTGTACTTGGCATAATGGGCCATCTTTAAAATATCAGTTAAACGAGTACACAAAAAGACTGACCTAAGCATTTCAGCAAAGCGTTCAAATTCTTCATCATCTTTTTTCGTAGTTGGTTTAGGTGGGTAAGGCATGGGTTTTGAACCCATGGCTCTCTTTCTTTGCCATGTTTTCTAGCAACAAAATCTCTTTTATCATAACATTTATTCTTAGGTTGTGGGTTATCAAGATCAACAACAGGTTCTATGTCAACATCATTATCTCGTTCTTTATCATTGTGAGGTTGAGCATCTACATGAGCATCATCATTATCATTTTCACTGTCACCAGGTGAATGCTCACTACCAGATTGAGTTTCAGCATCAGAGATAGAGATATCATTAGTATTAGCAGAAGGTTTATCTAATTCAGGCTCACTAGAGGTGCTAGGTCCTATCATTTTTATTTTTATTTTTCTTCCTAGAAGGACTAGGTGAATCAATATTAATTCTTTGTGAATCTTGTTCAATTCTTTTAGAATGACCTTTTGGATATAGTGGATCTTGAGTCATAGTTCCTCCTCTAGTCATTATTCTAACAACATGATCGTTTATATTATTAGTCATTTCATGAAGTAACTCACTTTGAGATTTAGCAACTTGTTCTAGTTGGGTTTGAACCATATAAGCATGTTTTCCTACACCTCGTACATCATTGCTGATTCTAAATAACAAGTCACTTAAGTGAGCAATCATTTCAAAATTTTGTTTGAATTGTTTCATGACATAGGAATTGAAATGATCTTGCTTTATAATATAGTTATCAAACTCATGTAAGCATTGACTAGGAGGTTTCTTGTAAGTGATGCCACCTTTATCAAAATATAAAAGAGAATTTACCTCCACCGCATGTGGTGGTGTTTGGAGACCATGGATTTCTTCGATAGGTGGTAAATTCTTGACATCTTCAGCTTTAATGCCTTTTTCCTTCATACATTTCTTTGCCTCTTGCACAATTTCAGGACTGAGGAATAAGATACCTCTCTTTTGTGGAGTAGGATTAGGCGATGGTTCTGGAAGTGTCCATTCATCATATTTCTTCAATATATTAGTCAATAACTCCTCAACTTGTTCGATAGTTCGTTCCTTGAAAACACAACAAGCACACCTATCTAGGTGGTCCCTAGAAGCATTGTCTAGTCCATTATAAAATATATCAAGTATCTCATTTTTTAAGAGAATGACCAGGCAAAGTATTAAGTAATTGGAGAAGCCTCCCCCAAGCTTCTGGGAGACTCTCTTCTTGAATTTGCACAAAGTTAAATATTTCCTCTAAGACAACTTGTTTCTTATGAACAGGAACATATTTTTCAGATAAGTAGTAAATCATATCCCGGGGACTAGGCACACAACCAGGAGCAAGAGTATTGTACCAAATCTTAGCATCACCTTTTAATGAGAACAAAAATAATTTGAGGATATAGTAGTATCGAATTTTCTCATGATTAGTAAATAGGGTGGCTATATCATTTAGCTTAGTGAGTTGTGCCACAACAGTTTCATTTTCATAGCCATGAGAAGGATGAGGTTCAACGAGAGTGATTATCTCTAGGTCGATAGAGAGTTAATAATCCTTATCGGTAACAAAGATCGATGAAGTAGCAAAATTACGATTATATTTCGTTCTAGCATTCAAGGATTTTTCTTTCAACTTGCATAGTAGTTTCTTAAGATCATCTATATCCTTACAAGAAAGAAAGTCTCTAGTCATTTCTTCATCTGTAACTTAACCTTCAGGTATTTTAGGCATTTCAATTCTAGGATAGTCGTGTCTAAAAGGTATTTCAATATTTTTAGTAGCAAGGAATACATGAGTTTCAATAGTTTCATCAATTTCAGGATGCTCAATTTCCTTAGCTCTAGCAAGTTGTTCATCAAGAAATTCACCTAGTGGCACAGTATCATCAAGCAAGATACCAGCATCATCATAAGCATCACTCATAGAATAAGTTGCATCATCAATTACTTGCAACATATCAGGATTAATAGCATGTGGCGCTGGTGTTGCAAGTCTATTCAAAACAGAGGGTGAATCAAGTGCAGAATTAGATATCAGTTCCTTACCCCCCCGTCTTAGAGGGAACAATCTTGGTTCTTGGATCTTTCATGTTCTTCATAGTGATCAATAAATAGATATCCCAAGTGACTCAACAAATATAGCTATGCTCCCCGGCAACGGCGCCAGAAAACGTTCTTGATAACCCACAAGTATATGGGATCACGATAGTTTTTAGGGTAGAGTATTCAACCCAAATATATAGATTTGACACAAGGCAAGCCAAATAATATTTGCAGGTATTAGCAGCTGAGTTGTCAATTCAACCATACTTGGAGATTTACTATCTACAGCACAGTGATCAGTAGAATAGTAATATGATAGTTTTGATAGCAGTGGTAACATTAGTAGAAGTAACGGTAATAGTGATAGTAGTTTTGTAGCAGTTGTAACAACAGTAGCAACAGTAGTAACTTAGCAAGCACAATATGTGGAAAACTCATAGGCACTGGATCAGTGATATTGCTAGTTAATATTCATCATATAACAGTCACAACATAGAGCAATACAGAACTAGCTCTCGTTCGTTAATATAATGTAGTCATGTATTCCATAAATAGTCATACATGCTTATGAAAAAGAACTTGCATGGCATCTTTTGTCCTACCCTCCCGTGGCAGCGGGGTCCATAAGAAAACTAAGGGTATTAATGCCTCCTTTTAATAGAGAACCGGAACAAATCATTAACACATAGTGAATATATGAACTCCTCAAACTACAGTAATCACCGGAAAGAATCCCAATTATTGTCACTTTGGGGTATGCGGATCCTAACACGTAGTAGGTTCTTATAACTTGCAAGATCGGATTAGGAGCATAGATATAATGGTGAAAACATAAATGGTTCAGATCTGAAATCATGGCACGCGGGCCCTAGTGACAAGCATTAAGCATAGCAAAGTCATAGCAACATCTATCTCCGAACATAGTGGATACTAGGGATCAAGCCCTAACAAAACTAACACGATTACATGATGAATCCCATCCATCTCTTCACCGACCAGCAAGCCTACAAAGGGATTACCCACTTTCGATGGAGATCATCATGGATTGGCAATGGAGGAGGGTTGGTGATGACGAAGACCGAAGATTCCCCTCTCCGGAGCCCCAAACCGATTCCAGATTAGGCCTCCCAAATGAAGCACAAGAGGTGGCGGCGACTCTGTATCATGAAACATGATGAAACTTCCTCTCTTATTTTTTATCCAAAAATAGAAATTTATAGTGTTGGAATTAGGGTGAGCGAAACCACATGAGCCCCATTAGACACCAAGCCACGCGAGGGGGGCCTGGTGCACCCTGATGTCTAGTGGGATGTTGTGTCACCCCCTTTGGTGGATCTTGGTTGCAATATTTTTTATATATTCCAGAAAAAGTCTCCAAAAAGTTTCGTTCCATTCTGAGAACTTTTATTTCTGCACAAAAACCACACCATGGTAGTTTTGCTGAAAACAACGTCACTACGGGTTAGTTTCATCCAAATCATGCAAATTAGAGTCCAAAACAAGAGCAAAAGCGTTAGGAAAAGTTGATGCGATGGAGATGTATCACACAGCTATTCGAATAGATATTTAACTCTATAGTGGGTGTACTCTTTACCTACGAGTAACGGATTTCTATAGTCAACCAGAGATGAAAACTAATTCCGACTATGGTCTTTGAGTTGAAAACACACGTGACCCGCACACACCAACTTAACTTTCCTAGTGAGGAATCACCAAAGCAATCGTTAAGCAAAACTCTAAGTGGGGAGACTACAATGTCGATTAGCATGGGAACAAATTTGTACCGCGCGCAACTAAGGTGTGCCCCCCTCTCGGCCCCAACCGAAAACACCGATGCCCCTCAACCAAGTGGCATGCCTACTTGATGCATCTGGTATCTCCCACTGTGGCATCTTTGTACGGTGTGTGCTAAGAAAGGGGTTGACTACTTACTGAATCGTACCCTTCCAGTGGCAGGGACAACTGGAAGTACAAATCAAGTATGGGGGATTACTCGCACAAGACTCGATCTACGGTTGAATTTGGAGATTTAATTTTTCCTCCAATGGTTTGCACCAAAAAATTTCTTAATGATATCCAACAATGTTGCCACCGTCTTACCTCGATATTCCCTCACCGATCTCTCTCATCACCACGAGATATTAGTTTGATGGTCACACATTTTGTTGGGGATCGTAGTAATAATTCAAAAAATTTCCTTCGTCACACCAAGATCAAACTAGGAGAAACCAACAACGAGAGAGGAAGAGCATCTTCATACCATTGAAGATCGCAAAGCGGAAGCGTTACTATGAACACGGTCGATGGAGTTGTACTCACGGCCATCCGATCCAAACACCGAACGTTTGGTGTCTCCGAGTTCAACACACCTATAGCCTGGTGACGTCTACTCCTTCTTGATCCAGCAAGAGTGAAGGAGAAGTTGAGGGAGAGCTCCGGCAGCACGACGACGTGGTGGCGATGGAGCTTGTGGTTCCTGGCAGGGCTTCGCCAAGCACCGCGGAGGAGGAGAGGTAGGGCTGCGCCAAGGGTTGGTGATCAAGTTCTCTTTGCAGCACTCCCAAACCCCACTAATTATAGGAGGGAGCGAGGAGGGGTGCAGCCACACTAGGGAAACCCTAAGAGGGCGGCGACAACCCTAGAGGAGGAGGGGGCGGCGGGGCCCTAGGGGTGGCTTGCCACCCAAGGCGGTGGGTGGAAGCCCCACGCCCTAGGGTTTAGCCCTAGGCGCCTTGGGCCCTCCCCTCTTGGCTCGGACCAGCCCACTAGGGGCTAGTTTCCTTCCACTTTCGGCCCATGCAGCCCTCCGGGACAGGTGGACCCTCCCGGTGGACACCCGGTACCCTTTCGGTGGTCCCGGTACAATAGCGATAAACCCCGAAACTTTTCCGGCGACCGAAACTGGACTTCCCATATATAAATATTTACCTCCGGACCATTCTGGAACTCCTCATGATGTTCGGGATCTCATCCGGGACTCCGAACAACCTTCTGTAACCACACATACAATTCTCATAACAACTCTAGCGTCACCGAACCTTAAGTGTGTAGATCCTACGGGTTCGGGAACCATGCAGACATGACCGAGACATCTCTCCGGACAATTACCAACAGCAGGATATGGATACCATGTCGGCTCCCACATGTTCCACGATGTCGAGGATTCACTTAATCCCGTATGCAATTCCCTTTGTCTACCGGTATGACACTTGCTCGAGATTCGATCATCGGTATCCCTATACCTTGTTCAATCTTATTACCGGCAAGTCTCTTTACTCGTTCCGTAACACATCATCCCGTGGCTAAATCCTTAGTCACATTGAGCTCATTATGATGATGCATTATTGAGTGGGCCCACAGATACCTCTCCGTCACACGGAGCGACAAATCCCAGTCTCGATTCGTACCAACCCAACGGACACTTTCAGAGATACCCGTAGTGCACCTTTATAGTCACCCAGTTACGTTGTGACGTTTGATACACCAAAAGCACTCCTACGGTATCCGGGAGTTGCACAATCTCATGGTATAAGGAAATGATATTTGACATTATAAAAGCTCTAGCAGACGAACTACACGATCTTGTGCTATGCTTAGGATTGGGTCTTGTCCATCACATCATTCTCCTAATGATGTGATCCCGTTATTAGTGACATTCAATGTCCATGATCAGGAAACCATGACCATCTATTGATCAACGAGCTAGTCAACTAGAGGCTCACCAGGGACATGTTGTGGTCTATGTATTTACACATGTATTATGGTTTCTGGTTAATACAATTATAGCATGAACAATAGACAATTATCATGAACAAGAAAAAATAATAATAACCTCTTTATTATTGCCTCTAGGGCATATTTCCAACACTCTCCCACTTGCACTAGAGTCAATAATCTAGTTACATTGTGATGAATTGAACACCCATAGAGTTCTGGTGCTGATCATGTTTCGCTCCTGGAAGAGGTTTAGTCAACGGTTCTGCGACACTCAGATCCATATGTACTTCACAAATATCTATATCTCCATCCTGGATGTATCCACGAATGGAGTTGAAGTGGCGCTTGATGTGCTTGGCCTTCTTGTGAAACCTGGGCTCCTTGGCAATGGTAATAGCTCCAGTGTTGTCACAGAAGAGAGTCATCGGGCCCGACGCACTGGGAATCACTCCTAGGTCGGCGATGAACTCCTTCATCTAGACTCCTTCCTGTGCTGCTTTGGAAGCAGCTATGTACTCCGCTTCACATGTAGATGCCGCCACGACGCTTTGCTTGCAACTACACCAGTTGACTGTCCCACCATTCAAAATATACACGTATCCGGTTTGTGACTTGGAGTCATCTGGATCTGTGTCGAAGCTAGCATCGACGTAATCCTTTACGATGAGCTCTTCGGCACCTCATAAATGAGAAACATATCTTTAGTCCTTTTCAGGTACTTAAGGATATTCTTCACCGATGTCCAGTGATCCACTCCTGGATCACTTTGGTACCTCCCTACCAAACTTATGGCAAGGTTCACAACAGGTCTGGTACACAACATGGCATACATAATAGAGCCTATGGCTGAAGCATAGGGGACAATACTCATCTTTTCTCTATCTTCTACCGTGGTTGGGCGTTGAGCTGTGCTCAACCTCACACCTTGTAATATAGGCAAGAACCCCTTCTTGGCCTTATCCATATTGAACTTCTCTAATATGTTGTCAAGGTGTGTGCTTTGTGAAAGACCAATGAGGTGTCCCGATCTATCTCTATAGATCTTGATACCTAATAAGTAAGCATCTTCTCCAAGGTCCTTCATTGAAAAACACTTGTTCAAATAGGCCTTTATGCTTTCCAAAAGTTCTATATCATTTCCCATCAACAATATGTCATCCACATATAATATGAGAAATGCTACAGAGGTCCCACTCACTTTCTTGTAAATACAGGCTTCTCCATAAGTCTGTACAAAGCCAAACGCTTTGATCACCTCATCAAAGCGAATGTTCCAACTCCGAGATGCTTGCACCATCCCATAGATGGAGTGCTCGAGCTTGCATACCTTGTCAGCATTTTTAGGATCGACAAAACCTTCCGGTTGTATCATATACAATTCTTCCTTAAGAAAGCCGTTAAGGAATGCCGTTTTGACGTCCATTTTCCAGATCTCATAATCATAAAATGCGGCAACTGGTAACATGATTCGGACCGACTTTAGCAGCGCTACGGGTGAGGAAGTCTCATCGTAGTCAATTCCTCGAACTTGTCGATAACCCTTAGCGACAGGCGAGCCTTATAGATGGTCACATTACCATCCACGTCAGTCTTCTTCTTAAAGACCCATTTATTTTCTATGGCTCGACGATCATCGGGAAAGTCCACCAAAGTCCATAATTTGTTCTCATACATGGATCCTATCTCGGATTTCATGGCTTCAAGCCATTTGTTGGAATCCAGGCCCGCCATCACTTCTTCATAGTTCGAAGGTTCACTGTTGTTAAACAACATGATTTCCATGACAGGGTTGCCGTACCACTCTGGTGCGGAACGTGTCCTCGTGGACCTACGAAGTTCAGTAGCAACTTGATCCGAAGTTTCATGATCATCATCATTAACTTCCTACGTAGGCATTGCAAGCACCCCAGAAACATTTTCCTGTGCTGCGTTGCTCTCTGGTTCAAGAGGGGGTACAATTACCTCATCAAGTTCTACTTTCCTCCCACTCACTTCTTTCGATAGAAATTATTTCTCTAGAAAGGATGCATTCTTGGCAACAAAGATCTTACCTTCGGATCTAAGATAGAAGGTATACCCAATAGTTTCCTTAGGGTATCCTATGAAGGCACACTTTTCCGATTTGGGTTTGAGCTTTTCAGGTTGTAGTTTCTTGACATAAGCATCACATCCCCAAACTTTCAGAAACGACAGCTTAGGTTTCTTGCCAAACCATAATTCATACGGTGTCATCTCAACGGATTTATACAATGCCCTATTTAAAGTGAATGCGACAGTCTCTAATGCATATCCCTAAAATGATAGCGGTAGATCGGTAAGAGACATCATAGATTGCAGCATATCCAATAGAGTGCGATTACGATGTTCAGACACACCGTTACGCTAAGGTGTGGTAGGCGGTGTGAGTTGTGAAACAATTCCACATTTTCTTAAGTGTGTGCCAAACTCATGACTCAAATATTCTCCTCCACGATCAGATCGCTAGAACTTTATTTTCTTGTCATGTTGATTCTCTACCTCACTATGAAATTCCTTGAACCTTTCAAAGGTTTCAGACTTGTGTTTCATTAAGTAGACATACCCATGTCTGCTTAAGTAATCGGTGAGGGTGAGAACATAACGATAGCCACCGCGAGCCACAATGCTCATTGGACCGCATATATCGGTATGTATTATTTCCAACAAGTTGGTTGCTTGCACCATTATTCCGGAGAACAGAGTCTTGATCATCTTTCCCATGAGGCACAGTTCACATGTGTCAAATGATTCAAAATCAAGAGACTCCAAAAGTCCATGTGTATGGAGTTCCTTCATGCGTTTGACACCGATATGACCAAGGCGGCAGTGCCACAAGTACGTGGGACTATCATTATCAACCTTACATCTTTTGGTACTCACACTATGAATATGTGTAACATCACTTTCGAGATTCATTAAGAATAAACCATTGACCAGCGGGACATGACCATAAAACATATCTCTCATATAAATATAACAACCATTATTCTCTTATTTAAATGAGTAGCCATCTCGCATCAAACGAGATCCCGATACAATGTTCATGCTCAAAGCTAGTACTAAATAACAATTATTAAGGTTTAAAACTAATCTTGAAGGTAGATGTAGAGGCAACATGCCAACAATGATCACATCGACCTTGGAACCATTCCCGACGCGCATCGTCACCTCGTCCTTCGCCAGCCTCCGCTTATTCCGCAGCTCCTGTTTTGAGTTACAAATGTGAGCAACTGCACTGGTATCAAATATCCAGGAGCTACTACGAGCGCTGGTAAGGTACACATCAATAACAGGTATATCATATATACCTTTGATGTAGCCGGCCTTCTTATCCGCCAAGTACTTGGGGCAGTTCCGCTTCGAATGACCGTTTCCCTTGCAATAATAGCACTCAGTCTCAGGCTTGGGTCCATTCTTTGGCTTCTTCCTGGCAACTGGTTTACCGGGCGCGGCAACTGCTTTGCCGTACTTCTTGAAGTTCTTCTTACCCTTGCCTTCCTTGAAACTGGTGGTCTTATTCACCATCAACACCTGATGTTCTTTCTTGATTTCAACCTCCGCTGATTTCAACATTAAGTACAACTCGCGAATGGTATTTTCCATCCCTTACATGTTGTAGTTCATCACAAAGCTCTTATAGCTAGGTGGAAGCGACTAGAGGATTATGTCAATAAACGAGTCATCCGGAAGGTTAACTACCAGCTGAGACAAGCGGTTGTGCAACCCAGACATTCTGAGTATGTTCTCACTGACATACCCATTCTCCTCCATCTTACAACTAAAGAACTTGTCGGAGACTTCATATCCCTCGATCCGGGCATGAGCTTGGAAAACTAGTTTCAGCTCTTGGAACATCTCATATGCTGCATGTTGCCCCAGTTCTAAACTATAAAGCATGCCGCACTGAACCAGGGAGTAATCATCACTACGCGACTGCCAGGCGTTCATAACGTCTTGAGCCGCCGGGAAAACGGGTGCTTCACCTAGCGGTGGACGAAGGACATACATTTTCTTGGAAGCTATGAGGATGAACCTCAAGTTACGGGCCGATTCCACATAGTTTCTTCCATCGTCTTTCAGCTTGGTTTTCTCTAGGAACGCGTTGAAGTTTAGTGGGACATGTGGGTGGGCCATTGGATCTACAATATAGATTGTAAAGACAATTTTAGACTAAGTTCATGATCATTAAGTTCATCTAATCAAATTATTTAATGAACTCCCACTCATAAAGACATCCCTCTAGTCATCTAAGTGATACATGACCCATATCGAATAGGCCATGTCCGATCATCACGTGAGACAGATTAGTCATCAAAGGTAAACATCTCCATGTTGATCCTATCTCCATACGACTCATGTTCGACCTTTCGGTCTCTTGTTTTCCAAGGCCATGTCTGTACATGCTAGGCTCGTCAAGTGAACCTAAGTGTTTGCGTGTGTAAATCTAGCTTACACCCGTTGTATGCGAACGTTAGAATCTATCACACCCGATCATCACGTGGTGTTTCGAAACAACGATCCTTCACAACGGTGCAAACTTCGGGGGGACAATTTTCTTGAAATTTTAGTGAGGGTTCATCTTATTTACTACCATCATTCTAAGAAAATAAGATATAAAAACATGATAAACATCACATGCTAATCATATAGTGACATGATATGGCCAATATCATCTTGCGCCTTTGATCTTCATCTTCGGGGCGCGGCATGATCATCATTGTCACCGGCATGACACCATGATCTCCACCATCATGATCTCCATCATTATGTCTTCATGAAGTCGTCTCGCCAACTATTACTTCTACTACTATGCTTAACGGTTAGCAATAAAGTAAAGTAATCACATGGCATTGCATCTCACACGATAAATTAAGACAACTCCTATGGCTCCTGCCGGTTGTCATACTCATTGACATGCAAGTCGTGAATCCTATTACAAGAACATGATCAATCTCATACATCACATATATATCATCACATCCTTTTGGCCATATCACATCACAGAGCATACCCTGCAAAAACAAGTTAGACGTCCTCTAATTGTTGTTGCAAGTTTTACGTGGCTGCTATGGGTTTCTCGCAAGAACGTTTCTTACCTACGTCATAGCCACAATGGAGATATGATAATTGCTATTTACCATTCATAAGGACCCTCTTCATAGAATCTGATCCGAGTAAAGTGGGAGAGACAGACACCCGCTAGCCACCTTATGCAACAAGTGCATGTCGGGCGGTGGAACCAGTCTCATGTAATAGTACATGTAAAGTCGGTCCGGGCCGCTTCATCCCACGATGCCGTCGAATCAAGATAAGACTAGTAACGGTAAGCAAATTGACCAAACATCGCCCACAACTACTGTTGGGGAACGTCGCATGGGAAACAAAAATTTTCCTACGCGCACGAAGACCTATCATGGTGATGTCCATCTACGAGAGGGGATGAGTGATCTACGTACCCTTGTAGATCGTACAGCAGAAGCGTTAGTGAACGCGGTTGATGTAGTGGAACGTCCTCACGTCCCTCGATCCGCCCCGCGAACAATCCCGCGATCAGTCCCACGATCTAGTACCGAACGGACGGCACCTCCGTGTTCAGCACACGTACATCTCGACGATGATCTCGGCCTTCTTGATCCAGCAAGAGAGGCGGAGAGGTAGAAGAGTTCTCTGGCAGCGTGACGGCGCTCCGGAGGTTGGTGATGACCTTGTCTCAGCAGGGCTCCGCTCGAGCTCCGCAGAAACGCGATCTAGAGGAAAAACCGTGGAGGTATGTGGTCGGGCTGCCGTGGAAAAGTCGTCTCAAATCAGCCCTAGAACCTCCGTATATATAGGTGGGAGGGAGGGGACCTTGCCTTGGGGCTCAAGGAGCCCCAAGGGGGTCGGCCGAGTCCAAGGGGGAAGGCTCCCCCCCAAACCGAGTTGGACTTGGTTTGGTGGGTGGGAGTCCTTCCTTCCCTTCCCACCTCCTCCTTTTTTTCTTTTCTCTTTGATTTTCTTTCCTAGGCGCATAGGGCCCTTTTGGGCTGTCCCACTAGCCCACTAAGGGCTGGTGTGCCACCCTCAAGGCCTATGGGCTTCCCCTGGGTGGGTTGCCCCCCGGTGAACTCCCGAAACCCATTCGTCATTCCCGGTAACTCCGAAAACCTTCCGGTAATCAAATTAGGTCATCCTATATATCAATCTTCATTTCCGGACCATTCCGGAAACCCTCGTGACGTCCGTGATCTCATCCGGGACTCCGAACAACATTCGGTAACCATATAACTCAAATACGCATAAAACAACGTCGAACCTTAAGTGTGCAGACCCTGCGGGTTCGAGAACTATGTAGACATGACCCGAGAGACTCCTCGGTCAATATCCAATAGCGGGACCTGGATGCCCATATTGGATCCTACATATTCTACGAAGATCTTATCGTTTGAACCTCAGTGCCAAGGATTCATATAATCCCGTATGTCATTCCCTTTGTCCTTCGGTATGTTACTTGCCCGAGATTCGATCGTCAGTATCCGCATACCTATTTCAATCTTGTTCACCGGCATGTCTCTTTACTCGTTCCGTAATACAAGATCCCGCAACTTTCACTAAGTCACATTGCTTGCAAGGCTTGTGTGTGATGTTGTATTACCGAGTGGGCCCCGAGATACCTCTCCGTCACACGGAGTGACAAATCCCAGTCTTCATCCATACTAACTCAACTAACACCTTCGGAGATACCTGTAGAGCATCTTTATAGTCACCCAGTTACGTTGCGACGTTTGATACACACAAAGCATTCCTCCGGTGTCAGTGAGTTATATGATCTCATGGTTATAGGAATAAATACTTGACACGTAGAAAACAGTAGCAACAAAATGACACGATCAACATGCTACATCTATTAGTTTGGGTCTAGTCCATCACGTGATTCTCCCAATGACGTGATCCAGTTATCAAGCAACAACACTTTGTTCATAATCAAAAGACACTGACTATCTTTGATCAACTGGCTAGCCAACTAGAGGCTTGCTAGGGACGGTGTTTTGTCTATGTATCCACACATGTAAATAAGTCTTCATTCAATACAATTATAGCATGGATAATAAACGATTATCTTGATACAGGAATTATAATAATAACTATATTTATTATTGCCTCTAGGGCATAATTCCAACAGTCTTCCACTTGCACTAGAGTCAATAATCTAGCCCTCACATCATCATGTGAATTACATTGTAATAAATCTAACACCCATACAGTTCTGGTGTTGATCATGCTTTGGCCGTGGAAGAGGTTTAGTCAGCGGGTCTGCTACATTCAGATCCATGTGCACTTTGCATATATTTACGTCCTCTCCCTCGACGTAGTCGCGGATGAGGTTGAAGCGTCATTTGATGTGTCTGGTCTTCTTGTGAAACCGTGGTTCCTTTGCTAAGGCAATGGCACCCGTGTTGTCACAGAACAAGGTTATTGGATTCAGTGCGCTTGGCACCACTCCAAGATCCGTCATGAACTGCTTCATCCAGACACCCTCCTTAGCCGCCTCCGAGGCAGCCATGTACTCCGCTTCACATGTAGAATCTGCTACGACGCTTTGCTTGGAACTGCACCAGCTTACCGCACCCCCATTAAGAATAAATACGTATACGGTTTGCGACTTAGAGTCGTCCGGATCTGTGTCAAAGCTTGCATCGACGTAACCTTTTACGGCGAGCTCTTAGTCACCTCCATACACGAGAAATATCTCCTTAGTCCTTTTCAGGTACTTTAGGATATTCTTGACCACTGTCCAGTGATCCACTCCTGGATTACTCTGGAACCTACCTGCCATACTTATGGCCAGGCTAACATCCGGTCTAGTGCACAGCATTGCATACATGATAGAACCTATGGCTGAAGCATAGGGGACGGGGCGCATATGCTCTCTATCTTCATCAGTTGCTGGGCACTGAGTCTTACTCAATCTCGTACCTTGTAAAACTGGCAAGAACCCTTTCTTGGACTGTTCCATTCTGAACCTCTTCAAAACTTTATCAAGGTATGTGCTTTGTGAAAGTCCTATCATGCGTTTTGATCTATCCCTATAGATCTTAATGCCTAGAATGTAAGCAGCTTCTCCTATGTCCTTCATAGAGAAACTCTTATTCAAGTAATCCTTTATGCTCTCTAAAAACTCCACGTTGTTTCCAATCAGCAAATATGTCATCCACATATAATATTAGAAACGCCACAGAGCTCCCACTCACTTTCTTGTAAATACAAGATTCTCCAACCACTTGTATAAACCCAAATGCTTTGATCACCTCATCAAAGCGTTTGTTCCAACTCCGAGATGCTTGCACCAGTCCATAAATGGATCGCTGGAGCTTGCACACCTTGTTAGCATTCTTAGGATCGACAAAACCTTCGGGTTGTATCATATACAACTCTTCCTTAAGGAAACCGTTAAGGAACGCCGTTTTGACATCCATCTGCCAGATTTCATAATCGAAAAATGCAGCTATTGCTAACATGATTCTGACGGACTTAAGCATCGCTACGGGTGAGAATGTCTCAACATAGTCAACTCCTTGAACTTGTGAAAAACCCTTTGCCACAAGTCGAGCTTTATAAACGGTCACATTGCCGTCAGCGTCCGTCTTCCTCTTAAAGATCCATTTGTTCTGAATAGCCTTGCGGCCCTCAGGTAGTACCTCCAAAGTCCACACTTTGTTCTCATACATGGATCCTATCTCGGACTTCATGGCTTCTAGCCATTTGTTGGAATCTGGGCCCACCATTGCTTCTTCATAATTTGCAGGTTCATTGTTGTCTAACAACATGATTGATAAGACGGGATTACCGTACCACTCTGGAGCAGCACGTGGTCTCGTCGACCTGTGTGGTTCGACAGAAACTTGAACTGGAGTTTTATGATCATCATCATTAACTTCCTCCTCAACCGGCGTCGCAACGACAGAGGTTTCCCCTTGCCCTGCGCCACCATCCAGAGGGATGAGAGGTTCGACAACCTCGTCAAGTTCTATCTTCCTCCCACTCAATTCTCTCGAGAGAAACCCCTTCTCGAGAAAAGCTCCGTTTTTAGCAACAAACACTTTGCCCTCGGATTTGAGATAGAAGGTGTACCCAACTGTCTCTTTTGGGTAACCTATGAAGACACACTTTTCCGCTTTGGGTTCCAGCTTTTCAGGCTGAAGCTTTTTGACATAAGCATCACATCCCCAAACTTTAAGAAACGACAACTTTGGCCTTTTGCCATACCACAGTTCGTATGGTGTCGTCTCAACGGATTTTGATGGTGCCCTATTTAAAGTGAATGCAGCTGTTTCTAATGCATAGCCCCAAAACGATAACGGCAAATCACTAAGAGACATCATAGATCGCACCATCTCTAAAAGAGTACGATTACGACGTTCGGACACACCATTACGCTGTGGTGTTCCAGGCGGTGTTAACTGTGAAATAATTCCACATTGACTTAAGTGAGTACCAAACTCGAAACTCAGATATTCACCCCCACGATCAGACCGTAGGAACTTGATCTTCTTGTTACGATGATTTTCCACTTCACTCTGAAATTGCTTGAACTTTTCAAATGTTTCAGACTTGTGCTTCATCAAGTAGACATAACCATATCTACTCAAATCGTCAGTGAAGGTGAGAAAATAACGATATCCGCCGCATGCCTCCACGCTCATCGGACCACACACATCGGTATGTATGATTTCCAACAAGTCACTTGCACGCTCCATTGTTCCGGAGAACGGAGTCTTAGTCATCTTGTCCATGAGGCATGGTTCGCACGTGTCAAGTGAATCAAAGTCAAGTGACTCCAAAAGTCCATCAGCATGGAGTTTCTTCATGCGCTTTACACCAATATGACCTAAGCGGCAGTGCCACAAAAATATCGCGCTATCATTGTTAACTCTAACTCTTTTGGTCTCAATGTTATGTATATGCGTATCGCTATCAAGATTCAATATGAACAATCCTCTCACATTAGGTGCATGACCATAAAAGATGTTACTCATAGAAATAGAACAACCATTATTCTCTGACTTAAAAGAGTAACCGTCTCGCAATAAACAAGATCCAGATATAATGTTCATGCTCAACGCAGGCACTAAATAACAATGATTTAAGTCCATCACTAATCCTGATGGTAACTGAAGTGAAACTGTGCCGACGGCGATTGCATCAACCTTGGAACCATTTCCTACGCGCATCATCACTTCATCTTTCGCCAGCCTTCGTCTATTCCGCAGTTCCTGTTTCGAGTTGCAAATATGAGCAACAGAACCGGTATCGAATACCCAGGCACTACTACGAGAGCCGGTTAAGTACACATCAATAACATGTATATCAAATATACCTGATTTTTCTTTGGCCGCCTTCTTATCTGCCAGATACTTGGGGCAATTGCGCTTCCAGTGACCCATACCCTTGTAATAGTAACACTCCGTTTCAGGCTTAGGTCCAGCTTTGGGTTTCTTCGTCGGATTGGCAACAGGCTTGCTGCTCTTCTTCGAATTACCCTTCTTGCCTTTGCCGTTTCTCTTGAAACTAGTGGTCTTATTCACCATCAACACTTGATGCTCTTTACGGAGTTCAGACTCTGCGACTTTCAGCATCGCAAACAACTCGCCGGGAGACTTGTTCATCCCTTGCATGTTGTAGTTCAACACAAAGCCTTTATAGCTTAGCGGCAGTGATTGAAGGATTCTGTCAGTGATAGCCTCTTGCGGGAGTTCAATCCCCAGTTCAGCTAGACGGGTTGAGTACCCAGACATTTTGAGCACATGTTCACTGACAGACGAGTTTTCCTCCATCTTGCAAGCATAGAATTTATCGGAGGTCTCATACCTCTCGATCCGGGCGTTCTTCTGAAAGATAAACTTCAACTCCTGGAACATCTCAAATGCTCCATGACGCTCAAAGCGACGTTGAAGTCCCGGTTCTAAGCCATACAAGACTGCACATTGAACTATTGAGTAGTCCTCCTTACGTGCTAACCAAGCGTTCTTAACATCCTGATCAGCCGTAGCGGGTGGTTCATCTCCTAGCGTAGCATTAAGGACATAATCCTTCTTCCCAGCTTGTAAGATTAGCTTAAGATTACGAGCCCAGTCTACAAAGTTGTTTCCATCATCTTCCAACTTAGCTTTCTCTAGGAACGTATTAAAATTCAGGATGACTGTAGCGTGAGCCATGATCTATAACACAAATATATTCAAAGTGGACTTAGACTATGTTCAAGATAATTAGAGTTTAAATTAATCAAATTATCCGCTAAACTCCCACTCAAAAAGTAAATCTCTCTAGTCATTTGAGTGGTTCATGATCCACTTATACTAGCTCAAGTCCGATCATCACGTGAGTTGAGTATAGTTTCAGTGGTAAGCATCCCTATGCTAATCGTATCATCTATATGATTCATGATCGACCTTTCGGTCTCATGTGTTCCGAGGCCATGTCTGCACATGCTAGGCTCGTCAAGCTTAACCCGAGTGTTCCGCGTGCGCAACTGTTTTGCACCCGTTGTATGTGAACGTTGAGTCTATCACACCCGATCATCACATGGTGTCTCGAAACGACGAACTGTAGCAATGGTGCACAGTCGGGGAGAACACAATTTCGTCTTGAAATTTTAGTGAGAGATCACCTCATAATGCTACCGTCGTTCTAAGCAAAATAAGGTGCATAAAAGGATTAACATCACATGCAATTCATAAGTGACATGATATGGCCATCATCACGTGCTTCTTGATCTACATCACCAAAGCACCGGCACGATCTTCTTGTCACCGGCGCCACACCATGATCTCCATCAACGTGTTGCCATCGGGGTTGTCGTGCTACTCATGCTATTACTACTAAAGCTACATCCTAGCAAAATAGTAAATGCATCTGCAAGCACAAACGTTAGTATAAAGACAACCCTATGGCTCCTGCCGGTTGCCGTACCATCGACGTGCAAGTCGATATTTACTATTACAACATGATCATCTCATACATCCAATATATCACATCACATCGTTGGCCATATCACATCACAAGCATACCCTGCAAAAACAAGTTAGACATCCTCTAATTTTGTTGTTGCATGTTTTACGTGGTGACCATGGGTATCTAGTAGGATCGCATCTTACTTACGCAAACACCACAACGGAGATATATGAGTTGCTATTTAACATCATCCAAGGACCTCCTCGGTCAAATCCGATTCAACTAAAGTTGGAGAAACCGACACTTGCCAGTCATCTTTGAGCAACGGGGTTACTCGTAGCGATGAAACCAGTCTCTCGTAAGCGTACAAGTAATGTCGGTCCAAGCCGCTTCAATCCAACAATACCGCGGAATCAAGAAAAGACTAATGAGGGTAGAAAAACGCACATCACCGCCCACAAAAACTTTTGTGTTCTACTCGAGAAGACATCTACGCATGAACCTAGCTCATGATGCCACTGTTGGGGAACGTCGCATGGGAAACAAAAAATTTCCTACGCGCACGAAGACCTATCATGGTGATGTCCATCTACGAGAGGGGATGTGTGACCTACGTACCCTTGTAGATCATACAGCAGAAGCGTTAGTGAACGCGGTTGATGTAGTGGAACGTCCTCACGTCCCTCGATCCGCCCCGCGAACAATCCCGCGATCAGTCCCACGATCTAGTACCGAACGGACGGCACCTCCGCGTTCAGCACACGTATAGCTCGACGATGATCTCGGCCTTCTTGATCCAGCAAGAGAGACAGAGAGGTAGAAGAGTTCTCCGGCAGCGTGACGGCGCTCTGGAGGTTGGTGATGACCTTGTCTCAGCAGGGCTCCGCCCGAGCTCCGCAAAAACGCGATCTAGAGGAAAAACCGTGGAGGTATGTGGTCGGGCTGCCGTGGAAAAGTCGTCTCAAATCAGCCCTAAAACCTCCGTATATATACGTGGGAGGGAGGGGACCTTGCCTTGGGGCTCAAGGAGCCCCAAGGGGGTTGGCCGAGTCCAAGGGGGATGGCTCCCCCCCCAAACCGAGTTGGACTTGGTTTGGTGGGTGGGAGTCCTTCCTTCCCTTCCCACCTCCTCTTTTTTTTTTCTTTTCTCTTTGATTTTCTTTCCTAGGCGCATAGGGCCCTTTTGGGCTGTCCCACCAGCCCACTAAGGGCTGGTGTGCCACCCTCAAGGCCTATGGGCTTCCCCGGGGTGGGTTGCCCCCCCGGTGAACTCCCGGAACCCATTCGTCATTCCCGGTACATTCCCGGTAACTCCGAAAACCTTGCGGTAATCAAATGAGGTCATCCTATATATCAATCTTCATTTCTGGACCATTCCGGAAACCCTCGTGACGTCTGTGATCTCATCCGAGACTCCGAACAACATTCGGTAACCAACCATATAACTCAAATACGCATAAAACAACGTCGAACCTTAAGTGTGCAGACCCTGCGGGTTCGAGAACTATGTAGACATGACCCGAGAGACTCCTTGGTCAATATCCAATAGCGGGACCTGGATACCCATATTGGATCCTACATATTCTACGAAGATCTTATCGTTTGAACCTCAGTGCCAAGGATTCATATAATCTCGTATGTCATTTCCTTTGTCCTTCGGTATGTTACTTGCCCGAGATTCGATCGTCAGTATCCGCATACCTATTTCAATCTCGTTCACCGGCAAGTCTCTTTACTCGTTCCGTAATACAAGATCCCGCAGCTTTCACTAAGTCACATTGCTTGCAAGGCTTGTGTGTGATGTTGTATTACCGAGTGGGCCCTGAGATACCTCTCCGTCACACGGAGTGACAAATCCCAGTCTTGATCCATACTAACTCAACTAACACCTTCGGAGATACCTGTAGAGCATCTTTATAGTCACCCAGTTACGTTGCGACGTTTGATACACACAAAGCATTCCTCCGGTGTCAGTGAGTTATATGATCTCATGGTCATAGGAATAAATACTTGACACGCAGAAAACAGTAGCAACAAAATGACACGATCAACATGCTACGTCTATTAGTTTGGGTCTAGTCCATCACGTGATTCTCCCAATGACGTGATCCAGTTATCAAGCAACAACACTTTGTTCATAATCAGAAGACACCGACTATCTTTGATCAACTGGCTAGCCAACTAGAGGCTTGCTAGGGACGGTGTTTTGTCTATGTATCCACACATGTAAATGAGTCTTCATTCAATACAACTATAGCATGGATAATAAACGATTATCTTGATACAGGAATTATAATAATAACTATATTTATTATTGCCTCTAGGGCATAATGCCAACAACTACTTGTGTTCTACTCGTGCATAGAATCTACGCATAAACCTAGCTCGGATCCCACTATTGGGGATCGTAGTAATAATTCAAAAAATTTCCTTCGTCACACCAAGATCAAACTAGGAGAAACCAGCAATGAGAGAGGAAGAGCATCTTCATACCGTTGAAGATCACAAAGCGGAAGCGTTACTATGAACGCAGTCGATGGAGTCGTACTCACGGTGATCCGATCCAAACACTGAACGTTCGGTGTCTCCATGTTCAACACACCTACAACCCGATGATGTCTCCTCCTTCTTGATCCAGCAAGAGTAAGGGAGAAGTTGAGGGAGAGCTCTGGCAGGACGACGGTGTGGTGGCGGTGGAGCTTGTGATTCCCGACAGGGCTTCGCCAAGCACCGTAGAGGAGGAGAGGTGGAGAGGTAGGGCTGCGCCAAGGGGTGGTGATCAAGGTCTCTTTGCAGCCCTAGAGGAGGAGGGGCAGCGGCGCCCTAAGGGTGGCCTGCCACCCAAGGCGGTGGGTGGCAGCCCCACGCCCTAGGGTTTAGCCCTAGGCTCCTTGGGCTCTCCCCTCTTGGATCGCACCAGCCCACTAGGGGCTAGTTCCTATCCACTTTTGGCCCATGCAGCCCTCCGGGACAGGTGGACCCTCCCGGTGGACCCTCGGTACCCTTTCGGTGGTCCCGGTAAAATACAGATAAACCCCGTAACTTTTCTGGCTACCGAAACTAGACTTCCCATATACAAATCTTTACCTCCGGACCGTTCCGGAACTCCTCGTGACGTCCGAGATCTCATCCGGGACTTTGAACAACCTTCGGTAACCACATATACAATTCCCATAACAACTCTAGCGTCACCGAACCATAAGTGTGTAGACCCTACAGGTTCGGGAACTTATGACCCGCAAGTGTAGGGGATCTATCATAGCCTTTTCGATAAGTAAGAGTGTCAAACCCAACGAGGAGCAGGAGGTATTGACAAGTGATCTTGAGCAAGGAATAACTACAAGTACTGAAAGGTTACTTTTTATGGGTTTTCTAGTATAGGCAACAAAGAAATAAATGCAAGCAAAGTAAATAATGCCGAGGTGCAGCAAGTGGCCCAATCCTTTTGAACACAAAGGATAAGCCGAGGGACTAAACTTATAAAGACTAAGGCGTTCCTGAGGACACACGGGAGATATAGTCAAGTGCTTTCGTCATATTCCGTCTAGTACTATGTTTTGTATTGATAAGTGTTATGTGGGTGGATATTAACTAGTGCACCATCTAGGCTAAGACAAGCACACTCTTATGATTAATCCCTCTTGCAAGTATCCGCAAATACAAGAGAGAAATTAAGGCAAAGCCTAACCATAGCAATAACCTTTAGGATCCAATACTCCCTCATGCAAAAGTATGCAAACTGGGGTTCGGGTTTCTGTCACTCCGGCAACCCACCATAAGCATTCTTTATACACGATGCATTCCCCTAGGTCCTTAAAAGGTGAAGTGTTATGTAGTCGACGTTCACATAACACCACTAGAAGAATAACACCATAACTTAAATATCAATCAACACATATTACTTCAACATCATATGACTACTAGCATATCTAGACTTTTCCCATGTCCTCAAGAACTAATGTAACTACTCACAAGACATAAAATAGATCATGATCAGAGGTGATGAAAATATGATTAACAATCTGGTCATAACAGTAATCCTCCAACAAAACTCAATAGCATTCACCACAAAAGACTAATCAACATCGTTAGAGTAGAGAGGACGAATAGTGCAAGGTACAACTCCTATTGCAATGGTTAAGTAGATGGGATGAAGGTGGAGATGGTGCTGGTGTTGGTGATGATGGTGATGATGATCTCGATGATGCCCGTGACGATGGTGATGACGATGAGGACGATCTCCCCTTCCGGAAGGAGTTCTCCCCAACGAAATCTGCCCGCTGGAAAGGTCTTTTGTTCTTTGTAGATTTCCGCCGTGGAGCGGCGGTGTAATCGCGAAAACTCTTCTGTCTCCGAAATTTTTAGGCCAAGAGGGATATATAGGCCAAAGGAGAGTGCCGGGGGTGGGCCCGTCACTCGGGCGGCCTCCTGGTGCGGCCTAGGGGGGCGCGCTAGCAGGTCGCGTGGGTGACCTGTGGCCCCCTCCATGCCTCCTTTGACCTGTCTTCGGGACCCGTTCGGAAACTTCTTCCCTCAAAATTTCAGCCCAATTGGAGATGTTCTGATATTGCAACTCTTCATGCTATTTTCTCTTCTGAATCCCGCGGCTGCTGTTTCGACACCGGAAAGTTGGTAATGTGTAAAATAAGCCAAAACACTATAAGTACATCATCATAAAGTGAAATATATCAATGAATAGAGATAAATCATGATACAAAATAGTGATGCATTTTGGACGTATCACGAACCATGCAGACAAGACCAAGACATCTCTTCGGCCAATTACCAACAGCGGGATCTGGATACCTGATGTCAGTTGTGCTTCCCTGGCAACGATGCTAGGAATAGTCGTGTCGACGGCACCAGGAATCCTTCTGCTGCGGCTACGCCTTAAGGGACTTCCTAGGCAAATATGCAAAGGATTTCCCCCGTGGCCTTGGAGCCTTGCGTTGGTGTTCCCTCGAAGCGGAAAGGGTGATGTAGCACAGCGGTGGTAAGTATTTCCCTCAGTTTGAGAACCAAGGTATCGAACTAGTGGCGGAGTATCACAAGATCCTGCACAAACACAAAGAACCTGCTCCCAACGCTATAAAGGGGTTGTCAATCCCTTATAGATTGTTTGCCAAGTGAGAACTGAAAGCAACAAAGTAACAAAGCAAAGGAAAAGCGGAGGTGTAAACGATAGATGTGAATAGACCCGGGGGCCATAGTGTTTACTAGTGGCTTCTCTCATGAAAGCAAGTAGACGGTGGGTGAACAAATTATTGTGAAGCAATTGATAGAACCGCGCAAAGTCGTGACGTCATTTATGGCAATGATTATATCTATAGGCATCACGTCCAAAACAAGTAGACCGATACTATCTGCATCTACTACTATTACTCCACACGTCGACCGCTATCCAACATGCATCTAGTGTACTAAGTCCAAAAGAACAGAGTAACGCCTTAACCAAGATGACATGATGTAGATGGACAATCTCATATCAACGACAGAGCCCACCTTATTACCCTTGATGGCAACTACTTAATGTGTGCCTTGCTGACCCTACTGTCACTGGGAAAGGTCACCACATGGTAGAACCCAAAACCAAGCACTTCTCCCATTGCAAGAATCATAGATCTAGTTGGCCAAACAAAACCCAAGACTCGGAGAGACCTACAAGGATATCAAATCATGCATATAAGAAATCAGCAAAGACTCAAATATATAGCATAGATAATCTCATCACAAATCCACAATTCATCAGATCTCGACAAACACACCGCCAAAGAAGATTACATCGGATAGATCTCCATGAAGATCATGGAGAACTTCGTATTGAAGATCCAAGAGAGAGAAGAAGCCATCTAGCTACTAACTACGGACCCGTAGGTCTGAAGTGAACTACTCACGAGTCATTGGAGGGGCGATGATGATGATGAAGAGGCCCTCCAACTCCAAAGTCCCCTCCGGCAGGGCGCCGGGAAGGGTCTCCAGATGAGATCTCGCGGAAACGGAAGCTTGCGGCGACGGAAAAGTATTTTCGAGGCTCCCATGATTTTTTGCTGTATTTTAGGGAATATATAGGCCAAAGATCTAGGTCAGGGGGCGCTCAGGGAGGCCACAAGCCCTGCCACCGCCGCCTCCCCTGGTGGCGGAGTGGGGGCTTGTGGGCTCCTCGGAGCCCTCCTGGCTTGGACCACACGCCCCCTGATCTTCTTCCATTCGGGAAAAAATCATTTCGGGGATTTTATTCTGTTTGGACTCCGTTCCAAAATCAGATCTGAAAAGAGCCAAAAACACAAAAAAACAGGAACTGGCACTTGGCACTGAATTAATAAGTTAGTCCCCAAAAAGATATAAAAGGTACATAAAACAACCAAAGATGACAAGATAACCACATGAAACCATCAAAAATTATAGATATGTCTGAGACGTATCAAGCATCCCCAAGCTTAACTCTTGCTCGTCCTCGAGTAGGGAAGTGATAAAGAATGAATTTTTGATGCTTTCATGCTACCTAGCATAGATGTCCTTTGTAACTCCTCTTATGTGATGTGAATGTTCAGATCCATTAGATTCAAAACAGTAGTTTGCTATTGATGTGGAAACAATAATAATTCAAGCAAACTAGCAAGGTAATCATGAACTTTGAAAATAACAAGGCCAAAAGAAAGTTATCCCTACAAAAGCATATAGTCTGGCTATGATCTATCATCATTGCACAACGAATTTAAATCATGCACAACCCCAGTATTGGCCAAGTAATTGTTTCACACCTTTACTTTCTCAAACCTTTTCAACTCTCACGCAATACATGAGCGTGAGCCATGGTTTTAGCACTATAGACGGTGTGGAGTGTGGTGGAGGTTGCAAGACAAAAAAAAGGAGAAGATAGTCACATTAACTAGGCATATCAATGAGCTATGGATATGCTCATCAATAGATATCAATGTGAATGAGTTGGGATTGCCATACAAATGATGCACTAGAGCTACGAGTAAGTGAAAGCTATTAAAGAAAACTAGTGGGTGTGCATCCAACTTGCTTGCTCACGAAGAGCTAAGGCAATTTTGAGGAAGCCTATCATTGGAATATACAAGCCAAGTTATATAATGAAAATTTCCCACTAGCTATATGGTGGTGACAAAACAAGAGACTCTCAATCATGAAGATCATGGTGCTTAATATGCACAAGTGTGGAAAAAGTGGTAGCATTGTCCCTTCTCTCTTTTTCTCTCTCTTTTTTTTGGTGGGCTCTTTGGCCTGTTTTTTTTGGGTGGGCTTCTTTGGCCTCTTTTATTCCCTCACATGGGAAAATGCTCCATTAATGATCATTATCACACTTTCAATTGAAAACTTAGAGCAACAATGACTCTATATGGAATGCCTTCCGTAGTGTACCGTGACAATGATCTAGCATGGCATAGACATTAATGAAAACATCATGCTAGCTATCTTACGATCATGCAATGGCAATGTAGATGTGGTGGCACATGTCATGGTGGTAGTTGCATGTCAATATATCTCGGAATGACTTTGAAAAAGCCATAGCAGGTAGGTATGGTGGCTGTTTTGAGGGAGGCTAATGGTGGGTTTTGTGCACCGGCGAAAGTTGCACGACACTAAGAAGATAGTGATGGTGGCAGGTGAAAGTGCATCTAAACCATGGACTCAACATTAGTCATGAAGAACTCATATGCTTGTTGCAAAAGTTTTATTAGTAATCGAAACAAAGCATTCAACGCATACTCCTAGGGGAAGGGTTGGTAGGTATAAACCATCGCGCGATCCCGACCGCCACGCAAAGGATGACAATCAATATACTAATCATGCTCAGATTTCATCACATAGCGGTTCACCATCGTGCATGCTACGGGAATCACTAACTTCAACACAAGTATTTCTAGATCCACAACACCTTACTAGCATGACTTCAATATTACCATAACCAAAACTCAAAACTAATTGAGATGAATCAAACTTCTCTAACTATTCAATGCACATGAAGGTGGAAGTTTTCGTATCCCTTTGGGTAACTACCCCTTTTGAGACTACTTTCAAAGCGTAGATCAACTACCAAGCCACGCACCGCTGTGCTCTAAAAGATATAAGTGAAGCACATAGAGCAAAAGTATCTAGCTCAAAAGATATAAGTGAAGCACATGTGAGGTGAATTGTCTACCAAAAGATGTAAGTGAAGCTCAACAAAATCACGGTGAGTGCATGTCTCTCTCTCTTGGTGTGCAGAAAGAATGATTGTGACACAACAAAAATAAAAGACTCCTACGATACAAGACGCTCCAAGCAAAAACACATAATATGTGGTGAATAAAAATATAGCCCCAAGTAACGTTACCGATGGATTGAAGACGAGAGAGGGGATGCCTTCCCGGGGCATCCCCAAGCTTAGGCTTTTACGACATCCTTGAATCTATTGGGGTGCCTTGGGCATCCCCAAGCTTGAGCTCTTGCCACTCTTTATCTTTTTGTCCATAAGAAGTTCACCCAAAACTTGAAAACTTCACAACACGAAACTTAAACAGAAACTCGTGATAACATTAGTATGAGAAAGCTAACCACCACTTCCTTAGGTACTGTAGCAAACTTAAATTCTACTTATGCTGATGTTGGGTTACTGTATTTTCAGTCTTCCATGGCTAATAACCCCCGATACTATCCATAGTTTCATCAAAATAAGCAACCAACACAACAAAAACAGAATCTGTTAACAGCAGACCTGTCTGTAGCAATCTATATATTTCGTATACCTATGGTACCTCAAAAATTCTGAAAAGTTACGACAGTCTGAAGAATTTGCGTAGAAATCAGTAGCAAAAAGAATCAACTAAAAATCTATTACAGAACAAAAATGAAAATTCTTTTCGTGAGCAAAAAGTTTCTGTCTTTTCCAGCATGACCAAACGATCATCCCCAAGACTAATCATAACGGTTTTGCTTGGCACAAACGCAAAAAAGAAACACAAAAAACACAATCATAACAGAATTATGAAAGTGTGGAAAACACAAAACAGAAAGAAAAAGGATAGATTCGTTGGGTTGCCTCCCAACAAGCGCTTTTGTTTAACGCCCTTAGCTAGGCATTCAATGATGCTCTGACAAAAGACAAGAATTGAAGCACAACGAGAGCATCCTAAAGCATGTGAAAATCACATCTAAGTCTAACATACTTCCTATGCATAGGCAACCAATAGCTGCCATATGCAAGGAATAAGAAAGAGACAAGATCAATCTCAACATCATGAGAGGTGATTTAGTAACATGAAAGTTTCTACCACAATATTTTCCTCTCTCGTTACATGTGGGATCATATTCGTATTCAACAATGTAACTATCACATATGATATTCTTTTCATGATCCACATGCATGCAAAGTTGACGCTCTTCAAAAATAGTGGGATTATCATCAAATAAAGTCATGACTTCTCCAATCCCACTTTCAATATTGTTGCAAATATCATACTCATCATGAGGCTTAAACAAATTTTCAAGATCATAAGAAAGATCATAACCCCAATCATGATTATTGCAACAAGTAGGGGACATAGCAAAACTAGCATCCCCAAGCTTAGGGTTTTGCATATTTTTAGCATGATTGTCACTAATAGGATTAATAGTGAAACCATTCCAATCATGCTTTTCATCCAAGGAGCCCTCGTGAATCACTTCATAAATTTCTTCCTCACAATTTCCAGATTCACGCATCTCAAGCAAAACTCCATAAAGATAGTCAAGTGCCCTCAACTCACTAGCAATTCATTCCACATAAGTGGGTCTCTTAAAGAGATTAGCTAGTGGATGAGGATCCATATCACTAGATTTTCAGCAAGCGAAGATGCAAGCATATTGAAGGCACATGGCACACAAGCGAACAGAAAGCAAGCGAGAGAAAAGGGCGAAAGAAAAGGAAAATGAAAAAGGCAAAGGAGAAAGGCAAATGAAAACGACAAATGTGAAGTGGGCGAGAGGAAAACGAGAGGCAACTGGCAACAAAAGTAAATGCAAGAGATGAGTTTGTGAGACCTACTTGGATAGATCTTGATCTCTCCTCCCCGACAACGGCGCCAGAAATACTTCTCATGTCAGCTGTGCTTCCGTGGCAACGGCGCCAGGAATAGTCGTGTCGACGACACCAGGAATCCTTCTGCTGCGGCTACGCCTTAAGGGATTTCCTAGGCAAATATGCAATGGATTTCCCTCGTGGCCTTGGAGCCTTGCGTTGGTGTTCCCTCGAAGCAGAAAGGGTGATGTAGCACAACGGTGGTAAGTATTTCCCTTAGTTTGAGAACCAAGGTATCAAACCAGTGGAGGAGTATCACAAGACCCTGCACAAACACAAAGAACCTGCTCCCAACGCTATAAAGGGGTTGTCAATCCCTTATAGATTGTTTGCCAAGTGAAAATTGAAAGCAACAAAGTAACAAAGCAAAGTAAAAGCGGAGGTGTAAATGATAGATGTGAATAAACCCGGGGGCCATAGTGTTTACTAGTGGCTTCTCTCATGAAAGCAAGTAGACGGTGGGTGAACAAATTACTGTCGAGCAATTGATAGAACCGCGCAAAGTCGTGACGTCATCTATGGCAATGATTATATCTATAGGCATCACGTCCAAAACAAGTAGACCGATACGGTCTGCATCTACTACTATTACTCCACACGTCGACCGCTATCCAGCATGCATCTAGTGTATTAAGTCCAAAAGAACAGAGTAACGCCTTAAGAACATGACATGATGTAGATGGACAATCTCATATCAACGACAGAGCCCACCTTGTTACCCTTGATGGCAACTACTTAATGTGTGCCTTGCTGCCCCTACTATCACTGGGAAAGGTCACCACATGGTAGAACCCAAAACCAAGCACTTCTCCCATTGCAAGAATCATAGATCTAGTTGGCCAAACAAAACCCAAGACTCAGAGAGACTTACAAGGATATCAAATCATGCATATAAGAAATCAGCAAAGACTCAAATATATATCATAGATAATCTGATCACAAATCCACAATTCATCGGATCTCGACAAACACACCGCCAAAGAAGATTACATCGGATAGATCTCCATGAAGATCATGGAGAACTTTGTATTGAAGATCCAAGAGAGAGAAGAAGCCATCTAGCTACTAACTACGGACCCGTAGGTCTGAAGTGAACTATTCACGAGTCATTGGAGGGGCGATGATGATGATGAAGAAGCCCTCCAACTCGAAAGTCCCTTCTGACAGGGCGTCGGGAAGGGTCTCCAGATGAGATCTCGTGGAAACGGAAAATTGCGGCGGCGGAAAAGTATTTTCGAGGCTCCCCTGATTTTTTGTTGTATTTTAGGGAATATATAGGCCAAAGATCTAGGTCAGGGGGCGCTCAGGGAGGCCACAAGCCCTGCCACCGCCGCCTCCCCCTGGTGGCGGAGTGGGGGCTTGTGGGCTCCCTGGAGCCCTCCTGGCTTGGCCCACAGGCCCCCTGATCTTCTTCCATTTCGGGAAAAAATCCTTTCGGGGATTTTATTCCGTTTGGACTCCGTTCCAAAATCAGATCTGAAAAGAGCCAATAACACAGAAAAAACAGGAACTGACACTTGGCACTGAATTAATAAGTTAGTCCCAAAAAGATATAAAGGTACATAAAACATCCAAAGATGACAAGATAACATCTTGAAACCATCAAAATTTATAGATACGTTTGAGACGTATCAATACCCATGTTGGCTGCCACATGTTCCACGATGTCGAGGATTCACTTAATCCCGTATGCAATTCCCTTTGTCTACCGGTATGACACTTGCCCGAGATTCGATCGTTGGTTTCCCTATACCTTGTTCAATCTCATTACCGGCAAGTCTCTTTACTCGTTTCGTAACACATCATCTCGTGGGTAACTCCTTAGTCACATTGAGCTCATTATGATGATGCATTACCTAGTGGGCCCAAAGATACCTCTCCGTCACACGGAGCGACAAATTCCACTCTCGATTCGTACCAACCCAACAAACACTTTCGGAGATACCTGTAGTGCACCTTTATAATCACCCAGTTACGTTGTGACGTTTGATACACCCAAAGCATCATACGGTATCCGGGAGTTGCACAATCTCATGGTCTAAGGAAATGATACTTGACATTATAAAATCTCTAGTAGACGAACTACACGATCTTGTGCTATGCTTAGGATTGGGTCTTGTCCATCACATCATTCTCCTAATGATGTGCTCCCGTTATCAATGACATCCAATGTCCATGATGAGGAAACCATGACCATCTATTGATCAACGAGCTAGTCAACTAGAGGCTCACTAGGGACATGTTGTGGTCTATGTATTCACACATGTATTATGGCTTCCGAATACAATTGTAGCATGAACAATAGACAATTATCATGAACAAGGGAATATAATAATAAGCACTTTATTATTGCCTCTA
The DNA here is from genome assembly GCF_904849725.1 of Hordeum vulgare subsp. vulgare. NCBI lineage: Eukaryota > Viridiplantae > Streptophyta > Magnoliopsida > Poales > Poaceae > Hordeum > Hordeum vulgare. The sequence goes on along the minus strand of NC_058518.1, from coordinate 443,143,325 downwards.
GGGCATATTTCCAACACATTTACCACGACAAACCTTCCTCCAAGGCTGTCTAGACCAGCATGGCATACGTGGCATGAGGTAGTACCCAATATCATCAGTATATTATGCTCAACATCAAATGAATACCCATCACATGCATTCATGCATAAGTATTTCTTTTCAAGAAATTTTTATCGTACAAACATAAACATACATTCATTTATCACAGCAAGCAATCACACAACTTATGACAAATCATGTTCAAGATGCTTGCCTTGGGTATTAAGAAGGGTGGTGTGCACTCCAAAAATCTTTGAAATAATTGTTCACTCCAATTTTCTATTTTTTGAAAATATTGGAACTAGCACACATTTCCAAAACATTACAGAATTTTTTTTGTAATTATTTTAAATATTTCTGTAAATAAACTAGATGGAATTTGAGAAACAAATGAAAAAGAATCAACTCATTTGGAGTTGTAGTTTAAAATCTAGAGCTAGTCAAAGTTAGGCAAACTTTCTATTTTTATCAATAAACTGAGAAAAAGAAAACGGTCCACGAAGGAATACGTTAACAGAAGAGGGAAAGTGTACTTACGGGAATTCGCTTTCTGGCAGAGAAAATACACCACCGGGGCTGCGCCATCAAGGCAAGGGCTCGCGCACCGACAGGTAGAACCCACTTGTCGGGTTGATCTTCTTCCCTCGCACGCATGTTAGAGAGGAGGAGCGGGCTTCGGCGATGATTGTCGATGCTAGAGACACCGTTCCCAATGCTGGGCACACCGCCATGCTCAGGGGGAAGGACTACATCCTCTGGAGGGGTAAGGGGGTCGGCGGAGAGCTAGAGGACGAGCACACATTTGACCATGGCGTAAGGAGGTTCCGACACACTGGGTTTCTGCCTATGGCTTGCTTTGGAGAAATTTGGGCAGAGGATAGGTTCCAGGGGTCGTGGTGGACCTAGCAGTGGATAAGATGGAGCGGGAGAGGTTGTTATCCCTCCCCAAACCGAGGAGCCACTGGCAATGGCGATAAGGGCTCGAGGTAGACGACAATGGTTTTGTGCAGCGCAATCCTTTGCTGCTTTTCTGCTTCTCTCTTCTTATTCACTTGTTGAATGGGAAAACGGATCAAGAACAGCCTCCACTACCGGATCGTGCCATCCCACGATCATGCGTGTGCTCATGCCGTGAACTAAGGGCCTCGAGATCGCACATGCCGCGTCCTCAGGCGTTATCTAACAGAAACACGAGAAACACTCTAACTGACGAAACTGACGAACTAACACTACACCTGCAGTTATAGTAACATTCAGGAACTATCAGCCCTGGCGACCTGTCATGATAGGTTATTAGCTAACAATCTCCCCCTAAGCTAGTCGTGACAGAAACCTAAACCTCAACCATGCCGATGCGTGAGCGCAGCTCCACGAACCGCGTGCGCCCAAGTGGCTTTGTGAAGATGTCTACGAGCTGATCTCCAGTAGCGATGTGCTCGACTCTGATTTTTCCCTCCTCCACGCACCTTCGAATGAAGTGGTATCGCACATCAATGTGCTTGCTTCGGTCGTGGAAGACGGGGTTCTTGCACAGCTGGATGGCCGACTTGTTGTCGATGAAGATGGTGATGGCGCCGGCCTCCTCCACGAGCAAGTCTCCCAAGAGCCTGCTTAGCCAGACACCCTGGCATGCCGCAGTCGTTGCCAGCACGTTCTCGGCTTCGCAGGAGGACAGCGTGACGATCTTCTGTTTCTGCGATTGCCAAGTGATAGGCGCTCCTCCGAGGAAGAAGATGTTGCCGGATGTGCTCCTGCGATCGTCAATGTCGCGGGCCATGTCCGAGTCGCTCTACCCAACAAGGCCGCCATTTCCGCCCTTGATGTACTTACACCCATACATGCGGGTGCCGGTGATGTAGCGAAGAAGATGCTTGACGACGGCCAGATGCGCCGTGTTCGGCGCCTCCATGAACCGGCTCAGGTAACCCACCGCGAAGGTGATATCTGGCCGCGTGTGGATGAGGTAGCGGAGTCCCCCAATGATGCTTCGGTAGTCTGTGGCATCCACACGCGGTTTTGGCCCCTCCTTTCTCAGTTTGAGGCGCGGCTCTATGGGCACGTTCATTGGGTTGCAGTCCGCCATGCCCGCCCATTCCAACAGTCCTCCAGCGTTCGCCGCCTGCGACAAGGTGATGTCTCCAACACCCTGCTTCACTTCTATGCCCAGGTAAAAGCTGAGTAGATCGAGGTCACTCATGCGAAACCTGGCCATCATCTCCTTCTTGAAGTTTTGGATCGCCTCGGCATCGGCTCCGGTGACGACGAGATCGTCGACGTAGAAACCAACCAGTAGCCGCGCTTGGCCCTTTCCTCGCGCGTACATGGCATGCTCTGACGGACAGCTTGCGAACCCAAGTTGCTGCATGGTGCAGTCAAGCTTGGTGTTCCAAGCTCGCGACGCGTGCCTCAGCTTGTGAAGGCGGAACACATTGTGCTCCTGGCCTCTCCGCGCGAAACCAGGTGGCTGGGTGACGTAGACTTCTTCCTTGAGCTCGCCATTGAGGAAAGCCGACTTGACGTTGAGGTGGTGCAGCTCCCAGCCGTGTTTTGCTGCCGTGCCCACCATGACACGCACTGAATCCATCCTTGCCATGGGCGTGAACGCATCGTCGTAGTCCACGCCTTCCTTTTGCACGAAGCCCCTTGCCACAAGTCTTGCTTTGTGCTTGACGATGACGCCAGATGCGTCTTTCTTCATCTTAAAAACCCATTTTAGGCCGATGACCGTATGACCTGCACGTAAATCGGTGAGCGTCCAGGTGCCGTTCTCTTTGATAGATGCCAGCTCCTCTAGCATTGCGCTCCGCCAGCTCTCATGGGACGCAGCTTCGACAAAGGTAGTTGGCTCCTCTTCAGTCAGCAGGAGATGCTCCGCCGGCGCAGATGACTTGGCTGGCCTGCCGTACACCTCTGCAAGACGGCAGAAGCGATGCCCCACTAACGGATCGTCATCGGCGTCGTATGAGTCGTAATGCGTCGCGGGTGGTGTGACAAACTCCACCGCCTCTGGGGCCTCGTCCGGAGGCGTCCTGCCGCCCGACTGGTCCGAAGGAACCGTAGACACACCGGTCCACGGTGTTGCTGGAGAGCCGGTCGTGGCCGCGCTCTGGGGCGTGGCGGGAGAAGCAGCCACGATCACGATGTTGGGCGTGGCTGGTGAGTCCGACACGGTGTTAGGGTCACCTCCTTGGTCCTCGATCGGATAGCTTGCCGCGGTGTGCACGCTTTGCCCTCCAGAGGTGAGCGGGAGCTCGTGGTGGACGGTGAATGGCTCTGCCGTGTGCTCGCCAGTGGCGCTCCAGTCCCACTCGCGCCCTCGTCGAACACTGCTGCGGCAACAAAAGTCCTTCCCTGGCGCTTAGGAATTCTTCTTGTTACTTCTCTGATTTGCGTTGGTTTTTCCCTTGAAGAGAAAAGGGTGATGCAGCACAGGAGCAGTAAGTATTTCCCTCAGTTTGAGAACCAAGGTATCAATCCAGAAGGAGGGCCTCGTCAAGTCCAAAGTACCTGCGCAAACACAAACAAGCTTGCACCCAATGCTTCAAAGGGGTTGTCAATCCCTTCAAGATTGTTTGCAAAGTGAGATCTGAAGGCGAAAACTGCAACGAAGTAAAAAGTGTAAGGCTGAAAATATGGTGTGGAGTAGACCCTCGGGGCCATAGTGTTCACTAGAGGCTTCTCTCATAATAGCAAATATCACGGTGGGTGAACAAATTAATGTCGAGCAATTGATAGAACCGCGCAAAGTCATGACGATATCTAAGGCAATGATCTAGCATATAGGCATCACGTCCGAGACAAGTAGACCGATACTTTCTGCATCTACTACTATTACTCCACACATCGACCGCTATCCAGCATGCATCTAGTGTATTGAGTTCATGACGAACAGAGTAACGCTTTAAGCAAGATGACATGATGTAGAGGGATAATCTCAAACCAATGATGAAAACCCCATCTTTTTACCCTTGATGGCAACAACACGATACGTGCCTCGCTACCTCTTCTGTCACTGGGTGAGGTCACCGCACGGTATGAACCCAAAACCAAGCACTTCTCCCATTGCAAGAATCATAGATCTAGTTGGCCAAACAAAACCGACAACTCGAAGAGAATTACAAGGATATGAAATCATGCATAAGAGAGATCAGAAGAAACTCAAATAAGATTCATAGATAATCTGATCATAAATCCACAATTCATCGGATCTTGACAAACACACCGCAAAAGAAGATTAATCGGATAGATCTCCATGAAGATCATTGAGAACTTTGTATTGAAGATCCAAGAGAGAGAAGAAGCCATCTAGTTACTAGCTATGGACCCGTAGGTCTATGGTGAACTACTCATGCATCATCGGAGAGGTCATGGTGTTGATGAAGAAGCCCTCCATGTCCGAATCTCCCCTCCGGCAGGGCAACAGGACGTGCCCCAGATGGGACCTTGCGGAGACATAAGCTTGCGGCGGCGGAAAAGTAATTGAGATTGTCTCTTGATATTTTTGGGAATATTTGGGAATTTATAGGCGCAAGATCTAGGTCACGGGACTTCCAGGGGGGGCACAAGCCTAGACGGTGCGCCCCCCTGGTCGTGGGGTGGGGGCTTGTGGGGCCCCTGGGGCTCTTCTGGCTTGGCTCCCAAGTCCTCCGATCATCTTCCGTTCCAGAAAAAATCTTTTCGGGGATTTTCTTCCGTTTGGACTCCGTTTCAAAATCTCCTCTGAAAGGGGTCATAAACATGGAAAAAGCAGGAACTGGCACTTGGCACTGAGTTACTAAGTTAGTCCCAGAAAATAAATAAAAGGCATGCAAAACATCCAAAGTTTGACAAGATAATAGCATGAAACCATCAAAAATTATAGATACGTTGGAGACGTATCAAGCATCCCCAAGCTTAACTCCTGCTCGTCCTCGAGTAGGGAAGTGATAAAGAATGAATTTTTGATGTGGAATACTACCTAGCATAGTTGTCCTTTGAAACTTCTTTCACGTGGCATGAACGTTCAGATCCGTAAGTTTCAAAACAATAGTTTGCTATTGACATGAGAACAATAATACTTCAAGCAAACTAGCAAGGTAATCATGAACTTTCAAAATAACAAGGCCAAAGAAAGTTATCCCTGCAATATCATATAGTCTGGCTATGCTCCATCATCCTCACACAACTAATGTAAATCATGCACAACCCCGGAATTAGCCAAGTAATTGTTTTCGCACTCTTACTTTCTCAAACCTTTTATATCTATCACGCAATACATGAGCGCGAGCCATGGGTATAGCACTATAGGTGGAATAGAGTGTGGTGGTGGTTGTGAGACAAAAAGGAGGAGATGGTCACATTGACTCGGCGTATCAATAGGCTATGAATATGCCCATTAATTGATATCAATGTGAATGAGTAGGGATTGCCATACAAGAGATGCACTAGAGCTATAAGTATGTGAAAGCTCAAAAGGAAAACTCGTGGGTGTGCATCCAACTTGCTTGCTCACGAAGACCTAGGGCAATTTTGAGGAATCCCATCATTGGAATATACAAGCCAAGTTATAAAACAAAGATTCCCACTAGCATATGGTAGTGACAAAGCAAGAAGCTCTCAATCATGAAGAACATGGTGCTAACATGAAGCACAAGTGTGGAAAAAGATAGTAGCATTGTCCCTTCTCTCTTTTTCTCTCATTTCCTTTTTTTATTTGGGCTCTTAGGCCTCTTTTTTTCTTTTCTCTTTTGTTTTTGTTTTTGGGCTCTTTGGCCTCTTTTTTTTATTTCCTCACATGGGACAATGCTCTAATAATGATGATCATCACACTTTTATTTACTCACAGCTAAAAAATCACAATGATGATGACTCCATAGGAAATGCCTCCGGCAGTGTACCGGGATGTGCAACGATCTAGTATGATCATGCAATGGCAATATGAGAGTGACGACACAAGTCATGAGACATAACGGTGGGAGTTGCATGGCAATATATCTCAGAATGGCTATGAAAATGCCATAGTAGGTAGGTATGGTGGCTGTTTTGAGGAAGGAATTTGGTGGGTTTGTGCACCGGCGAGAATTGCGCGGCGCTAGAGAGGCCAGCAATGGTGGAAGGTGAAAGTACATCTATACCATGGGCTCACATTAGTCATAAAGAACTCACATACTTGTTGTGAAAGTTTTTATTAGTAATCAAAACAAAGTGCTAAACGCATCTCCAAGGGGAAGGGTTGGTAGGTGTAAACCATCGCGCGATCCCGACCTCAACACAAAGGATGACAATCAATAGATCAATTATGCTCCAACTTCCTAACATAGCGGTTCACCATACGTGCATGCTACGGGAATCACTAACTCCAACACAAGTATCTCTAGATTCACAACACCCTACTAACATAACTCTCAATATTACCGAATCCACGTCTCAAAACTAATTGAGAGGAATCAAAACTTCTCTTTCTATTCAATGCACATGAAGATGGAGGTTTTTGCATCCTCTTTGGGTACCTAGCACATTTGGGATTGCTTTCATAGCATAAGATAACTACCAAATCACGCACCACCGTGCTCTAAAGATATAAGTGAAGCACAAGAGCAAAAGTATCTAGCTCAAAAGATATAAGTGAAGCACTAGAGCAAAAGTATCTAGCTCAAAAGATATAAGTGAAGCACTATGAGCATTCTAGCAAAATCACGATGAGTGCATGTATCTCTCTCTGAAAAAGGTGTGCAGCAAGTATGATTGTGACACAACAAAAATAAAATACTCCTAAGATACAAAATGCTCCAAGCAAAACACATATCATGTGGTGAATAAAAATATAGCTCCAAGTAATGTTACCGATGGATTGAAGACGAAAGAGGGGATGCCTTCCCGGGGCATCCCCAAGCTTAGGCTTTTTTGGTTTCCTTGAATTTGGCTTGGGGTGCCTTGGGCATCCCCAAGCTTGAGCTCTTTCCACTCCTTATCTCTTTGTCCATGAGAACGTCACCCAAAACTTGAAAACTTCACAACACAAAACTTAAACAGAAACTTGTGATAACATTAGTACAAGAAAACAAACTACCACTTCTTTTGGTACTGTAGAAAACTTGAATTCCATCTATATTGATTATGGGCTACTGTATTCTCACTTTTCCATGGCTAGTACCCCCCCGATACTAACCATGGTTTCATCAAAACAAGCAACCAACTCAACAAAAACAGAATCTGTCAAAAACAGACCAGTCTGTAGCAATCTGTATACTTCGTATACTTATGGTACCTCAAAAAATCTGAAAACTTACGAAGGTCTGGGGGAAAAAGCATATCAATCACCAGCAAAAAGAATCAAGTCAAAATCTCTTTCTGAATAAAAATGAAAAATCATCTCGTGAGCGAAAAGTTTCTGCCTTTTTCCAGCAGGATCAAACAACCATTACCAAGACTAGTCATAAAGGTTTTGCTTGGCTCAAACACAAAAAGAAATACAAAAAACACAATCACAACAGAATTATGAAAGTGTGGACACAACAAAACAGAAAGAAAAAGATAAATTAATTGGGTTGTCTCCCAACAAGCGCTATTGTTTAACACCCTTAGCTAGGCATAATAGCGATAGAATGACGTATCGTCGTCTTTGGTGCTTAAACCATAAGTAGCCCTCATCATGGATTCATAAGGCAATCTTATTTTATTTCTAGGAAAGTGTTCCATGCCCTTCCTTAAAGGAAATTGAAATCTAATATTCCCTTCCTTCATATCGATGATAGCACCAATAGTCCTTAGGAAAGGTCTACCAAGAATAATAGGGCATGTAGGATTGCAATCAATGTCAAGCACAATGAAATCCACGGGTACATAGTTCCTATTTGAAATAATAAGAACATCATTGATCCTTCCCATGGTTTTCTTGATATTAGAATCAGCAAGATGCAAATTAAGAGAACACTCTTCAATCTCATTAAAACCAGAATATCACATAAAGACTTTGGAATCGTAGAAACGCTAGCACCCAAATCACACAAAGCATTGCACTCATAGTTTTTCATTTTGATTTTGATGGTAGGTTCCCACTCATCATGAAGCTTTGTAGGGATAGAGACTTCCAATTCAAGTTTCTCTTCAAGAGGTATTATCATAGCTTCGACGATATGATCAGTAAAGGCTTTGTTTTGGCTATAAGCGTGTGGAGAGTTCAACATGGATTGCATCAAAGAAATGCATTCAATCAAGGAGCAACTATCATAATTGAATTCCTTGAAATCCATGGTAGTAATTTCAATACTACTCAAAGTTTTAATGTCTTCTACTCCACTTTTAATGCTTTTAGCATCAAGATAGATGGACTCCGAATCATTGGGGAACTTTTCAACCAAAGTGGATTCATATCCAGCCCCATAATCATTAGGTTTGACACAAGAAAATAAAGATTCAATGGGAGTCACACCAAACACTTTAAGATCTTCGTGACTCTCATCATGAGAACACGTCTTTTTAAGCCATTCATGTCTAGCACGAATTTGGTCGGTTCTTTCTTGGCTCTCAATCATGGAAACACACATAGCTTTAAAAGTTTCATCCATGTTGATTTTGGGAGGAGCACATCTAACTTTCAAAGCATCAACATCACAACAAATCCTATCAACGCTCTTAACCAAATCGTCAATTTTGAGTAGTTTTTCCTCCATGGATGCATTGAAAATATTTTGAGAGTTGATGAACTCTTTGATATTACTATCTATATCAGAGGGTAATCTATTGTAATTTCCATGGGTATTGTTGTAGGAGTTGCCAAAGTTATTAGAGGAGTTACTAGGAAAAGGCCTAGGAACATAGTTTCCTCTAAAGGTGTTGTTGTTGCCAAAGTTATTCCTACCAACAAAATTAACGTCCAAGCTAGCGTTGCTACTCTCAATCAAAGAAGACAAAGGCATATCATTAGGATCCAAAGGAGCACTTCTACTAGCAACCAAATTCATTAACTCATCCATCTTAGCACTCAACGAGTTAATTTCTTCTATAGCGTGTACCTTCTTACTAGTAGGTGACCTTTTAGTGTGCCACTGAGAGTAATTTGTCATGATGTTGTCTAAGAGCTTTGTGGCTTCTCCTAATGTGATTTCCATGAACGTTCCATCTGAGGCGGAGTCCAAGATATTTCTAGAAGCGAAATTCAAACCAGCGTAAAAGATTTGGATAATCATCCAAACACTCAAGCCATGAGCGGGACAATTTCAAATCATTAAGTTCATTCTCTCCCAAGCTTGTGCAACATGTTCATGATCAAGTTGCTTGAAATTCATGATATCATTACAGTGAGAGATGATCTTAGCCGGCGGAAAATACTTGGATATATAAGCATCTTTGAACTTATCCCAAGAATCGATACTAGTTTTGGCCAAAGTAGAAAACCAAGTTTTTGCGTGATCTCGCAACGAGAAAGGAAAAAGCTTCAATTTAATCACGTCATTATCCACATCTTTTTTTATTTTGCATATCGCAAATCTCAATGAAGGTATTGAGATGGGATGCGGCATCCTCACTAGGAAGGCCAGAGAATTGCTCTTTCATAACAAGATTCAGCAAAGCGGCATTGATTTCGTATGACTCCGCACTAGTGGCGGGAGCAATCGGAGTACTAATAAAATCAATATTATTAGTATTCGAGAAGTCAAAAAGCTTGGTGTTTTTGTTCAATGAGACTCCAGCAAGCAAGCAAGCACACGAGCAAAGGAAAGCGGGCGAGAAAAAGGGCGAACGAAAAGGCGAATGAAAAGGCGAACGAAAAGGCAAACGAAAAAGGCAAATTGGTGAAGTGGGGGAGAGGAAAAAGAGAGGCAACTGGCAAACAAAGTAAATGCAAGAGATGAGTTTGCGACACCTACTTGGATGAGCTCTTGACTTGATCTTCCTCCCCGGCAATGGCGCCAGAAATTCTTCTGCTGTGGCAACAAAAGTCCTTCCCTGGCACTTAGGAATTCTTCTTGTTACTTCTCTGATTTGCGTTGGTTTTTCCCTTGAAGAGGAAAGGGTGATGCAGCACAGGAGCAGTAAGTATATCCCTCACTTTGAGAACCAAGGTATCAATCCAGAAGGAGGGCCTCGTCAAGTCCAAAGTACCTGCGCAAACACAAACAAGCTTGCACCCAACGCTTCAAAGGGGTTGTCAATCCCTTCAAGATTGTTTGCAAAGTGAGATCTGAAGGCGGAAAGTGCAACGAAGTAAAAAGTGTAAGGCTGAAAATATGGTGTGGAGTAGACCCTGGGGGCCATAGTGTTCACTAGAGGCTTCTCTCATAATAGCAAATATCACGGTGGGTGAACAAATTACTGTCGAGCAATTGATAGAACCGCGCAAAGTCATGACGATATCTAAGGCAATGATCTAGCATATAGGCATCACGTCCGAGACAAGTAGACCGATACTTTCTGCATCTACTACTATTACTCCACACAACGACCGCTATCCAGCATGCATCTAGTGTATTGAGTTCATGACAAACAGAGTAACGCTTTAAGCAAGATGACATGATGTAGAGGGATAATCTCAAACCAATGATGAAAACCCCATCTTTGTACCCTTGATGGCAACAACACGATACGTGCCACGCTACCCCTTTTGTCACTGGGTGAGGTCACCGCACGGTATGAACCCAAAACAAAGCACTTCTCCCATTGCAAGAATCATAGATCTAGTTGGCCAAACAAAACCCACAACTCGAAGAAAGTTACAAGGATATGAAATCATACATAAGAGAGATCAGAAGAAACTCAAATAAGATTCGTAGATAATCTGATCAAAAATACACAATTCATCGGATCTCGACAAACACACCGCAAAAGAAGATTACATCGGATAGATCTCCATGAAGATCATGGAGAACTTTGTATTGAAGATCCAAGAGAGAGAAGAAGCCATCTAGTTACTAGCTATGGACCCGTAGGTCTATGGTGAACTACTCATGCATCATCAGAGAGGTCATGGTGTTGATGAAGAAGCCCTCCGTGTCCAAATCTCCCCTCCGACAGGGCACCAGGACGTGCCCGAGATGGGATCTTGCGGAGACAGAAGCTTGCGGCGGCGAAAAAGTAATTGCGATCGTCTCTTGATTTTTTGGGGAATATTTGGGAATTTATAGGCGCAATAGCTAGGTCAGGGGACCTCCAGGGGGCCCACAAGCCTGGATGGTGCACCCCCGTGGCTGCGGGGTGGGGGCTTGTGGGGCCCCTGGGGCTCTTCTGGCTTGGCTCCCAAGTCCTCCGATCTTCTCCCGTTCCAGAAAAAATCTTTTCGGGGATTTTCTTCCGTTTGGACTCCGTTTCAAAATCTCCTCTGAAAGGGGTCAAAAATATGGAAAAACAGGAACTGGCACTTGGCAGTGAGTTAATAAGTTAGTCAAAAATAAGTTTGACAAGATAATAGCAGGAAACCATCAAAAATTATAGATACGTTGGCGACGTATCCATCACCACGTTGCGTGAGGCGTACACGCGCTTGGTAAGCGGGTCATACACCCTGTACGCCTTTGAGCCCGCCTCATAGCTCATGAAGACCATCTTGATACTACGGTCGTCGAGCTTTTTCAGTCCGGGCCCCGTGTTCTTGACGTAGGCGATCCAACCAAAGACACACAGGAAGTGTACGACGGGTTTCTTGTCATACCACGCCTCGTAAGGGTTTTTTTCGTCGACGCTGCGGATGTAGGATCTGTTGAGGATGAACACCACAGTCACGACGGCCTCCCCCCAAAAGTAGCTCGGCATGTTCTTCACCTTGAGCATGCTCCTCTCCATGCCGACGACTGTGTGATTACGCCGTTCCACCACGCCGTTCTGCTGCGGCGAGTAGGGCGCCATCAGATGCCTCTGCACGCCTTGATCTGCGAAATACTCTCCAAGCGCCCTGGATGTGAACTCACCGCCCCGATCGGTTCGGAACGCGTGCACCTGCACCCTGCTCTGCCTCAGCCGCGGCGACGAAGTGCTTGATGCTGGCCGCGGCAGCGTCCTTCGCCGGCAGCATCATAGCCCACAAATAGCGGCTATGGTCATCAACAACGAGCATGAAGTAGCGGTTGCCGCCAAGAGTGGCCGAAGCGATGGGCCCGCAGAGATCGACGTGAACCAACTCGAGCGTCCTCGTCGCCCGATATCGCGCCTTAGAGGGGAACGGAGCACGTCGTTGCTTCCCCACCAAGCACGCGTCGAGGATCTGCTCAGCGTGTTCCACCAGCGGCATCCCGCGCACCATGTCAGTGTGCCCCACGCGCCGGAGCGCATCGAAATGCAGATGACCAAACCTCGCGTGCCACTTCCATGCCTTGTCGCCGCCGTGGGCTGCCAGACACACAGGATGCGCTATGTCCAGGCGCACAACATACAAGTGTCTGCCATTTCTACGTACCTGGGCCAACTTGTTCTGACGGCGATCATACAACATCAGGACGCCGTTGTGGATCTTCGTGGTGCATCCATGCTCGTCCAGCTGTTCGAGACAGATGATGCTTGTCTTGAGGCGCGGGATGTAGTACACGTCGGTGAGGGCACGGTGGTCGCTGTTGCGCACGGTAAACGTGACCGTGCCACGGCCCCGAATAGCCACGCTGGAGCCGTCCCCGAACTTGACGCAGCCCGTGACACCCTCTTCCAACCCCGCGAACGCCGATCGATCGCCGGTCATGTGGTTGGACGCGCCGGTGTCCAAGAACCAGCGTCTGTCGCACGGCGCCTCCTCGGCACCCAGATTCGCCTCTGCACGCTCCTCGTTGAGCATGACGCGCTCCCCCGTGATTTGTGTCGGGGTCACGACGATCACCGCCATCAGGAGCATCGGGTCGTCGTCGTGCCTGCCTACAGCGTGCCCAACTTGTTCGACGAGGTTCGCCTGCACGCGCTCCTCGTGAATGCGCGTCTTGCACTTGCGTGCCCAGTGCCCGTACTTGCTGCAGTGACGACACTGATCTGTAGGCTTTGCGTGGCTGTTGGAGCCGCGTCCACCACCTCATCCGCGGCCTCGCCCACGGCGTCCATCGCCGCGCCCTGACCCGGAGCCGCCCCCCCTGGATCCGTCGTTCTCGCTGGTGCTGGCGTGCGTTCCACTCCTCCGCCGTAAGCAGGAGACGCCCAACACTTGTCTCCACCTGGTTGATGTCGTACCTCTCCTCGGCAGCCCTCAGCCGCCCGATGAGCTCTTGCACAGAGAGCCTATCCAGATAAACAAGAGTCTCGATTGACAGTGCGATTTGTGAGTACCTCTTCGGGACGACGGAGAGGAACTTGCGGACGATGCATTTCTCCTGAACAGTTTCCCCGAGTTGCGCCATCTGAGCCACCATGTTCGTGATCCGCATGGCGAAATCGTCGATGGTCTCGCCGTTGCCGAAACTGATGTCGTTGTACTGCTTGGAGATGGTCGCGAGCTTCGCCTCGCGGACGCGCGCCACTCCGAGACGCATCGCCTTCAACGCATCCCACGCCTCCTTTGTCGTGGCCTTGCCAGCGAGAGTGGGTGCCATCTCTGGTGAAACCCCGCGCAGGATCGCCTCGAGCGCGAGCCGATCATCGCTCTGCTCTGCCGTGCCTGTTTGCATGGCGTCCCATAGGTGTCGCCCCTCCATCATGACCTGCATGAGGACAACCCAGTCAGTGTAGTTGGTCCGGGTCAGCTGCGGCCATGCCGCACTGCCAGTGTCCCGGGCCATCCGCGCGGTGGACCTCTTAGCCACGGCAAGCTCGTTGCCATCGGAGACCCGTCCCCGCAGAGTGGTCGGCGACTTGCTACCACCTGAGTCATCTGGTCCTGCCATTCCCAAAATCGAAGCCTGGCTCTGATGCCAATTGTTATCCCTCCGCAAACCGAGGAGCTACTGGCAATGGCAATAAGGGCTCGAGGTAGACGACAGTGGTTTTGTGCAGCGCAATCCTTTGCTGCTTTTTTGCTTCTCTCTTCTTATTCACTTGTTGAGCGGGAAAAACGGATCTAGAACAACCCCCACTACCGGATCGTGCCATCCCACGATCATGGGCGTGCTCATCCGCGAACTAAGGGCCTCGGGATCACACATGCCGCATCCACACGCGCTATCTAACAGAAACACGAGAAACACTCTAACTGACGAAATTGACGGAAGTGACGAACTAACACTACACCTGCAGCTGTAGTAACATTTGGGAACTATCAGCCCTGGCGGCCTGTCATGTTAGTTTATTAGCTAAGAGAGGCTCAGGGTTGGTGGAATTGTTCCGGGGGTTGGCGGTGGTGATGTGTCCAGAGATGAGGAGTGCGGCCGACTGTGGTCAAATTGATGCTAAGAGGGGTGCCGCAGGTCTAGGGATGGCGTTGCAATGCCCTGAGGGCTCGGGGGAAATGCTTAAATAGGCGCGCAAAGGTCGGTTCGCTGGCTGTCCGAGGATAGGCACGAGACAACTTCTGCTGGCGACAAGGGGAGGCAGGGCCAGCGACACGACGAGGCTACATGAGGGCGGTTGGGGCTTGCGAATGAATGTACCAGTGCACCAGGGGCTAGCTGTCGAGCGGGGGAGGGTCGAGTGGCGCTGCCATGGCAGGGAGGAGACGCAGATGCCAATGTGCCGCCAAGCGGCTACAGCAGCGGCGCTGTAGGAAGCCAGGGGCGGTCGGGGCAACACTTGCGAGCTAGAGAGGGTGCTGCGCGGCTCTCTACACGAGGAAAGGGTCAGGGGCACGAGATAGGTGGACGCGGCAGCTCGGGCGGACGCGCGTGCAATACGCGTGCGCTGCTCGTGCTCTGGACATGCCCATTAGCTGCTCGGTGAAATGCCAAACACTACTAGAGGTATTGGATGCACATCAAACTTAAGAGCGTTGGTTTACTAGCTAACGCAGTTCTTCTAGACATGTTGGTTAGGACAAGGAAAAAAGTTGCGACTACAATATTATGGTCATGCCAAATCTGGCCATGCACTCTAGGTGTTTGATGCGAGTGGCATCCATAGGACTTTGCTGGCATCCAAACTTCCTAGGGTGATGTCTCTTTGGGTACTAAAGATGATGGTGGGGTTAGATTGACAAAAGCGAAAACTTTCTAATGCAATCTTTGGAGGAAAACAAATCTGGACAGAGAATGTATGCTACTATCACATGCACTTAAAATGCTCAAATGGAGCCAAGCTCCTGGACTTGAGTGTTTGGCAGGATGGACTATAAGCAGGAAAATCTCATGGCCAAAAGGGCAAGTTAAAATAGGGTTAAAGTTTAAATTGCCAAACTAGACCAGAATGGAAATGAGGATGCTTTGCTCAAAATTTTCAAAGGACAAGAAAATATTTTTGCATAAAAGTGAACCATACACATCACTTGACATCTCCAAATTTTTGTGGAATTTTTAAATGAGTTTATGAAATGGCTGCAGTGCAATAGAGGCTCTTAAAAGAGTGAAAAAGCCTTTAAAAGAATTTAATTTGGCAAATGTTTTTATAATTTTTTATAAAATAGACTCTCAAATTAGCTAGAAAGCAAATTATATTCAAAAGTTTTATTTCACGTAAAATTTTAATTACTAAAAATATGGTTAAACTTTTGGGGCATGACACGCACTCACCAAGAGGGACCAAATGAGCGGCACTGTCTCGACCATGTCCGTGAAGAGGACACGATCCACGTTCCCATCTAGAGAGTAACAACATCTCTAGTAGAACCCTCAAACCCTTAAATCTAAAATTAGTTTTAAGGGTTGAGAATTGGCCATTTTTGACACTTTTAAGGGTTGAAAAACAGGGGCAAAGACTAGAACCCTCAAACCCAACCCTTATAACGGAATATTCCGTTATAAGGGTTGGGTTTGAGGGTTCTAGTCTTTGCCCCAACCCCAACCCTTAAAACTGTCATTTCATATATCACACATTTCATCATATGGCATATCACAAATTCAATCACATTTGACATAAAACAATAATCATTCTAGTTATTATTACACCACCGAATAAAACAATAATCATTCAAATTATCATGAGTAAAACATTTGACAATGGAGATACAATGGCCTCCTAATACACGTATCATAATTCATGAGTAAAACATTTGACAATGGAGATAAAATGTAAAGTGAAATAATAGCAAGTTTGGAAGATCATGACAATCTGAAGCAAAATACAAGGTAAGCATATCATGAAAATCTGAAACCAAATTATTCACATGCTAAATTATTTCTTAGCAGCAATCTGAAGAAAAATACAAGGTAAGCATATCATGCAAAATCTATTTACTAGCCTCTATTTGTAACTGATATCTTAGCAGCAAAATCTGCCATGAAATCTGGTATGAAACGTGAAACCTGAAATCATGGAACCTCAAGCAAAATTGGTATCAGTTGCATAGGGCAAAACCTGAAACAACTAATTGCACAGGGCATGTATCAATTGCACAGGGAAAAATCTGCCATGAAACCTGAAACCTGAAACCATGAAACCTAAAGCAAAATCTATTATGACTTGCCTGAAAAAAATTCAGTTGGCTAGAAACTCACATACAGAGGGCATGTATCAATTGCCTCTCTGTCAATAATTTTGTTCTACTTGAGCTCGCGAGGGCACCATGGTACACAGGGCGTTGTCTGTAATTGCAAAACCAGGAAGCGTATGTACACTGGAGCTCGCGAGGGCACCATGGTAGAAGTGTGGAGGTGGAGAAGGATTGGAACAGGAGCTCATCGGGGCGCCGGGGAACTGATGCAGCGGCGAGGTGAGCGGCTCAGGCCAGGGCGGGACGCGGAGGGGCGGCGGCCGGGGCGCGGAGGGGCGACGGACTGGCGGCGGGGTGGCGGCCGGGGCGCGGAGGGGCGGCGGACTGGCGGCGGCGACGGCGGATTCAGGGGAAGAGACGAGCGCGGGGAAGCAACTTCCTCCCGCACGAAGGTGGAAATGGAGTGCGGGTTGGGGGGAGTTTTTCCTCCCAACCCTCACTTCTACAGGCTGGGAAGGCGTGTGAGGTTTGGACCTCTAAATTGTTTTATGGGTTTAAGGGTTCTAGTCTACGCCATTTTTTCGACGAAAACTGTAAAAAAAACGGTTATTTTTAAGGGTTTGAGGGTTCTACTAGAGATGCTCTAAGGAGATTCGTTTGTAAGGACTCACTGTTCAACACCGCGCTTCTCTTACCGAACAATACCGATGAGGAGAGAAATGAGCATTGCAACAGCTGCGAGACGATGAGATTTCCCGAGCCAACTCCTGGATTAATATATTTACTAGATCGTTGAAGGCGCGCGTTGCTGCGCCCATCTATTTTGACAATAAGTTGATAGGAATTTCCATTCATATAAGGTGACAAAAAGAGGGAAATACTAAGTTGGACAGGTTATATACATTTTAGTTTCATGTATACTTCCTTCATTCCTAAATATAAGTATTTTTAGAGATTTCAATACGGATTAGATACGGATGTATATAGACATATTTTAAAGTGTAGATTCATCCTTTTTCTCCATATATATAGTCCATATTGAAACCTCTAAAAGTACTTATATTTATAAACAGGGGGAGTACAATATATGTATGGTCATTTCTCTGTTATGGCTTCATTCAAATGAAAAAGTCTTTTTTATGTAATAGCCTCTTGCTTCGAATTATATTCTTCATTGGACTACTATTAAGAAACTTTAAAACACATCTATAAACTAATAGCCTTGATCAAGGAGGAGTGGCTAACCTTCACTTAATGGAGTAACTACATTAACATGAAGGAAACCAGAAGAGTTATGTAACATGGATTAACTCGGCCCAAGTCACTAGATGGAAGCTATGCTTTTTGTGAGTGATGCACTAATAACATGTCGAATAACTTTTGAATCTAAGATTGAGACTTGATTTGCTTTGTAAGAAGAAAACAACACATGTATGAATCTCTGATTAATGAACATCATAATAATTACCACACCGAAGGAAAGCCACACACATTGAAAAAAAACCACACATGATTATTCTTGTATCAAAAACCAAAGGTTTACATAAATGATTAACCTTTGGTGGTTGATGTCATCTTGGAATCACTCGGGTCTTTTCCTATTTCTTGCCAGTTGCAACAATCACATCAGAGATGTCTATAGTGTATCTGGTAAAATCATTTGTACCAAAAAATAAATAAATTATTAAATAGAGTGTACAACTTCATGAAATTAAAATACAAGAAGGTGCATAAATAAAATATCCAATATGCGCAGGAGTTCATGCAATGTTTTAGAGGCAAATCTTAACTTGAATGAGAATAAATAAGCATTGCTTGACATTTTATACGATCTAAACCTATATTATCTTCCTTTCACTACTACTTTGATTGGTATTTAGTTCAATGCCTAAAAAGGTAAATGCTATTGTACTTACGCAGATATTCAGAAGCAGTTGAAAAATAAGAAACATGCATGTGATGTGACCATATACATGTAGTAGTTTCTCAAGAGCACTTGTTTTGAAGTAAAGCTTTTGAATAACCTCCAGTTTTAAAAAATTCTAATAAGAGAATAAGCAAGAAACTATAGTACTGCCCAGTAAGAAATTTATGGTTAAGTATAGCCTCAACAAGTGATCGATCGTTGGACCAAAATTAGAATTACTAAATAAACCAGTTTAGTTTATAGGTAATGTTTTACTGCAGTACCCATGCGTCATCTACATAAGCTGAATGAAAGTTTTACTATGCATGATAGAAGCAAATCTGAAAGAACTCCCAGCCGTTATCATCAGCAAAATATAGAAATTTTACAACGTAAGAGTAACTAATGATCTTCCATCCCAAGAAGATGTGTCCTCGTGAAGCTTTATACCTAGTTGTAAACCTGACCTGGCCTGTACAGGAACAAAATAAAAATTAGAGGAAGATGGATGCGAAATTGGGGATTGAGATGGAGTTGATCGGCAAAAACTGATATATCTAGAATAAACTCAGTTTCACACCCTCAGGTTTTCCCTTGTCTCCCTTGCCGTTGATATCCTCTCTACCATCAGAAGTAGCACCGTTAACTACGTCCTTGTGATGCTGCAATGAGTCCTCCCCTCTCTTTGGAAGGACCATTCGCAATGAACCATCTTCCCTTGAATGCTCTTTTTGAACTCTCACGGAACACCAATTGAACCTCCTCCGTTTCAAGAATTATGTTCCCAGATTTAGTCCTTCGAACCTTATAATAAGCATTGCCAACAATTCGCCCTGATCCATGGAAGATCTGTCATATGTGGTACCTGACCCCTTAACTCTATTGAATTGTTTTATAGGAGTAGCAGGGAGAATAAACGGGAGATCAAACCTTGAAATCGTCAAATCCTTTGATGTTTCGGTCAATCCTCACGATGTCCTCGTGCCGCCGGACAACACTATCAGCGGAAAGGTGCTCTGGAAGGCGCCTCCATGCTAAAATTTGGCTAGGACATTCCTTCAAGCGCTTAGTCCGATTCAACTTGGATGATCCAGCACGATGGGCTCCCTAGTAGGCCGGCTATGTCAATCCAGGAATCAATTAGGAGATCTAGGGAGGAAGGAGCGAGGCTGGCGTGGTCCGATAGATGAGCGATCAAGCAAGATACACCTTACCTCCGCCATCTGGCAACCGCACATCCGGTCGGTCCTCCACGCCATCGCCACCACATTTCCTCTTCACGCCCGTCCCTAACGACTACATGGAGAGTGGATGTGGCTGCAAAACTAAGCGATTGTCTGGATAAGAGGGTATGGTGCCACTGCTACGGGATCAAGAAAAGTAGGGCGGCGGGCGGCGGGCGACGGGCGATGGGCGGCAGCACATCGCCCAGACCTCGATCGTGAGGGAGGAGGAGGAAGGAAGGGTTGCCTTTTCTTTTCTACGGAGTGATCGGCCTAATTGGGCTTTCTGCTGTATGGGGCCTAAATGCACCACAGGGCTCCAAAATTTCCACCAGTGTAGCTGCCCTTTAGGACAGTGGCCCAAATCAGTAACAGAGTGTAAATGGACGGCTAGAAACGACCCAAACGATGATCTGATGGCTGAAATCTCTAATGGCCTGAGAGGGCTCCGATTAGGCTCAATTTTACTGTCCTAAATGGACCTACACAAGTAGCATATTTTCTATTCAGATGAGAAGATGACTGTTTTCTGTAAGATAAATAGATTTACAATTCCCTGTGTCTTATGCAAAAATATGTATGCTTTCACATGTATCATTGCATATTTAATCACTTTTTTATGATATTGCTTGTACTCCCTTTGTACCTAAATACTTGTATTGGATAGAACTAATCTAGTTCTCCCCAACTACAAGTATTTAGGCTACAGAGGAAGTATGTAAAAAAAACATACCTCACTTGGTTCACAGATTACGTAACAACAACACAACAATAGTTCAGCCCAACAACAGTATCGTCTTGGACTTTCAGTTATTTCTTCTTCTTTTGGGTAATTTTTATGGCCACTTTATTGCATTTCTTGGTGGAGAAAAATATGCATGAGATGTTGGATCTTCTTAAAAAAATAAAGTAGTTGCCTGCAAATACAAAAACCTTGATTCCTTAAAAAGATAATCAGTAAATTAAATTTAGTAAAAGGATAGCAATATTATCGCTAGCTTTCAATGTTCCCGCACTTGTGGTATCACCGTTGTTGGAGTGTACCGAGGAGCAGCAATAGCCGGCTTCTACGCCAACAAGTTCGTCTATTGCCAATTGACCATATTTCATAGATGAGAAAAAAAAACAGGAAACAAACATAAATATGAAAAGAAGTATCCACTAGTAGAAAACAAGGCTTTCGTCCCAGCGGGATTTACACATTAGTCTCGGTTCCATTATGAACCGGGACTAATGTTAGCATTAGTCATGGTTCGAGTGGCAAGGGCGTCGGTCGGGCATCAGTCCCGGTCCAAATGGGACCTTTAGTCCCGGTTGGAGACACCAATCGGGACTAAAGGGGTTTGACACCAACCGGGATTGAAGGGTAGACCTTTAGTCCCGGTTCAAGACACCAACCGGGACTAAAGGGGTTCTGAATTTTTTTTCTTCTGTTTTTAAATTTGTTTTCGGTTTGTAGTTTCTGTTTCAAATAGCTTATATCTTTTAGGATATTTGATGTTTTTGAGTGATTATTTTTGCATTAGATTCACATGTTGTCTAGTTTCTGTTTGCGCCATTAGTTTTCAAATTTGAATGATTTAAATTTTATTTTTTTCAAATTTGCTTCAAACCCAGATTGTGAATAACTTGAGTTTACAAATACTTTTTAATTTAATTCTTTTTGCGCCTAGTCATATGTTAGATTGTTGTCACGATAAGATTTATTTGGTTATTTTTAGAATAATTTAAATTAGGATTTTAATTAAAACAATAATATTTTTCTTATATAATTTTTTAGTCATTTAATTGTTGTTTTTTTATTATTTTTAGTTAGTTTTTTCTGTAGATTTTAACATGTTGTAGTCTGGTGCATATTGAATTCACAAAAAGTCTGGAGTTGAAATAATTTTTAGAAAATGCCTTTGTAAGAGACAAGTTTTCGTCTGAAACCTTGATACTTCGAAGGAGATGGTACAGTTTGTATACAAAGTGCATCCAGTTTTTGCCGTAACCCTTTCAAATTTGTAGCACATGCTATGTGGGTAAAATGCTGATACATGCAAAGTTTCAAGCTTTTTAGAGTTCATTTTTCGGGCTTTTAAGTTTCAGGGTCATATAGCTCAAAAAATCATTAAATGCATGAATAATAGCAAATGAAGTTATAAAGGGTTGAAATTTAGGATGTGGTTTTGAATGGTGCATATTGAATGCACAAAATGCACAAAAAGTCTAGAGTTGAAATAAGTAAAAAAATTAAATGTCTTTGTAAGAGATGGATTTTCGTGTGAAACGTTGATACTTCGAAGTAGATGGTCCAGTTTGTACACGAAATGCATCCAGTTTTCCTCGTAACCCTCTCAACTTTTTAGCACAAGCTATATGGGTGAAATGATGATACCATGGCGAGTTTCAACATTTTCAGAGTTCATTTGTAGTGCTTTTCAATTTCAGGGTCATTTAGCTCAAAAAAATCATTAAATGCATAAAAGATAGCAAATGAAGTTAGAAAGGGTTAACTCTGGCTTGTTAACCTTACTTGTGACTCTCGCGGGGACGGTGCTAGCAGATATAGTCAATAGTATCATTGGACTCTTGGCTAAAGGGGGGTTCTGAAATTTTCAAACTCTCCCCCCCGGACCACCTTTTTTAGTTTTGTAGAAATTAAACAAAAATGATAAAATCTTCAAAAATTAAAATCCTTTGAGATGTAGTTAGGCTTTAGTGTCTAGTTGGTATAAAAATGTAAAATGGCCATAAATTTTGCATATGACTTAAAAAAGTTTAATATATAAAAAAACTAGAGAAAAATTGGGACTCGATTTCACCCGTGCTTGCCCGGTGAAGTTTTCTCACATGCTCAAAATTCCAAATCAAAAAAATGTTATTTCAAAAAGAAGTTTTTCCAGAAAAATCAGAAAAAATAATTTCATTTAAAAATAAATAAATGATGTCATATTTGGATTCCTCACTTTTTTTGATAATAATGGATATATTATTTGTCAAATTTCGATTTACATATTTAAAGATATCAATTATGCCATATTAAATGAATAAATAACAAAAAAATAAAATATTATTTTGTTTTCATTGAAATTCACTATTATTATTACTACGTATTTTGTTTATTTTAACAATTGTTTGGAATTCAAAAAATTAAATCATGTGACATGACATCAAGACCTAAAGTTGTTTCGGATTGATAGCTTACTATTGCGAGGAGAACAACAAGTACAGACTTGGCAACTAGGGGCGATAAAACCACAAAGTTAGTGCTCGGGCCGAAGTAGTGAGATGATGGGTGATCGATCGGGAAGTTAGAAAATTTAAAATGAGGGGTAATTAGAGATTAAATTGTCAAATAATTCAAAGATTTAAAAATTGAAATAAAACATAAAAACAAATTAAAAAATATTCAAAAATAAAATTTGAAAAGAAATCTACCTTTTCGGGTCAAACAAAATAAACAGGTGGAGCCTTCAGTCCCGGTTGGTAACATGAACCGGGACTAAAGGTCCTCCCTCCACTCGTCCCAGACAGCGCCACGTGGAGCCCTTTTGGTCCCGGTTCATAAGCCAACCGGGACTAAAGATTTTGGGCTTTAGTCCCGACCCTTTAGTCCCGGTTCCAGAACCGGGACTAATGGGCTTCTGGAATCAGGGCTAAAGGGCCATTTTCTACTAGTGATCCAAGGTAAGGTATAAGCTTACCTACACCACCCATGGATGAGCTCGGTACACTTGACCATGGTACAACGCGGGTTTCCCCGTAGACAACGGCGAAGGCGCTGCCCAGGCAGTACTGTGTCGTTATGGTGATGGCACGCACACATAGGTAGCTGGCACCAGGACCATCTTTGGCCCCAGCGAGAGATGCTCAATCTCGGTCGCCCGGGTTCCTTGTAGGTAGAATATATTATCGAATAGTGTTGTGGCTTACTTCCAAGTTTCTGATCAAGGATCAATTAATTTTGGGAAACACTTCCTATCTATAGACTAATAGGAGACCAACGTGAGACCAATGGACTGGCCTTGATTCAGTTGGGATCGAACGATCGCAGATTGTGCATGCACATTAAAAAAGAGAGAAAAGAACACCCCCTCGTCCAGAAACAAAACTATGCCCATAACATCTCCCTAATCACTCTCCCGATATTCCCGTTGATTCCAATCTCTTCCATCTCGCACGCAGCGCCCAGATCCCCTTCTCACATGGCCTCGCATGCGCCTGCTTCCTCCTCTCCTCGAGCAGCATGGCCAGTTCCTTCCCTTCCTCCGTGCAAGAGTGCCACTCCTCCATACGTGGCGTCATGCCCATCTCCAACCAGGTGTCCGCAGTCCGCTGGTGTTGTTGCCTAACCATGATGCTGGAGGATCACTAGATGGCCGGAGGAAGTGAAACCGGTTCGACGAGGTTGCACGTCGGCGACTGATACGTCTGCATCGTATCTACTTTTCCAAACTCTTTTGCCCTTGTTTTGGACTCTAATTTGCATGATTTGAGTGGAACTAACCTGGACTGACGCTATTTTCAGCACAATTGCCTTGGTGTTGTTTTTGTGCAGAAATCAAAGTTCTCCAAACGTCCTGCAAATTTACGGAGCTTATTTTTGGAAAATATGAAAAATACCTGCGCAAAGATCCACCTGAAGGGGTGGGCCAGTGGGCCACAAGCCCTGAAGCCGCCACCTCCTGGTGGCGGTGGGCAAGCTTGTGGGGCCCATAGGTTCTGCCGCCCCCAATCTCAGCTCTATAAGTTCACTTTCGTCCCAGAAAAAATAAAAAGAGAAGATTTCTTCGCGTTTGCGATACGGAGGCGCCGCCACATCCTGTTCTTCATTTGGAGGGCAGATCTGGAGTCCGTTTTGGGCTTCGGAGATGGGAAATCGTTGCCATCGTCATCATCAACCTTCTTCCCTCTCCAATTCCATGAAGCTCTTCGTCGTTCATGAGTAATCTATTCGTAGGCTCGCTGGGCGGTGATGAGTAGGATGAGATCTATCATGTAATCGAGTTAGTTTTGATGGGGATTGATCCCTAGTATCCACTATGTTCTGAGATTGATGTTGCTACTACTTTGCCATGCTTAATGCTTGTCACTAGGGCCCGAGTACCATGATTTCAGATCTGAAATTATTATATTGTCACCAATATATGTGTGTTTTAGATCCGATCTTGCAAGTTGTAGTTACCTACGATGTGTTATGATCCGGCAACCCCGGAGTGACAATAACCGGAACCACTCCCGGTGATGACCATAGTTTGAGGAGTTCATGTGTTCACCAAGTGCTAATGCGTTGGTCCGGTTCTTTATTAAAAGGAGAACCTTAATATCCCGTAGTTTCCTTTTGGACCCCGCTGCCACGAGAGGGATGGACAATAGATGTCATGCAAGTTCTTTTCCCTAAGCACGTATGACGACACACGGAATGCATGCCTACATCACATTGACGAACGGGAGCTAGTCACATATCTCTCCGTGTTATAACTGTTGCATGATGAATATCATCCAAACAGATCACCGACCCATTGCCTACGAGTTCGTCCTACTACTGCTATTACTTGTCTTGATCTGCTGTTGTTACTACTGTTGCTACTTGCTGCTGCTGTCACTACTGTTGTTCCTTGCCACTTCTATTATTCGTTACACTGCTGCTACCTGCTACAATTTTGGTACGCTGGTCGCTGACGGGAACTGACAATTTCCGTCAACGGGCAACTTCTGGCGCCATTGATACAATCGTTGGAAATAGTCTGCCGTGTCAACAGATCGTTTCTGACACCGTTGTTATCATACTACTTTGATGCCGATACTTTGCTAGTAGATACTAATCTTTCAGGTGTGGTTGAATCTGACACATTCAGCTGCTAATACTTGAGAGTGTTCTCTCACCTCTGTTTGGCGATCAACAAATTTGCTACGATCCACGCGCTGGTGGGCCGTCAATAGCATTCTTCTAGTTTCGATTGTCGGAGAGTGCTAGCAGCATTCTTCTAGTGCCATTGCAGGGGAAGGTCTGCTGTCACGGAGTCAACATTTTTATGGCGCCGTTGCCAGGGAGGTATTGCTATATTCTCTGGGTTACTTGGGATTTATATCTGCTGATCACTATGAAGAATCTGAAGGATCCAAAAACCAAAGTCTTTCCCTCAACTACGAGGGGAGGTAAGGAACTGCCATCTAGCTCTGCACTTGATTCACCTTCTGTTATGAGTAGGTTTGCGACATCACCTCCTGCTAGAAATCTTGATATGTCACCTGTGCTTGATGATGCTTATGATGCTACTGCTAGAGATGTTATGCTTGATACTATGTGTGATGATACTATGCTTGATACTATGCCTGATACTGCTATGCCTGATACTGCTAGAGATGATATTCCTGATACTGCTTTGCCTGATACTGCTAGAGATGCTATGCCTGATGATTTTATGCTTGATACTGCTAGAGATGCTATGCCTGATACTGCTAGAGATGCTATGCCTGATGATGCTATGCTTGATACTGCTAGAGACACTACTTTGTCTGATGTTCCACTAGGGGTATTCCTTGATGCTCATATTGCTAGAGTTACTGCCAATGCTCGTGATGCTTCTGAAACTGCCGATACTATTGAGATAGAACCTGCTTTTGCTCCTGTTAGATCTAGCTCTCCTAGATATGAATTGCGTGATATACCTGAGGGTTACGTTATGGAGGGAGAGATAGCTAAGGATTTTATTGCGTGTAAGGATGCCTATGACACTGAGAAATTACTTCTCAAGTGGAAGGAAAAATCTCTGAAAGCTAGTATAAAATACGACCCGAAGTTTGCCACTTCACCTATCTTTATCACCGATAAGGATTATGAATTCTCTGTCGATCCTGAGATAATCTCTCTAGAAGAATCTGATCCTTTTCACGGTTATGAGTCTGAGACGGTCGTAGCCCATCTTGCCAAACTACACGATATAGCCACCCTTTTCACTAGTTAGGAGAAGATCCACCCCTACTATATCCTTGAGCTGTTTCCTTTCTCTCTAAAGGATGACGCTAAATCCTGGTTCACCTCTCTTGCTCCTGGATGTGTGAGTAGTCCCCAGGATATGGTCTATTACTTCTATGAGAAATATTTCCCTGCCCATAAGAAGCAAGCTGCCTTGCAGGAAATATACAACTTTGCTCAACTCCAAGAAGAGTGTCTCCCACAAGCTTGGGGGAGGCTCGTCCATCTACATAATGCTTTGCCTGATCACCCTCTTAAGAAGAACGAGATACTTGATATCTTCTATAACGGACTTACCGATGCCTCTAGAGACCACCTGGATAGTTGTGCCGGTTGTGTTTTTAGGGAACGAACTGTAGAACAAGCTGAGACTCTACTGAATAACATCTTGATCAACGATAATGCTTGGACTATTCCCGAACCACCTCCTAAGCCAACTCCTAAGAAAAGAGGTATTCTATTCCTCAGTCCCGAAGATATGCAAGAAGCCAAGAAATCTATGCAAGAGAAAGGCATTAGATCTGAAGATGTCAAAAATCTACCACCTATCGAAGAGATCCATGGTCTCGATAACCTGATACAAGTAGTAGAAGTGAATTCTCTGCGTAGGTTTGACGAGAGTGATATTCCTTTTGACAAACCTGCTAGCCTATGCTTTGATGACTTTGACAACTTTGTTGCCAAACAACACAGTTTCAATGATTATGTTAGCAGACATTTGGAACAAAGTACTCGTATGCTTAGCCATTTAAGTGCTTGTGTAGACAGGAATGTCAATGATCTGAAGCTTCTGAGTAAACATGCCTCTATGATTACTACTCAGGTAGAACAAGTACTTAAAGCTCATAATGACCTGCTCAATGAATTAAATGACAACTCTGTCAGAGTCATTACTAGAGAAGGCAAAATGACTCAGGAACCTTTGTATCGTGAAGGTCATCCTAAGAGAATTGATCAGGATTCTCAAGGAATCAATGCTGATACACCCAGTCATCCTAAGGAGAAGAAGAAGGATGATAGAAACCAACATGCCAGTTCACCAAATACTATCACACCTGAAGAATCTAATGATATTTCTGTGTCTGATGCAGAAACACAATCTGGTGATGAACATGAACCTGGTGACAATATGGACAGTGATGTTCATAATAATGCTCAACCTAGCAATGATGAGGATGTGGAGATTGAACCTACGGTTAATTTCGATAACCCATAACCTAAGAGATACGATAAGAATGACTTCACTGCTAGTAAGCATGGTAAAGAAAGGGAGCCATGGGTTCAGAGATCTATGCCCTTTCCTCCTAAGCCATCCAAGAAAAAGGATGATGAGGATTTTGAGCGCTTCGTTGAGATAATAAGACCCATCTTTCTGAAGATGCGGTTAACCGATATGCTCAAGATGTCTCCGTATGCCAAGTACATGAAAGATATCGTGACTAATAAACAGAAGATACCAGATCTTGAGATCTCCACCATGCTTGCCAATTACACTTTCAAAGGTGGAACTCCTAAGAAACTTGGTGATCCTGGAGTGCCCACTATACCTTGCTCCATTAAAGGAAACTACATAAGAACTGCCTTATGTGACCTTGTTGTCGGTGTTAGTGTTATGCCAATCTCTCTTTATCGTAGACTTGAATTGGATAAGTTGACACCCACTAAAATTTCTCTGCAAATGGCCGACAAATCAAGTGCTTTCCCTATCGGCATTTGCGAGGATTTGCATGTTGTGGTTGCTAACACCACTATCTTAACAGACTTTGTTATCTTGGATATTCCCGAGGACGATGCCATCGCTGTCATCCTCGGAAGTCCCTTTTTAAACACTGTAGGGGCTGTTATAGATTGCAACAAAGGCAATGTCACTTTCCCTGTCAATGGTAATGAGCACACGGTGCACTTTCCGAAGAAACGATATCAAGTACATTACATCAATGCTATCGAAAAGACTTCATCGATTCTCATTGGGAGCTTTGAATGCCCTATTCCTCGTGTCAAGATGAAGTATGATTTGCTTGTTGGGGAGATACATATCCCCATTGAGGTGACTTAGTGGCTATTCAAAAATTCTCCGTTTTCTCTTGCGATTCGAGAAGGTTTTGTCATGAGGACTTGATCAACCCCATTGACGGATTTCTTTCGATGACCATGAAATGGATGAATCAAAGAGTCACATACCTCTGTTTTGATCTTTCATTTTCTGTTTCTTAGAAGAAAAATGATAGAATTAGTTTAGTTTTCCTGTTTTCTGTTTTAGCGTCCGGGAGAAAAATACCTCAAAAATAAAAGTTCTCCGATGGTCCTGAAAATTTAGTATGATTTTTTCTGGAATATTTGAAAATTACTAGGCCTGAGAGCTGGCCTGGGGGCCAGACCAGTGGGCCACAAGCCCTGCCACCGCCACCCCCCTGGTGGCGGCTAACAAGCTTGTGGGGCCCACAGAGACCCCCTCCACTCATTCCAGCTCCCAACCTCTTCTTCCACCTCCAGAAAAAATTGTTTCGCAGCTCAAACCCGTGTTCTTGCTCATTTGGCTGTGATTTTCGATCTCCTTGCTCAAAGCACCATTCTCCGAACCGTTTTGGGGAAATTACTCCTTGGTAAGTCACTCCTCCATTGGTCCAATTAGTTGCTGCTCTAGTGCTTTATCCTTCGCGTATTCTTGCTACCTTGGTGACCCTATTCTTGAGCTAGAAATGTTGATTTTAGCTGGTCCTAAGTAGTTTTAGCGCGTGATACGGTCTTTAGGCACTAGTAGGAGTAGTTGCTACAAGTTGGGTTAATCTTTATTCACTTTTCTTTCGAAGTCTCTAAAAATTTCAGAATTTTTCAGAGCTAGAAAAAGGAAAAGATGACGAGGTTCTTGAGAGGCTCGTCAAGCTGTAACCCCAAGGAGGATGAGAAGAACCACCCCAAGTACGTAGTCCCTCGAGTCACAGAAGTTCGAGCGTGCGAATGGCGAAGTGGTGAATTTTTGCGCGCCGCCGGACTTTATGAAGACTTTTATTACTTGGTGGAGAACGCAAGTCTTAATGCGTTCGTTGCAGATAAGTGCCCACAATACCTCCTCCTCACCAATATTTTCGTTCAAAGCTTCAACTTTTATCCCGGGAAGAATCCTCCCATGGTTGAGTTCATGATATACGATGTTCCCCAGTGCATGACACT
Organism: Hordeum vulgare subsp. vulgare; assembly: GCF_904849725.1. Lineage (NCBI taxonomy): Eukaryota > Viridiplantae > Streptophyta > Magnoliopsida > Poales > Poaceae > Hordeum > Hordeum vulgare. Next base: position 443,113,620 of record NC_058518.1, on the reverse strand, counting down.
ACAGGATTTTTGCAATGTATGCAAATTACCTTATGTTGGGGATATCCGTGACCCTCGTCCACGGGACTTGGAGGATTTCATTGGTACTATTTCTGTTGGAGAGGAGAGAGGAGTGTCTCGCGCTAGAATTGCTAGCATACATTTTCCTGTGCTTCGTTACTTCTCACTATTTGTGGGAAAATGTTTGATTGGCCGTGGGGAGGCTGGATCACTTAGTTCTCCAGACCTTGCGGTTTTGCGCGAAGGCCTTTATAACGATAAGACTTATAGCCTGGGTGCTATAGTAGCCCAGCGGTTGAACACCAACCGTTCCAAGGGTGTCGTCTATGGAGGTATCTATGCTACCCGTCTTGCCAGACACTTTGAGATACCCATTAGACTGGGAGAGGAAGGAGAGATGCTTCTTCGTGAGAAATATCTGGATTATGACAGCATGGTTCGCCATGATTTTCTGGATAGAGATGCTAGTAGACGGATGATTTATAACCTGGTATTTAGTCAGGGTACTCGAGAGACTATTACTTTGCCTGCTCCTTCTTTGTTCGATCTTCATGCAGGCAGGTACACTATTATGCCCTCGGACATCTACGCATATTGGGGCTTGGCCCAATCACAGGTGCCCGTGTCCGAGCCGCCAGTCGAGTACCAGACGCCAGTTTATCAGTGGGAGCCAGAGGAGCTCACACAGCAGTAGCATCCACAGTCTGCTCCAGAGTACCCCGGAGCTGCTTATTTTCCACCATGGGAGTAGACCAAGCTAGGCCAAAAGCCTAAGCTTGGGGGAGTACGTGTTCTCACCGACTTTACATTCATGCTTATGCTTTCACTTTGTTAGCCGGTGTTTACACTTTGCCAATGTATTATCCATGCTAGTTTATTTTCGTTTTCTTGTTTTCTTGTTTTGTGTCCTTTTGAGAAAACCCAAAAAGATTTTTCTTTCTTCTTTTTCTTGTTGGGAGCTTTCCCGTGTAAATAGTTTTCTTTTTCTTTGGGTCAAGGTAGAAGATATTGGTTACAATGTTTAATGGTTCTTGCATGCATACCTGTTTAGCTTTCAAAGAGCCATATTACTTTGTCTTTTCCTTTGTGTTTGCCTGCAGATTCAGCTTAGTCCAATGCTCTTATTATTGTTCACATCGTTCGATCGTGCAAATGAAAGGCAACAATGATGATATATGATGAAGTGACTGAGACTGAAAAGCTGGTATGAACTCTATCTATTTTGTTTTTGTAAATATGACTAGCTTGTCGACCCAGATTCAACTTTGTTGTGAGAGAACCATGTTTGCAATGACAACTTAGAGATCATAGTTTCTGATGCCATACTTATTTAGCTGAGAGCTTATAATGGTTTGTCTTGAATGCCAACATACATTTTGAGATGACTATGATGTAGTATGATAGGATGGTATTCTCCTTTGAATGTTTCAAGTGGCTTGACTTGGCGCATGTTCATGCATGTAGTTGAAACAAAATCAACATAGCCTCTATGATGTTCGTGTTCATGGTGATTTGTATCATGTTCATGCTTGCATTCAATGTTAGCCAAACTCATTGCATCTTGATGACTGTTGTCGCTCTCTAGTTGGTCGCTTCCCAGTCTTTTGCTAACCTTCACTTGTACTAAGCGGAATACTGCATATGCATCCACCTCCATAAACCCAAAAGTATTTCCATGAGAATCCACCATACCTACCTATTTGCGGTATCTACCTGCCGTTCCAAGTAAATTTGCATGTGCCACTCTCTAAACCTTCAAGAAATAATCTGTTTTGCATGCCTGAACCGCTCATGTGGTGACAGGGGGCTATTGGTATCTTCCATGCTAGGAGTGTTATCCTCGACATGTGTTTATTCACTGTCATTCACGAGAAAGGGGCCGGTAATTGGAATGCCCAGTTCCATGTTTAAATCGAAAACATAACTGTAAAACAAGACTCCCCCGGATTGATGTTAGTATGGACGGTACCCGAGGATTCGGCTAGCCGTGGAGTGTGATTGATTGGTGGTGGGGGAGTTAAAACTTTACTTTTCTGTTTGGGAACCGCCTATAGCATGAGTAGCATGGAAGATATTGAGAACTCTTGGTCATTGCGTTGACAATGAAAGCATGCCACCCAAAATTATTATCTCTGTTTTCAAAGCTTGAGCTCTGGCACCTGTGCAAATCAATGCTTCCCTCTATGAGGGGCTTGTCTATTTCGAGTCATCCTCCTCTTTTATAAGCACCAATTAGAGAGCACCTCTGTCATTTTATGCTTTGCTTTTGATTGATATTGAGTATGACTATGACTGGATCTTCGTTTCTATGAATTACAATGTTTAGTCAGCCCTTGATCTTTGAAAGTGCTCTGCATTTATGTTTTGCGGTCTCAGAAAGAGCTAGCGAGATACCACCTATTCATATTGCTTCATGCTTGTTTTGATTGAAGTGTTGGTATCTGAAACTCATTATTATTTCCTCGTTAGCTGATTATGCCATTGATATTAGTTTACCGTGAGACCTTTGTGTCACTTGCTTATGTGGTTAACTTGTGATCTTGCTGAAATTCTGGTTATGAGTTAGACATAGTTGCAACAACAAGATCAAACAGAGTTTGTCAAAGTTTTTCTTTCTCTCTCAGTTTGTCAACTGAGTTGCTTGAGGACAAGCAAGGTTTTAAGCTTGGGGGAGTTGATACGTCTCCATCGTATCTACTTTTCCAAACTCTTTTGCCCTTGTTTTGGACTCTAATTTGCATGATTTGAATGGAACTAACCTGGACTGACGTTGTTTTCAGCAAAAATCAAAGTTCTCCAAACGTCCTGAAAATTTACGGAGATTATTTTTGGAAAATATGAAAAATACCTGCGCAAAGATCTACCTGAGTGGGTGGGCCAGTGGGCCACAAGCCCTGAAGCCGCCACCCCCTGGTGGCGGTGGGCAAGCTTGTGGGGCCCACACGGCTCTGCCGCCCCCAATCTCAGCTCTATAAGTTCACTTTCGTCCCAGAAAAAATAAAAAGAGAAGATTTCGTCGCGTTTGCGATACGGAGGCGCCGCCACATCCTGGTCTTCATCTGGAGGGCAAATCTGGAGTCCGTTTTGGGCTCCGGAGAGGGGAAATCGTCGCCATCGTCATCATCAACCTTCTTCCCTCTCCAATTCCATGAAGCTCTTCATCGTTCGTGAGTAATCTATTCGTAGGCTCGCTGGGCGGTGATGAGTAGGATGAGATCTATCATGTAATCGAGTTAGTTTTGATGGGGATTGATCCCTAGTATCCACTATGTTCTGAGATTGATGTTTCTACTACTTTGCCATGCTTAATGCTTGTCACTTGGGCCCGAGTGCCAGATTTCAGATCTGAAATTATTATGTTGTCACCAATATATGTGTGTTTTAGATCCGATCTTGCAAGTTGTAGTTACCTACTATGTGTTATGATCCGGCAACCCCGGAGTGACAATAACCGGAACCACTCCCGGTGATGACCATAGTTTGAGGAGTTCATGTGTTCACCAAGTGCTAATGCGTTGGTCCGGTTCTTTATTAAAAGGAGAACCTTAATATCCCGTAGTTTCCTTTTGGACCCCGCTGCCACGGGAGGGATGGACAATAGATGTCATGCAAGTTCTTTTCCCTAAGCACGTATGACGACACATGGAATGCATGCCTACATCACATTGACGAACGGGAGCTAGCCACATATCTCTCCGTGCTATTACTGTTGCATGATGAATATCATCCAAACAAATCACCGACCCATTGCCTACGAGTTCGTCCTACTACTCCTATTACTTGTCTTGCTCTGCTGCTGTTACTACTGTTGCTACTACTGTCGCTTGCTACTGTTGCTACTTGCTACTGTTGTCACTACTGCTATTCCTTGCCACTAATATTATTCGTTACACTGCTGCTACCTGCTACAATTTTGGTACGCTGGTCGTTGACAGGAACTGAAAATTTCCGTCAACGGGCAACTTCTGCCGCCATTGATACAATCGTTAGAAATAGTCTGTCATGTCAACAGATCGTTTCTGACAACGTTGTTATCATACTACTTTGTTGCTGATACTTTGCTTGTAGATACTAATCTTTCAGGTGTGGTTGAATCTGACACATTCAGCTCCTAATACTTGAGAGTATTCTCTCACCTCCTGTTTGGCGATCAACAAATTTGGGTCAAATACTCTACCCTCGAAAACTGCTACGATCCCGCGCGCTGGTGGGCCGTCAACAACATTCTTCTAGTTTCGATTGCCGGAGAGTGCTAGCAGCATTCTTCTGGTGCCGTTGCAGGGGAAGGTCTGCTGTCACGGAGTCAGCGACCTTCCACGCCTCCGATTTTGTCACATCCCTAGCTACCCTTTGAAGTCTAGCAAGATTGTGCTCATGTTTAATATTGCATTTAAATGTGAAAATGGAAATCAAAGAGAAAAACACTAGCAACTCCATATTCAACCCAATTCAAAATTGTGATAAATCAATGAACTCAAAATGGCCTTCATAAAAGTTCATCATTTTTTGACAAATATTGGAAACAACAATTCAGGGGTGTATTTATTTTTAAAAATACTTTTGGCATTTTATTTAAAACACAAAATCCACTCGAATCAATTATATATGTGATTTCAATTATTTTAGAATTTCATAAAATGTTGAATTCTTTAATTGGGTTTGGAAATATTCCAAATAACACCCCAACATTACTCTCACTGTTATAGAAATAGTTTGGAGCCAAAAATAAAACCAGACAAATGTCAGAATTATTTTAACAGAAATAGAAATGAAAAGAAAAGGAGAAAAGACCTATCTAGTGCTTACCTTGGCCCAGCCCATCCCCCTCGGTGTCGTCTTCCTCGCGCCAGTAGGTAGCAGGAGGTGGCCGCCGCTCTCTCCGGCGCGGCCACGCACCTGGGTGCTTGTCTGGCCTCCCCGTCGTGCTGGACAAAGGGATAACCTTCTGCGACCCATTCTAGCTCTCTCCCTCTCCTCATTCGCCCTCATGTGCCTCTCTCTCTCGGCCGCCATTAGAGCCGAGCCTCAGCTCGAGCTCGCCGTCGTCCCTGGCCACCTCAAGCCTCCCTGAGCATGTCGTTCGCTCCGCCTCGTCAAGCACATCGTCCCTGCCAAAGGAAGCACGCCCTCGAGCCCTGCATCGCCCGGACGCCATCGTCTTCCTCCTCGAATCACCGAAGCTCGCCGTCGTCGTTCTCCCTCTCCAGGTCGTCCCCGAGCCTGCTCTCGTCATCTCTGCAACCCCTGTGAGCTCAGGATGGTTTCCCCCTTCTTTTCCCCATCGATCTCGTGCCCTAGGGCCTGATTCCACCGGAGCCCGATGAGATCCGCCGTGGGAGCTCGTCGCCGATGATGTTCTGATGATGGGTTGGTCCATCTGAGACCACCATCAGCTTCAGTGCGTCGTGTAGATGTTGTAGGAGACAAGTCCCGTCCCTTTTTCCCTCTGTATCGATGACCTCGATATTGCCCGAGCTCCGACAGCCGCCGAGCTCGTCACCAGCGTCATCTCCGGTCGTTTCACCCCCTGTGCCTTGCAAAAATGGACGCGCGGATGAGTGGTCGTTCCTCTGATGTCATCCGCCGCTCATTTGGTCGTCGGAGGTGCATTTCCTATGCCCTCTGTCGCCCCTAGAGCCACAGGTGGCTCAACGCCGGTGGGTTTGACCACCAGCGCCGGTGTGTTGACTCCCCTGGGTCTATCACACGTGCGGCCAGCCCCTGGTTAAATAAAACTAACTGAAAAAGAATTAAAGAAAATGTTAATTACTAAACAGACACTGACATGTGGGCCAGCCCCTGTTAACTAACTAATTAACTTAAATTTTAATTTAAATCTGTCCAGAGTCAGTGACCAGTGGGTCCCACAGGTCATGTTTGACTTTCAACGGCCAGATTGACATGCTGATGTCATGGTGATGCGGTAATACTAATTCTGTTTTATATTAATTCCAAAATAAGTGCTAAACTTTGGAAATTCATAAAAAATGAATATAACTCCAAATTTGGCAAATAATATATGCAAATTGATCATAAAAATTCAATGAACACAATGGTGCTACTTTCATGCATGACAAACAAAGTTATGAAACAACATCAGGTCAAATCATTTAAATTAATATGATAAATACACTACTTCAACTAATATTTAAATTTGAATTCAAATCAGCATCAACCCAAAGGTTTGATAGCCACACTAGCTCATGCTACATTTCATTTCATGCCATGATCATGCATCATATTATTGCATATGAATGTTATAGATTGTCGTTATTGTTTCGGTAGGCTCTGCCCTTCCGGATACGTCCGAATATCCGACTGACGAATTTAATCCTTCTGTTGAGCAACAAGGCAAGCACCCTTTTGATCATCCCGATATAATCCCATGTTCTTGCTCCTGCTCCCACTTATTGCATTAGGACAAAATATTTCAAATGCTTTACTTCGATAGCTGAACCTATTCCTTTGCATGACCTGTCATTGTCACAGTAAATAGCCAAACCTTGCAACCTAGCATACTTGGTAGTTGCTTGATCCATGATGTGCCTTTCTTGCTATGCTTGTTATGCCTAGAGTAGTGTCAGGTCTGTTTCGTCTGGGTGATGAACAGGAATGGATGAATGTGTTCTAGTGACAAAGTATAAGTGTGGAACCTGATTTGGTAAATGTACCGATGAAAGGCTATGTAGGAGTACATGGCGGGTTGTTTCATTGGAACCATCCTTAGGAACTGAGTTCCGTGTATGTAATCCAAGACTAGATACTACCACACGTTGGGATACTTAATTGACCCTCTTGGCTTATTAATCGCCTAGTACTCGGTCCAGGAGTTGCACGTAGTTTCTGGTGTTTATAGTCATTGTAAGTGCATCTAGTGCCCCTTAGTGATTTTGGTGGTTTGAAGACTTATAGGTTAAGTATCTAATGTGTTTATAAGTGTACACAGGATCTATAAGTCATTGATGAGTTTGAGATATTTGAAGAATATCGACCCCTAAAAATATATGTCTTCAGTTGAAGAAATTGGTCTGAAGCTGAAGAAATGAATCGCGAACAATTTGCGATGAAATTGATATTCCTGATGAAGATATTGATATTGATAAGATCGGTGGTTCCTGAAGAAAATCGTTCTGAAGAAATTGAAGCATGAAGATTTACGTTTTATGTTTTACTTTCTTCGCACTTAATGAGTAGGAACACCGTACTGTTAAAGGGGGTCAAAGTAACACTATGGAATGGATTTCCTCATGATGCTCAACCCAAGCCAAATCCTACCAAAAGCCTCAAGTGAGGAATATGAGTGACATGAGGACTCTCACAGTTGAGAGTCCCGACCGTTTCGATAAGCCACGCCAAGTCACTGATCTTATCCACTCCAACGGTCATATTATTTAAGGGCATTAATGTCAAATCATGTCGGGATGCTCCCAGGCTATAAATAGCCGCCCCCACAACCACTAGCTGGTTGGCTGCTCCGTTAGAAACTGACACTTGTCATAAGAGCAACCCAAATTCCTCAGAGCTTTCGAGAGTAAATCATCAGTGAGGAAATACACCACCCATCGAAACCACAAACCAAACATAGTGATTGAGCATCACTGAAGAAGTTGTTCCTGTGTGGGACTGAAGCCTTTTACCTTTGAGGACTGTGCATCCTCCAGACGGTTAGGCGTCATGGTCTAGAGCAATCCAGCAGTCAATTGTGGATCGTCGGGTGACCGAGTTTGTGAGGGTTTGGAAGTCTGCCCTGAAGACTTACCACGAGTGTTGGGCGAGGACTGTGTGTCCTTAGCTCAAGGAGAATACGGTAGGGACTGTGTGTTCCGGGACTGGGTGTCCTTTGGTTTCAATACCAAGACGCTCCAAACCAGATGTACAACTGTCATAGCAGTTGGAACTGGGTCATCAACAACAGTCTTCACCAAGAATCGGGTTCTAATTCCTCAACTCTTTACTTTCTCTGTATTATGTGTTGATGACTTTCACTGTGACTGCTTGAAGAATTTGCTGAAGATTTTCTCTGAATTTCCTCAACCCCAAATTCTTCACTTGAGTTAATCATCATCTGTATTCTGCGTGCCTGCTTATTGTGCAATCTGTTTTCATAATCTTCAGTCTGTAATACTGCTGTTGTGAACGATTGCACGACTGATCCTTAATTGTTTCCGCTGTAAGTTAGTCATCAGTGAGGAATTTCCTCAAAAGGAATTTCCTCAGTGATGAAATTCTAAAAATCTCCTATTCACCCCCCTCTAGTCGATATAACGCACTTTCAATTGGTATCAGAGCAAGGTACTCCCTTGTTCTGTGTGATTTTGGTTTAACCACCTGGAGTTTTAGTTATGTCGACTGCAGGCATCTTTAAGGTGACTGCAGCATGTCCTACCTACGAGGGAAAGAACTTTCCCTTCTGGAAGAACAAAATGCAAATGCATCTACAAGCTATAGACAATGATCTCTGGTATATTGTGGAAAATGGTGTCCCCATCATTTCTGCTAGTGTCACTGCAGCTGATGTGAAGAAATTCAAGCAACTCGATTCTCAAGCGAAGAACATCATCTGTGGTCATCTGAGCCCTGGCCAGTTTGGAAGAGTAAGTGCCTTAGGCTCTGCAACACTGATCTGGGAGAGACTGTGCAAGGTAAATGAAGGAGTATCAACCCAACGTGACTCTCGTGTTGATATTCTTCGCAATCTCTTCAATCGCTTCAAGAGACATGACAATGAAAGCTGCCAAGACACCTTTGATTGCCTCACTGACATATCAAATGAACTGCAAGCACTGGGAGCTCGAGACATCACTGATCACGAAGTTGTGAAGAAACTGCTGAGATCTTTGGATTCTTCATTTGACACTTTAGTTCTGATGATTCAAGAAAGACCAGACTACAAGATGCTAGATCCTGCTGATATCCTCGAAAGGCTAAATACTCGTGAATTCCAGCTAGAAGAAAAGAGAGATCTATATGGACAAAGCTATTCCAGACCACGTGCAGTGAAGGCAAGAGCAATTTCCTCATCTGAAGAAGAAGACACAGATGACAGCAGTTGTGACCCTGAAGAATTTGGTCAGGAACTTGCAATGCTTGTGAGGAAATTCCAGAGATTTACACGACGAGGCCAGTTCGGTAAATCATCAAGAAGAGACATGAGGAAATCAGAATCTGCATCCGAGGACTACAAGAGACGGACCTGTCAGAAGTGCAAGAAATCAGGTCATTACATTGCTGATTGTCCTCGTTGGGGACAGGAATCAAAGAAGAAGAAATACAAGGATGACAGTTCTTATGACTCAAAGAAGAAAAAAGAAATCTTCAAAATCCTCATCTTCAAAGTCCTCCTCACACAAGAAGACTAGCTTCAGAAAGGCTCGGGCACTTATTGGCAAGGAAATGGATTCCGAGGCAGAATCAGAAGAATGTGATGATGAAGAAGGCTCTGGAGAAGATTCAGAATCCGGACAGGCTAGTCTTGCACTAGCAACCAATTTCGTCAGCAAGTCAATATTCAATCATGAAGAAAATGAGTGCACCATCCATACTGATGACTATGCTGATGACTTCGCTCCAACCTATTGCTTCATGGCAAAAGGTTCAAAGGATGACAAACCCAAGAATACTGAGTGGGTTCTCGATAGTGGCTGCACACATCACATGACTGGTGATAAAAGCCTACTGATGAATATGCCACTAACTCCATCACCTCTGAAGCAAATCACATATGCTGATAAAGGTAAAAGCAAGGTATTGGGACTTGGCAAAGTAGCTATTTCCAAGGATAGGCATATGGACAAAGTAATGCTCGTTGAATCCCTTGGTTTTAACCTCATGTCAGTCTCGATGCTTTGTGATCTTGATATGATTGTTATCTTTGGTAGATATAGATGTGTAGTCATCATGGAATCTGACAGATCCAAAGTCTTCGAAGGTGTAAGAAGAGGGGATTTCTACATTGTTGACTTCTCTACAGGTCCTCAACCAGCCACTTGCTTACTAGCAAAAACCTCAGAAGGATGGCTGTGGCACAGAAGACTAGGTCATGCAGGCATGAGGAATTTGCACACACTTGCTAAGAAGAAGCATGTCATTGGCATCGAATCAGTCAAATTCCTCAAGGATCATCTATGCGGTGCTTGTGAATCTGGGAAAATGACCAGATCCAAACATCCCTCCAAAACCATCATGACCACTACACGTCCATTTGAATTGCTTCATATGGATTTATTTGGACCTACACACTATGCAACACTAACCAATGCAGCATCTCTATATGGCTTTGTCATAGTTGATGATTATTCCAGATACACTTGGGTGCACATTATCGTGTATAAAACTGAAGTGCAGGAAATCTTCAAACGATTTTCTTCAAGGGCATCAACGAACTTCGGCATCAAGATCAAACATATCAGGAGTGATAATGGAACCGAGTTCAAAAACACTGGTCTTGATGATTATCTTGATGAACTTGGTATTACTCACGAATTGTCTGCTCCTTATACTCCTCAGCAGAATGGTGTCGTCAAAAGAAAGAACAGGACTCTGGTTGAAATGGCAAGAACTATGCTTGAAGAATATCAGACTCCTCGATGCTTCTGGCCTGAAGCAATCAACACTGCATGTCATATCATCAACAGGGTATATCTTCACAAATTCCTCAAGAAAACCTCATATGAACTCCTCACAGACAAGAAACCCAATGTAAGTTATTTCAAAGTCTTCGGTGCAAAATGCTGGATTAGAGATCCTCATCATAGCTCGAAATTTGCACCTAAGGCACATGAAGGTTTTATGCTCGGTTATGGAAAGGACTCACACACCTACAGAGTCTTCAACAACTATCACAACAAAGTTGTTGAGACTGTAGATGTGCGGTTCGATGAAACTAATGGCTCGCAAAGAGAGAAATTGCCTTCTGATCCAAATAAGCTGTCTCCTGAGGAAGCAATAAAGCTTAAGCCTACTGAAGACATTGTTCCCACTGAGGAAATTGGTGAAGAAACAATCCCCATCGCTGATGAAAGACAAGAAGATGCTCCTGAGGAAATTGCAACAACACCACTTCCTCAGCCCAGACAAAATCCTCAACCAGCTCATCCGAGGATTGCAAATGAAGTAGAACTTGACTAAATCCTCAACGACATCAACACGCCAGGTCCTCTCACTCGCTCAAAAGCTTCACACTTAGTTAACTTTTGTGGGCATTTTTCTTTTGTATCTATCACAGAACCCTCAAAAGTAGCTGAGGCTTTTCTGGAACCGGAGTGGATCCAAGCCATGCAAGACGAACTTCTTCAATTCAAGCTGAATGACGTATGGGAGCTCGTCAAACGACCAGATCCTCGCAAGCATAACATCATCAGCACCAAGTGGATTTTCCGAAACAAGCAAGATGAGGACGGTCAAGTGGTGAGGAACAAGGCATGACTTGTAGCCCAAGGCTACACCCAGGTTGAAGGAATAGATTTCGATGAAACTTTTGCACCGGTTGCTAGACTTGAAGCTATTCGAATTCTACTTGCTTATGCTAATAATCATAACATCATCTTATATCAAATGGATGTGAAAAGTGCATTCCTCAATGGTAAGCTTGAGGAAGAAGTATATGTTGTTCAGCCCCCAGGTTTTGAGGATCCAAAGAATCCAGACAAAGTCTTCAGACTCAAAAAGGCTCTGTATGGTCTCAAGCAAGCCCCTCGGGCATGGTATGATACATTGAAGGAATTCCTCATGAAGAAAGGCTTCAAACCTGGTTCACTCGATCCAACTCTTTTCACAAAATCTTATGATAATGAACTGTTTGTATGTCAAATATATGTTGATGATATCATATTTGGCTGTACTGACAAAAGATACAGTGATGAATTTGCTTATATGATGAGTGAAGAATATCAGATGTCTATGATGGGGGAGCTGAAATTCTTGTTAGGTCTTCAAATTCGTCAACAAAGCAATGGAATCTTCATATCACAGGAGAAATACCTCAAGGATGTTCTGAGGAAATTCGACATGCATGAATGCAAAGGTGCCAAGACTCCAATGCCTACCAACGGTCACCTCGGCACTGATGAAAATTGTAAAGATTTCGATCAGCAGGTATACCGTTCTATGATTGGTTCTTTATTGTATCTATGTGCATCTAGGCCAGACATAGTGCTTAGTGTTTGCATGTGTGCACGTTTTCAAGCAAAACCGAAGGAATCACACCATAAGGCTGTGAAACATATTCTTCTATACTTAGCTCACACACCAACACTAGGATTATGGTATCCCAAGGGCTCCAATCTTCATCTGGTAGGGTATTCTGATTCAGACTATGCTGGTGACCGTGTGGATCGCAAGTCAACATCTGGCACATGCCATTTCCTCGGAAGATCACTGGTTTGCTGGTCCTCAAAGAAGCAGAACTGCGTATCACTCTCCACTGCCGAAGCTGAGTACATTGCTGCTGGTTCTTGCTGTGCTCAATTACTATGGATGAAGCAAACCCTCAAGGACTACGGCATCAACATTAAGAATGTGCCTCTCTACTGTGACAATGAGAGTGCTATCAAGATTGCCTACAACCCAGTACAGCACTCGAAGACCAAGCACATCCAGATTCGTCATCATTTTCTTCGAGACCATGTCCTCAAGGGCAATATCCTCATCGACCATGTGAAGACTGATGATCAACTGGCTGATATCTTCACTAAGCCCTTGGATGAGAAAAGGTTTTGCAAGTTCCGGTGTGAGCTAAATATCTTAGAATCTTCAAATGTTTTGTAAAAACATGCACACATCCTAACACTTATGCAAAGTTGATGACTTAGATGTGCAACACATGATGAAACGATTTTCTTCAATCGATGAAGAAAGTCACTCTGAATGTGAAGAAATTAACGAAGAAATTGATTCTCAGAGCCCTACGACAATTGTACGCGGCGTCTGTAATCAACATTCTTATATGGTGGGCAACGCCACCGCACAATGTGAAATTCCTCAAGTTGATTTTCTTCAAATGATCAAATTCTTCACAATGCATTTTTCTTCAAAACAGTTGTTCTTCATTGTGATGATCTATTGCAAAATCTTCAAAAACACTTAATGACTTTCATTTTCCTAGGTAGACTGTGATTTCTAGTCCTCATCAGCATTCACTTATTGCTATTTCTTCAATTTGATGTTTCTGCTAAGTGAATGTGATCGGACCCGATTTTCCCTCTATGCCATACTTATCCAGTCTATTCAATTCTTCATATGCGTTCTACTTGAAACTTTGTTCAAAATCCTCACTGCATCCTTGTCAGCTGATGATTTTGTAACGAAAATCCTCAAATCTTCGAAAAATTGTTTTCTTCAAAGGAACAGTAACTGAATCCCCACTTCCCATGATTGGATAGCCATGATCTCCACTATCTCCACCGCATCGTACGGGAGCTACACGTGTCCTGCGGAGACGTAGAGGCAAGGGCTATTCGGTCCAAAACTTTCCGCCAAACAGTAACTTTCGGGCTATAAATATGTCCTTAACCCCCTCGGTATCATCTTCTTCGCCTCATCGCTCTCCTGCCACAGCACACCGAACCCTAGCGCCACCGCTGGTAGTCTTGTCGCCGGCAAGGAAGAGCTTCACTGCCTCAACCTTCTCGCCGCCAGGATCACGCCGGAGACGGAACATCTACGTCCGCCGCTGCCGTAGACGTCCTCTGCTGCCAAGTTAGGGTGCATTGGACACTTGACCGAAGAGCCTCTCCATCACCACCTTTTTGTGTTCTTCGTTCGCACCTTCCAGGGTAATTATATCCCATTTTTACAACAGATTAGATCTAAAATTTTACCTCTCCCATGTGAAATCTGTTTTTCCTCAAGATACGATGCGCACATGATTCCTCAAACACTATCCATCTCCACAATCATTGATGAACTAGCTAAGCATCTAAGATTTTCACGAGATTCCTCAATTGTGCAAATTTTCGGATCTGTACAACTCTGGAACCCAAGAACAGGATGCTTAAGCAAATTCCTCAACCACTGGTTATATTCCTCAAACTGTCAAACTTTTCCATTTTCTTCAAATCTGAGAACGCATATGACCTCTCCAAATTCCTCGCAACTATACTTTGTTCACAGGTACACACATGTCAGCTGATGAATCTCTCGGTTCTCATCACATTAACTCATTTGCAGCGTTTCTGGAAGAAACTCTTCAAGGCTCATCAGAATCCTCAAGAGTTCAAAATCCTCATAAAGTTCCTCGTCTGAAGAAAATGGAGGAAGAAAGGAAACAGAAGGGAGGAAAGAAACTGGAGCAGAACATAGCAGTTGATATTCCTGATGACATATACGTGGACTATTGCACGCCTGATGATGAACCTGAGACTATGCCTAAAAGAAAGATTAGGCTGCAGAAAATTGAACGCAGATGGGCAAAGGAGTGGAAGGAGTACAGGTTTGTGACTCCAAAATATGCGAAGAAATTCGCTTTGAAGCCTCCTGGCAGAAGGGCCCCGCTTGAGGATCATCAAGTTGCTCATCCCTCAAGTCTTATGACACTTGATGACTACCCAGAGGAAAAAGAAAGGCATCTGGCCAAGCTCAAGAAGCAAGCAGAAACAGCAGTGAAGAAATTTCATGAATCCTCAGCTGCTGCCTCCGGTGCTGCTCATTCCTCAGCAGCAGAAACCTCAGGCTCCAAGATTCCTCAACCAAAGTTTGTGCCAGCAAAGCCAAAAGCTTCAAAACCCCAAGAGAAGTTTGCACAGACTTCTGTCACCAAACCCTCAGCTCCAAAACCCTCGGTTCCAAAACCGTCCACACCAAAACCATCACGCCAAAATCCTCAGCACCAATCGCATCTACACCAAAGTCCTCAGCTCCACCTCCAAAGCCAGTACAGAAGAAAGTCATGAAGACTACGACTGCCAGCTCTAGCTCCTCACTCCCAGCTGCAACTAGCTCGGAGACAAAGTCTTCAACACCCCATGTGAAGACTTTGGCAACTACTGAACCTGCACCTCTGCCCAGCCCAAGCAAAATCATCACAGTCCCGTCTGCATCAAAGGGAAGTGAAGAATATGATGATGAAACTCTGGAAGCCATCATCAGGAACAAGCAAGAAAGGGTAGCACAAGCATCAGGCAGTGATATTCCTCTGGCGATGGACCCCAAGGTCCTCCTCGACTTCATCAATGTGTGGTATGAAGACCCAAACACACCCATTGATGATTTGAAACTTCCTCCTGGTGTCAGCCACATGGTGGCTACCTTCATAAACGAAGCCAAGTGGAAGGAACAGAAGGCCAAGCAGGCAAAGATTGCAAAGGCCAGAAAGGAGAAATTCCTCACGCAAAATGTTCTCAAGTTGACGCCTGAAGCATTGGTGTCCACCCAGGCAGAGCTGCAAGTCCTAACTGACAAGTGTGAGAAACTGTCAGACCGCACAAGCATCAAACGCAATTTCATCAAGCTAGCCACTAGTGCTGTTGATGACTACAACAGACGTCACCCCCCACCAGCACCAACTCCTCAGCCCCTGGTTGAACAGCCAGAAGATGCATCTCCTGTTGAGGAGGAAATTCCTCAAGCTGAGGAGCAACACCAAGAGCGTCGTGCTGATGAGCCGGCCATTGAAGAGATCATCACTGAGACCGCTCCTGATGAAACTGCTACTGATCCAGCTGCTTCACCAAAGCAGGCTGATGACTCTGTTCCAGCTGGTTCCCCACTGCCAGCTGAAGAATCTGTTGAGAAATCACCTTCACCAAAAACTTCAAAGGTGAAGAAGTTAATCCCGTCTGCATCAGACGCGAAAAAGACAAGAGCTGCTGAGAAGGAAGCAAAGAAGAGAAAAGCTTCCTCAGTAGAAGAAAAGATTGAGGCAAAACGCCTCAAGGAAACTGAAGAATCTGCCCCTCTGGACCCGGTGCCTCTTAATGTTGCACCCTCATTTGAAATGGTCGTCGTTGGTGACCACACTACAAGGGCAGATGAGGAAATGAAGGATGCTGCCTCTGAGGAGCATACTGATGAGGAAATACAAATTGATGACAGTCCTCAACCTCATATTCCTCCGAAAGAGATTACTGAAGCTTCAGCTTCAGCAGCTGATGAATCTGCGTCTGCCACAAAGTCAGCTGATGAAAATCAAGCTGAAGAAAATGTCCAGTCTGAGCAGGCTCCTCCCACTGAACAGGCTGATCAAACTCCTCAAGCTGAGAAGGATGAAGAAATTCCTCAGCCTGATGCTCAGCTAGAACAAGAAATTCCTCATCCTGAGGAAACTGCTGAAGAAAATGTTCCCGCCCCTGACAATGAATTCATTGTCCTCAACCCAGAATCTGCCATGGTTGTTTCCCCTCCCATTCCTCAGCACAATCTCAATGCAGTTCAGCGCCTGCCATTCTCGAAGAGGCCAAAGTTTCAGAAAGAGAATTTCTTTGAGGAACGCATGTATTTTGTCGGAGAGAATCCTTATGACAGGCCTCAAATGAGGCATCTGAAGTTTTGGACAAGGACTCAGATGAACTACTATGCTTCAGTGCTCTGTGGACGAAACAAGATATTCCAGCACAGGCACATTCCTCATGATGAACGTGAAGAGATTCCCTGTATGGAACCAGTCCTCAGTGTACTACATGATGCAGGTTTGCTCCCTATGTGCTCAGACATATCAGATTGGAAAAGTGAGCTAATTCTTCAGTTCTATTCAACTCTGCACATCTCGGGCAATGCTGATGACATCAACACTTGGGTGTTCGACTGGATGACCCAAAATACTCACTACAAGGCTCCAGCGTCTGAACTCCTCAGAGAACTGCCCATACCAATTCCTTCAGAAGGGGCAGTGAAGATTTATGGTGAGCGTGAGCTGCCAAATGGAATGATGGAAGTCCTCATGAAGCCTTTGGCTGCAGGAAAACCCTCAAGAACCACATTCCTCGTCCATGAGCTAAAGTACACACCCCGGTCTGTCTACCGCATTCTCTGCAGTGTGCTAGCGCCAATCAAAGGCCATGATGATGACGAAGATGTCGTCTGCCTCATGAAGAATATCCTCTTCAACATCATTCACGGTATCCCCATGAATATCCATGATTTCTTCTTGAGGACTTTGGCTGACAATGCAATGAGCCCATATGATCACAAGATTTATGCACCATGGATCATGAGATTCCTCAGGACAAGGACAGGCATCAACTTTCACGCAGATTTCCAGAACCATGTTGGTTATATGCCTCCTATCCGGGTCAAGAAGAAGACTTTCGAGCCCATTGAGGGAAAAGGAAAGTCTGTAATTGATGAAGGAAGCAGGCCTCTTGATGGTCAATTTAAAGAACCAGATGCATATTCCTCATGGGACGACACTGAGACTCGTCCGCCAAGCCCAGTTCCTCCTCGCGTGCTAAACACCAGAGAGCTTCTTCTAAGTCTTCATCAGAAGGTGGATCACAACCACAAATGGGTCAAACGCCAGTTTGGTGCCATTGTGAAAACCCTCACTGAGACACAGAACAGTGTGAAGCTTAATCATCACTATCTGCATGAGGTTTTTGATCGCACCTGGGCTACCCTTGCACATCTGAAGACCCAGACTGAGCTTGAAGAATTGAACTTTGAGCAGGACTTTGACTGGTCGTGGCCTCCCAAGAAGAAGTTCCGGCCCATTCCTGTGCCAGATCTTGAAGACAGCTCCTTCTCATCATTCCGCACCGCCGAATCTGATGAGGAACAACTTGACACTGCAACCGGACCAAGAAAGAAGACTACCCCCAAGAAGCGCCAAGGATCTTCATCAACCGCAAAGAAATGACGTCTTCACGGGCGTTAGTCCTCAGTTTGTCCCTTTTTGTCACTTGATGACAAAGGGGGAGAAACTTGAGAGTTAGTCTTCAAATGGGATTTATTTTTGGGGCTTATGAACTATATTTAAGTTACAAACTCTTGGCTCTTCTGAAGTTTTTATGTAATGAGTTGTAACTTAAGCCCGATGGTACTCTGACGCTTTTTGAACGTTTTTCTTCGCATGCTTATTCCTCAAGTTTTAATGCACGCATGCTGGAATTCGTCAGATACCATTTGCCATCATGCATTTTCATTTTTTTTCATATGATATGTTATATGTATGCATGATTTACAAGATTCAGGGGGAGATCTCCATGATATAAATCATCAATGTGCATATGCTATAAAAGCAAAATCCTCAAGGTATGCACATCTTCAGGGGGAGTCTCTGTGAATCTTGTTTTCAAATTCCTCAAATGAGTATTTACACTTCATATTTTTTATCCCTGTTGAAGACTTAACCTAATTGTCATCAACCACCAAAAAGGGGGAGATTGTAAGTGCATCTAGTGCCCCTTAGTGATTTTGGTGGTTCGAAGACTTATAGGTTAAGTATCTAATGTGTTTACAAGCGTACACAGGATCTATAAGTCATTGAGGAGTTTGAGATATTTGAAGAATATCGACCCCTAAAAATATATGTCTTCAGTTGAATAAATTGGTCTGAAGCTGAAGAAACGAATCGCGAAGAATTTGCGATGAAATTGATATTCCTCATGAAGATATTGATATTGATAAGATCGGCGGTTCCTGAAGAAAATCGTTCTGAAGAAATTGAAGCATGAAGATTTACGTTTTATGTTTTACTTTCTTCGCACTTAATGAGTAGGAACACCGTACTGTTAAAGGGGGTCAAAGTAACACTATGGAATGGATTTCCTCATGATGCTCAACCCAAGCCAAATCCTACCAAAAGCCTCAAGTGAGGAATATGAGTGACATGAGGACTCTCACAGTTGAGAGTCCCGACCGTTTCGATAAGCCACGCCAAGTCACTGATCTTATCCACTCCAACGGTCATATTATTTAAGGGCATTAATGTCAAATCATGTCGGGATGCTCCCAGGCTATAAATGTCGAGAGTAAATCATCAGTGAGGAAATAAACCACCCACCGAAACCACAAACCAAACATAGTGATTGAGCATCACTGAAGAAGTTGTTCCTGTGTGGGACTGAAGCCTTTTACCTTTGAGGACTGTGCATCCTCCAGACGGTTAGGCGTCATGGTCTAGAGCAATCCAGCAGGCAATTGTGGATCGTCGGGTGATCGAGTTTGTGAGGGTTTGGAAGTCTGCCCTGAAGACTTACCACGAGTGTTGGGCGAGGACTGTGTGTCCTTAGCTCAAGGAGAATACGGTAGGGACTGTGTGTTCCGGGACTGGGTGTCCTTTGGTTTCAATACCAAGACGCTCCAAACCAGATGTACAACTTTCACAGCAGTTGGAACTGGGTCATCAACAACAGTCTTCACCAAGAATCGGGTTCTAATTCCTCAACTCTTTACTTTCTCTGTATTATGTGTTGATGACTTTCACTGTGACTGCTTGAAGAATTTGCTGAAGATTTTCTCTGAATTTCCTCAACCCCAAATTCTTCACTTGAGTTAATCATCATCTGTATTCTGCGTGCCTGCTTACTGTGCAATCTGTTTTCATAATCTTCACCCTGTAATACTGCTGTTGTGAACGATTGCACGACTGATCCTTAACTGTTTTCGCTGTAAGTTAGTCATCAGTGAGGAATTTCCTCAAAAGGAATTTCCTCAGTGATGAAATTCTAAAAATCTCCTATTCACCCCCCCTCCAGTCGATATAACGCACTTTCAGTCATGCTGGAGGCCGTTCATAGTGTTGACCTTAGAGATGGGCTATGATGCAGTAGGCAGTGGCACGGTGTACCAAGTGGCACCCGGATGGTGGGCTTGGGAACCTTGCGCGCATTGTTTGGGGCCGTGGCAGAAACCTTGGCCGGACTTCCGTGCGGGTTACTCTCAAATAGGCGATAAACCTGGACTAGGTATTAGTGTGGTTAACGGTCATGGCCAACTCCCTCGCTGGCTTCCGCTTTAAGGTTGCCGAGGTGCATGACGTGCACATGGCGATAAGTGGCGAGAGCGTGTGTGAAGAAGTACACCCTGCAGGGTTATGATCTATTCGAATAGCCGCGTCCGCGGATATGGACTACTTGGAAACATATGTTGTTCATAGACAACTTTAATGGCTACTCATAAAAGTATCAAGATAAGTGTGAGTATCATGTATGGCATTTCCATAGGGAGACGGAAAGGAATCCATGATAGTGTATTGTTGTGGTGGTAGTCGACTCGTGTACGACTTATCAAAGTTGTTAAAACTATTTAAAATTGTAGTTTAGTATAGCCAAGAGTCAAACCTGGCTTGCTGCATGAAACACCACAACCCCTTTATTGATACCTGTGCATGAGTAGATAGATGTGTTCTAAAGTCTTGCTGAGTACTTTTGTACTCATGTTTGCTGAATAAATGTTGCAGAGGATACCCACGAGCCAACAGGTGGGTTCTATCTAGACATCGATGATGACAAGTAGCTGGTGTCCCAGCTATGACCTGGCCCCTTTTCAGAAGGGATCTGTAGATAGTCAGGCTTTATGCCTTTTCCTTTCAACTGTTTGTACTCAGACAGCTTTAATGCTTCCGCTTGGTTTGTATGACTCTCCTTGTATGACTTGAGTGTTGGGTCGTGTGACCCCTACCTGTATGAACATATTATGCAAGAGTCTTTCGAGTCTTCTAAATAAATGTTGTGTTGTTGTATGGTTATGTTGTGATGCCAAAGTTGTATCTATGCATATTGAGTATGTCATGCGTACGTGTGATACACTGTGATATGTATGGGATTCGACACCTAGTCGTATGCCCTTAGTAGCTCTCTATACAGAGAAATGGCCCTTTGTGTTTCCACCGAGCCTTGGTAGTTCGCTACTGCTCCGGACAGATTGGTTGACCGGCATGTATCCTTCTTAGTTGCTGTGTCTGTCCCTACGGGGAAATTTCATGCAGTGTAATGGAGTCCTTGTAGCTTGCTACGACTCGTCTACACTCGTTGATGACCGACACCTGCTTTGCTGGGTTATGTATGCATGTGTCTGTATAGTCGAGCCACTTGAGTTTATGACTAGTTATGTCGACCCGGGTTCTTTGAATTGGAATGCTAGCAACACTAATGCATACGTGAGTCAAAAGGCGCAAACGGTCCCGGCTAAGGTAAGGTCGCAGCCGTGGGCTTAACCGTGCGTGAGACCGCAAAGGAATGCAATGTGTTACAGGATGGATTCCTATGGCTTAGGATCGGGGTCCCGATAGCGTTGGTATCAGAGCCTCACTGACTATAGGATTACCAAGCCAAACTGGTCGAAGTTGGGTCTAGAAATGATTTACTTATATATAAGGGAATTTTTTGTGGAAGGGAACGTAAGATTCTTGCTTCTCTTCTCAAGTCATTCTATTCTGGTCATCCTCGTCTTTTCTACGGGGGTTAAGAACTAGGTTACTTATCTATCTCTCAGGATCGCGTGTTACTAATCGGTAGATTGTAAGAAAATGGTTCGAGGGTTAATCCGAGTTTCTTTTGTTCCAAGGAAAAGAAAATAGGTATTTGATGACCATGGAATTGAACTTGATAATTGAGTGGATATGTTATCCTATCTTTTGTGGGTTATCTCAAAATTATTTTTGAGCATTTACAGTCGTTATGCTCCCCAATTTTATCTCGGGAGCTCTAATGCCTTTTGCATTACTCTCTATTTCAGATGCCTGGTTGTCCTTCTCGTTAGGTGGTCCGTCTGACTAGGTGCATTGATGTGACGGGTCACACGGCCATGCTGGTCAGGATGATGTCAGTAGCCGGTTACCGCTGGTACCGAGATTATACAGTGGAGGAGCAGTACCGGGATTTCAACCAGAGTCAGTACCTATGCACTGTTAGGGTATTCCTAGATTACCCTGGAGCCAAGGAGCCGATCCATTGGTCTTATGTATTGGGGGTTACTGTTCACATGGCGGTACAAGATGCTTCCTATTCAATGTTGACCATCATGAGAGCCAGACATGCACTGCTGCAGAATTCAGAGTTCTGCTATGTTCCCGCTTCTCAACTAGGAGAAGAAGGATACCTCAGTGGGGTCTACTTTGATTCCTCTTTGGAGGATCCGCTACTGCAGTCTACCACTGAAATGTTAGAGAATAGAGACAGAGAAGCTCGTGCCCTTCGTATGGAGCTCTATGCTACTCGTGCCCGTTTGTGGACAGCCTTGACACAGCTGGCACCTGTGGTTCAGACAGGTTATGAGGATATGGACATGTTGAACCCCGTTAGGACTCATCTTCCAGCTCATGTTGACTGGACTGCTATAGGAGGTGTCACCCCTCTTCGGGGACCTCTACTACCACCAGTCAAGGGACCAAGGCCACACCCGTGTCCTTACGGTTCTCAGGGGTCTCAAGCCCGAGTATTTCCTGATCCGCAGGTTGAGCTCCCAGGCCATGGAGGCAACCTTTATGAGATGTTTTATACGGATGCTTGAACCCGTGTGTGGAAGAGTGGTATGGTAGTAGTTGTACTTCCACAGTCCTGTGTGTCTTGTGGAGTATGACTATGTCGTAATATGAGTTCCGAAGGCATAGATAAATAATGTATAGGAAGCTTGGAAAGCCTCTGATGAGTAGTATCATCTTTTCAGTAGTTTGCTCTTCAGTTTGAGGTTGTACTGAACTATGTAATGGTGTCTACGAACCATGGTGTATATATAGCAGTTGCTTGTTACCATGTTGTTCGGATGTTCATCTCCGCATTCCATGTGTTCAGTGCATTCTTAATCCATAGTTAGTATTGATGTTGATATTAGTCTAAGCTGTGAGTTTGTTTGCCAGGATGGTGTTTACTAGGCAGAACCGTGCCCCTAGCCACGAGCAAGGAGAAGGTAGTCAGGCAGCACAGGAGGAACTGCCTCACCTGCCTTCTCTGGAGGAGGTTAGGCTCGAGGCAGAAAGAAACAAGCAAGAGACTAACCGTCTGCTAGAACGTATTGAGCAAAACATGGCTCGTCAGCCGCGAAATGATGCAGTGTCCCTCACTGACTTTGTGAAGCTGAATCCCCTGAAGTTCCATCACTCCGTCGATCCTCTCGACGTTGATGACTGGTTGTGCAGTATATCACGCAAGATACGCTCTGCCAAGTTTCTGAGGCTGACAAGGTGACCTTTCTTGCGTATTTCCTGGAAGGCCCTGCCAATCTATGGTGGGAGAATTTTGAAGCTATGCGTCGTGCCGGACCATCAGCCACATGGGCAAATTTCAGTGCAGCCTTCCGTCTGCACCGCATTCCAGAGGGTGTCATGGACCATAAGAGAGAGGAATTTTGTGACTTCACCCAGGGAAAGTTGACCGTGGATGCTTATAGTCACGAGTTCGGTAATCTCGCTCGCCATGCAACTAAAGAGGTGTCAACTGATGCCAAGAAATAAGCAAGATTCCGTAAGGATCTGAGCCCCGAACCTCGTCGTGACCTGCGCCTTCATGAATGTACAAGTTTCAAAGCTCTTGTCAACAAGGCGATCAGTGGCGAGATTGGTCATACCGACTATGAAGCCACGAGGAAGCACTCTCACGATTCGGGCTCCTCATCCGGTTCCGCGTTTCCAAAGCGCCGGTTGTGGGTCCCGAATAGCTCTCTACCGCCAAGATATACCCCGAGGCCATCCTATGTGGCACCTCAGGCAAACCAGACCAATCCTCCAGCAAAGACCTATGGTGCTCCAGCTATCAAGGCTGCACCACGTGCCAATCAGGTGATCTATTACAAGTGTGGAGAACCAGGACACTATTCACGAGAGTGTCCTCAGAATATAGCTGGCAAGTGATATGTCCATTTTGCATCATATTTTCATGTTGATATTATCGCTTCTTGGGCTGTTATTTCACTTCACGGTACAATACTTATGCCTTTTCTCTCTTATTTTGCAAGGTTTACATGAAGAGGGAGAATGCCGGCAACTGGAATTCTGGCCTGAAAGTGGAGCAAGTTTGAGATACCTATTCTGCGCAACTCCAAACACCGTAAAAATCAACGATGATTTTTTCTGGATTTATAAAAAATACTGGGTCGAAGAAGCGCCAGAGGGGCGCCAGTAGGTGGCCACAAGCCTGCTAGGCGCGGCCAACCCCCTGGTCACGCCTAGGGGGCTTGTGGGCACCCTGCTGGCCCACTGCCCCCCCCCCCCTCTTCTGCTATATGAAGGGTTTCGTCCGGGAAAAAATCAAGGGGAGGATTTTTCGTGGATTCTCCGCCGCCACAAGGCGGAACTTGAGTAGAACCAATCTAGAGCTCCGGCAGGACGATCCTGCCGGGGAAACTTCCCTCCCAGAGGGGGAAATCATCGCCATCGTCATCACCAACACTCCTCTCATCGGCGGGGACTCATCACCATCAACATCTTCATCAGCACCATCTCATCTCCAAACCCTAGTTCATCACTTGTAACCAATCTCTGTCTTGCGACTCCGATTGGTACTTGTAAGGTTGCTAGTAGTGTTAATTACTCCTTGTAGTTGATGCTGGTTGGATTAATTGGTGGAAGAGTTTATGTTCAGATCCTTGATGCTACTCATTACCTCTCTGGTCATGAATATGATTATGCTTTGTGAGTAGTTACTTTTGTTCCTGAGGACATGGGATAAGTCATGCTAATAGTAGTCATCTGAATTTGGTATTCGTTCGATACTTTGATGTGTTGTATGTTGTTTTTCCTCGAGTGGTGTTATGTGAACGTCAACTACATAACACTTCACCATTATTTGGGCCTAGAGGAAGGCATTGGGAAGTAGTAAGTAGATGATGGGTTTCTAGAGTGACAGAAGCTTAAACCCTAGTTTATGTGTTGCTTCGTAAGGGACTGATTTGGATCCACTAGTTTAATGCTATGGTTAGACTTTGTTTTAATTCTTCTTTCGTAGTTGCGGATGCTTGCGAGAGGGGTTAATCATAAGTGGGATGCTTGTCCAAGTAAGGTCAGTACCCAAGCACCGGTCCACCCACATATCAAACTATCAAAGTAACGAACGCGAATCATATGAACTTGATGAAAACTAGCATGACAGAAATTCACGTGTGTCCTCGGGAGCGCTTTTCCTCCTATAAGACTTTGTCCAGGCTTGTCCCTTGCTACAAAAGGGATTGGTCCACTTTGCTGCACCGTTTCTACTTTTGTTACTTGTTGCTTGCTACGAATCATCTCACCACACAATCACTTGTTACCGACAATTTCAATGCTTGTAGATTTTACCTTGCTGAAAACCAGTTGTCAGATCCTTCTGCTCCTCGTTGGGTTCGACACTTTTACTTATCAAAAGGACTACGATTGATCCCCTATAATTGTGGGTCATCAAGACTCTTTTCTGGCGCCATTGCCGGGGAGTGAAGTGCCTTTGGTAAGTGGAACTTGGTAAGGAAACATTCATATAGTGTGCTGAAATTTATTGTCACTTGTAACTATGGAAACTAATCCTTTGAGGGGCTTGTTCGTGGTATCTTCACCTCGAACGGAAGCACAAAGAGTTGCTCCTCAACCTGCTGCACCTACTGAAAATATTTGCTTTGAATTTCCTTCGGGTATGCTTGAGAAACTGCTGGCTAATCCTTTTACGGGAGATGGAACATCACATCCAGACTTGCATCTAATCTATGTGGATGAAGTTTGTGGTTTATTTAAGCTTGCAGGTTTGCCCGAGGATGAGGTCAATATGAAGGTCTTTCCTTTATCTTTTAAGGATAAGGCGTTGGCATGGTATAGGCTATGTGATGATACTGGATCATGGGACTACAATCGGTTGAAATTGGAATTTCATCAAAAAAATTATACTATGCATTTAGTACATCGTGATCGGAATTATATTTATAATTATTGGCCTCGTGACAGGGAAAGCATTGCTCAATCTTGGGGAGGCTTAAATCAATGTTATATTCATGCCCCAATCATGAGCTCTCGAGAAAAATTATCATTCAGAACTTCTATGCTCGGCTTTTTCATGATGATCGCACCATGCTTGACACTTCTTGTATCGGTTCTTCTATGAAGAGAGATATTGACTTCAAATGGAATTTATTAGAGAGAAATAAACGCAACTCTGAAGATTGGGAGCTTGAAGAAGGTAAGGAGTCAGGTATGAATTTCAAGTTTGATTGCGTTAAATCCTTTGTTGAAACAAATACTTTTTGTGACTTTAGCGCTAAGTATTGACTTGACTCTGAGATAGTAGCTTCATTGTGTGAATCCTTTGCTGCTTATATTGATCTCCCGAAAGAGAAGTGGTTTAAATATCATCCTCCTTTAGAAGTCAATGTAGTTAAACCCAATCTAGTTGAAGAGAGAGTCATTGCCTATAATGATCCTATTGTTCCCAGTGCTTACATTGAGAAACCACCTTTCCCTGTTAGGATGAAGGATCATTCTAAAGCTTCAACTGTCATACGTAGAGGCTACATTAGAACACCTACACCCCCTGAGCAAATTAGAGTTGAACCTAGCATTGCTATCATCAAAGATCTTCTGTCCGACGATGTTGAGGGACATAATATTCACTTATGTGAAGATGCTGCTAGAATTGCTAAACCTCATGCTAGACACAAACATAGCCTGTCGTTGGCACGCCTATTGTTTCTGTTAAGATAGGAAATCATTGCTATCATGGTTTATGTGACATGGGTGCTAGTGTTAGTGCAATACCTCAATCCTTTTATGATGAAATCAAAGATGAGGTTGCACCTATTGAGATAGAGCCTATTGATGTCACTATTCAGCTTGCCAGTAGAGATACTATCTGCCCTGTGGGAATTGTTAAGGATGTTGAAGTCTTGTGTGGTAAAACAAAGTATCCTGCTGATTTCCTCGTTCTTGCTACCGCTCAGGATAGCTTTTGTCCCATCATATTTGGCAGACCCTTCCTCAATACCGTCAATGCTCATATTGACTGTGAGAAGCAAACTGTCACTGTTGGCTTTGAAGGCGTGTCACATGAGTTCCATTTCTCCAAGTTTGGTAGACAACCTCATGAAAAAGAGTTGCCTAGTAAGGATGAAACTAATGCCTTAGCTTCTATTGCCGTGCCTCCTACTGATCCCTTAGAGCAATACTTGCTTGAGCATGAAAATAATATGCATATGGATGAAATGGATGAGATAGATAGAGTCGTCTTAGAACAATATCCTATTCTTAAGAATAACTTGCCTGTTGAACTGCTTGGGGATCCACCCCCACCAAAGGGTGATCCTGTGTTCGAGCTTAAACAGTTGCCTGATACTCTTAAGTATGCTTATCTTGATGAAAAATAGATATATCATGTTATTATTAGTGCTAGCCTCTTAGAGCATGAAGAAAAGTAGTTATTAAAAACTCTGAGGAAGCAACGTGCTGCTATTGGATATACTCTTGATGATCTTAAGGGCATTAGTCCCACTCTATGCCAACACAAGATTAACACTGATCCTGATTTCAAACCAGTTGCTGATCATCAAAGGAGATTAAATCCTAAGATGAAAGAGGTAGTAAGAAAAGAAATACTAAAGCTCCTGGAAGCAGGTATTATCTATCCCGTTGCTCATAGTTATTGGGTGAGTCCGGTGCATTGCGTCCCTAAGAAGGGAGGCATTACCGTTGTCCCTAATGATAAGGATGAATTGATCCCACAGAGGATTATTACTGGCTATAGGATGGTGATCGATTTTAGGAAATTGAATAAAGCCACTAGGAAAGATCATTACCCTTTGCCTTTTATCGACCAAATGCTAGAAAGACTTTCTAAACACACACACTTCTGCTCTCTAGACGGTTATTCTGGTTTCTCCCAAATACTAGTTGCACAATCTGATCAGGAGAAAACCACTTTCACCTGCCCTTTCGGTACCTTTGCTTATAGACGTATGCCTTTTGGCTTATGTAATGCACCTGCCACCTTTCAAATATGTATGATGGCTATATTCTCTGACATTTGTGAAAAGATTGTTGAGGTTTTCATGGATGACTTCTCCGTTAACGGGTCTTCTTTTGATGATTGCCTCAGCAACCTTGATCGAGTCTTGCAGAGATGCAAAGATAGCAATCTTGTCTTGAATTGGGAGAAGTGCCACTTTATGGTTAATGAAGGCATCATCTTAGGACATAAAATCTCTGAAAGAGGTATTGAAGTCGATAAGGCTAAGGTTGATGCAATCGAGAAAATGCCATACCCACAGATATCAAAGGTATAAGAAGTTTCCTTGGTCATGCTGGTTTCTATAGAAGGTTCATTAAAGACTTCTCTAAGATTTCTAGGCCTCTTACCAATCTCTTGCAAAAGGATATTCCTTTTGTCTTTGACGATGATTGTGAGGAACCCTTCGAAATACTTAAGAAGGCCTTGATAACTGCACCTATTGTTCAACCACCTGATTGGAACTTACCTTTTGAAATCATGTGTGATGCTAGTGATTATGATGTTCGTGCTGTCCTAGGGCAAAGAGTTGATAAGAAGTTGAATGTTATTCACTACGCTAGTAAAACTCTAGACAGTGCCCAAAGAAACTATGCTACTACGGAAAAGGAATTTTTAGCAGTCGTGTTTGCATGTGAAAAGTTCAGGTCTTACATAGTTGATTCCAAAGTCACTATTCACACTGATCATGCTGCTATTAAGTACCTCATGGAGAAGAAAGACGCTAAACCTAGACTTATCAGATGGGTTCTCTTGCTACAAGAATTTGATTTGCACGTTGTCGACAGGAAGGGTGCTGATAACACTGTAGCAGATAACTTGTCTAGGTTGGAAAACGTTCTTGATGACCCACAACCTATTGATGATAGCTTTCCCGATGAGCAATTGAATGTCATCAATACTTCACCTAGTGCACCGTGGTATGCTGATTATGCAAACTATATTGTTGCCAAATATATACCACCTAGTTTCACATACCAGCAAAAGAAGAAATTCTTCTTTGACTTGAGACATTACTTTTGGGATGATCCTCACCTTTATAAGGAAGGGGTAGATGGTGTTATTAGATGTTGTGTACCTGAACATGAACAGGGACAGATCCTACAGAAGTGTCACTCCGAGGCCTACGGAGGACACCATGCGGGAGATAGAACTGCACACAAGGTATTGAAATCAGGTTTCTATTGTCCCACTCTCTTCAAGGATGCCCGTAAGTTTGTCTTGTCTTGTGACGAATGTCAAAGAATAGGTAATATTAGCAAACGTCAGGAAATGCCTATGAACTATTCACTTGTCATTGAACCATTTGATGTCTGGGGCTTTGATTATATGGGACCTTTTCCAAAATCCAATGGGTATACTCATATCCTAATTGTTGTTGATTATGTCACTAAGTGGGTAGAAGTTATCCCCACTAGTAGTGATGGCCACAACACCTCTATCAGGATGCTTAAAGAAGTAATTTTCCCTAGATTTGGAGTCCCTAGATATCTAATGACCGTCGGTGGTTCACACTTCATTCATGGTGCTTTCCGTAAAACACTTGCTAAGTATGATGTCAACCATAGAATTGTGTCTCGCTATCACCCTCAGTCCAGTGTTCAAGTAGAGCTAAGCAACAGAGAGATTAAACTAATTCTGTAAAAGATTGTCAACAGATCTAGAAAGAATTGGTCTAAGAAGCTCGATGGTGCACTGTGGGCTTATAGAACTTCCTATAAGAATCCCATGGGCATGTCTCCATACAAAATGGTGTACGGAAAAGCATGTCACTTACCTCTTGAGCTAGAGCATAAAGCTTATTGGGCAATCAAAGAGCTCCACTTTGATTTCAAACTTGCTGGTGAGAAGAGGTTATTTGACATTAGCTCACTTGATGAATGGAGAACTCAGGCATATGAGAATGCCAAGTTGTTCAAAGAGAAGGTTAAGAGGAGGCATGATAAGAGGATACAAAAGCGTGAGTTCAATGTAGGTGATTATGTCTTGCTATATAACTCTCGTTTAAGATTCTTTGCAGGCAAGCTTCTCTCTAAATGGGAAGGTCCCTATGTTGTTGAGGAAGTATATTGTTCTGGTTCTATCAAGATCAACAACACAGAAGGTAATTGTTCGAGAGTGGTAAATGGGCAGAGAATCAAGCATTATATCTCAGGTACTCCCATAAATGTTGAGAGCAATATTATCAATACCATAACTCCGGAAGAATACCTAAGGGATATTTATCAGCCTATTTCAGACTCCGAAAATGAAGAGGTATTTGTTTCGGTAAGTAAACAGACTCCAAACCTTTTCCAGTAGGAATTTTTCTTCGTTTTGGAATATTTGAAAAAAATACAAAAATTGGAAGTAGTCCGGAAAGCACGCGAGGAGGCGACAAGCCTGCCAGGCGCGTGCCCACCCCCTGGCCGCGCCTGGGGAGCTTGTGGCCACCTCGTGCGCCTCCAGGACTCCGTTTACGTGTGGAGTACTCCTTATGGTCTGGAAAAAATCATTATATATTCTCCCGTTTGGTCTGACCCTCGTATCACGCAGATTTCCTCTGTTTTCGTTTCGAGCCTGTTTTCTGCCACAGATTTAGGGCAAGATGTCTTCTCAAGATTCAGAGGGGGAGAGCTATGTGGCAGATTACCTTGCTAACCCAAGGTCTATGGGGACTTGGATCCTTATGGCTGGACCACTGATGAGGAAGAAGATTATGAACCCAAGGGGAAGGAAGGAACAAGTTCCAATGAGGAGGAGGCTCCTCTACCTCCACCCGGAAACACCCATGTGGAGTTCAAGAAGTTGAGCCTCCCTGACTCAAGGAAGAAGCCTAATACTTTGTTTATCCCTTCTCGTTTCTTGCAGGAGAGTAAGCAGGAATTATGCCAAAGGGTGTTGAAGCTTGAAGAGGAAAATGGTGATCTGAGCGAGCAGAGTTTTATGCTCAAGTGGAAATTAAACAAGCCCAAGACCTCTGCAACAACTGCACCACCATCACCTCCAAAGGAAGACAATTGAACATGGGTATGGGCAATCCCCTTGGCTTGTGCCAAGCTTGGGGGAGTTGCCCCGGTATCGTATCACCATCACATCTTTTGCCTTTACCTTTGTTTTAGTTTGTTCCTTTTCAGTTTTCTCTTTCTCTAGTAGAATAAAGGTCTTAGTGTTTTAGTCTTGAGTTTTTCTTTGTGTCACCCCCGATGTATTCGAGCTCTTGAGGTTTATAATAAAGATTGTCTTAGTTGAAGGGCTTTGCCTCTTGCCATGATCAAAAGAGTGAGAAAAGAACAAAAGCATGAAAGATCATGTAATGATCTTATGGGAAGTGATGGTTCACATATAAAAAGAATGTTGACTGCAACTTGTTGAGGGTAGACAAACGTAGACCTTGGTCATGGTTGCAATTAATAGGAAGTGATAAAGAAGGAGAGGTTCACATATAAATATATCATCTTTGACACCATCTATGATTGTGAATACTCACTAAACTATTGCATGCCTAGAAGTAGATGTTGGACATGGAAGACAACATAATGAATTGTGTTTGCTTGGTTCCGAACAATGTTATATGAATAGAGATCCCTTAGCATGTGACGATTGCTTCCACCTCATATTAGCCAAAACTCCCGCACTAAGTAGAGATACTACTTGTGCATCCATAAACCTTCAACCCAGTTTTGCCATGAAAGTCCACCATACCAACCTATGGATTTAATAAGATCCCTCAAGTAAGTTGTCATCGGTGCAAGCAATAAAAATTGCTCTCTAATATGTATGATCTATTAGTGTGTGCAAAATAAGCTTTGTACGAACCTGTGATGAGGAAGACATAAAAGCGACAGACTGCATAATAAAGTTCTTTATCAAAGGAGACAATTTAAAGTGACATTCCTCCACACTAAGAGGACACGCATCTAAACCTCAAAAGCGCATGACAACCTCTGCTTCCCTCTACGAAGGGCTTATCTTGTACCTTTACTTTTTGCCGTTGAAAGAGTCATGGTGATCTTCACCAATTCCTTGTTTCGCCTTTATCTTGGCTAACGTCACATGCTAGGGAAAGATCTATATTCATATATCAACTTGGAGGTAAGTATTCACGAATTATTATTGTTGACATTACCCTTGAGGTAAGCAGTTGGGAGGTAAAACTATAAGCCCCTATCTTTCTCTTTGTCCAGTTGAAACTTTGATCTCATGAGTACCACGTGAGTAGTAGCAATTGTAGAGAACGAAAAGATGATTGAGTATGTGGATTATCTTTACAAGCTCTTATTTGACTCTTTCTGATGTTGTGATAAATTGCAATTGCTTCTATGACTAAAGGCTATCGGTTGTTGACTCTCGCTAAGGTTCTTGATTCATGCTTTACTTTGTGAAGAATTTGTCACTTTAGCATGAGAGATTATATGTTGGTATTGTTGTTCTAATCTTGATCATGATGCCTGCATGTTCGTATCTTGTTTTGTCGACACCTCTCTCCCTAAACATGTGGTCATGTTTATTGATCTAGGCTTTCGCTTGAGGACAAGCGAGGTCTAAGCTTGGGGGGGTTGGTACGTCCATTTTGCATCATGGTTTCATGTTGATATTTATTGCTTTTTGGGTTGTTATTTCACTTCACGGTACAATACTTATGCCTTTTCTCTCTTATTTTGCAAGGTTTACAAGAAGAGGGAGAATGTCGGCAGTTGGAATTCTGGCCTGAAAAGGGAGCAAGTTTGAGATGCCTATTCTGCGCAACTCCAAAAGCCGTGAAAATCAACGTGGAATTTTTTTGGAATATATAAAAAATACTGGGCGGTAGAAGTACCAAAGGGGTGCCACCTAGAGGCCAAAAGCCTCCCAGGCCCGGCCTACCCCCCTGGCCGGGGCTGGAGGGCTTGTGGGCCCCCAGTTGCCCCTCCGGCGCTCATCTTTGGCTACATGAAGGGTTTCGCCTGGAAAAAAAAATCAGAAGGGAGCTTTTTCATGGATTCGCCGCTGCCACGATGCGGAACTTGAGCAGAACCAATCTAGAGCTCCGGCAGGACGATCCTGCCGAGGAAACTTCCCTCCCGGAGGGGGAAATCATCGCCATCGTCATCACCAACACTCCTCTCATCGGAGGGGACTCGTCACCATCAACATCTTCATCAGCACCATCTCATCTCCAAACCCTAGTTCATCACGTGTAACCAATCTCCGTCTCACGACTCCGATTGGTACTTGTAAGGTTGATAGTAGTGTTAATTGCTCCTTGTAGTTGATGCTAGTTGGATTATTTGGTGGAAGATTTTATGTTCAGATCCTTGATGCTACTCATTACCTCTCTGGTCATGAACATGATTATGCTTTGCGATTAGTTACTTTTGTTCCTGAGGACATGGGATAAGTCATGCTAATAGTAGTCATGTGAATTTGGTATTCGTTCGATATTTCGACATGTTGTATGTTGTTTTTCCTCTAGTGGTGTTATGTGAACGTCGACTACATAACACTTCACCATTATTTGGGCCTATAGGAAGGCATTGGGAAGTAGTAAGTAGATGATGGGTTGCTAGAGTGACAGAAGCGTAAACCCTAGTTTGTGTGTTGCTTCTTAAGGGGCTGATTTGGATCCACTAGTTTAATGCTATGGTTAGACTTTGTCTTAATTCTTCTTTCGTAGTTGCGGATGCTTGCGAGAGGGGTTAATAATAAGTGGGATGCTTGTCCAAGTAAGGGCAGCACCCAAGCGCCGGTCCACCCACATATCAAACTATCAAAGTAACAAACGCGAATCATATGAATATGATGAAAACTAGCATGACAGAAATTCCCATGTGTCCTCGGGAGCGTTTTTCCTCCTATAAGACTTTGTCCAGGCTTGTCCCTTGCTACAAAAGGGATTCGGCCACTTGGCTGCACCGTTGCTACTTTTGTTACTTGTTTCTTGCTATGAATCATCTCACCACACAATCACTTGTTACCGATAATTTCATTGCTCTCTAATATGTATGATCTATTAGTGTGTGGAAATAAGCTTTGTACGAACCTGTGATGAGGAAGACATAAAAGCGACAGACTGCATAATAAAGTTCTTTATCACAGGAGGCAATATAAAGTGACGTTCCTCCATACTAAGAGGACACGCATCCAAACCTCAAAAGCGCATGACAACCTCTGCTTCCCTCTGCGAAGGGCCTATCTTGTACCTTTACTTTTTGACGTTGAAAGAGTCATGGTGGTCTTCACCAATTCCCTATTTCGCCTTTATCTTGGCTAACGTCATATGCTAGGGAAAGATTTATATTCATATGTCAACTTGGAGGTAAGCATTCATGAATTATTATTGTTGACATTACCCTTGAGGTAAGCAGCTGGGAGGCAAAACTATAAGCCCCTATCTTTCTCTGTGTCCAGCTGAAACTTTGATCTCATGAGTACCACGTGAGTTGTAGCAATTGTAGAGAATGAAACGATGATTGAGTATGTGGATTTGCTTTACAAGCTCTTATTTGGTTCATTCTGATGTTGTGATAAATTGCAATTGCTTCAATGACTAAAGGCTATCGGTTGTTACTTATCGGTAAGGTTCTTGATCCATGCTTTACTTTGTGAAGGAATTATCACTTTAGCATGAGAGATTATATGTTGGTATTGTTGTTCTGATCATGATCATGATGCTTGCATGTTCGTATCTTGTTTTGTCGACACCTCTCTGTTGGAAATATGCCCTAGAGGCAATAATAAATTAGTTATTATTATATTTCTTTGTTCATGATAATCGTTTATTATCCATGCTATAATTGTATTGATTGGAAACACAATACTTGTGTGGATACATAGACAAAACACTGTCCCTAGTAAGCCTCTAGTTGACTAGCTCGTTGATCAAACATGGTCAAGGTTTCCTGACCATAGGCAAGTGTTGTTACTTGATAACGGGGTCACATCATTAGGAGAATCATGGGATGGACTAGACCCAAGCTAATGAACGTAGCATGTTGATCGTGTCATTTTGTTGCT
The DNA here is from genome assembly GCF_904849725.1 of Hordeum vulgare subsp. vulgare. Lineage (NCBI taxonomy): Eukaryota > Viridiplantae > Streptophyta > Magnoliopsida > Poales > Poaceae > Hordeum > Hordeum vulgare. Next base: position 443,078,821 of record NC_058518.1, on the reverse strand, counting down.
ACTGTTTTCTGCGTGTCGAGTATTTATTCCTATGACCATGAGATCATATAACTCACTGGCACCGGAGGAATGCCTTGTGTGTATCAAACGTCACAACGTAACTGGGTGACTATAAAGATGCTCTACACGTATCTCCGAAGGTATCCGTTGAGTTAGTATGGATCAAGACTGGGATTTGTCGACGGAGAGGTATCTCGGGGCCCACTCGGTAATACAACATCACACACAAGCCTTGCAAGCAATGTGACTTAGTGTATGTCACGGGATCTGGTATTACAGAATGAGTAAAGAGACTTGCCGGTAAACGAGATTGAAATAGGTATCTAGATACCGACGATCGAATCTCGGGCAAGTAACATACCGAAGGACAAAGGGAATAACATACGGGATTATATGAATCCTTGACACTAAGGTTCAACCGATAGGATCTTCGGAGAATATGTAGGATCCAATATGGGCATCCAGGTCCCGCTATTGGATATTGACCGAGGAGTACCTCTGGGCATGTCTACATAGTTCTCGAACCCGCAGGGTCTGCACACTTAAGGTTCGATGATGTTTTAGTATAGTTGAGTTATATGTGTGGTTACTGAAAGTTGTTCGGAGTCCTAGATGAGATCCAGGATGTAACGGGGAGCTCCGGAATGGTCCGGAGGTAAAGATTGATATACAGGAAGTCCTGTTCTGGTCACCGGAAAAGTTTTGGGCTCATCGGTAGTGTACCGGGAGTGCCGGGAGGGGTGTCGGGGACCATCGGGAGGGGTGTAAAGCCCCAAGTGGTCCCATGGGCTATGGGAAGAGATAAACCAGCCCCTGTTGGGTTGTAATAAGTTCCCACTAAGGCCCATAAGGTTTGAGAAGGAAAAAACGCAAAGTGGAAAGAGTTTCCAAGTGGGAAGGTGGAATCCTACTCCAAGTAGGATTGGAGTAGGACTCCTCCACCTCCAATTTCGGCCAAACCTTGAGGGTTTGAGGCTGCCTCCTCCCCTCCCTCCCTCGAATATATACTAAAGGTATTGAGGTTTTTTGAGACACAACTTTGCCACGTGCTGCTCGACCCTATACCACACAGTTTTTCCTCTAGATCGTATTTCTGCGGAGCTCGGGCGGAGCCCTGCAGGAATAGATCCTTCACCACCACCGGAGCACCGTCACGCTGCCGGAGAACTCATCTACTTCTCTGTCTTGCTTGCTGGATCAAGAAGGCCGAGATCATCGTCGAGCTGTACGTGTGCTGAACGCGGAGGTGTCGTCCGTTCGGCACTATATCGGAGCGGATCGTGGGACGGATCGCGGGACGGTTCGTGGGACGGTTCGTGGGGCGGATCGAGGGACGTGAGGATGTTCCACTACATCAACCGCGTTTCTTAACGCTTCCTGCTGTGCGATCTACAAGGGTACATAGATCCAAATCTCCTCCCGTAGATGGACATCACCATGACAGGTCTTCATGCGCGTAGGAAATTTTTTGTTTCCCATACGACGTTCCCCAATAGTGGCATCATGAGCTAGGTTCATGCGTAGTTGCTATCTCGAGTAGAACACAAAAGTTTTTGTGGGCGGTGATGTGCGATTGCTACCCTCCTTAGTCTTTTCTTGATTCCTCGGTATTGTTGGATCGAAGCGGCTCGGACCGACATTACTCGTACGCTTACGAGAGACTGGTTTCATCGCTATGAGCAACCCCGTTGCTCAAAGATGACTGGCGAGTGTCGGTTTCTCCAACTTTAGTTGAATCTGATTTGACCGAGGAGGTCCTTGGAGAGAGGTTAAATAGCAATTCATACATCTCCGTTGTGGTGTTTGCGTAAGTAAGATGCGATCCTACTAGATACCCATGGCGACCACGTAAAACATGCAACAACAATTAGAGGACGTCTAACTTGTTTTTGCAAGGTATGCTTGTGATGTGATATGGCCAACGACGTGATGTGATATATTGGATGTATGAGATGATCATGTTGTAATAGTTAATATCGACTTGCACGTCGATGCTACGGCAACCGGCAGGAGCCATAGGGTTGTCTTCAAACTAACGTTTGTGTTTGTAGATGCGTTTACTATATTGCTAGGACGTAGCTTTAGTAGTAATAGCATAGCATACACGACAACCTCGATGGTGGCACGATGATGGAGATCATGATGATGGGGATCATGGTGTGGCGCCGGTGACAAGAAGATCATACCGGTGCTTTGGTGATGGACATCAAGGAGCACTTGATGATGGCCATATCATGTCACTTATGAATTGCATGTGATGTTATGCACCTTATCTTGCTTAGAACGACGGTAGCATTATGAGGTGATCTCTCACTAAAATTTCAAGACAAAATTGTGTTCTCCCCGACTGTGCACCGTTGCGACAATTGCTCGTTTCGAGACACCACGTGATGATCGGGTGTGATAGACTCAACGTTCACATACAACGGGTGCAAAACAGTTGCACACGCGGAACACTCGGGTTAAGCTTGATGAGCCTAGCATGTGCAGACATGGCCTCGGAACACATGAGACCGAAAGGTCGAGCATGAATCATATAGTTGATATGATTAACATAGAGATGCTTACCACTGAAACTATTCTCGACTCATGTGATGATCGGACTTGAGATAGTGGATTTGGACTAGAGAGATGTACTTTTTGAGTGGGAGTTCTTAAGTAATATGATTAATTGAACTAATTGTCATGAACATAGTCTAATGGTCTTTGCAAATTACGATGTAGCTTGCGCTATAGCTCTACTGTTTTTTTATGTTCCTAGAGAAAATTTAGTTGAAAGTTGATAGTAGCAACTTTGCGGACTGAGTCCGTAAAACTGAGGATTGTCCTCATTGTTGCGCAGAAGGCTTATGTCCTTAATGCACCACTCGGTGTGCTGCACCTCGAGCGTCGTCTGTGGATGTTGTGAACATCCGACATACACGTTTCTGATGACTACGCGATAGCTCAGTGGAAAATACTTAATGGCTTAGAAGCAAGGCACCGAAGACGTTTTGAAATGTCACGGAACATAAGAGATGTTCTAAAGAGATGAAATTGTGATTTCATGCTCGTGCCCTTGTTAAGAGGTATAAGACCTCCGACAAGATTCTTTGTCCACGAAGTAAAAGGAGAAAAGCTCAATCGTTGAGCGTGTGCTCAGATTGTCTGAGTACGACAATCGCTTGAATTAAGTGGGAGTTAATCTTCCAAATGAGATAGTGATGGTTCTCCGAAGTCACTGCCACCAAGCTGTGAGAGCTTCATGATGAACTATAACATATCAAGGATAGATACAATGATCCTTGAGCGATTCGCGATGTTTGACACTGCGAAAGTAGAAATCAAGAAGGAGCATCAATAGTTGATGGTTAGTAAAACCATTAAGTTTCAAGAAAGGCAAGGGCTAGAAGGGATACTTCGTGAAACGGCAAAACAGTTGCTCCACTAATGAAGAGACCCTAGATTAAACCCAAACCCGAGACTAAGTGCTTCTGTTATGAGGGGAACGGTCACTGAGGCGGAGCTACCCTAGATGCTTGGTACATAAGAAGGTTGGTTAAGTCGACAGAAGTATTTATGATATACATGATATTGATGTGTACTTTACTAGTACTCCTAGTAGCACGAGGGTATGGGATACTGGTTCGGTTACTAAGTGATTAGTAACTCAAAATAAAGCTACCGAATAAACGGAGACTAGCTAAAGGCGAGGTGATGATACGTGTTGGAAGTGTTTCCAAGGTTGATATGATCAAACGTCGCATGCTCCCTCTACCATCGGGATTGGTGCTAAACCTAAATAATTGTTATTTGGTGCTTGCGTTAAGAATGAACATGATTGGATCGTGTTTATTGCAATACGATTATTCATTTAAAGAGAATAATGGTTACTCTATTTGCTTGAATAATCACCTTCAATGGTTTATTGAATCTCGATCGTAGTGTTACACATGTTCATGATATTGGTGCCAAAAGATACAAGGTAATGATGATAGTACCACTTACTTGTGGCACTGCCGCTTGAGTCATGTTGGTATAAATTGCATGAAGAGGCTCCATGATGATGGATCTTTATACTCACTTGATTTTGAATCACTTGTGACATGCAAATCATACCACATGAGCAAGGCCTTGTTTTCATTAAGATGAAACAAGATAGTAACTTGTTGGAAGTAATACATTTTGATGTATGCAGTCCAATGGGTGCTGAGGCACGCAGTGGATATCATTGAGTTCTTACTTCAATGATGATTTGAGTAGATACACGAGTATTTACTTAATGAATCACAAGTCTGGAATATTGAAAAGGTTCAATTCTGTTTCAGAGTGAAGTTCGTCATAACAAGAGGATAAATTGTCTACGATGTGATCATAGAGATGAATTTCTGAGTTGCGAGTTTTGGTACACAGTTAAGACAATGTGGAAGTTGTTTCGCAATTCATGCCACCAAGAACACCATGGTATGATGGTGTCATAGCCGTGACCTATTTGATATGGTGCATGCTATGATGTCTCTTATCGAATTACCACTATCATTTATGGGTTATGCATTAAAGACAACCGCATTCATTTTAAATAGGGCACCACGTAATTCCGTTGACATGACACAGTATAGATTGAGGTTTAGAGAAATCTAAGCTGTCGTTTCTCGAAAGTTTGGGGTTGTGACACTTATGCGAAAAAGTTTCAGTCTAATAAGCTCGAACCCAAAGCGGATAACTGCATCTTCATAGGATATCCAAAACAGGTGGGTGCATCTCCTATCTCAGATCCGGAAGCAAAGTGTTTGTTTCTAGAAAACGGGTCCTTTCTCGAGGAAAGGTTTCTCTCGAAAGAATTGAGAGGGAGGATAGTAGAACTTGATGAGGTTATTGAACCATCACATCAACCAGTGTGTAGCAGGGCGCAGGAAGTTGTTCATGTGGCGCCTACACCAATTGAAGTCAAAGCTGATGATGGTGATCATTAAGCATTGGATCAAGTTACTACAAACCTCGTAGGTCGACAAGGTCGCATACTACTACAGAGTGGTACGGTAACCCTGTCTTAGAGGTCATGTTGTTGAACAACAATGAACCTACGAGTTATGGAGAAGCAATGGTGGGTCCGGATTCCGACAAATGGCTGGAGGCCATAAAATCCGAGAGAGAATCCATATGTGAGAACAAAGTATAGACTTTGGAAGAACTACTTGATGGTCATAGGACTATTAAATAAAAATGGATATTTATAAGGAAGACGGACGATGATGGTGAATCATCACCACTAAGAAAAGCTCGACTTGTCGCAAGGATGTTTTTCCGACAAGTTCAAGAAGTTGACTGTGATGAGACTTTCTCACTCATAGCGATGCAAAAGGTCTGTTGGAATTATGTTAGCAGTTGCTGCATTATTTATGAAATATTGCACATAGGATATCAAAACATTGTTTTCCTCGATGGAAAGGTTGTATGTGATACAACCGGAAAGTTTTGTCAATCCTAAGGATGCTAACAAGTATGCAAGCTCCAGGGATCCTTCTATGGACTGGTGCAAGCATCTCGGAGTTGGAATATATGCTTTGATGAGTTGATCAAAAGCGTTTGGGTTTATACAAGGTTTATGAGAAACTTGTATTTCCAAAGAAGTGAGTGGGAGCACTATAGAATTTCTGATAAGTATATGTAGTTGACATATTGTTGATCAGAAGTAATGTAGAATTTCTGTGAAGCATAAAAGGTTGTTTGAAAGGAGTTTTTCAAAGGAATACCTGGATTGAGCTACTTGAACGTTGAGCATCAAGATCTGTGGAGATATATCGAAACTCTTAATAGAAGTTTCAACAAGATGCATGCCTTGACAAGTTTTTGAAGGAGTTCAAAATAGATCAGCAAAGAATGGGTTCTTGACTGTGTTGTAAGGTGTGAATTTGAGTAAGACTCAAAACATGACCCCGGCAGAATAAAGAGAATAGGCGAAGGTCGTCTTCTATACCTTAGTCGTAGACTCTAAAGTATGCCATGCTGAGTACCGCACCTGATGTGTGCCTTGCTACAAGTCTCTTAAGAGGTACACAGAGTGATCCAGGATTGAATCACTGATCAGCGGTCAAAGTTATCCTTAGTAACTAATGGACTAAGGAATTTTTCTCGATTATGGAGGTGGTTAAAGAGTTCATCGTAAAGGGTTACGTCGATGCAAGCTTTGACACTAATCCGAATAACTATGAGTAGTGAAACGGATTCGTATGGTAGAGTAGATATTCGGAATATTTCCGAATAGCACATAGTAGCAGCATCTATAAGATGACATAAAGATTTGTAAATCTCACTCGGATCTGAAAGGGTTCAGAACCATCAACTAAAACCTCTATCACAAGCAAGACGTGATCAAACCCCAGAACTGTAACGGTGTTGGATTCGTTAGAATCACATAGTGATGTGGACTAGATTATTGACTCTAGTGCAAGTGGGAGACTGTTGGAAATATGCCCTAGAGGCAATAATAAATTAGTTATTATTATATTTCTTTGTTCATGATAATCGTTTATTATCAATGCTATAATTGTATTGATTGGAAACACAATACTTGTGTGGATACATAGACAAAACACTGTCCCTAGTAAGCCTCTAGTTGACTAGCTCGTTGATCAAAGATGGTCAAGGTTTCCTGACCATAGGCAAGTGTTGTTACTTGATAACGGGATCACATCATTAGGAGAATTGCTACTGCAACAAAAGACCTTCCAGTGGCGCCAGAAATAGGCACGTTGACGGGAGAATACTTGACTTGATCCTTCTCCTACGGCTAGGCCTTAAGGGACTTCCTAGGCAAGTATGCAAAGGATTTCCCTCGTGGCCTTGGAGCCTTGCGTTGGTGTTCCCTCGAAGCGGAAAGGGTGATGTAGCGTAGCGGTGGTAAATATTTCCCTCAGTTTGAGAACCATGGTATCGATCCAGTGGAGGAGTATCACAAGAGCCTGCACAAACACAAAAAGCTTGCTCCCAACGCTATGAAGGGGTTGTCAATCCATTATAGATTGTTTGCCAAGTGAGAACTGAAAGCGACAAAGTAAAAAAGCAAAGTAAAATCGGAGGTGTAAACGTGGATGTGAATAGACCCGGGGGCCGTAGTGTTTACTAGTGGCTTATCTCATGAAAGCAAGTAGACGGCGGGTGAACAAATTACTATCGAGCAATTGATAGAACCGCGCAAAGTCATGACGATATCTATGGCAATGATTATATCTATAGGCATCACGTCCAAAACAAGTAGACCGATACTTTCTACATCTACTACTATTACTCCACACGTCGACCGCTATCCAGCATGCATCTAGTGTATTAAGTCCATAAGAACAGAGTAACGCCTTAAGAAAGATGACATGATGTAGAGGGATAATCTCAAACCAATGATGAAAACCCCATCTTTTTACCCTTGATGGCAACTACTTAATGTGTGCCTTGTTGCCCCTACTGTCACTGGGAAAGGTCACCACATGGTAGAACCCAAAACCAAGCACTTCTCCCATTGCAAGAATCATAGATCTAGTTGGCCAAACAAAACCCAAGACTCGGAGAGACTTACAAGGATATCAAATCATGCATATAAGAAATCAGCAAAGACTCAAATATATATCATAGATAATCTGATCACAAATCCACAATTAATCGGATCTCGACAAACACACCGCCAAAGAAGATTACATCGGATAGATATCCATGAAGATCATGGAGAACTTTGTATTGAAGATCCAACAGAGAGAAGAAGCCATCTAGCTACTAACTACGGACCCGTAGGTCTAAAGTGAACTACTCACAAGTCATTGGAGGGGCGATGATGATGATGAAGAAGCCCTCCAACTCCAAAGTACCCTCCGGCAGGGCGTCGGGAAGGGTCTCCAGATGAGATCTCGCGGAAACGGAAGCTTGCGGCGGCGGAAAAGTATTTTCGAGGCTCCCCCGATTTTTTGCTGAATTTTTGGGAATATATAGGCCAAGGATCTAGGTGAGGGGGCGGCCAGGGAGGCCACAAGCCCTGACACCGCTGCCTCCCCCTGGTGGCGGAGTGGGAGCTTGTGGGCTCCCTGGAGCCCACCTGGCTTGACCCAGAGGCCCCCTGATCTTCTTCCGTTCGGGAAAAAATCATTTCGGGGTTTTTATTCCGTTTGGACTCCGTTCCAAAATCAGATCTGAAAAGAGTCAAAAACACAGAAAAACTGGAACTGGCACTTGGTACTAAATTAATAAGTTAGTCCCAAAAAAGATAAAAAAAAGGTACATAAAACATCCAAAGATGACAAGATAACAGCGTGAAACCATCAAAAATTATAGATACGTTTGAGACGTATCAAACATCCCCAAGCTTAACTCCTGCTCGTCCTCGAGTAGGGAAGTGATAAAGAATGAATTTTTGATGCTTTCATGCTACCTAGCATAGGTGTCCTTTGTAATTCCTCTTATGTGACGTGAATGTTCAGATCCATTAGATTCAAAACAATAGTTTGCTATTGACGTGGAAACATAATAATTCAAGCAAACTAGCATGGTAATCATGAACTTTCAAAATAACAAGGCCAAAAGAAAGTTATCCCTACAAAAGCATATCGTCTGGCTAGGCTCTATCATCATTGCACAACGAATTTAAATCATGCACAACCCCGGTATTGGCCAAGTAATTGTTTCATACCTTTACTTTCTCAAACCTTTTCAACTCTCACGCAATACATGAGCGTGAGCCATGGTTATAGCACTATAGATGGTGTGGAATGTGGTGGAGGTTGCAAGACAAAAAGGAGAAGATAGTCACATCAACTAGGCATATCAATGAGCTGTGGAGATGTTGATCAATAGATATCAATGTGAATGAGTAGGGATTGCCATACAAATGATGCACTAGAGCTACGAGTATGTGAAAGCTCTTAAACAAAACTAGTGGGTGTGCATCCAACTTGCTTGCTCACGAAGACCTAAGGCAATTTTGAGGAAGCCTATCATTGGAATATACAAGCCAAGTTATATAATGAAAATTTCCCACTAGCTATATGGTGGTGATAAAACGAGAGACTCTCAATCATGAAGATCATGGTGCTTAATATGCACAAGTGTGGAAAAGTGGTAGCATTGTCCCTTCTCTCTTTTTCTCTCATTTTTTTTGGTGGGCTCTTTGGCCTATTTTTTTTGGTGGGCTTCTTTGGCCTCTTTTATTTCCTCACATGGGACAATGCTCCATTAATGATGATCATCACACTTTCAACTCAAAACTTAGAGCAACTATGACTCTATATGGAATGCCTTCGGTAGTGTACCGTGGCAATGATCTAGCATGGCATATACATTAATGGAAACATCATGCTAGCTATCTTACGATCGTGCAAAGGCAATGTAGACGTGGTGGAACATGTCATTGTGATAGTTGCATGGCAATATATCTCGGAATGACTTTGAAAAAGCCATAGTAGGTAGGTATGGTGGCTGTTTTGAGGGAGGCTAATGGTGGGTTTTGTGCACCGGCGAAAGTTGCACGGCACTAAGAAGATAGTGATGGTGGTAGGTGAAAGTGCATCTAAACCATGGACTCAACATTAGTCATGAAGAACTCATATACTTGTTGCAAAAGTTTTATTAGTAATCGAAACAAAGCATTCAATGCATACTCCTAGGGGAAGGGTTGGTAGGTATAAACCATCGCGCGATCCCGACCGCCACGCAAAGGATGACAATCAATAGACTAATCATGCTCAGATTTCATCACATAGCGGTTCACCATACGTGCATGCTATGGGAATCACTAACTTCAACACAAGTATTTCTAGATCCACAACACCTTACTAGCATGACTTCAATATTACCATAACCACAACTCAAAACTAATTGAGATGAATCAAACTTCTCTAACTATTCAATGCACATGAAGGTGGAAGTTTTCGTATCCCTTTGGATAACTGCCCCTTTTAAGACTACTTTGAAATCATAGATCAACTTCCAAGCCACGCACCGCTGCGCTCTAAAAGATATAAGTGAAGCACATAGAGCAAAAGTATCTGGCTCAAAAGATATAAGTGAAGCACATGTGAGCTGAATTGTCTACCAAAAGATATAAGTGAAGCTCGACAAAATTACGGTGTGTGCATGTCTGTCTCTCTAGGTGTGCATCAAGGATGATTGTGTCACAACAAAAATAAAAGACTCCTACGATACAAGACGCTCCAAGAAAAAACACATAACATGTGAATAAAAATATAGCCCCAAGTAACGTTACCGATGGATTGAAGACGAGAGAGGGGATGCCTTCCCGGGGCATCCCCAAGCTTAGGCTTTTATGGCATCCTTGAATCTCTTGGGGTGCCTTGGGCATCCCCAAGCTTGAGCTCTTGGCATTCTTTATCTTTTTGTCCATAAGAACTTCACCCAAAACTTGAAAACTTCACAACACGAAACTTAAACAGAAACTCGTGATAACATTAGTATGAGAAACCAAACCACCACTTCCTTAGGTAGTGTAGCAAACTTAAATTCTAATTATGCTGATGTTGACTTACTATATTTTCAATCTTCCATGGCTAATACCCCCCGATACTATCCAAAGTTTCATCAAAATAAGCAACCAACACAACAAAAACAGAATCTGCTAACAGCAGACCAGTCGGTAGCAATCTGTATATTTTGTATACCTCTAGTACTTCAGAACTTCTAAAAAATTACGACGGTCTGACTAATTTTTGTAGCAATCAGCAGCAAAAAGAATCAACTCAAAAGCTCTTAGAGAAGAAAAAATGAAAATTCTTTTCGTGAGCAGAAAGTTTCTGTCTTTTCTAGCATGACCAAACGATCATCCTCAAGACTAATCATAACGGTTTTGCTTGGCACAAACGCAAAAAGAAACACAAAAAACACAATCATAACAGAATTATGAAAGTGTGGAAAACACAAAACAGAAAGAAAAATGATAGATTCGTTGGGTTGCCTCCCAACAAGCGCTTTTGTTTAACGCCCTTAGCTAGGCAAAAAGTGATGCTCTTACAAAAGACAAGAATTGAAGCACAATGAGAGCATCCTAAAGCATGTGAAAATCACATCTAAGTCTAACATACTTCCTATGCATAGGCATTTTGTAGGAAAACAAATTGTCAAGACAACCAATAGTTGCCATATGCAAGGAAGAAGAAAGAGACAATAGCAATCTCAACACAACGAGAGGTAATTTGGTAACATGAAAGTTTCTACCAAAATATTTTCCTCTCTCATAGCAATTACATGTGGGATCATATTCAAATTCAACAATATAGCTATCCCATAGGATTTTCTTTTCATGATCCACATGCATGCAAAGTTGACGCTCTTCAAAAATAGTGGGATTATCATCTAAAGTCATGACTTCTCCAAACCCACTTTCAATCTTATTGCAAATATCATATTCATCATGAGGCTTAAACAAATTTTCAAGATCACAAGAAAGATCATCACCCCAATCATGATTATTGCAACAAGTAGGGGACATAGCAAAACTAGCATCCCCAAGTTTAGGGTTTTGCATAATTTCAGCAAGATTATCACGAATAGGATTTATAGTGAAACCATTGCAATCATGCTTTTCATCCAAGGAACCCTCGTGAATCACTTCATAATTTTCTTCCACAAAATTTTCAGATTCACGCATCTCAAGCAAAACTGCATAAAGATAGTCAAGTGTCCTCAACTCACTAGCAATTCGTTCCACATAAGTGGGTCTCTTAAAGAGATTAACAAACGAAGATACAAGCATATTGAAGGCACATGGCACACAAGCGAACAAAAAGCAAGCGAGAGAAAAGGGCGAACGAAAAGGCAAAGGAGAAAGGCAAATGAAAATGGCAAATGTGAAGTAGGGGAGAGGAAAACGAGAGGCAACTGGCAAAAATGTAAATGCAAGAGATGAGTTTGTGAGACCTACTTGGTTAGATCTTGATCTCTCCTCACCGGCAACGGTGCCAGAAATACTTCTGCTACTGCAACAAAAGACCTTCCAATGGCGCCAGAAATAGGCACGTTGACAGGAGAATACTTGACTTAATCCTTCTGTTGTGGCTACGCCTTAAGGGACTTCCTAGGCAAGTATGCAAAGGATTTCCCCCGTGGCCTTGGAGCCTTGCATTGGTGTTCCCTCGAAGCGGAAAGGGTGATGTAGCGTAGCAGTGGTAAGTATTTCCCTCAGTTTGAGAACCAAGGTATCGATCCAGTGGAGGAGTATCACAAGAGCCTGCACAAACACAAAAAGCTTGCTCCCAACGCTATGAAGGGTTTGTCAATCCCTTATAGATTGTTTGCCAAGTGAGAACTGAAAGCAACTGTGTAACAAAGCAAAGTAAAAGCGGAGGTGTAAACGACGGATGTGAATAGACCCGGGGGCCATAGTGTTTTCTAGTGGCTTCTCTCGTGAAAGCAAGTAGACGGTGGGTGAACACATTACTCTCGAGCAATTGATAGAACCGCGCAAAGTCGTGACAATATCTATGGCAATGATTATATCTATAGGCATCACGTCCAAAACAAGTAGACCGATACTTTCTGCATCTACTACTATTACTCCACATGTCGACCGCTATCCAGCATGCATCTAGTGTATTAAGTCCATAAGAACAGAGTAACGCCTTAAGCAAGATGACATGATGTAGAGGTATAATCTCAAACCAATGATGAAAACCCCATATTTTTACCCTTGATGGCAACTACTTAATGTGTGCCTTGCTGCCCCTACTGTCACTTGGTAAGGTCGCCACATGGTAGAACCCAAAACCAAGCACTTCTCCCATTGCAAGAATCATAGATCTAGTTGGCCAAACAAAACCCAAGACTCGGAGAGACTTACAAGGATATCAAATCATGCATATAAGAAATCAGCAAAGACTCAAATATATATCATAGATAATCTGATCACAAATCCACAATTCATCGGATCTCGACAAACACACCGCCAAAGAAGATTACATCGGATAGATCTCCGTGAAGATCATGGAGAACTTTGTATTGAAGCTACAAGAGAGAGAATAAGCCATCTAGCTACTAACTACGGACCCGTAGGTCTCAAGTGAACTACTCACGAGTCATTGGAGGGGCGATGATGATGAAGAAGAAGCCCTCCAACTCCAAAGTCCCCTCCGGCAGGGCGCCGGGAAGGGTCTCCAAATAAGATCTCGCGAAAACGGAAGCTTGCGGCAGGGGAAAAGTATTTTCGAGGCTCCCCCGATTTTTATTGAATTTTTGGTAATATATAGGCCAAGGATCTAGGTGAGGGGGCGGCCAGGGAGGCCACAAGCCCTGACACCGCGGCCTCCCCCTGGTGGCGGAGTGGGAGCTTGTGGGCTCCCTGGAGCCCACCTAGCTTGGCCCAGAGGCCCCCTAATCTTCTTCCGTTCGGGAGAAAATCATTTCGGGGTTTTTATTCCATTTGGACTCCGTTCCAAAATCAGATCTGAAAAGAGTCAAAAACACAGAAAAAACAGGAACTGGCACTTGGCACTGACTTAATAAGTTAGTCCCAAAAAAGATAAAAAGGTACATAAAACATCCAATGCTGACAAGATAACAGCGTGAAACCATCAAAAATTATAGATACGTTTGAGACGTATCATGAATCATGTGATGGACTAGACCCAAACTAATGAACGTAGCATGTTGATCGTGTCATTTTGTTGCTACTGTTTTGTGCGTGTCAAGTATTTATTCCTATGACCATGAGATCATATAACTCACTGGCACCGGAGGAATGCCTTGTGTGTATCAAATGTCACAACGTAACTGGGTGACTATAAAGATGCTCTACAGGTATCTCCGAAGGTGTCCGTTGAGTTAGTATGGATCAAGACTAGGATTTGTCACTCCGTGTGACGGAGAGGTATCTCGGGGCCTGATACGTCTCAAACGTATCTATAATTTTTGATGGTTTCATGATGTTATCTTGTCAACTTTGGATGTTTTATATACCTTTTATATCTTTTTTGGGACTAACTTATTAATTCAGTACCAAGTGCCAGTTCCTCGTTTTCTGTGTTTTTGACTCTTTTCAGATCTGATTTTGGAACGGAGTCCAAACGGAATAAAATCCCCGAAATGAATTTTTCCAGAACAGAATAAGATTGGGGGACTTGAGGGCCAAGGCAGGAGGCCCACAGGGAGCCCAAAAGCCCTGTAGCCGCAGCCGCGGGCTTGTGGCCCCCGGGAGCTCCCCAGCCCTAGCTCTTTCGCCTATATATTCCCAAAAATCCCAGAAAAAATCAGGGCGTCCACGAAACCACTTTCCCCCGCCGCAAGCTTCCGTTTCCGCGAGATCTCATCTGGAGACCCTTCTCGGTGCCCTGCCAGAGGGGACTTTGGAGCTGGAGGGCTTCTACATCAACATCATTGCCTCTCCAATGACTCGTGAGTAGTCTACTTCAGACCTACTTGTCCGTAGTTAGTAGCTAGATGGCTTCTTCTCTCTCTTGGATCTTCAATACAAAGTTCTTCATGATCTTCATGGAGATCTATCCGATGTAATCCTCTTTGGCGGTGTGTTTGTCGAGATCCGATGATTGTGGATTTGTGATCAGATTATCTATGAATTATATTTGAGTCTTTGCTGATTTCTTATATGCATGATTTGATATCCTTGTATGTCTCTCCAAGTCTTGGGTTTTGTTTGGCCAACTAGATCTATGATTCTTGCAATGGGAGAAGTGCTTGGTTTTGGGTTCATATCATGCGGTGACCTTTCCCACTGACAGAAGGGGCAGCAAGGCACGCATCGTGTTGTTGCCATCAAGGGTAACAAGATGGGCTTTCATCATAGATTTGAGATTGTCCATCTACCTCATGTCATCTTGCTTAAGGCGTTACTCTGTTCTTATGAACTCAGTACACTAGATGCATGCTGGATAGCGGTCGACGTGTGGAGTAATAGTAGTAGATGCAGAAAGTATCGGTCTACTTGTTTTGGACGTGATGCCTATATGTATGATCATTGCCATAGATAACGTCATGACTTTGCGCGGTTCTATCAATTGCTCGACAGTAATTCGTCACCGACCGTCTACTTGCTTTCATGAGAGAAGCCTCTAGTGAACACTACGGCCCCCGGGTCTACTCACAATTATCATCTCAGCTTTTACTTTTACTTTGCTTTGTTTACTTTTTGCTTTCAGTTCTCACTTTGCAAACAATCTATAAGGGATTGACAACCCCTTCATAGCGTTGGGTGCAAGCTCTTTGTGTTTGTGCAGGTACTTGTGACTTGTGGCGATCCTCCTACTGGACTGATACCTTGGTTCTCAAACTGAGGGAAATACTTACCGCCGCTGTGCTACATCACCCTTTCCTCTTCAAGGGAACACCAACGCAAGGCTCCAAGGCCGCGGGGGAATCCTTTGCATACTTGCCAAGGAAATCCCTATAGGCGTAGCCAGCAGCAGAAGGATTTCTGGTGCCATTGCCGGGGAGAGATCAAGTCAAGATCTATCCAAGTAAGTGTCACAAACTCATCTCTTGCATTTACCTTTTTTCCAGTTGTCTCTCGTTTTCCTCTCCCCCACTTCACATTTGTCGTTTTCATTTGCCTTTTTCATTTGCCCTTTTCTTCGTTTGCCTTTTTTGTTCGCCCTTTTCTTTCGCTTGCTTTCTGTTCGCTTGTGTTGCCATGTGCCTTCAATATGCTTGCATCTACGCTTGCTGAAAATCTATTGATATGGATCCTCATCCACTTGCTAATCTCTTTAAGAGATCCACTTATGTGGAACCAATTGCTAGTGAGTTGAGTGCACTTGACTTTCTCTATGGATTTTTGCTTGAGATGTGTGAATCTGAAAATCGTGATGAGGAAATTTATGAAGTGATTCACGAGGGCTCCTTGAATTAAAAGCATGATTGCAATGGTTTCACTATAAATCCTATTAGTGTCAGTCATGCTAAAAATATGCAAAACCCTAAGCTTGGGGATGCTAGTTTTGCTATGTCCCCTACTTGTTGCAATGATCATGATTGGGGTGACGATTTTTCTTATGATCTTGAAAATTTGTTTAAGCCTCATCATGAGTATGATATTTGCAACAATATTGAAAGTGGGATTGGAGAAGTCATGACTTTATTTGATGATAATCCCACTATTTTTGAAGAGCGTCAACTTTGCATGCATGTGGATCATTAAAAGAATATCCTATGTGATAGTTACGTTGTTGAATTCGAATATGATCCCACATGTAATTATTATGAGAGAGGAAAATATGGTGGTAGAAACTTTCATATCACTAAATCACCTCTCGTTATGTTGAGATTTCTATTGTCTCTTTCTTCTTCCTTGCATATGGTAACTATTGGTTGTCTTGACAATATGTTTTCCTATAAAATGCCCATGCATAGGAAATATGTTAGACTTAGATGTATTTTCACATGCTTTATGATGCTCTCGTTGTTCTTCAATTCTTGTCTTTTGTGTGAGCATCATTGAATTATCAATGTCTAGCTAAGGGCGTTAAACAATAGCGCTTGTTGGGAGGCAACATAATGAATTTATCTTTTTTCTTTCTGTTTTGTTGCGTCCACACTTTCATAATTATGTTGTGATTGTGTTTTTTGTGTTTCTTTTGCGTTTGTGACCAGTGAAACCGTTATGATTAGCCTTGGGGATGATCGTTTGATCATGCTGGAAAATACAGAAACTTTCTGCTCACGAAAAGAATTTTAATTTTTTTTTCCGTGAGAGCTTTTGAGTTGATTCTTTTTTGCTTATGATTTCTAAGAAAATTCTTTAGACTATCGTAATTTTTCAGAATGTTTGAAGTACCATAAGTATACGAAGTATGTAGATTGCTACAGACTGGTCTGCTGTTAACAGATTCTGTTTTTGTTGAGTTGGTTGCTTATTTTGATGAAACTATGGATAGTATCGGGGGGTATTAGCCATGGAAGATTGAAAATACAGTAACCCAACATCAACATAAGTAGAATTTAAGTTTGCTGCAGTACCTAAGGAAGTGGTGATTTTCTTTCTTATACTAATGATATCACAAGTTTCTGTTTAAGTTTCGTGTTGTGAAGTTTTCAAGTTTTGGGTGAAGTTCTTATGGAAAAAGAGATAAAGAGTGGCAAGAGCTCAAGCTTGGAGATGCCCAAGGCACCCCAAGTTGATTCAAGTATGCCGAAAAAGCCTAAGCTTGGGGATGCCCCGGGAAGGCATCCCCTCTTTCGTCTTCAATCCATCGGTAACGCTACTTGGGGCTATATTTTTATTCACCACATGTTATGTGTTTTGCTTGGAGCGCCTTGTATCGTAGGAGTCTTTTATTTTTGTTGTATCACAATCTTCCTTGTTGCACACCTAGAGAGAGAGACATGCACTGACCATGATTTTGTCGAGCTTCACTTATGTCCTTTGGTTAGGCAATTCAGCTCACATGTGTTTGACTTATATCTTTTGAGCTAGTTGATTTTGCTCTATGTGCTTCACTTCTATCTTTTGGAGCATAGCAGTGCGTGGCGTGGTAGTTGATCTATGCTATGAAAGTAGTCTCAAAAGGGTTAGTTATCCAAAGGGATATGAAAACTTCCACCTTCATGTGCATAGAGTAATTAGAGAAGTTTGATTCATCTCAATTAGTTTTGAGTTGTGGTTGTGGTAATATTGAAGTTATACTAGTAAGGTGTTGTGGATCAAGAAATACTTGTGTTAAAGTTAGTGATTCCCGTAGCATGCACGTATGGTGAACCGCTATGTGATGAAATCTGAGCATGATTTGTTTATTGATTGTCATCCTTTGTGTAGCGGTCGGGATCGAGCGATGGTTTATACCTACCAACCCTTCCCCTAGGAGTATGCGTTGAATACTTTGTTTCGATTACTACTAAAACTTTTGCAACAAGTATATGAGTTCTTCATGACTAATGTTGAGTCCATGGTTTAGATGCACTTTCACCTTCCACCATCACTATCTTCTTTAGTGTCATGCAACTTTCGCTGGTGCATAAAACCACCATTAGCCTCCCTCAAAACAGCCACCATACCTACCTACTATGGCAATTTCAAAGACATTCCGAGATATATTGCCATGCAACTACCACCATGACATATGCCACCACTTCTACGTTGCCATTGCATGATCATAAGATAGCTAGCATGATGTTTCCATTGATGTATATGCCATGCTAGATCATTGTCACGGTACACTACCGAAGGCATTTCATATAGAGTCATCATTGCTCTAAGTTTTGAGTTGTAAGTGCGATGATTATCATTGATGGAGCATTGTCCCATGTGAGGAAATAAAAGAGGCCAGCGAAGCCCATTTACAAAAAGAGGCCAAAGATGCCCACAAAAATAACCATAAATAAAAAAGGCCAAAGAGCCCACCAAAAAAATGAGAGAAAAAGAGAGAAGGGACAATGCTACTATCTTTCCACACTTGTGCTTATTAAGCACCATGATCTTCATGATTGAGAGTCTCTAGTTTTGTCACCACCATATAGCTAGTGGGAAATTTTCATTATATAACTTGGCTTGTATATTCCAATGATGGGCTTCCTCAACATTGCCTTAGGTCTCCGTGAGCAAGCAAGTTGGATGCACACCCACTAGTTTTCTTTAAGAGCTTTCACATACTCTTAGCTCTAGTGCATCATTTGTATGGCAATACCTACTCATTCACATTGATATCTATTGATGAGCATCTCCATCGCTCATTGATATGCCTAGTAAATGTGACCATATTCTCCTTGTTTGCCTTGCAACCTAAACCATACTCCATTCCACTTATAGTGCTAAAACCATGGCTCACGCTCATGTATTGTGTGAGAGTTGAAAAAGTTTGAGAAAGTAAAGGTGTGAAAACAATTACTTGGCCAATACCGAGGTTGTGCATGATTTAAATTCGTTGTGCAAGGATGATAGAGCATAGATAGACTATATGATTTTGTAGGGATACCTTTCTTTTGGCCTTGTTATTTTGAAAGTTCATGATTACCTTGCTAGTTTGCTTGAAGTATTATTGTCTCCACATCAAGAGCAAACTATTGTTTTGAATCTAACGGATCTGAACATTCACGTCACATAAGAGGAGTTACAAAGGACATCTATGCTAGGTAGCATGAAAGCATCAAAAATTCATTCTTTATCACTTCCCTACTCGAGGACGAGCAGGAGTTAAGCTTGGGGATGCTTGATACGTCTCAAACGTATCTATAATTTTTGATGGTTTCATGCTGTTATCTTGTCAACTTTGGATGTTTTATATACCTTTTATATCTTTTTTGGGACTAACTTATTAATTCAGTGCCAAGTGTCAGTTCCTGTTTTTTCTGTGTTTGACTCTTTTCAGATCTGATTTTGGAACGGAGTCCAAACGAAATAAAATCCCCAAAATGAATTTTTCCAGAACAGAAGAAGATCGGGGGACTTGAGGGCCAAGGCAGGAGGCCCACAGGGAGCCCACAAGCCATGTAGCCGCGACGAGGGGGCCCGCGGCTACCAGGCTTGTGGCCCCCCTAGAGCTCCCCTGCCCTAGCTGTTTCGCCTATATATTCCCTAAAATCCCAGAAAAAATCAGGGCGTCCATGAAACCACTTTTCCTCCGCCGCAAGCTTCCGTTTCCGCGAGATCTCATTTGGAGACCCTTCCCGGTGCCCTGTCGGAGGGGACTTTGGAGCTGGAGGGCTTCTACATCAACATCATTGCCTCTCCAATGACTCGTGAGTAGTCTATTTTAGACCTACGGGTCCGTAGTTAGTAGCTAGATGGCTTCTTATCTCTCTTGGATCTTCAATACAAAGTTCTCCATGATCTTCACGGAGATCTATCTGATGTAATCCTCTTTGGCGAGGTGTTTGTCGAGATCTGATGAATTGTGGATTTGTCATCAGATTATCTATGAATTATATTTGAGTCTTTGTTGATTTCTTATATGCATGATTTGATATCCTTGTAAGTCTCTCCGAGTCTCGGGTTTTGTTTGGCCAACTAGATCTATGATTCTTGCAATGGGAGAAGTGCTTGGTTTTGGGCTCATACCGTGCGGTGACCTTTCCTAGTGACAGAAGAGGCAACAAGGCACGCATCGTGTTGTTGCCATCAAGGGTAACAAGATGGGCTTTCATCATAGATTTGAGATTGTCCATCTACATCATGTCATCTTTCTTAAGGCGTTACTCTGTTCTTATGAACTCAATACACTAGATGCATGCTGGATAGCGGTCGACGTGTGGAGTAATAGTAGTAGATGCAGAAAGTATCGGTCTACTTGTTTTGGACGTGATGCCTATATGTATGATCATTGCCATAGATAACGTCATGACTTTGCGCGGTTCTATCAATTTCTCAACAGTAATTCGTTCACACACCGTCTACTTGCTTTCATGAGAGAAGCCTCTAGTGAACACTACGGCCCTCGGGTCTACTCACAATTATCATCTCAGCTTTTACTTTTACTTTGATTTGTTTACTTTTTGCTTTCAGTTCTCACTTTGCAAACAATCTATAAGGGATTGACAACCCCTTCATAGCGTTGAGTGCAAGCTCTTTGTGTTTGTGCAGGTACTTGTGACTTGACGCGATCCTCCTACTGGATTGATACCTTGGTTCTCAAACTCAGGGAAATACTTACCGCCGCTGTGCTACATCACCCTTTCCTCTTGAAGGGAACACCAACGCAAGGCTCCAAGGCCGTGGGGGAATCCTTTGCATACTTGCCAAGGAAATCCCTATAGGCGTAGCCAGCAGCAGGGCCCACTCGGTAATACAACATCACACACAAGCCTTGCAAGCAATGTGACTTAGTGTATGTCACGGGATCTTGTATTACGGAACAAGTAAAGAGACTTGCCGGTAAACGAGATTGAAATAGGTATGCGGATACCGACGATCGAATCTCGGGCAAGTAACATACCGAAGGACAAAGGGAATAACATACGGGATTATATGGATCCTTGACACTGAGGTTCAACCGATAAGATCTTCGGAGAATATGTAGGATCCAATATGGGCATCCAGGTCCCGCTATTGGACGTGAGGACGTTCTACTACATCAACCGCGTTTCTTAATGCTTCCTACTGTGCGATCTACAAGGGTACGTAGATCCAAATCTCCTCTCGTAGATGGACATCACCATGATAGGTCTTCGTGCGCATAGGAAATTTTTTGTTTCCCATGCGATGTTCCCCAACACTCTCTCCCTAAACATGTGGACATATTTATTAAGCTAGGCTTTCTCTTGAGGACAAGCGAGGTCTAAGCTTGGGGGAGTTGATACGTCCATTTTGCATCATGTTTTCATGTTGATATTTATCGCTTCTTGGGATGTTATTTCACTTCACGATACAATACTTATGCCTTTTCTCTCTTATTTTGCAAGGTTTACATGAAGAGGGAGAATGCCGGCAACTGGAATTCTGGCCTGAAAGTGGAGCAAGTTTGAGATACCTATTCTGCGCAACTCCAAACGCCGTAAAAATCAACGATGATTTTTTTCTGGATTTATAAAAAATACTGGGCCGAAGAAGCGCCAGAGGGGCGCCAGCAGGTGGCCACAAGCCTGCTAGGCGCGGCCACCCCCTGGACGCGCCTAGGGGGCTTGTGGGCACCCTGCTGGCCCACTGCCCCCCCCCCCCTTATGCTATATGAAGGGTTTCGTCCGGGAAAAAATCAAGGGGAGGCTTTTTCGTGGATTCGCCGCCGCCACGAGGCGGAACTTGAGGACAACCAATCTAGAGCTCCGGCAGGACGATCCTGCCGGGGAAACTTCCCTCCCGAAGGGGGAAATCGTCACCATCGTCATCACCAACACTCCTCTCATCGGAGGGGACTCATCACCATCAACATCTCCATCAGCACCATCTCATCTCCAAACCCTAGTTCATCACTTGTAACCAATCTCCGCCTCGCGACTCCGATTGGTACTTGTAAGGTTGCTAGTAGTGTTAATTACTCCTTGTAGTTGATGCTAGTTGGATTACTTGGTGGATGAGTTTATGTTCAGATCCTTGATGCTACTCATTACCTCTCTGGTCATGAATATGATTATGCTTTGTGAGTAGTTACTTTTGTTCCTGGGGACATGGGATAAGTCATGCTAATAGTAGTCATGTGAATTTGGTATTTGTTCGATATTTTGATGTGTTGTATGTTGTTTTTCCTCTAGTGGTGTTATGTGAACGTCGACTACATAACACTTCACCATTATTTGGGCCTAGAGGAAGGCATTGGGAAGTAGTAAGTAGATGATGGGTTGCTAGAGTGACAGAAGCTTAAACCCTAGTTTATGCGTTGCTTCGTAAGGGGCTGATTTGGATCCACTAGTTTAATGTTATGGTTAGACTTTGTCTTAATTCTTATTTCATAGTTGCGGATGCTTGTGAGAGGGGTTAATCATAAGTGGGATGCTTGTCCAAGTAAGGGCGGTACCCAAGCGCTGGTCCACCCACATATCAAACTATCAAAGTAACGAACGCGAATCATATGAACTTGATGAAAACTAGCATGACATAAATTCCCGTGTGTCCTCGGGAGCGCTTTTCCTCCTATAAGACTTTGTCTAGTCTTGTCCCTTGCTACAAAAGGGATTGAGCCACTTTGCTGCCCTGTTGCTACTTTTGTTACTTGTTGCTTGCTACGAATCATCTCACCACACAATCACTTGTTACCGACAATTTCAGTGCTTGCAGATTTTACCTTGCTGAAAACCACTTGTCAGATCCTTCTGCTCCTCGTTGGGTTCGACACTTTTACTTATTGAAAGGACTACGATTGATCCCCTATACTTGTGGGTCATCACCAAGCAACCTGGGAAGTCTGCTGGGCAAGGCAAGTCGGGCAAAGCTTATTATGTGAAGCCAACTCCGGTGCGCGGCCGCGTGAATTATGTTTCAGCAGAAGAAGCTGCAGAGGATCCCGACGTTATTTTGGGTACTCTCCTTGTCAATCATCGCCCAGCGTCTGTTCTTTTTGACACTGGGTCATCTCATTCCTTCTGTTCCGAAAGTTATGCACAGTTGCATAACATGTCCTTTTGTGATATGCCAATCCCATTAGTTGTCCAAACCCCTGGTAGTAAATGGCAAACTTCTAGGATAAGCTATGACAATGAAATCCTAGTAGACAGGCTAGTTTTTCTAACTTCATGATAGCCCTGAAATCCTCAGATATCAATACCATCTTGGGTATGGAGTGGATGTCATCTCATTATGCCAAGATTGATACCCATACTAGAAATGTTCAGCTTACACATCCCTCGGGCAAGATAGTTAATGTCTCAACTCAAGTTGCCAAATGCCAACTCTATTCCCTCAATGCTAGTCCTCTTCGAGAACTTGAAGACATTCCGGTAGTCCGTGACTTTCCAGATGTTTTTCCAGAAGAACTGCCAGGAATTCCACCTGACAGGGATGTAGATTTTGTGATACATCTTCTTCCAGGAACTGTCCCAATAGCCAGAAGATCCTATAAGATGGCACCCTTGGAGCTAGCCGAACTTAAGAAACAACTAGATGATGACTTGAATAAAGGTTTCATTCGTCCTAGCTCTTCTCCTTGGGCTTGTCCCATTCTCTTCGTTAAGAAGAAGGATGGAACGGATCGGATGGTTGTAGATTATCGACCAGTTAACCTGGTCACCATAAAGAACAAGTATCCGCTCCCTAGGATCAAAGATCTGTATGATCAGCTCGCTGGATCCTCAATGTTCTCCAAAATGGATTTGGGGTTGGGTTACCATCAAATCAAGATCAAGAATGGGGACATTCCAAAAACGGCCTTTGTCACTCGTTATGGCCAATACGCGTACACCGTCATGTCCTTCGGTTTAACCAATGCCCCAGCCACCTTCTCTCGCTTGATGAATTCAATCTTCATGGAGTATTTGGATAAATTCGTCGTGGTATACCTCGATGATATTCTCATCTACTCGAAGAACAAACATGAACATACCGAGCATCTAAGGCTGGTATTGATGAAACTTCG
Organism: Hordeum vulgare subsp. vulgare; assembly: GCF_904849725.1. NCBI lineage: Eukaryota > Viridiplantae > Streptophyta > Magnoliopsida > Poales > Poaceae > Hordeum > Hordeum vulgare. Next base: position 443,054,909 of record NC_058518.1, on the reverse strand, counting down.
AGAGCATCGCCTTTATGCCAAGTTTTTAAAATGTGAATTTTGGTTACAAGAAGTGACCTATCTAGGCCACGTAATCTCTGGTAAGGGTATTGCTGTCAATCCCGAGAGAGTTCAAGCTGTCCTTGATTAGACTCAACCTGAATCGGTTAAGCAAGTTAGGAGTTTTCTTGGACTAGCGAGCTATTGTCGCCGCTTTGTTGAGAACTTCTCCAAGGTTGCAAAGCCTCTAACTCAACTCCTCAAGAAAGATAAAAAGTTCGAGTGGACACCACAGTCTGAGCATAGCTTTCAGGAACTGAAAAGACGCCTGACTTCCGCACCTGTGTTGCTACCACCAGATTTCTCTAAGGACTTTGTTATCTATTGCGACGCCTCGCGACAAGGATTAGGTTGCCTTCTCATGCATGATCATCATGTGATTGCATACGCATCTCGACAGTTGCGTCCACATGAGGATAATTATCCCACACATGATCTTGAGCTTGCAGCTGTAGTCCATGCACTTAAAACCTCGTGACATTACCTTCTTGGTAATCGTTGTGAAATATTCACTGATCACCAAAGTCTGAAATATATATTCACCCAGCCGGATTTGAATCTCAGGCAAAGACGGTGGGTTGAGTTGATCTCAGATTATGACTTAGGGATAACTAACACCCCGGGGAAGGCCAATGTCATGGCTGATGCACTAAGTCGTAAGTCTTATTGTAACAATCTGATGTTACAATGAGGTCAACCACGTTTCTATGAGGAATTTCGGAAGTTAAACCTTCACATTGTTCCTCAAGGATTCCTTTCTACCCTGGTGGCGAAACCTACTTCATAGCTGTGCAGAAATATGACAAGGGTATATCCCGGATCAAGGAGAATATTGCTAGCGGAAACGCTAGGGATTTCTCTATCAATGAGCAAGGTGTCGTGTTCTTTCAGAACTGTTTAGTGGTTCCTAAGAGCAAACGTCTGCGACAGTTGATCCTTAAGGAGGCTCATGATTCTCTTCTCACCATTCAACCTGGTAGTACTAAGATGTATCAGGACCTACGCTAGAGGTTTAGGTGGACTAGGATAAAGAGAGAAATTGCTGAGTTCGTTGCTAAGTGCGACGTTTGTCGTCGAGTTAAAGTGGAACATCAAAGGCCTGCTGGCACCCTTCAACCTTTAGCTATTCCTGAATGGAAATGGGATAAAGTTAGTATGGATTTCATCACTGGATTTCCGAGGACCGAGAAAGGAAATAATGCTATCTTTGTGGTCATTGACCGTCTTTCCAAAGTAGCTCATTTTCTTACAGTTCGTGAGAGTATAATAGCTAGCCAGCTAGAGAAGTTATATATCTCTCGAATAGTGTCTCTTCATGGTGTCCCTTTGGAGATTAACTCAGATCGTGGAAGTATTTTTACTTCTCGCTTCTGGGAAAGTTTTCAGAATGCCATGGGGACTCACCTATCTTTTAGCACTGCTTTCCATCCTCAATCAAGTGGTCAAGTAGAAAGAGTCAATCAAATCCTAGAGTATATGCTTCGAGCTTGTGTTATATCGTTTGGTATGAATTGGGAGAAATGCCTTCCATTCGCCGAATTTGCTTATAACAATAGTTATCAATCAAGCTTGGGCAAAGCCCCTTTTGAAGTTCTCTATGGACGAAGATGTCGAACACCTCTTAATTGGTCAGAAACCGGAGAGAGGCAACTCTTTGGTCCGGATATGATCCAGGAAGCAGAAGAGAAAGTTTGCATTATTCGTGAAAAGTTGGAAACAGCTCAATTTCGTCAAAAGAGCCAATATGATCGTCATCATAAGGCTGTGACCTTTGAAGTTGACGAGAAGGCTTACCTTCGGGTAACACCTCTGAAGGGTACCCATCTGTAATGCCCTAGATGTAATCCTTGCCACATTGGGATCCTTTCCTTTTGTGGAACCATGTTGTGGATATAATTTAAGTTATCATTTCATGTGGATCATTTCATGTCATCATTTCTTTTGCATCATGGCATCCTCTTCGTTTGTTTTGCTTTCTTCTGGTGTTGCTAGTTGTTCCATCATGGCTTCCTAGCTTGATTGAGAGTGGTGTGTGATGATGCAATGCTTTCAAACAACATTGCTTTCTAACTATGTCAAAAACCTTCTCCCCCTTTTATTTATTTAACTTGTGTGTCAAACCTTGAGTGCATCCGTTTCAAAAATGTTATACTTTCATAGATTTAAGTTCTGGTTGAGGGGGTGATTGACTTTGTGTTTTAAAGCCATAATTCAATTGGGGTTATTAATAAAACATCATATTAAATCCCCGTTTTGGAATATTATTTAGTTGTCCTAAAAATCAGATTTGTATTTTATTTAAATAGGGCATATTTCCCTCATGCCCCAGGTGTTCTTATTTTTATTTTCAAAACCCTGTGCTGCTTTGGGTATTTTGATTTGTTGTGATGTTATTTTTAAAAGTAAAACCTTTTGTTTCTTATTTCAAAGAAGCCCAGGTGGATGGCTCCCTCCTCTTACCTGGGCCTCACCCCTTCCCCTCGCGCAGCAGCCCGCTCGGCGTCCCTCTTCCACCTCCTGACGCCATGCCTTTTCCCCCTCCTTTCCATCAGATAGGGCGCATCGCGTGTGAGAGAGAGTGCTCGACGCCGTCGTCTCACGGACGTCGAGACTGTCCCTCCCCTCACCTATTTAACCCCTCGGCATGCGAGCCCCTTGCCTAGGGTTCCTCCTCCACCGCCAGCCCCCCTTCTTCTCCCTCCTTCTGTCTCCTCGTCAGGTAAGTTCAGAGAGAGAGAGGTGAGATTCAGAGAGAGCGCCACTCGATCCCGCCGTCCTCCTCGTCGCCGGCAGCCTCCCCCGCGGCGCCCGAGGCGCCCGCGAGTATGGGGGTTCTTCCCCCGTTCCATTCCCGTCGCTAGCGGGGCTGCTCCCCTTCCCTCGCGCCTCCTCCATGACGACATCGCCGGAGCGAAGCGTCGGATCACCTCAGGCCTTCCTCCCCTTCATACTCTTCTCGGTAGAAAGCGCTTCTCCGAGCACACCAGGGTGAGCAGCTCTTCCTCCTCCTTCCTCTTCTCCTCGTCGTAGGTCTCTCCTAGCGCGTTGCTGTCACCGTAGTTAGGTGCACCGTTGTGCCTCCGCCATGGGTCTCCTCCTGCTACGTTTGGCTCGGGAATGGAGCCCCCATAGACCTCGTGTTCCGCGCCGTAGCTTGTCGGCCCGATTAGTTCGCCGGAGTGTCGCCGATGCGCCTCCCCTGTTTCAGCCGCCTGCGTGATAGGATAGTGCAGAGGGGGCTTCTCAAAAGAGCATGCTCCCCCTCTCTGTTAAGTGTCCCCCCATAGCGAAGTGGCAACCGAGCCTTGGGCGCTGTAGTTATCGTGGGTTCGATCCCCCGCAGGCCTTTTTTCTGTTGTTTTGCTAGTAGCAGGGTCACGACACAGAAGCTTAGCTTGCTTCTTTGCCCTTCTCTTTCGAGTGCCGATGCAACAGCCTGGTGGTGTTGTGCGTGTGGAGCAAGCAGGGGGTTGTGGGATCGACTCCCACTCCCACCCCTTTTCATTTTCTTGTTGATTTCATTTTTTTCCTTTCTTTTGCTTTTGCTGCTTAGTTTTGTTTTGTTTCTTTTAAAACCAGGGTGTTGTGTTGGTGTGTTTTATTTCTTTTGAGGCCTAGTGTGTATGTGAGTGTATGTGTGTGCACATGAGTGCATATGCATGTGTATGTGTGTGTGTGCACATGAGTGCATATGCATGTGTGTGTGTGTGTGTGCTCATGCATGTGAGTGTGTGTGCATGGGTGCATATGCACTTGTGAATGAGGGCCTAACCCCTCATGCTTGCCACTATGGTGTGGTGTTGTGTGAGAGTTCTTGTGTGTGTGCATGTGTAGGTGTAGGAGGTATGTATAGGAATTGCACATGTGTGTGTGTGTGTGTGTGGATAACCCCATATCTATATGTTTGTGTGAACATATAGTGTTTCCATGTCATGCCTAGTTAGATTGTTTTGCCCTAGTGATGTGCATGTGTAGGTGATGCAATATGTGCTAGTTTTAACATGTGATGATAGTCATTGTAGCTAATAGGATTCTATGTGAATATTTTTCGAGCTAGCTTTGTGCCTTGTTGTTACATGCAAGTACCCATGTATTATATATGATTTTGGGGTAGAATCATCCCAATAATCCATTGGTGCAATGAGATTTCACTTTAGACCAACTTCATAAAACTGTTATTTTCTGTCATGATGCCATGTTTAGTGCTTTGTATTAGGTGGTGACTTGACCCTTGGAGGATGAATCCTTGATGTAGTGGTAGTGGGTGAACCCCTCTACAACATGGGGTATTTGTTTTGTTCTTAGGAATTTGTATGCACCTATTGTGTCGTGTCAAAGTTGACACTTGGCTGAATCTGACAGATTTGTGAAACCTTGTGATTTTCACTAAGTCTGAGAATCTGATGTTATTATCTTCCCCTGTTGTCTTGTGTGAATTAGCTCTTGTGTTGGGAATCAGCCCATGCAGCAAACTAAAGTTTGTGAGATTTTATGTTTGTTTAGCTCCCTGTTAAATTTCATGCTTATGCACTTCCTGTAGATATCATTTTGGAGGCTGACAAAATGCTTTAGAGCATAAGCAGCTGGTGAAAATCTGGGATTTTCACTAAGTCCTAGAATCTGTGATATTTTGTCCAAGTTTGTGTCTATAGATCTGCTCATGGGTGACTCCTTTGCTTTAGATTCTTGTTCATGGTTGAAGAGCTTTTATATGGCTTTTGCCTCATACCATGTTTGAATCATTTAGATGGTTGTAGCTACTTTAAATATTGTAAACAAACTGCTACGTTGCTATTGAAGACACATTGTATGTTTGAGTTGATTTGAAGCTTGTGTGGGCATTGTTGATGGTGTGGTGTGTTCCCATGCACCACCCCACCTATATTTAGTTGCTTGCTCATGTGGCAACCTGGTAACACTAGGGAGTGCCCATTGGAGTGTGTTTGTGGCTGATTTGAACCATGGGTCTCCATATCTTGTTTTGTAGTTTCTAGTTGATCCGTGGCTCCGTTCTCTACGTTCTTTATATGTTTTTGCATCGTTTTCTCGTGATGCACATGTTCCTGCCATATTCATGCATGTCAAGATAACTTAATATGAGGTTCTATCAACAATTCAATTAACTCAACCAATGCATATGAAAGTGACTAGTATAGTGATGCATGCTTCCTTCTTCACACATGCATCATATTACTTGTTGCATTATGTTGTGTTGGTGTTCATTGGATGTTATCTTATCTTGGGTAGCATCGGGAACATAGAGCGAGTACGTGGATTCTCGAGAGTACCTGCAGGAAGATCATGAGCAGTTCCAAGCTGAAGACATCACAGGCAAGATGATCGTGACCTTGACACCGTATCTAGCTTTGTTATGCTTAGAATCACGTTTCCTTCGATACATGCTCGCTGCCTACCACTTGATATAATGCCACCTGTCTTTGCCATGAACCCAAACACCTCCCCTCTCCTAGCAAATGTTGTCTGGCTAAGTAGGCTTGCTCAACCTCTAATTAGTAGCTTTGCTAGTTGTAGGTGCCAGCTGTCTCATATGATAACATGAGTATTTTGATATCATTATGTTTAAACTGCTATTTAATTAATGCACCTATATACTTGGTAAATAACGGAAGGCCTAGCCTTTTGCCAGGTGATTTGTTCCGTTGTTGCCGCCTTAGTTTCGGCTACCGGTGTTTGATTCCATAACTGGTCGCTCCTAACACGTTCGGGGTTGTTATGGGGACCCCCTTGATAAATCGTGTAGTGTTAAGTCTTGTCCGGTAGGACCCAACATTAGTTTTAATCTGCTAATCACCTAATAATAATTTTGCATAGGGAATAGCTACCCCGAGGATTTAATCAACAACCCTGGGCCAGTGCTCCTCATGAGTGTTGGTCCAAACTGGACTGCCTGCGGGGCCACCGCGAGGAAACTTGAGGTTTGGTTCCCGTAGCTAGTTCCATCCATCGTGTCCTGAGACTGAGATACGCGGCTCTTATCGGGGTCGTCGACACGTCGGGAGGTCCTGCTAGATTTGTCTTACCTTAGCGATATATCTTGCGTATAGGAATCCCGGTGAAACTTTGGGTCTCCTCAAAGTTGAGGTTTTCCTCTAAGGAATCTGATGAGATCACGAGTTTCGTGATAGAGGATTACTTTGCGGCCCGTGGCAGTTTGCGATGGACTAGTTGGAGCACCCCTGCAGGGTTTAATCTTTTGGAAAGCCGTGCCCGCGGTTATGTGGCAAATGTGGATATTTTGTTAACATCTGGTTATAGATAACTTGAAGTAACTCTAATAAAACTGCCAACTGTGTGCGTAACCGTGACTGTCTCCCTCGGAGATCACTCTCCGATTGAGGACACGGTGGGGTTATGTTTGACGTAAGTAGGTGTTCAGGATCACTTAGTGATCAACCTAGTCTTCGATCGCTTGCGTAGACAACCATATGATACTCCGATCATCGTAAGTTAGCCGCCATATAAGCTTAAGTTGCCGCAAACCCATACACTAAACCTTCCTCACCTAATAACTTGGCTAGATTCGATACCAACGTCATTACATTGCTGAGTCCCCGTGGCTCACAGATTACTACAAACCCCAACAGGTACAGGTACACTCGACGCGGGAGATCCTGATGACAACCAGCTGAAGTGGGAGTTTGATGAGGACTCTGGCCGTCTGTATGTGAACTATCCGGAAGACTGAGGCCGTGGTCGTGATCGTGGGCTAGCATACGGGATGTGTTAGATCATTTTTTTTCTGTTTAAGTCCGTAGCTAGACTTGCTGCTACTCTGAATAAAGTGTGTCTGTAAGCTATATGCTATAATCTTAACAGATGGCAAGTGTATGCCCTACTTGTTACTCTTTTAATTATGTATTGCGATGATTATCCCGTTTGCGAAATGCATAGACGCGCCCCTTTCCCCTTTTGAGGCCTCGCCCCCAAATAAGGAAAGGGTCGCATCTTAGTCGTTACAAGTTGGTAATCAGAGCCTTACGACCATAGGAGCCTTTGTGTGATCGAACTTGGCCGAGTCGAGTCTAGTAAAATGTTTTGAGTCTTAGTTATATCGGAGCGTAGGTTTCTTTTTTCTCCTCTTCTATGCTCCGGTGAGGTTCTCGACTTAGGAAATCTTAATTCTACTCCTCTTCTCGCTCAAAAACTTTTTAGGATCACGCGGGTATTTTGAAATCTATAGGATATCGATGTGACGGAGTTCTGTCTTGGAGCCTCCTGTCTGGCTTCATTTCTTCCGGGGAGTTGAGCTCCAGGGGATTCTTGCGCACATCGCCATCATTCATATTTCTTAGTATCTCAGGACGGAGGATGTTCGTAATTGCTTCAATACTAGTTGTGACGAGAGGAGTCCGGCTTCCCCAGTACTGGTGCAGAGAGTTCCGGATGAATCGCCACACTTTGTATCGTTGTGATTACGAGGGTTTGTAGTAGATGAAGGTCCGAGATTCTGTTTATGTGTTGACGGATGTGATACACTGGACGGGTTAGTATAGGAATTGTGTGACATATTACTCCTTGTATCCGTGTACCAAATTGCATGACCAGATATTTTGGGAATTCATAGGTGGGATATCAAGTAGTGACTTATAGGACAATCTTCCTACATATTCCTGATGTGAGGTTGGGATTCGACATTCAGTGGGTACGTTTGTTCACGGTCGTCTTACAGTGGTTCTCATTGTGTCTTAAAGAGTCCTTGTAGCTTGCTACGACTCAGGGACGCTTCATAAGTCGTGTGCACTGCCTTGCACAGGATGACTATTGTAAGTTCGAGCCCGTGCGATCATATCCACGAAGATATCAGATGGAATCTCTATCATACGTTTGTTCCGAGAAATTCTAGCTCATACTTGGCTTGCAAGTGGTCTTTAATCAGATTTTGTCGACAGTCACTATGAGGAAGCATTCTTACTATTTTGTTCGAGTGCAATTGCTAAATATTCTTGTTCAGGTATTTCTGCCTATTGATTCAGCTTTACCTTGAATGTTATTCTCTGGTCTAATGTGTTGTCCGTCTTCAGGATGGCTCCACCAACTCGCCAGAATCCGGGTCGCGAGGGTGCTGATGCTCCGCCGCCACCACCTCCTCCGCCTCCTCCTCTGCCGCCTCCTCCTCCTGCAGAGGCTTGGCAAGTGGTGATGGCTGCAACAAATGCTAACACCCAGATGTTAATCCAGCTGTTGAAAGAGAGGACCAATCAGCAGCAGGGCAATTTCAACCATGGTGGTAATTAGTTTGCATCTCTCAATCAATTCCTCGCGAACCAGCCGAAGTCTTTCACGTCTTGCGACCAGCCGTTCGACGCTGAGGACTGGATTCGGGACATGAACAAACACTTTGAGTGCAACAATGTCCGTCCAGAGGACTTCATCAAGTTTGCAACATTTCAGTTCAAGGGGCAAGCAGCAGTTTGGTGGCAGCAGTTGAAGGACTGCACGGGTGGCAGAATGATCAGTTGGGATGAGTTCTGCAGAGATTTCAGGTCTCACTATATCCCGTCTAGCTTTGTGGAAGAGATGCGTGAGAAGTTCAGACGCTTGAAGCAAGGTGGATCCTCTGTGTACAAGTACAACATCGAGTTCCATGAGTTGGCTCGATATGCTTTGCAGGACATTCCAGATCAGAAGAGCAAGATCTATCAATTCAGAGGTGGTCTGGGAGAGGACTTGCAACTGGCCCTTGCCTTGCACGATCCCGATGAGTTTGATAAGTTATATAACTTGGCTCTCAGGGCTGAGGTAGATTTGCTCAGGGTGGAGAATTCGAGGAAGCGTTTTAGAGAGTCCAGTTCGTCGCCCTCAACTCATGTGGTCCAGAAGCAGCATAAATACTGGGTGTCTCCTCCTCCTTGACAGACTCGGCAGTTCAAGCAGTCAGGTGGTCGTGGTTCTTCCCACCCACCCAACCCAGCTTTCTAGCACAGGTTTCAGCAGCAGAAGCAAGGGAATCCTCGGGTGCAGTTCCGTCAGCCGGCAGATGTTACTTGTCACAAGTGTGGGCAGAAGGGCCACTATGCCAACAAGTGCACCCCTCAGCTGCGTCTTCTGCCCCCTCCTCCAGGGAAGCCTCCAAGCAATGCTATAGTGAAGTTCAACCCCAGATCTGCGAGAGTCAATATGGTGAATGCAGCTGAAGCAGACAACTCCTCAGACGTGATTATAGGTAATCTTTCAGTTAATGATATTCCTGCTAAGGTTTTATTTGATTCGGGTGCATCGCATACTTTTATGTCATTTCCCTTTGCATCTGGCAATAATTTTGCGACTGAGTTTTTACCAAATTCACTAGAAGTTGTGTCTCCAGGAATGCGGATGAGCCCTCAGATGTATGTTCCGGTTGTCACTGTCAAGATGGGTGATTATGCTTTTCTGGCTTCTCCTATTGTCCTTGGCAACTCTAATATTGATTTGATCCTCAGAATGGATTGGTTGGCTATGAACAAGGCATCTATTGATTGTGAAGCCAAAGAAGTGAAGCTAACTCATTCTTTGGAGGACGTGATTATCTTCGCAGCGCGTGATGACACGGTCCGTCTGTTTTCCTTGAATGAGAAGGGTGAGATCTCTCCAATTTTGCAAGTCCCAGTGGTCTGCGAGTATGAAGATGTTTTTCCGGAAGAACTGCGAGGAATGCCTCCGTACCGAGCAGTTGAGTTCGTAATTGAGCTTGAACCGGGTACTGAGCTTGTGTGCAAACAGCCGTACAAACTGGGTCCAGAAGAGCTGAAGGAGTTGAAGAAACAACTTGATGAGCAAGAGCGTCTGGGTCTGATCAGACCAAGCTCATCTCCTTGGGGCTGTGGAGTTCTTTTCGTCAAGAAGAAGGATGGTACGGAACGACTCTGTGTCGATTACCGTCCATTAAATAAGAAGACGATCAAAAACAAGTATCCACTTCCTAACATCAATGAGTTGTTTGAGCAATTGAAAGGGGCTAAGATCTTCTCGAAGCTTGATCTCAGGATGGGTTATCATCAGATTCGCACTCGCGAAGAGGACATTCCAAAGACTGCGTTTAGAACAAGCTTCGGCTCGTATGAGTACACGGTGATGTCTTTCGGTCTGGCCAATGCTCCACCGACCTTCTGTCAGATGATGGATTATATCTTCTCCCTATTCAAGAATGAATTCGTCTTGTTGTATCTTGATGATATTCTGATCTTTTCAAAAATTGAGGAAGAGCATGAAGAACATCTCAGGCTTGTGCTTGATAAGCTAAGAGAGCATAAGTTCTATGCTAAGTTTTCCAAATGCGAGTTCTGGTTGAAGGAAGTTGTCTACCTTGGGCACATCATCTCTGCCGAGGGCATCAAAGTTGATCCGTAGAAGGTGCAAGCCATTGTTGAGTGGGAACCTCCGCAAAATGTGAAGCAGCTTCGAAGCTTTCTCGGGCTTGCAAGCTATTGTAGAAGATTCGTTGAGAATTTCTCCAAGATTGCTAAGCCTCTCTCAAGTCTTCTTCAGAAGGGTGTGAAGTATGTCTGGTCTCCAGAGTGTCAGTTGGCTTTCGACACACTCAAAAAGAAGCTCGCTTCTACTCCAGTCTTGGTTCCTCCTGATGACTCCAAACCTTATCAAGTGTTCTCTGATGCCTCTCTTCAAGCTCTTGGTGCAGTGTTGATGCAAGACAAGAAAGTGGTAGCTTATACCTCGAGGTAGTTGAAGCCAAGTGAGAAGAATTACCCCACTCATGATCTTGAGTTGGCGGCAGTGGTACATGCTCCGATGACTTGGACACACCTCTTGTTGGAGAGAAAGGTTGAAGTGTTCACCCATCACAAGAGTCTCAAGTACATCTTCACCCAGCCTAACCTCAATCTTCGGCAAACTAATTGGGTGGAAATGCTCCAAGATTTTAATCCGAGCATTGAGTACACTCCAGGCAAAGCTAATGTCGTCGCAGATGCCTTGAGCAGGAAGGCTTACTGCAACAGTCTAGTTCTGAAGCCTCTCCAGCCTGATATTTGTGAATCTTTCAAAAAGCTCAACCTTTAGTTAGTACCTCAGGGATATCTTGCTAATCTTGAGATTTCTCCTACCTTGGAAGACCAGGTCCGACAAGCTCAACTTCTTGATGCAATGGTGAAGAAAGTTAAGATTGGCTTGGCAAAGGGAGTTCCCAAATATAAGTGCTTCAGTGTTGATGCCAGAGATACATTATTCTTTGAGGATCGTCTTGTCGTTCCGAAAGGGGATATCAGAAAGGTTATCATGGAAGAAGCTCATAACTCTCTTCTCTCGATACATCCAGGAAGTTCCAAGATGTATCAGGATTTGAAACAGGCCTTCTGGTGGACTCGCATGAAGCGTGAGATTGCTCAGTTCGTAAATGAATGTGATGTATGTCGAAGGGTGAAAGCAGAGCATCAACGTCCAGCGGGTCTTCTGCATCCATTGCCCATTCCCGAGTGGAAGTTCGACCATATTGAGATGGATTTCGTCACCGGGTTTCCAAAGTCCAAGAAGGGTAACGATGCCATCTTCGTCGTCATCGACAATTGAGCAAAGTCGCTCATTTCCTTCCAGTCAAGGAGTCTATCTCGGCAGCTCAGCTTGCAGAGGTGTATACGTCAAGGGTAGTCTCATTGCATGGTGTTCCAATGCTAATTTCTTCGGATCGAGGAAGCATCTTTACTTCTAAGTTCTGGGACTCATTTTAGTCTGCGATGGGTACTAAGATTCGATTTAGCACAACCTTTCATCCTCGGACTAGTGGGCAAGTTGAGAGAGTCAATCAGGTCCTCGAGGATATGCTAAGAGCCTATGTCATTTCCTTTGGCATGAAGTGGGAAGACTGCCTACCTTTCGCTGAGTTTTCATATATCAACAACTATCAGGCAAGTTCAGGAAAAGCTCCATTCGAGATTCTCTATGGCGGGAAGTGTCGTACCCCGCTCAACTGGTCAGAGACTGGTGAGCGTCAGATTCTTGGGAATGACATGATTGAAGAAGCAGAAGAAATGTGTCGTGTCATTCGGGATAATCTCAAAGCAGCGTAGTCCCGTCATAAGAGCTACTACGATAGCAAGCATCGTGACATGTCTTATGATCTCGATGACTTCATCTATCTTAAAGTGTCTCCTATGAACGGCACTCAGCCCTTCGGCATCAAAGGGAAACTTGCTCCTCGTTTTGTTGGGCCTTTCAGAATTGTTGGCAAGAGAGGCAACCTTTCATATCAATTAGAGCTCCCTTCAAACTTCGCAAATGTGCATGACGTGTTCCATGTCTCTCAGCTTCGGAGATGCTTCAAGACTCCCGAGCGCACAGTTGATCTTCAGGATATCGACCTTCAACCCGACCTATCCTATCGCGAGCATCCAGTTGCAGTTCTTGAGACGACTGAGTGCAAGACCCGCAATAAGTCAATCAAGTTTCTCAAGGTGCAATGGTCACATCATTCCGATAAAGAGTCCACTTGGGAGCACGAGGATCACCTCCGTTCCGAATTTCCAGAGATCTTTCAGTCCTAGATCTCGGGTCGAGATCTTCTTGTAGTGTGGCAGAGTTTGTAATGCCCCAGATGTAATCCTTGCCATATTGGGATCCTTTCCTTTTGTGGAACCATGTTGTGGATATAATTTAAGTTATCATTTCATGTGGATCATTTGATGTCATCATTTCTTTTGCATCATGGCATCCTCTTCATTTGTTTTGCTTTCTTCTGGTGTTTCTAGTTGTTCCATCATGGCTTGCTAGCTTCATTGAGAGTGGTGTGTGATGATACAATGCTTTCAAACAACATTGCTTTCTAACTATGTCAAAAACCTTCTCCCCCTTTTATTTATTTAACTTGCATGTCAAACCTTGAGTGCATCTGTTTTAAAAATGTTATACTTTCACATATTTAAGTTGTGGTTGAGGGGGTGATTGACTTGGTGTCTTAAAGCCTAAATTCAATTGGGGTTATTAATAAAACAGCATATTAAATCCCTGTTTTGGAATATAATTTAGTTGTCTCAAAAATCAGATTTGTATTTTATTTAAATAGGGCATAATTCCCTCGTGCCCGAGGTGTTCTTATTTTTATTTTCAAAACCCTGTGCTGCTTTTGGTATTTTTATTTGCTATGATGTTATTTTTAAAAGTAAAACCTTTTGTTTCTTATTTCAAAGAAGCCCAGGTGGCTGGCTCCCTCCTCTTACGTGGGCCTCTCCCCTTCCCCTCGCGCAGCAGCCCGCTCGGCGTCCCTCTTCAACCTCCTGACGCCGTGCCTTTTTCCCCTCCTTTCCGTCAGAGAGGGCGCCACGCGTGTAAGCGACAGTGCTCGACTTCGTCGTCTCATGGACGTCGAGACCGTCCCTCCCCTCACCTATTTAACCCCTCGGCATGCGAGCCCCTTGCCTAGGGTTCCTCCTCCGCCGCCAGCCCCCCTTCTTCTCCCTCCTTCTGTCTCCTCGTCATGTAAGTTCAGAGAGAGAGAGAGAGAGGTGAGATTCAGAGAGAGCGCTGCTCGATCCCGCCGTCCTCCTCGTCGCCGGCAGCCTCCCCCGCGACGTTCGAGGCGCCCGCAAGGATGGGGGCTCTCCCCCCGTTCCATTCCCGTCACTAGCGGGGCTGCTCCCACTCCCTCGCGCTCCTCCACGATGACATCGCTGGAGCAGAGCATCGGGTGTCGGCAGGCCTTCCTCCCCTTCTTCCTCTTCTCGGTAGCAAGCGCTTCTCCGAGCACACCAAGGTGAGCAGCTCTTCCTCCTCCTTCCTCTTCTCCTCATCATAGGTCTCTGCTAGCGCGTTGTTGTCGCCGCCGTCGCCGTAGTTAGGTGCACCGTTGCGCCGCCGCCATGGGTCTCCTCCTGCTGCGTTTGGCTCGGGAATGGAGCCCCCATAGACCCCGTGTTCCGCACCGTAGCATTAGTTTGCCTGAGTGTCGCCGATGCGCCTCCCCTGTTTCGGCCGCCGGCGTGATAGGATAGTGCAGAGGGGGCTGCTCAAAAGAGCATGCCCCCCGTCTGTTAAGTGTCTCCCCCATAGCGCAGTGGCAACCGAGGCTTGGCCGCTGCAGTGATCGTGGGTTCGATCCCCTGCAGGCCTTTTTTTTCTTTTTCTGTTGTGTTGCTAGTAGCAGGGTCTCGACAGAGAAGCTTAGCTTGCTTCTTTTCCCTTCTCTCTCGAGTGCCGATGCAGTAGCCTGGTGGTGTTGTGCATGTGGAGCAAGCAGGGGGTTGTGGGATCGACTCCCACTCCCACCCCTTTTCATTTTCTTGTTGATTTGATTTATTTTTCATTCTTTCCCCTTTGCTTCTTAGTTTTGTTTTGTTTCTTTTAAAACCAGGGTGTTGTGTTGGTGTGTTTTATTTCTTTTGAGTCCTAGTGTGTATGTGAGTGTATGTGTGTGCACATGAGTGCATATGCATGTGTATGTGTGTGTGTGCACATGAGTGCATATGCATGTGTGTGTCTGTGCTCATGCATGTGAGTGTGTGTGCATGGGTGCATATGCACTTGTGCATGAGGGCCTAACCCCTCATGCTTGCCACTATGGTGTGGTGTTGTGTGAGAATGCTTGTGTGTGTGCATGTGTAGGTGTAGGTGGTGTGTATAGGAATTGCACATGTGTGTGTGTGTGGATAACCCCATATCTATATGTTTGTGTGACCATATAGTGTTTCCATGCCATGCCTAGTTAGATTGTTTTTCCCTAGTGATGTGCATGTTGTAAATATGCCCTAGAGGCAATAATAAATTAGTTATTATTATATTTCTTTGTTCATGATGATCGTTTATTATCCATGCTATAATTGTATTGATTGGAAACACAATACTTGTGTGGATACATAGACAAAACACTGTCCCTAGTAAGCCTCTAGTTGACTAGCTCGTTGATCAAAGATGGTCAAGGTTTCCTGACCATGGGCAAGTGTTGTCACTTGATAACGGGATCACATCATTAGGAGAATCATGTGATGGACTAAGACCCAAACTAATAGACGTAGCATGTTGATCGTGTCATTTTGTTGCTACTGTTTTCTGCGTGTTAAGTATTTATTCCTATGACCATGAGATCATATAACTCACTGACACCGGAGGAATACTTTGTGTGTATCAAACGTCACAACGTTACTGGGTGGCTATAAAGATTCTCTACAGGTATCTCCGAAGGTGTCCGTTGAGTTAGTATGGATCAAGACTGGGATTTGTCACTCCGTGTGACGGAGAGGTATCTCGGGTCCCACTCGGTAATACAACATCACACACAAGCCTTGCAAGCAATGTGACTTAGTGTAAGTTGCGGGATCTTGTATTACGGAACGAGTAAAGAGACTTGCCGGTGAACGAGATTGAAATAGGTATGTGGATACTGACGATCGAATCTCAGGCAAGTAACATACCGAAGGACAAAGGGAATGACATACGGGATTATATGAATCCTTGGCACTGAGGTTCAAACGATAAGATCTTCGTAGAATATGTAGGATCCAATATGGGCATCCAGGTCCCGCTATTGGATATTGACCGAGGAGTCTCTCGGGTCATGTCTACATAGTTCTCAAACCCGCAGGGTCTGCACACTTAAGGTTCGACATTGTTTTATGCGTATTTAAGTTATATGGTTGGTTACTGAATGTTGTTCGGAGTCCCGGATGAGATCACGGATGTCACGAGGGTTTCCGGAATGGTCCAGAAACGAAGATTGATATATAGGATGATCTCATTTGGTTACCGGAAGGTTTTCGTGCATTACCGGAAAAGTTTCGGGCTCATCGGTAGTGTACTAGGAGTGCCGGGAGGGGTGCCGGGGACCATCAGGAGGGGTGTCACGCCCCAAGGGGTCTCATGGGCTATGGGAAGAGATAAACCAGCCCCTAGTGGGCTGGAATAAGTTCCCACTAAGGCCCATAAGGTTTGAGAAGGAAAAAACACAAGGTGGAAAGAGTTTCCAAGTGGGAAGGTGGAATCCTACTCCAAGTAGGATTGGAGTAGGACTCCTCCACCTCCAATTTCGGCCAAACCTTTAGATTTTGAGGCTGACTCCTCCCCTCCCTCCCTCCTATATATAGTGGGGTTTTAGGGCTGATTTGAGACAACTTTTGCCACGGCAGCCCGACCACATACCTCCATGGTTTTTCCTCTAGATCGCGTTTCTGCGGAGCTCGGGCGGAGCCCTGCTGAGATTAGATCACCAGCAACCTCCGGAGCGCCGTCACACTGCCAAAGAAATCATCTACCTCTCCGTCTCTCTTGCTGGATCAAGAAGGCCGAGATCAACATCGAGCTGTACGTGTGCTGAACGCGGAGGTGCCGTCCGTTCGGCACTAGATCGTGGGACAGATCACGGGACAGTTCGTGGGACGGTTCACAGGGCGGATCGAGGGACGTGAGGACGTTCCACTACATCAACCGCGTTCACTAACGCTTCTGCTGTGCGATCTACAAGGGTACGTATATCGGAAATCCCCTCTCGTAGATGGACATCACCATGATAGGTCTTCGTGCGCGTAGGAAAATTTTTGTTTCCCGTGCTACATTCCCCAACAGTGGCATCATGAGCTAGGTTCATGCGTAGATGTCTTCTCGAGTAGAACACAAAAGTTTTTGTGGGCGGTGATGTGCGTTTTGCTGCCCTCCTTAGTCTTTTCTTGATTCCGCGGTATTCTTGGATCGAAGCGGCTCGGACCGACATTACTCGTACGCTTACGAGAGACTGGTTTCATCGCTACGAGTAACTCCGTTGCTCATAGATGACCGGCGAGTGTCGGTTTCTCCAACTTTAGTTGAATCGGATTTGACCGAGGTCCTTGGATGAGGTTAAATATCAATTCATATATCTCTGTTGTGGTGTTTGCGTAAGTAAGATGCGATCCTACTAGATACCCATGGTCACCACGTAAAACATGCAACAACAATTAGAGGACGTCTAACTTGTTTTTGCAGGATATGCTTGTGACGCGATATGGCCAACGATGTGATGTGATATATTGGATGCATGAGATGATCATGTTGTAATAGTTAATATCGACTTGCACGTCGATGGTACGGCATCCGGCAGGAGCCATAGGGTTGTCTTTAAACTAACATTTGTGCTTGCAGATGCGTTTACTATATTGCTAGGACGTAGCTTTAGTAGTAATAGCATGAGTAGCACGACAACCCCGATGGCGACACGTTGATGGAGATCATGGTGTGACGCCGGTGACAAGAAGATCGTGTCGGTGCTTTGGTGATGGCGATCAAGAAGCACATGATGATGGCCATATCATGTCACTTATGAATTGCATGTGATGTTAATGCTTTATGCACCTTATCTTGCTTAGAACGACGGTAGCATTATGAGGTGATCTCTCACTAAAACTTCAAGACGAAATTGTGTTCTCCCCGACTGTGCACCGTTGCGACGGTTCTTCATTTCGAGACACCACGTGATGATCAGGTGTGATAGACTCAACGTTCACATACAACGGGTGCAAAACAGTTGCACACGCGGAACACTCGGGTTAAGCTTGACGAGCCTAGCATGTGCAGACATGGCCTCGGAACACATGAGACCGAAAGGTCGAGCATGAATCATATAGTTGATATGATTAGCATAGAGATGCTTACCACTGAAACTATTCTCGACTCACGTGATGATCGGACTTGAGATAGTGGATTTTGATCATGTACCACTCAAATGACTAGAGAGATGTACTTTTTGAGTGGGAGTTCTTAAGTAATATGATTAATTGAACTAATTGTCAT
The DNA here is from genome assembly GCF_904849725.1 of Hordeum vulgare subsp. vulgare. NCBI lineage: Eukaryota > Viridiplantae > Streptophyta > Magnoliopsida > Poales > Poaceae > Hordeum > Hordeum vulgare. The sequence goes on along the minus strand of NC_058518.1, from coordinate 443,037,170 downwards.
GAATATAGTCTAATGGTCTTTGCGAATTACGATGTAGCTTGCGCTATAGCTCTACTGTTTTTATATGTTCCTAGAGAAAATTTAGTTGAAAGTTGATAGTAGCAAACTTTCCAGACTAAGTCTGTAAAGCCGAGGATTGTCCTCGTTGCTGCGCAGAAGGGTTATGTCCTTAATGCACCACTCGGTGTGCTGCACCTCGAGCGTCGTCTGTAGATGTTGTGAACATCCGACATACACGTTTCTGATGACTACACGATAGTTCAGTACAAAATACTTAATGGCTTAGAAGCAAGGCGCCGAAGACATTTTGAAACGTCACGGAACATAAGAGATGTTCTAAAGAGATGAAATTGTGATTTCATGCTTGTGCCCTTGTTAAGAGGTATGAGACCTCCGACAAGATTCTTTGTCCACGAAGTAGAGGAGAAAAGCTCAATCATTGAGCGTGTGCTCAGATTATCTGAGTACGACAATCGCTTGAATCAAGTGGGAGTTGATCTTCCAGATAAGATAGTGATGGTTCTCCAAAGTCACTGCCACCAAGCTGTGAGAGCTTCGTGATGAACTATAACATATCAAGGATAGATACAATGATCCTTGAGCGATTCGTGATGTTTGACACTGCGAAAGTAGAAATCAAGAAGGAGCATCAATAGTTGATGGTTAGTAAAACCACTAAGTTTCGATAAAGGCAAGGGCTAGAAGGGATACTTCGTGAAACGGCAAAGCAGTTGCTGCACTAATGAAGAGACCCCAGATTAAACCCAAGCCCGGGACTAAGTGCTTCTGTTATGAGGGGAACGGTCACTGAGGCGGAGCAACTCTAGATACTTGGTAGATAAGAAGGCTGGCAAAAGTCGAAAGAAGTATATTTGATATACATGATGTTGATGTGTACTTTACTAGTACTCCTAGTAGCACGAGGGTATTGGATACCGGTTCGGTTGTTAAGTGATTAGTAATACGAAATGAAAGCTAGGGCATAAACGGAGATTAGCTAAAGGCGAGGTGACGATACGTGTTGGAAGTGTTTCCAAGGTTGATATGATCAAACGTCGCACACTCCCTCTACCATCAGGATTGGTGTTAAACCTAAATAATTGTTATTTGGTGCTCGCGTTAAGCATGAACATGATTGGATCGTGTTTATTGCAATACGATTATTCATTTAGAGAGAATAATGGTTACTCTATTTGCTTGAATAATCACCTTCAATGGTTTATTGAATCTCGATCGTAGTGTTACACATGTTCATGATATTGGTGCCAAAAGATACGAGGTAATGATGATAGTACCACTTACTTGTGGCACTGCCGCTTGAGTCATGTTGGTATAAATTGCATGAAGAGGCTCCATGCTGATGGATCTTTATACTCACTTGATTTTGAATCACTAGTGACATGCAAATCATACCACATGAGCAAGGCCTTGTTTTCATTGAGATGAAACAAGATAGTAACTTGTTGGAAGTGATACATTTTGATGTATGCAGTCCAATGGGTGCTGAGGCATGCAGTGGATATCATTATGTTCTTACTTCAATGACGATTTGAGCAGATACAAGAGTATTTACTTAATGAATCACAAGTCTGAAATATTGAAAGGTTCAATTATGTTTCAGGAGTGAAGTTCGTCGTAACAAGAGGATAAACTGTCTACGATATGATCATAGAAATGAATATCTGAGTTACGAGTTTTGGTACGCAGTTAAGACATTGTGGAAATTGTTTCGCAGTTAATGCCACCTGGAACATCATAGTGTGATGATGTGTCTGAACGTCATAGCCACGCACTATTTGGTATGGTGCATGCTATGATGTCTCTTATCGAATTACCACTATCGTTTATGGGTTATGCATTAGAGACAACCGCATTCACTTTAAATAGGGCACCGCGTATTTCCGTTGAGATGACACAATATAGACTGAGGTTTAGATAAATCTAAATTGTCGTTTCTTGAAAGTTTGGGGCTTCGACACTTATGTGAAAAAGTTTCAGTCTGATAAGCTCGAACCCAAAGCGGATAAATGCATCTTCATAGGATATCCAAAACAGTTGGGTACATCTCCTATCTCAGATCCGAAAGCAAAGTGTTTGTTTCTAGAAACGGATCCTTTCTCGAGGAAAGGTTTCTCTCGAAAGAATTGAGTAGGAGGGTGGTAGAACTTGATGAGGTTATTGAACCATCACTTCAACCAGTGTGTAGCAGGGCGCAGGAAGTTGTTCCTGTGGCGCCTACACCAATTGAAGTGAAAGCTGATGATGGTGATCATCGAGCATCGGATCAAGTTACTACAAGCCTCGTAGGTTGACAAGGTCGCGTACTACTGCAGAGTGGTACGGTAACCCTGTCTTGGAGGTCATGTTGTTGAGCAACAGTGAACCTACGAGTTATGGAGAAAGCAATGGTGGGTCCGGATTCCGACAAATGGCTGGAAGCCATGAAATTCGAGAGAGGATCCATGTATGAAAACAAAGTGTAGACTTTGGAAGAACTACTTGATGGTCATAGGACTGTTGAGTAAAGATGGATCTTTAAAAGGAAAACAGACGATGATGGTGATAAGTCACTATTAAGAAAAGCTCAACTTGTCGCAAAGATGTTTCCGACAAGATCAAAAAGTTGACTATGATGAGACTTTCTCACTCGTAGCGATGCTAAAAGTCTGTTAGAATTATGTTAGTAGTTTCTGCATTATTTATGAAATATTGCACATAGGATGTCAAAACATTGTTTCCTCGACGGTTTCCTTGAGCAAACATTGTATGTGATACAACCAGGAGGTTTTGTCGATCCTAAAGATACTAGCAAGTATGCAAGCTCCAGCGATCCTTCAATGGACTGGTGCAAGCATCTCGGAGTTGGAATATACACTTTGATGAGATGATCAAAGATTTTGGGTTTGTACAAGGTTTATGAGAAACTTGTATTTCCAAAGAAGTGAGTGGGAGCACTATCGAATTTCTGATAAGTATATGTGGTTGACATATTGTGGATCAGAAGTAATGTAGAATTTCTGTAAAGCATACAAGGTTGTTTGAAAGGAGTTTTCAAAGGAATGCCTGGATTGTGCTACTTGAACATTGAGCATCAAAGATCTATGGAGATAGATCGAAAGCGCTTAATAGAAGTTTCAACAAGATGCATGCCTTGACAAGTTTCTGAAGGAGTTCAAAATAGATCAGCAAAGAAGGAGTTCTTGGTTGCGTTGTGAGGTGTGAATTTGAGTAAGACTCAAAACCCGACCCCGGCAGAATAAAGAGAATAGACGAAGGTCGTTTTCTATGCCTTGGCCGTAGAATCTGAAGTATGCCATGTTGGGTACCGCACCTGATGTGTGCCTTGACTCAAAGTCTGTTGAGAGGTACAGAGAGTGATCCATGATTGAATCACTAGCAGCAGTCAAAATTTATCCTTAGTAACTGATGGACTAAGGAATTTTTCTCGATTATGGAGGTGGTTAAAAAAGTTCGTCGTAAAGGGTTACGTCGATGCAAGCTTTGACACTAATCTGAATAACTATGAGTAGTGAAACGGATTCGTATAGAAGAGTAGATATTTGGAGTATTTCCGAATAACACATAGTAGCAGCATCTATAAGATGACATAAAGATTTGTAAAGAACACACGGATCTGAAAGTTTCAGAACTGTTGACTAAAACCTCTCTCACGAGCAAAACGTGATCAGACCCCAGAACTATATGGGTGTTGGATTCGTTAGAATCACATGGTGATATGAACTAGATTATTGACTCTAGTGCAAGTGGGAGACTGTTGGAAATATGCCCTAGAGGCAATAATAAATTAGTTATTATTATATTTCTTTGTTCATGATGATCGTTTATTATACATGTTATAATTGTATTGATTGGAAACACAATACTTGTGTGGATACATAGACAAAACACTGTCCCTAGTAAGCCTCTAGTTGACTAGCTCGTTGATCAAAGATGGTCAAGGTTTCCTGACCATGGGCAAGTGTTGTCACTTGATAACGGGATCACATCATTAGGAGAATCATGTGATGGACTAAGACCCAAACTAATAGACGTAGCATGTTGATCGTGTCATTTTGTTGCTACTGTTTTCTGCGTGTCAAGTATTTATTCCTATGACCATGAGATCATATAACTCACTGACACCGGAGGAATACTTTGTGTGTATCAAACGTCACAACGTAACTGGGTGGCTATAAAGATGCTCTACAGGTATCTCCGAAGGTGTCCGTTGAGTTAGTATGGATCAAGACTGGGATTTGTCACTCCGTGTGACGGAGAGGTATCTCGGGGCCCACTCGGTAATACAACATCACACACAAGCCTTGCAAGCAATGTGACTTAGTGTAAGTTGCGGGATCTTGTATTACGGAACGAGTAAAGAGACTTGCCGGTAAACGAGATTGAAATAGCTATGCGGATACTGACGATCGAATCTCAGGCAAGTAACATACCGAAGGACAAAGGGAATGACATACGGGATTATATGAATCCTTGGCACTGAGGTTCAAACGATAAGATCTTCGTAGAATATGTAGGATCCAATATGAGCATCCAGGTCCCGCTATTGGATATTGACCGAGGAGTCTCTCGGGTCATGTCTACATAGTTCTCGAACCCGCAGGGTCTGCACACTTAAGGTTCGACGTTGTTTTATGCGTATTTAAGTTATATGGTTGGTTACCGAATGTTGTTCGGAGTCCCGGATGAGATCACAGACGTCACGAGGGTTTCTGGAATGGTCCGGAAACGAAGATTGATATATAGGATGATCTCATTTGGTTACCGGAAGGTTTTCGTGTATTACCGAAAAGTTTCGGGCTCATCGGTAGTGTACTGGGAGTGCCGGGAGGGGTGCCGGGGACCATCCGGAGGGGTGTCACGCCCCAAGGGGTCTCATGGGCTATGGGAAGATATAAACCAGCCCCTAGTGGGCTGGAATAAGTTCCCACTAAGGCCCATAAGGTTTGAGAAGGAAAAAACACAAGGTGGAAAGAGTTTCCAAGTGGGAAGGTGGAATCCTACTCCAAGTAGGATTGGAGTAGGACTCCTCCACCTCCAATTTCGGCCAAACCTTTAGGTTTTGAGGCTGACTCCTCCCCTCCCTCCCTCCTATATATAGTGGGGTTTTAGGGCTGATTTGAGACAACTTTTGCCACGGCAGCCCGACCACATACCTCCACGGTTTTTCCTCTAGATCGCGTTTCTGCAGAGCTCGGGCGGAGCCCTACTGAGATTAGATCACCACCAACCTCCGGAGCGCCGTCATGCTGCCAGAGAACTCATCTACCTCTCCGTCTCTCTTGATGGATCAAGAAGGCCGAGATCATCGTTGAGTTGTACGTGTGCTGAACGCGGAGGTGTCGTCCGTTCGGCACTAGATCGTGGGACGGATCGCGGGACGGTTCGTGGGACGGTTCGCGGGGCGGATCGAGGGACGTGAGGATGTTCCACTACATCAACCGCGTTCACTAACGCTTCTGCTGTGCCATCTACAAGGGTACGTAGATCGGAAATCCCCTCTCGTAGATGGACATCACCATGATAGGTCTTCGTGCGCGTAGGATTTTTTTTGTTTCCCATGCTACGTTCCCCAACAGTGCATGTGTAGGTGATGCAATATGTGCTAGTTTTAACATGTGATGATAGTCATTGTAGCTAATAGGATTCTATGTGATATTTTTCAAGCTAGCTTTGTGCCTTGTTGTTACATGCAAGTACCCATGTATTATATATGATTTTGGGGTAGAATCATACCAAGAATCCATTGGTGCAATCAGATTTCACTTTAGAGCAACTTCATAAAACTGTTATTTTCTGTCATGATGTCATGTTTAGTGCTTTGTATTAGGTGGTGCCTTGACCCTTGGAGGATGAATCCTTGATGTAGTGGTAGTGGGTGAACCCCTCTACAACATGGGGTCTTTGTTTTGTTCTTAGGAATTTGTATGCACCTATTATGCCCTGCCAAAGTTGACACTTGGCTGAATCTGATAGATTTGTGAAACTTTGTGATTTTCACTAAGTCTAAGAATGTGATGTTATTTTCTTCCCATGTTGTCTTGTGTGAATTAGCTCCTGTGTTGGGAATCATCCCATGCAAAAAACTAAAGTTTGTGAGATTTTATGTTTGTTTAGCTGCCTGTTAAATTTCATGGTTGAAGAGCTTCTGTATGGCTTTTGCCTCATATCTTGTTTGAATCATTTAGATGGTTGTAGCTACTTTAAATATTGTAAACAAACTCTATGTTGCTGTTGAAGACAGATTGTATGTTTGAGTTGATTTGAAGCTTGTGTGGGCATTGTTGATGGTGTGGTATGTTCCCATGCACCACCCCACTTATTTTAGTTGCTTGATCATGTGGAAACTTGGTAACACCAGGGAGTGCCCATTGGAGTGTGTTTGTGGCTGATTTGAACCATGGGTCTCCATATCTTGTTTTGTAGTTTCCGGTTGATCCGTGGCTCCGTTCTCTACGTTCTTTATATGTTTTTGGATCGTTTTCTCGTGATGCACATGTTCCTGCCATATTAATGCATGTAAAGATAACTTAATATGAGGTTATGTCTAGAATTCAATTAACTCAACTAATGCATATGAAGTGACTAGTATAGTGATGCATGCTTCCTTCTTCACACATGCATCATATTGATTGTTGCATTATGTTGTGTTGGTGTTCATTGGCTGTATCTTATCTTGGGTAGCATCGGGAACGGAGAGCGAGTACGTGGATTCTGGAGAGTACGTGCAGGAAGATCACGAGCAGTTCCAAGCTGAAGACATCACAAGCAAGATGACCGTGACCTTGAGACCGTATCTAGCTTTGTTATGCTTAGAATCACGTTTCCTTCGATACATGCTCGCTACCTACCACTTGATATAATGCCACGTGTCTTTGCCATGAACCGAAACACCTCCCCTCTCCTAGCAAATGTTGTCTAGCTAAGTAGGCTTGCTCAACGTCTAATGAGTAGATTTTCAAGTTGTAGGTGCCAGCTGTCTCATGTGATAACATGAGTATTTTGATATCATTATGTTTAAACTGCTATTTAATTAATACACCTATATACTTGGTAAATAACGGAAGGCCTAGCCTTTTGCCGGGTGATTTGTTCTGTTGTTGCCACCTTAGTTTCGGTTACCGGTGTTTGATTCCATAACTAATCGCTCCTAACACGTTCGGGGTTGTTATGGGGACCCCCTTGATAATCGTGCAGTGTTAAGGCTTGTCCGGCAGGACCCAACATTGGTTTTAATCTGCTAATCACCTAATAATAATTTTGCATAGGGAATAGCTACCCCGAGGATTTAATCAACAACCCCTACAGAAATTGACAAACATTATTAACTCCAAAGAAAATATCAGGCCGAGTGAGGGTTACATACTGGAGTGCACCAACAATGCTCCTATGGCTGGTACTGTCATCCTGATTAATCAGACAATCTATCATGTACATTCCTTGGGATAAATGAATACCATGATGAGTTTCTGGACTTCAATGCCTAGTAAATAGTGCAAATCTCCTAAACGTTGAGAGCAAAGTCTGACCTGAGGTCATGTAGTAATGCTGGCAGTGCTTCACTAGAAGAGCTAGTGACAATGATATCATCAACATATATGAGAACAAAAATGGTAGTTCTATGCTTGTTGTAGATGAACAGTGATGTGTCAGACTTTGATGGAACAAAATCAAGTGCTTGCAATTCCATACTTAACCGAGAGTACCATGCTGTAGGGGCTTGCTTTAATCCATACAGGGCTTTATCAAGCTTGCACACATGGAATGGTGCATCTTTATCCTCAAACCCAAGAGGTTGCTTCATGTAAACCTCTTCTTCCACAACAGCATGAAGAAACACATTCTTCACGTATAGCAGTCTGATTTTCCATCCCTTGGAAACAACAATAGAGAGCACAAGACAAATAGTTGCTGCTTTGGCCACACGACTAAAGGTGTCCTCATAGTCAATACGAAGAGTGATCTAGTATTTCATAGATGATTGCGCCGTAGCTTGATGCATTTTCCTTGTGGATATCATCAATGACAACCTTGCAATCTGAAGCCACATGGATACAAAGCAAATACAGATCATCGGAGAGGGCTAGCGCCTCACTTACCGCCAGAGCTTTAAGAGTTTGCGGATCAGAAATGTACCTAAAAACAAGTGAAGAGGCTCCGAGGAAGTTGCCGATTTCATGTCTGCATATCGCCCCCACCGCTCCATATCCCCCCTTGTAGAAGTGGCTGCGTCGATGTTTACCTTCATGGTGTTCGTCATGGGAGGTTGCCACAGTGTCGGTCTTGGGGCCCTCATAAGCACAATTTTTGGAGGATTTTGCCGAAATCAATTGGAGTTTCGCCAAATACCTAGTAATGAACCCATTAACAGTACTAGTGATTGAAAGATTTCCTCATGGATGGCCTTTCGTCTTGCACTCCAAATAGCCCACAAAGTGATGATCATCCTCACAAAATCTTCCTTGCTCATCATTTCATGTGTCGCAAAAAGCCACTCCTTCGGGCTCTCCTTCTGGTGCTCAAGCAATGTATGCACCAGGTGTTCGGGTGCCAAAGCCCAAAAACTGCTAGACATCGGGCATGTGAAAAGAGCGTGCCTCCAAGTGTCCGTCGCCTCGCACAAGATACATGTGTCCTCCGATGACATATGATGACGTTTTAGAAGCTCCCCGTAGGCATGGATCGCCTAGCCAACCTCCATACAAATCCCGATTTTTATCGAACTTTGATATGTCATATCCTGCTCCACTGTTTGCTTTGATGTTGAGCGAACGAGGAACTCTGAGACTCATGCATCCATGCCTCCCAATTCATTTTTTCATCACCACCATTCGATAAGTAGATCTAACACTAAAAGTACCACGTGGTTCCTCATGCCAAGCCCAGAAGTCCTCCACCCGACGTGTGCATAGAGGGATCTTGAGAATTTCCACAACATAAATTGGTGTAAAAACAATCTATATTAATCATTCCTTCCATGAAGTTGTGGTTGCATCAATAATCTATGCTACTTTTGTAGGCGGATCTTGCACCAGGGAGGTGATCGACCACTTAAAAATGTCCTTCGAGATCCAATTGTGTGCCCAGATATCTGTTGTTTCTCCATCCTCAATTCTTATTATTATTCCTTGCGCCAGCACATCCCTGCCATCTAGGATAACCCTCCATTTATGGGATGGATGCGTCCCTAGCTCAGCTTCAAGTATTGAACTATCCGGGAAATAGACATATTTGAGAATCTGCTCCTAAGAGAACAAACATCCGTCATTGTTCGTCGGGCTTGCCACACCAGTAAGGCTAAATTGAAGATCTCCAGGTCATGAAATCCTAAGCCGCTCATATGCTTTGGCATGGTCATGACTTCCCACGCCACCCAGATTGGTTTCCTCTTGCCATGCTTGCTGCCCCACCAAAATTGCCTGATAATGGATGAAATATTGTCGCATAAGCCCTTCGGTAATCTGAAGCAAGACATGGAGTAGACAGTATTAGCTTGTGCGACGGATTTTATCAACACCTCTTTGCCCGCGGAAGACAACATATTTTCCATCCACCCTTTGATCTTCTCCTATACTCTGTCTCTCAAATACTTGAAAGTTCCATTCTTCGAGTGTACAACATTCGTTGGCATACCCAAGTAACGATGAGACAAAGATTCATTCTGGGCATGTAATTAAAGAGTTTTTTACTTCAATTCTGACACTATCAGGACACCCTTTGCTAAAGAAGATAGAAGACTTCTCATGGTTTATCCTCTGTCCTGGTGCTCCCTCTAAATTGGCCTTGAATAGCAGCAGGTTGTCATCAGCAAATAAACTATGGTTAATGGATGGAGCTGTGGGAGACACCTTAATACCTATTAGTGATGTGTGAGAACTGGATTTCAGGAGGCACGAAAGCCCCCCTGTTGCAATCAAGAATAAGGATTTGTTTGGTTGGACTTTTACAGCCAACTTTTGGCTTTTAGAAACAATAAGCTAAACAAAGGGGTAAAAGGAGAAGCAGATTTTGTAGAAGTTACAACTTCCCCGTAGTGTATTTTCGAAGCACATGAACCCCAACTTCAGAGATGCACTTTTAGCTGTCCCGTGAATGTTGCATGGTATTTACACACCTTTTCCACTGGAAAGTCAAAAAATGGATCGTTCTATTCCTCCCGTCCCGAGCGAACCATCAAGCAGCCAACCATCCCTCGTCAACACAAAAAATCGTCAAACCCCAATCCCCCAAGCGTCAGCTAGGGTTTGGCGCCGCAGCCCTTACCGCCACCAGCCCTCCACCACTGCATGCCCCGCCGGCGTCGCCTCCCGTGTACGCCTCCCCATCGCCAACTCTTCCTTCCTCCACTCCCCGTCGGACCTCCCCGGCTCACCAGATCGCGTGGACCACGGGACCAACCGCTACCCTTCACCGCCGTGCGCCCTGCCGCCGGCGACGCCTCCCACACCCGCCTCCCCATTGCGACATCCTCCCTTCTCCATTGGCCAACGTAGCTCCTCCTTCCGCCTCCCCGCCTCACCATCTCTGCTGGACGACCGGAGCAGCAAGGGTCGTCGCCATCATCCGCTGCGCGCCCTACCGTCGGTGAAGGCTCAGGCAGCCCAGCTATGACCTCATCCCTCCATCCCGACAAGTACAGATAGGATGAATCTGTCATATTGTTGGGTATTGATGATGTAAATTTGGTAAAAAAATTATGGATGATGCATATTGCTATCATATTATTGTGTATTGATGGGAAGTGGATAAAATTTTGATAGAATTGTTGTGCACCCTCCATCGTGATGATGTATTGAGGTGATATGTTTATATGTGATATGCGATATCGGTCAATTTTATTGTATGTGTTATGTTGTTGAATTCGTATGTGTTAGCGTGAATCATCTAACTTGTTACAATTTTCCTTTGCAAAATGGTCATTGTATTGCCTATCAATGTTTTTGACACTGTTTTAGGTCAAGTTGCACATTAAAATATTGACTCATTGTTCAGGGTCATTACACACAATTAATAGACGGATTTACGTTTTCACCGTTGTTTCAGCCAAACAGCTTCCAGCTTTTCCACATGCTGAAAGTTCACAGTAGCTTTTTCACATCTCAGAGCTCATAGCAGCTTTTACAAAATTTGTAGCTCAACCAAACACGACCTAAGTAGGTGGAGATTGGGTCTCCCTGTCGAATTCCTCTGGTTGGTTTGAAGGACTCGAGCTTCTTGCCATTGAACAAAACTGAAAAACACACATATGTAACCATGGCCATGACTCTGTTAATCTATTGATCTGCAAAACCCAGTATTTGTCATGATAGCTCGCAAATAGGACCGCTCAACCTATCATAGGCCTTCATCATGTCGAGCTTCAAGGCGCAATAGCTATTTGCTTTAGATCTAGACCTTTTCATGAAGTGTAGACATCCATAAGCACATATAATGCTGTCTATAATTAGCCTTCATGGAACAAATGTTGATTGCTCTTCAGAAATAATATCTGGTAATATTACCTTCAATCTGTTTGCAACCACTCTTGACGTTATTTTGTGTGCAAAGAGTGATATGTCTGAACTGGGCCAAGACATTGGGATTTGTTACCTTTGGGATGAAGACCAAAATTGTTTCATTAATACACTCTAGGCTCGATGTGGATGAGTACACGCGATCGACCAGTGAATGAACGAAGGTCGTGAGAGTGAGAACTAAGAGCCCAAAACTGTGTGGGCATTGGAAAGCCCATGATGAGTGTTAACGATGGTTTTCACGGGAAATTCAAACTGAATGCTTATTTAATGCACGCGCACACATGCATATTCTACTCCATTGTTAAATAGTATTTAATTTTGTGAAATAATACCTTCATTTTTATGCTAAAAAGCCGATCCACAATAGCAAATTACAGGTCCAACTATCCAGATATTTGTTTCATGTGTAGCCCACAAAACAATTATGCATTACAAGTATTTTATAATTCACAATTATGTATGTTTGATGAAAAAAACATGATATTATCTTATATTTTAAAATAATGTTTGTAATTTTTTGGAAAGTCAAGCTTCATCGAGTCGGGTAGCTATTTTGCATTTCTGACACAGAAAACAATCCTATTGGAAGGAAGGTAGATGTCACCGTAGGTTTTTGGTTGAGTCTAGCGGAAAGTATTTTTTAATCCATTTTTTGCATTGGCAAGATTGATTGACCGAATAAATTTTGTTGGGTATATGGGAACTTTCTTTAATCTTTTTTGCATTGGTGGGATTGATTGACCGGATAAATTTGGTGTAGGGCAGAACATATAGATGAGTTTTTCCTTTCTTTCTGGAATATTGTAACTCTGGCTCCATGTATCATTTTGCTCTTTCTTTTTCTATTGTACGGATGGTTAATAAAATTATGATGGTGACATTTTACTCTTGCCATGTGATTATCATTGCACCGCCTTAGTTTGCAACACATATTGCGCCCACGCTTTTGACTTTCCTTTTATGTGTAGAATGAATTTGCGCATGATTGAGGGAGATTTGGAGTTTGCAAAAGCGAAGTGAGATTTTTTTTACAGTATAACATTTAGGTCTGCAAAAAACAAAACATAAAATTGGAGAAGTGGGGTATGTTTGGGCGAGATTTGGAGTTTGCAAAACGAAGTGGAGATATATTTTTTACAATATAATAATATTGAGGTCTGCAAAAAACAAAAAATAAAATTGGAGAAGGGGACGAAGTGGAGATATATTTTTTACAGTATAATAATATTGAGGTCTGCAAAAAACAAAAAATAAAATTGGAGAAGTGGGGTATCGATCCCCATACCTCTCGCATGCTAAGCGAGCGCTCTACCATCTGAGCTACATCCCCATGTTAACTAAATTTAGTATAAATGTTATTTACCCTGAGTATGCTGTTAACATACCTGACCATGAAACTTCGTTTTTTCTTGCACTGTTCTTCTATAGATAGTTGCAACAGCGTCCTGTTGTGTGCGAAAATGTATGAAATTTTACTTGAAATGTTCTTCTCCATAAATTGATAAACAGGACCGCGAATATTATATCATTTGAATCATGACGTATGTCAAGCAAGGGACTCTATCCTAAATGGATTAAACACCATCTGGATTGCTTATTGTTTAGCTAAGACATGGGCTTTAGACTTAAGACAGGGTGGGTGGTTTAGAAATAAAATATGAGTTACTAGTTTGCAATGTCATTTTAGTCGTATTACCAATTTGGTGATGTCTACATCACATAGTATGCATGACTGTTTGTATGTCTTAACAGTTGTTAGATTATCTAGGATCGCGTCGTTTTTTTAAGCATTTAAACAATATTGGCACCTGTAATAAATATATCAAAACCAAAATATTATTTGGGAGTAATCCGCACTTTATATTCAAGTGTCTACAGTTTGTTGACAGCATACGAGCACGCACCCCTGCCCTGCCATTACACAAGTCCTAATTTTCATGGACAGTCTATGCTGCCAGTTCGCCGGCAAGAGATTGAGTTAAGTGGAGGCCGGATACTGTTGGTTTATCTGCTTTGGTCGTTGCTTGCATGAACACATGTCAACTTGTCAAGGGAGCTTGTCATTTGCCAGGCTGCTCCCAACAAACAAAACAAGGGACTGCATTTTGGCCAAGGATCCATTATGAAAAGGCCGACAAGTAGAAAAATGGCTTGATTCCCTTCTCTATTTTCTGAAAAAAAAAAACCGAGTTAACGGGAGCAGAATTCGGTCCATTTTATTAAAGATGAATTTATGAACAGAACCGCGGCATACACCGCTTCTTTTCAATTGAATGTGCGTGATTGTGTTGCTCGTAAGTTAACGGGCCGATGACGAATGTGCTAAAATTTTCAATAAATAATGAATAAACGCATGGCACGAGGGACTCGCTTGAAACCAGCAAAATCCAAAAAATTGCTTCATCTCCCGCCCGCCTTAAGGAAAAAAAAAACCGAAATTCCAGAGCCACGTCACCGATCCACACCTCTCTCTCCCGGATCGCCATCTTTGACCGTCCAAACCCCGCACGGATCCGACGTCAGGCTGCACACTCCTCCCTTGTTAAATTCCCCTTCCATTCCTCCCCACCTGCAGCCGCCGCCACCATCTCCATCTCAGTCAGCTCCAAGGGAGGAAGCCGTCAGCCATGTCCGGTCGCGGCAAGGGAGGGAAGGGCCTTGGCAAGGGCGGCGCCAAGCGCCACCGGAAGGTGCTGCGCGACAACATCCAGGGCATCACCAAGCCGGCCATCCGGCGCCTGGCTCGCCGGGGCGGCGTGAAGCGCATCTCGGGGCTGATCTACGAGGAGACCCGCGGCGTGCTCAAGATCTTCCTCGAGAACGTCATCCGCGACGCCGTCACCTACACCGAGCACGCCCGCCGCAAGACCGTCACCGCCATGGACGTCGTCTACGCCCTCAAGCGCCAGGGACGCACCCTCTACGGATTCGGCGGCTGACCCGCGCCCGCTGCTGCCCCCTCTTGTCGACCCTGCTAGCGGCTGCTGCTGTTCGGTGCTATGGTTTCGTTTCTGTATGCGTGCGTTGTTGTTCCATCGGTCAGTGTAGTTAGTGGAAGGCTATGGATCTGAATGCAATGGGATTGTTGGTTCTTGCAAGAAATGAATCTGAATGCATTCGAATTTGTACTGCATCTCATGATCCGACTGTACCTCCTGGCTTGTTTCTGTACATTCTAAAATTTCTCAGCAAGAACCTCGATGATGAATCTTTCAGTAATTTTCGTTTTGATTTTTTCACTGAATGGGCTCCAAAATTCCCGCCTCAAAAATTTCATACCACGCGGGCTCGGAGGTTCAAAGTCAAAGGTGTCTGGGGTTCCAGCCTGCCTTCGTACTATTTTTTTGTTTTTCTTAATGCAGTGTAGCCTGAACAACTCCCCTCTACATTGTGCTTGTTTGAACATACTGTGTAAAATGAAGATCACTGCTGCTACCCAACCGCAGGCCAATTTCTACTTGCTCAACTTCATCAGAAGATGTGTGCCACTGTCTCTATCTGAAGAGGAGTTGCAGCCTGTGTTTAGATCCTAGATGTTATATCTGACGCCTTGATGTATCATGATTCTGTTCTGTAATACTTGCTGTTTACTACTTTTTGTCGTCTGAATGCTTTACTTAATATCTGCTCATGATCTTCACAATTAAAATGGAGCCGGGAGTGATCCTCCTGATAGCCACAATTATTGTTTATGCAGAAACGTTATCTGAATTTAAATGTTTTCTTCCACCATTCATATTAATCTGTGTTCTAAAACTCTGCACATGGCAGAATTTTAGTTCAGTCAAATGGTTGTAGAACTGCCCATTGCTCTGCAAAATTTTAGTTCAGTCAAATGGTTATAGAATTGCAGAATGCTCAACATAAAAGCTGACAAACTTGTACTGACGTGAGAAGAAAAAATATATCTTACGATCATCTTGTGCTAGTACTTTGTCAGCTGCTATTTTGCTATCGGGACATGTTTTTCTCCTGTTTTCTACTCTTTGATGATGAGTGACCAAGGCTTCCATGAGTTGTCTAACACTTGAAATTCAATCATTTCATGAATTATCTTAACAAATGAACATTTTCACTTCCCCGCCAACAAAAAAAAAAAGACATAGAATTGACCCAGACAATGATAGCTTGAACTAAATGAGACTAACATTGTTTTGGATATGGCTCTACCTCTTAAGAAATAAAGCATCTCAATTAATCGTAGTAAATAAAAAACAGAAAAATAAGGCAAACAATTTGGTTATTATGATTCCAACAGGAATACATAAATCATAGACAAGAAAAAATGGTGTTATGGGTTTGCATTTTTTATAACACAGTACAATCGAAGTCACTCACATACAGGAGGATACACTAATTCCTATGAACACACGCACACACATCCTACTTCTATGAGCACCTCCGAAAGACCGAGCCGATACATCATTTTAAGATTGATGTAGTCGTCACATACATCTTCGTAGTCAACGAGAACGTCTCCTTCCAATGAATGCATATCGTTGAATGAACTCTCGTAGACAGGGGATAGCACTATCCTCCATAGATTGGTTCACTGGGTTTGTCTTTGTTGAGAACATATTTTGGCATGGCAAAAAGCGTAACTAAGATGGCCTCAAATGCAACGTTTACAACATGAAAGTTCTCACAATAATTTTTAGGTCATCCCCGTCCAAGGTCATATGCAACTTTGAAGCCAAAACAATATGCTAAGGAAATTTGCCTAGGAAGTTCGAGGCTACTTTGAGGGTAACCTCATAAACTTTTGAGTATTTACAAAAGGTTGCACGTCATGCGCAAAGAAAATTGATTTTATATTTCACATCTTCCATTTAGGATGGCACATGTGAAAGTTGGGGTCGCGCACCTCCTTGTAGAGCTTGGGACTGGAGGGGATCGCTGACGACTCCCTCCTCTCCACGCACCTATAGAACTCTCGATGGTCGAAATGATCGAGGCTGCCATTTCCAAAACCGAACAATAAACTCGCATAAGCAATCTTGCTTCACGAATTTCAAAATTGATCGATGCACTGCCCGCAAAACTTGCTCCTTTCCCCGCTGCATACAGCTGGGATACCGCTCCGCCCTGATTCGAGCGGCAATTTGATATCTCCATCGATATGAAATGGAAGGCAAAATGGTGGATGTGGAATACTCAACGTGTTTGGTTGCCCCGAGTGAATAGTGTCTCTATTTCAGACACATTTCGAGCAAGTCTGTGAGCAAAAACATGCAACAAACCAACGTCTGCATGTTATCTGGTTGCTTGCGTTGCATCAATGTCTACTTTAGGGCCGTGTGATGGGGATATTAGCTCTGGTTATACCAAGAGCGGAGATTAGCCGTCTCCAAGACATTTGGGGGCCGCCTGGTCCCCCAGGCAGGCTGGCGATAGCCGGCCCACTCGGCCAATGCGTGCCAGACCGGCTGGGGATAGCTGGCTCACTTGGCCGACGCATGCAAGTGTGGCCGACTGGCGGGATTCGGCCCGCCAACTAGCCCACTGCCAGCTGGACGACCGGCTCCAGTCCCATCTGATCGTACCTCCGTACAAAGACAAGACGGAACAAATGATGCAGAGGCCATCCCGGCAGCAGTATGCACTGATATACTCGGCATGTCCGCAGCGTGATGATGGAAGGGTCAGCAAAGCTACATGGCCCCTGTCATCGCCGACGCTGACCGGGCGAGATGACCATTTAACCATGACCCCCCATGCCTGCGCCCTGACGACTCGGCGCATCAGCCGTTGATGCACACGACCGGCGGGCCCCGCACGAGACAAGACTCGACAACCGACGGGCCCCAAAGCCAGCCAGAGAGGCTGGCAGCCGAACCCCACCTCCTTCCCTACCCTTACTACTATACCCCCTGTCTACACTATAAAGCCACATCCTAGCCCCACAAGGAGAGGACGGAGAAAAGGGAGAGACACACACACACGGGCAGATATTCGGCCCACCCAACCCCCATGTAGAACACCATTGAGGCAACGAGTCTGGAAGCCAGAGCTCCGTCTCCCTCCTCATGAACAGCTCAAGGAACACCATTTGTATTATGATTCTCATATAGTCACACAGGCATGGCTAGGGGTTTAACCTCACCGGAGGGCCCTGAACCTGGGTAGGTCGGTGTCATGCGTGTTGCGCCTACACCCGTTCTGAGACGCTCTCGGCGCCCATCGGCCCCAAACCACGAACTAAGCCACCCCCTGACATGTGTCCCGGAAATACCACGACAGTTGGCACCCACCACGGGGCCGGCAACGACGCCGGCCGGAGTGACATTCCGGGCGGGACCATTCACCCCTTCTGGCGAGCGCGTGGCGCACGGCTTGGTCGTGCGCTACGACGCACTCGACTGCGTGAACGACAATGCCCGTCGTCTCAAGGACGTGGACTTCCCCGTCGACTGCCCCCGGGCCCAGCCGGATAGAGCACGTGCGACGACGTGGAGGCACTGTCGGCCAGGAGCTAGCCGATGACCGCCCCGTCTACGATACCCCAGTCAAGAACATGCGGGCTGCGGAGGCTGCCATCAGCGAGTTGGAAGGGCTCGAGGGTCCGGCCCGCGACGCGTAGCAGGAGCGCATCCGCGTCCTCATATAGGCCGCCAACGCGCAACAGGCGCAGTCGTCCCGCGACCCGGTCGACTCCCACTCAAGGACCTACGACGATGCCGGCCAGCCCACAGCCGGCCAGCGGGAGACGAACCAGTCATCTTCGCCTGCCAACACCCACCGCCGTCACGGCAGTCGACATGCGGGCAACCATAGCCGACGGGACCGCGACCCATTGGTTTTCTACATCCGTGTGCTGGTACCGGCTGGTCAGGGTCGGCACGGAGCGGCCGGTGCGAAGAGCGCGATCGGTTGGCGGTGCCTCGCGTGCCGGCGTACGAGCGAATCGGCGCGCACGAGCTTGACGAGCAGGATGCGCATTTCCGCATGGAGCGTCTCGCCCAATCTCGCGCCGCCGAGCAAGAAGACACTGCTGGCCCACCGTGCTTCGAGCCGCGCATTCTCAAGGAGCCTTTCCCAAAGGCTTCACCTTGGCGCGCGGCACCCCCAAGTACAATGGCTCAACCAGGCCCGAGGATTGGTTGACCGACTACAGCACCGCCGTCGGCATCGTCGGCGGCAACAAGCGCGTACCAGTACGCTATGCGCCCCTGATGCTGCTCGGCTCGGCCCGGACCTGGCTTAAC
Source organism: Hordeum vulgare subsp. vulgare (assembly GCF_904849725.1). NCBI lineage: Eukaryota > Viridiplantae > Streptophyta > Magnoliopsida > Poales > Poaceae > Hordeum > Hordeum vulgare. The sequence goes on along the minus strand of NC_058518.1, from coordinate 443,018,431 downwards.
AGCCTGCCGGCCGGCAACATGAACGGTTGGCTCGACTTTCAGGAGGCGTTTGTGCACAACTTCACCGGCCCTGCTCGCTGAAGAACTTTCGCCGCGAGCCGATCTGGTTCGAGGTCGTCAACCTCACGAGCTCCTACCAGGCCACCTTGGGCCGGCCGCCATGGTTAGTTTCATGGCGGTCCCGTATTACGCCTACCCGAAGATGAAGCTGCCAGATTCACATGAAACCATAACCGTCGCCGGCAACTACAAAAAGTCATCCGAGTGTGCTCTAACGGGCTCCAAGCTGGTTGAATCACTCGTCATCACCGAGGAACGACGACAAATCGAGTTAATGCAGCATGTGAGCAGGTGGTCGAGCGGAGGGAGAGGTGGACGTCCCAATGTACAATCCCAACTCCTTTTGTTTAGCACAATACCAACTCCATTTTAGTGGCAAGAGATAATTGGTGACTATTTTCAAAGAATTGTGCGACCCGTTAGTAATATTAATGGGAAATTCTGTCTAAAAGAGCCGCACGGTGGACATCCGTGGGGCGGCTTGCGCAATTGTGTGGTCTCTTAGTCATTCATGCATGCATGTAATGATGTCATCAGATTTGTCCTAAATGACTGAAATTCAAAAACTTTTATCTCTTAAACCGTTAATTCGATCGATGATCTGTTTTGGCCGTTGACTTTGTTTCAACGAAATCTTCGAAATTAGATCCCATGTCGACATGTTTTAACAATTGTTTTTGCTCGTACTTACCACATTTGTTGCACTTACTTATCAAGTAAGTACTTGTTTTATAAAAAATAACTTAATCGCTAAATTTTTTATTTTAAGAAATTACGTATAAATATGACATCTCAACATAATTAAAATGGCAAGCACAAACAACTTTTTTTAGGCGATTACACGCAAAAATATGACAACTCAACATATTTAAAACCGATGACCACAAGAAATCTTTTTTGGTCATCGTTTGTAAATATAACAACTCGGCATTGTTATACTAACAAGCACACAACATAGTTTTCTGGCAAAGTTATATGTAAACATGACAAGTTGGCATATTTAAATTGACAAACACAACCCATGACATGCTTTTATATCATATATAATGAAAACTGCTACAAGTCTTTGTACGAAACAACATTAAAAAATGCCAATCAAGTTATTTTTCTCACGCAAATAAATGGTTAATAATATGGCAAGTGGGTCAAAAAATGTGACAATATGAATGAAAAAATAGTTGATGGAACTTATTGACATGGGATGTAGTTTTGAAGAACTCGTCGCGAGAAAGTCAATGGTGAAAGCGGGCCATCGATTGAATTAACGAATTTGTAGATAAAACTTTTTGAATTTCAAACATTAATGAAAATCTTGTTGACTTCATCCCATGCATGCATAGAAGAAAGAGGAGACTAGCCGCATTATGACAATACTTAGCTTTTTAAATGATGGCAATACTTAGGCCCTGTTTGGTTCATAACTCCTAGGACATTTTTTAGTCCCAACTTATAAGTCCTAAGTCCCTAAAAAGTTCCAACCTGTCTGGTTCTTAGGACTTAACATGGACTAAAAGATCATATTACAACTATAAATCCCTATAAAACTCTCTTTGAGAGTCTTATTTCATAAGTCTCAAATGCCCATTTTAAGTCCGTGTAAGTTCCTCCTGTTTGATTTAGATGGGACTTAAAGGGACTTATAAGTTCTAAGTCCCTAATAAATCCGTGTAACCAAACACCACCTTAGCTTAATAGTACTAATAGATCGTGTCCTTTTTATTTTGCTTTGTCAGCGTTGTGCATGTGTACAGCACCCGCCGCACGAGAGCGTCAAGTGTATAGTCGATTCCCAATATTAATAGGGTGCTGCTTTAATCAAGAATCTTTCTCGCAAAAACCATCAAACACTTGGTTTGGGTGGCGTCTGGCGTGTAGTCGGCCCTCAACGAGGAGGCAGGAGGCATGCATGGGGATGTTGGGTTCCTTGTGGCTGAAGACGAGCTCCAGTCCAGTCCACCGCGTCCAAATCCATCCGTCCAAAACGGAAAGAAACCAACGCCTGAACGTGATCCTGCCTGCACAAAACAGAAAGAAACGAACGGGGGAAGGCCATGAAGGTCACTGTACATCCATTGTCGGTTCATCTGCGTGTATTATAAAATTAAGTATATAAAAAATAAATTAATACAAATTTATCATCACATTAAAATCAAAGTATAGTAATGATCAAATGTTATTACTAAAAAAATAAATACATAAAGTTTATACATATAGTTTTCATAGAACAACATACAACTCTCTAGAACATCTAATTAAAACAAGTCGGAATTTTTCTCTAGAAAAAGATAATTAAGAACAAGAGGCTCACCACGGTGGTGCCGGCAACGAGATCGACACGGGTAATCGACAGAGGTGAGGACGACGGGCACGGGGGCAGGACGGCACCCTACACACATGTGCAAACTAAAAAGTTAATTTGAGCTCAAATTATGCATATAAATCAAATAAACTAACACATACACTCCTCCACTAAAACCCGCAAACCACACTACTTCTAGAACATTTGAAATGAGCTAAACTAGTAACGAGAGATGAGGATGAAGTTGCTAACCTTTTTAGAACACTTGGATAGTTGGTGCACCGTCAAACCTAGATAAATCTTGGGGGAAATGAAGCTTGGAGGTCCAGCTTGGAGAGGAGAGAAAGCTTAAATGTGGCTCGGGCATTTCATTAAACACCTCATGTGCATAGGAGGTGAGAACAGAGTAGCACACACCTCTCACACCCTGGCTGGACAAAAATGAAAGGAGTGAGCGGGCAGGGACGAGCCACACTTAAGCTTTCTTTTAGTCCCGATTGGTGTCTACAACCGGGACAGAAGACTGGCCTCTAGTCCCGGTTGTAGACACAAACCGGGACTAAAGGGGTTGCGCAAGGAGTCAGGCCCTTTAGTCCCGGTCCGTAGCTGGAACCGGGACTAAAGGTCCTAGACGAACCGGGACTAGCGTCCGCCAAGGCCAAAACCGGCGTCCTGGCCGCTTGAACCGGGACCGATGCAAGAATTAGTCCCGGTTCAAAAGTCGACTGGGACTGTTGCTCTGATCTGGCAAAAATCAAAGGCCTGTCTACTAGTGATATTACTCCTTTGTCGTTGATGTTGTGATCCAACATGATGCATATGTTTGACTAGATGCGGCGACTATCATGGAGACTAAGCAGCTATGTATGGACTTTGCAAGAAATCTCTTACCAACATTGTTACATGGAGGCAACTGAAGTTGTAGGTGGCTTAGCAAAAAAACTCTTTTAGCATTAATCTTCAAGCTTTTTGGAATTTTCAATACCCAACTTTATTTCTCACACAATTGTAAATGATACGACCATCATTATCCCATACTTTATTTTTCACATCATTGTGAACGATACAACCATTATTTTAGGAATAAAGTCTTCTTATTGTTAACAAAAAAAGAAATTCTCTACAAGGAGAGTCGAATAGTGTATATAACTACCCAGATATGTTTAGTCAGGTGCTCGGTACGCACAATTCCAATGTGCGACCAACTCTCTAGGTTACCACCGGTGCCCTCTTGTGGATACTATGGAATACCCGTAATAAACTTGTGACAGAACATGTTACTCCTCTTCGTGCGTCTAATGCAGTGTTTAAATTATGTGGTTTTCTACAGCTATGGCGGCCCCTTAGTCGGTGCCATGACCGGGACTCCATCGACTGGGCTGTAGTTGTGCTTCAGTCCGTCGCCACCCACATGATCGTGCCACCGCTCCCTCCTCCTCCGCCGGAGCCGGATTAGCTTAGATGTCCATGGACCTCCTTTTTGGAGATTATTGCGTTGCTTCCCCAGCGAGACTTCATATTTTATGTTGCACCATGTTCATGGTTCGTGTGTGCGCGCGCGTTGAACCTTCTTGTCACTTGTATGATTTGATCGAGGCTTTATAATATAAAACGGGAAAACCCCCATTTCGTTGAATAGTGTATATAATTAGCTAATTACTCATCCGTTGCAACGGGAGCATGTACATTCAAGTGGTTCAACACTAATCATGTATGCCATAAGTCTTACACCCATCATATTCTAGATTTCAGTAAGACTTAATTTTATTTGAGTATGTGTAGGCGAAGTAAATAAAAGTTTTTTTTCATCTAGCTGGGGTTTTGGTAAGATTTGATTGTATACTGGTAGGGGAATGCAAGATTTCTTTTGATTTAGTTAATGTTTTGATAAGATTTAAACTTTTGGGTATGGGTAAGAGAACGAAAGGGAAGTTGTAATAAGATTTGATTTGATTGATTGAGTTAATGCAGCATGTGAGCAGGTGGTCGAGCGGAGGGAGGGGTGGACGTACCAACGTACAATCCCAACTTCTTTTGTTTTCGAGAGCACAATCCCAACTCCGTTTTAGTGGCAAGAGATAATTGATGACTATTTTCAATGAATTGTGGGACCCGTTAGACTCTAATATTAATAGGGTGCTGCTTTAATCAAGAATCTTTTTCAAAAAAACCATCAAACACTTGGTTTGGGTGGCGTGTGGCGTGTAGTCGGCCCTCAACGAGGAGGCATGCATGGAGGATGTTGGGGTTCCTTGTGGCTGAAGACGAGCCCCAGTCCAGTCCAGCCCACCGCGTCCAAATCCATCCGTCCAAAACGGAAAGAAACTAACGGCTGAACGTGCTCCTGCCTGAAAGAAACGAACGCGGGAAGACCAAGAACGGCAAGCGCAGAGCAAATCGGTGGAGAAATCCTTTGCATTGACAGCGAGTAAATGCGCCGGAGCTGTAGAGGGGCAGGCAGCTGAGCCTGGCTGGCTAGCCTGCTTCTGTTTTTGCTCCTCCTCCTCTCTGGCAACGCGTTCTTCAGGCTAGCTAGCTAGGGTGGCCACCGATCCGATGGCGGCTGCGTGGAGTATATAACGGACACAGATAGCCTGCAGAAGCGCAGCAGGCAAAGGATCCGCCCACTGCTTTCGCGCCGGCGCCGCCGTAGGGCGTCAGGAAGATCGATCGATCTGGTCGCCGTCGCGACTGCTTCAGATCATCTCCTCGCCCCCTGCCCCGCCCCGGTATGGTATCTCTATGTTATGATCTATATATCCCTCTTCATTTCTTCCATGATCCCATCTCCTCCTCCTTGCCATCCATCGCCTCTGGATCGATGGTCTTTCCACGTACGATTTTATCGTGCATATCCGTGCGTGCGGTGCTTCATACCAAATCTCTCTTGCAGATTCCGGTTGTGTAGTGTGTTTGACTTTTTGATCCAGGAGGATCTGTGCTACTAGATCAGTCTAATTAATTCCCGCTCGTTCTCTCCTAAAGTCTTGAAATTCAGACCAGGTTAACCCCTTGTGTTTGTGTCGTCGTACTCGTGATTCGTGAATCATGCAGGCGAACTAACAAATCCACCACACTAAACCCTTCCTTGCTTCAGCAGCTTGAAGACGATCGAGGCGATGTCGGTTGAAGCCGCCGATGGCGCGGAGACACAGCTGGCGCGGCACGACTCGCTCTACGGGGATGCGGAGAAGGTCGCCGGCGACAGGCGCCACGGCTCCGGGGTCAGCGATCGAACAAATCATCCATCACCTTGCTGACTTTTTATTTATCCGGCTACTGTGTCTGTGTCTGACTATCTGCATGCATGCAGGCAAGCTGGCGGCAGACGGTGCTGCTGGCGTTCCAGAGCGTGGGGGTGGTGTACGGCGACATCGGGACGTCGCGGCTCTACACCATCTCGAGCACCTTCCCGGACGGCATCCGGCACCCGGACGACCTCCTCGGCGTGCTCTCCCTCGTCCTCTACACCCTCCTCCTCCTGCCCATGCTCAAGTACGTCTTCATCGTGCTCTACGCTAACGACAACGGCGACGGCGGCACCTTCGCGCTCTACTCGCTCATCTCGCGCTACGCCAAGATCAGGATGATCCCCAACCACCAGGCCGAGGACGCCGCCGTCTCCAACTACATGACCGCCCATGAGCCCAGCTCGCAGGCCAGGAGGGCGCAGTGTGTGAAGAAGAGCCTCGAGTCCAGCAAGGCCGCCAAGATCGCGCTCTTCACCATCACCATCCTCGGCACCTCCATGGTCATGGGCGACGGCACCCTCACACCCGCGATCTCCGGTATGAACGTATATTGAGCATTTACTAAGCTTATATAGATTAATCTGATGTTTGATGGCCGTGTTGTTGCAGTGCTCTCTGCGGTGAGCGGGATCAGGGAGAAGGCGCCCAACTTGACCCAATGTACGTACAGATATTTACTACTGCCGTGATTGTCAAGAGATTTTAGCTTGTTCTACCTACAGCCAGGGAACTTCTGAATCTGATTAACTCTGAATGTGGTTTGTTTTACGTAAAAATTTAACAGCGCAGGTGGTGTGGATCTCTGTGGCCATCCTGTTCCTGCTCTTCTCGGTGCAGCGCTTCGGCACCGACAAGGTGGGCTACTCCTTCGCGCCCATCATCTCGGTGTGGTTCGTCCTCATCGCCGGCATCGGGGCGTACAACCTCGCCGCCCACGACGCCACCGTCCTCAGGGCCCTCAACCCAAGGTACATGGTGGACTACTTCCGACGGAACGGCAAGGAGGCGTGGCTCTCTCTCGGGGGCGTCGTCCTCTGCACCACAGGCACCGAGGCCATGTTTGCTGATCTTGGCCACTTCAACATCAGGGCCATTCAGGTTCGCACCACTTTTTTCACTCCATTAATTTTTACTTACTATGCATCTGTAGAAGTAGAACAATATTAGTTAGTTCAGAGTTCAGAGCAGAAGGGACTGAATTCTTCTTCATTTTCCGGTGCGCGTGTTTGCGTTGCGTACGTGCAGCTGAGCTTCAGCTGCATCATCTTCCCCTCCGTCGCGCTATCCTACATGGGCCAGGCGTCCTACCTGCACAAGTTCCCGCAAGACGTCGGCGACACCTTCTACAAATCCATCCCGGCGGCCATGTTCTGGCCGACCTTCATCGTGGCCATCATGGCGGCCATCATCGCCAGCCAGGCCATGCTGTCCGGCGCCTTCGCCATCCTCTCTAAGGCGCTCTCCCTCGGCTGCTTCCCGAGGGTGGAGGTGGTGCACACCTCCAACAAGTACGCAGGGCAGGTGTACATCCCGGAGATCAACTTCCTCATCGGCGCCGCCAGCATCGTCGTCACCCTCGCCTTCCAGACCACCGCCAACATCGGCAACGCCTACGGGATCTGCGTCGTCATGGTCTTCTCCATCACCACCCACCTCATGACCATCGTCATGCTGCTCGTCTGGAAGACGAACGTCGCATTCATCGCCGCCTTCTACGTCGTCTTCAGCCTCACGGAGCTGCTCTACCTCTCCTCCATCCTCTCCAAGTTCGCCGAGGGCGGGTACCTGCCCTTCTGCTTCTCGCTGGTGCTCATGGCGCTCATGGCCACCTGGCACTACGTCCACGTCCGCCGCTACTGGTACGAGCTCGACCACGTCGTGCCGGCCGCCGAGCTCGCGGCGCTCCTGGGCCGCCGCGACGTGCGCCGGGTGCCCGGCGTAGGCCTGCTCTACTCGGAGCTCGTCCAGGGCATCCCTCCCGTGTTCCCGCGCCTCGTCGACAAGATGCCGTCGGTGCACGCCGTCTTCGTCTTCATGTCCATCAAGAACCTCCCCATCCCGCGGGTGCCGGCGCCCGAGCGCTTCATCTTCCGGAGGGTCGGCCCCGCCGACCACCGCATGTTCCGCTGCGTGGCGCGCTACGGCTACACCGACCAGATCGAGGCCGCCAAGGAGTTCTCCGCTGCTCTCCTCGACGGCCTCAAGCTGTTCGTCCATCAGGAGGCCGCCTTCTTCGACGACGACAACGACGACGGCGCTCTGCAGCTGCGGGGTGCGCGGGCGGCGGCCACGGAGGAGGAGAAGCGGTTCATCGACGCCGAGCTGGAGCGCGGGGTGGTGTACCTGACGGGCGAGGCGGACGTGGTGGCTGCGCCGGGGTCGTCGGTTTTGAAAAGGATCGTGGTCAACTACGTCTACAGCTTCCTCAGGAAGAACCTCAGGGAGAGCCACAAGGCGCTCGCCATTCCCAAGGATCAGCTGCTCAAGGTCGGGATCACCTATGAGATATAGAGATACATCAATCATCCTTCTGCGTTTCTGTTGCTGCACCTCGATCGGTGTTTCTCTTCTGCACAACTTGTTGTTGATGACGACGAAATTCTTGCAAATGGATTACTAGTGTAAACCTCTGGATTTTGCATTGTCGTGAGAAAACTTATGGATTGCCTAATGCTGATGAGTCATGACTCATGAGCTAATTCGGAATCACTCACTAGCGCAGTGCTATTAGAGCATGTACACCGCTCCACTCTGGACCGATGCCTCATCTGCCACGTCTACATGTCCGATGCCACCTCCTCCAAACATGTTGCTTGCAGAACAAAACGGGCTCCTGCTCTGACAAAAGCACTAGGCAACCACTCGGGCGACGCGGTGTGGATCCGGCGCCTCGCTCGGGCGACGCGGTGTGGACCACCCAGCAAAAGCCCGGGAATCGGGGGAAGGGGAGAAGGGAGGGGCGAATCGGGGGAAGAGGAGAAGGCAGAGCACAAATCGGGGGAAGGGGAGAAGGCAGGGCGCGAATCGAGGGATGGGAGGGGAGAATCGGGGGAAGAGGAGAAGGCGGCGCACCTCGTCCCCAGCCCGCCGTCGACGCTGACGATGTCCAGCCAGCCCGCCGTCGACGCTGTCAGGCGCGAACGAAAGGAGAAGGCGGCGCACCCTCGTCCTCAACCCACCGTCAGCGTCGTGCTGCCTGATCTGAGGCGTGAATGAGAGGAGAAGACGGCTCACCCTCGTCCTCAGCCTGCCGTCGGCGTCGTCCTGCCCGATCTGATTTGGTCTTCCGTGTAGGTATGTGATTTCCTCTGTCTCTTCCTGTTCTTTGCTCAACTGAATCTGGCTCAGTAAACTGAATATTGTCTTCAGTAAACTAGGCTAGGATTTGCTGGTTCAGTAAACAATAGCTGCGATTTAGATATCCTAAACTGAATCTCGAGCAAATTGATTCAGATATGCTAGGATTTTGCTATGTTACAGATTACTTCTGCATACCTGTTAGTAGAAGTATCTGTTGAAGTTAGTAACTTTAGTATACTAACTTTAGTAAACTCCCAACCTGTCCCAGATTGTTGAAGTTAGTAGAAGTATCTGTTATGTTAGGATTTTGCTTTCTTTATTTGTGGAATGCCTGTTACTGTTCTGATTAATAACTTAGAAAATGGCCCTGTCCAAGATTACAGTTGCAGGTGTAGTTGTGTGCATAATTCTTACTACTTGATATTTAAATTGTAGCTCAACTTGCAATATGTCACAATCGAGTTCCGATGAGTTCAAAGATGACATCGTTGATCTGACAGAAGTGTTCTCACTAGAAGATTACTTGGCACAAGAGAATATTCTCAACAACTTTGCTGCACAAATAGCTACCAATATTCATGATGCACTAGCAGCTCCAAGTATTAGGCGCCGGTCAGCCCCTAGGACATATATTGACAGGAAGAGAGAATTTTACAACCAACTTCTCATAGCAGATTACTTCTCTGATAATCCTACCTATCCCGATTACTACTTTCGTAGAAGGTTCCGCATGGGAAAACCCCTCTTTCTACGCACTGTTCAAGCGCTTGGTGAGTGGTCTCCCTACTTCACTCAAAGGGTAGATGCCCTCGGCCGTCCAAGTCTATCGCCTTTACAGAGGTGCACATCAACCATGCATATGTTGGCGTATGGTGTATCTGCTGACAAAACAGATGACCACATTCGACTAGGTGCAACAACATCACTCAAGTGTCTTGAAATTTTTCCTAAGGGGGTCATTGCCAAGTTTGGTGGAGAATATTTGCGCAGGCCAACTGTTGAAGACATTCAGCGTCTACTAGAAATTGGCGAAGCACGTGGTTTTCTAGGCATGCTAGGAAGCATAGACTGCATGCATTGGGAGTGGAAAACCTGTCCGGTCGGATGGAAGGGGCAGTTTACACGTGGTGACTATGGTGTCCCTACCATCATCCTTGAGGCTATTGCATCCCATGATTTATGGATATGGCATTGCCTTCTTTGGTGTTCCAGGATCCAACAATGACATCAATGTGCTCAATCAATCACCATTGTTCACTCAAACATTGCAAGGGGATGCTCCTAGGGTAGACTACTATGTCATTGAGCAACAATACAAGAAGGGATATTATCTTGCAGATGGAATATATCCGGAGTGGGCTGTTTTTGTAAAAACCATTCGGCTGCCTCAAACACAGAAGGACAAGTTATTTGCAAAGAAACAAGAAGGTGCGAGAAAGGATGTCGAACGTGGATTCGGAGTTCTACAACAACGCTTCAAAATTGTGGCAGAACCATCACGACTTTGGAATCAAGTAGATTTCTGCAACATAATGAAAGTGTGTGTGATCATGCACAATATGATATTCGAAGATGAGAAGGGCGTGGAGTTGCCTTTCAATTTGAATGAAGCTCTAGGTTCATCTATTGCTTTGCCACCTACATCGATTAGTGGGGCTACTCCTTTGTTTGCTGACGTGGTCAGAAGAGACGTTGAGATCCGTGACCGAGCCATGCACAATCGGCTCAAACAAGACTTGGTTGAGCATATTTGGAAGAAATTCAGCGAAGATACAAACAATTAGTGTGTGTGTGTGTGTGTGAGAGAGAGAGAGAGAGAGAGAGAGAGAGAAAGAGAGACAGAGGAGTGACTATCTTCAAATTGTATGTGTTATTAAGAGTGTTTTAAGACTGCTTTGAATTTACTCTAGATTATACATACTCACTTGTTTTCTTTACTTTCTTCAGTTTCATGTACTACTTCACTGAACCATGAACTTCAATTTCATGTACTATTTTCTCTTTCAGCTGCAATGGAATACCGTCCTCCTAATGGTTTCATGAGCTTCCTTCAAGGCCAAAGTCATCCAAACTTTCCCTTGCCAACCCCTCAGCAGCTTGGTTTCCAATATCCAATGTTCTGCATGCAGCCGCTGCCACCAACCAAGCACCACCCTCTTCCATCAACATCTGATCCAAGGACCACAACTCCATCATATAAGCAAAAACGAGTCACAATTGATGTGCAAGCAGATGATGAAGATAGACAGAGGTTATATTATACAAAAGATGAGGACATCAGATTGGTAAGCCCCCATAATTTACTTAGGCTGGTTCTCCTATTTTTATACTCCTAGACATGCATCTTGTCTTTTGTTTAGTCAAATTTAACTGCATGCTTACTTGCATGTTTACTTCCTTTGTGCAGGTGAGTGCTTGGTTGCGCAACTATGTGAATCCTATCGATGGGAATGGAAAGAAGGGAGAATACTACTGGAAAGAGGTTGCTGATACATTCAACATCACAACTGAGAGTGACAGGAAGCGGGGCGTCAAGCACCGGTTGCTGAGGTGCATGACATGCACATGGCAATAAGTGGCGAGAGCGTGTGTGAAGAAGTACACCCCTGCAGGGTTATGATCTAATCGAATAGCCACGTCGGCGGATATGGACTACTTGAAAACATATGTTGTTCATAGACAACTTTAATGGCTACTCATAAAAGTATCAAGATAAGTGTGAGTATCATGTATGACATTTCCGTAGGGAAACGGAAAGGAATCCATGATAGTGTATTGTTGTGGAGGTAGTGGACTCGTGTACGACTTATCAAAGTTGTTAAAACTATTTAAAATTGTAGTTTAGTCTAGCCAAGAGTCAAAGTTGGCTTGCTGCATGAAACACCACAACCCCTTTATTGATACATGTGCATGAGTAGATAAATCTGTTCTAAAGTCTTGCTGAGTACTTTTGTACTCACGTTTGCTTAATAAATGTTGCAGAGGATACCCACGAGCCAACATGTGGGTTCTATCTAGACATCGATGATGACGAGTAGCTGGTGTCACAGCTACGACCTGGCCCCTTTTCAGAAGGGATCTGTAGGTAGTCAGGCTTTATGCCTTTTCCTTTCAACTGTCTGTACTCAGACAACTTTAATGCTTCCGCTTGGTTTGTATGACTCTTCTTGTATGACTTGAGTGTCGGGTCGTGTGACCCCTACCTGTATGAACATATTATGCAAGACTCTTCCGAGTCTTCTAAATAAATGTTGTGTTGTTGTATGGTTATGTTGTGATGCCATTGTTGTATCTATGCATATTGAGTATGTCATGCGTACATGTGATACACTGTGATATGTATGGGATTCGACACCTAGTCGTATGCCCTTAGTAGCTCTCTATATAGAGAAATGCCCCTTTGTGTTTCCACCGAGCCTTGGTAGTTCGCTACTGCTCCGGACGACACATTGGTAGTTCCACCGAGCCTTTGTGTATCCTTCTTAGTTGTTGTGTCTGTCCCTACAGGGAAATGTCACGCGGTGTAATGGAGTCCTTGTAGCTTGCTACGACTCGTCTACACTCGCTAATGACCGACACCTGCTTTGCTGGGTTATGTATGCATGTCTCTGTATAGTCGAGCCACTTGAGTTTATGACTAGTTATGTCGACCCGGGTTCTTTGACATTGGAATGCTAGCGACACTAATGCATATGTGAGTCAAAAGATGCAAACGGTCCCGGCAAAGGTAAGGTGGTAGCCGTGGGATTAACCGTGCGTGAGACCGCAAAGGGATGCAATGTGTTACAAGCTGGATTCCTATGGCTTAGGATCGGGGTCCCGACAGATTTCCATATCTCATGGCGACTATGCATGTCTTCCAAGCAAGGCCACCAATCCCGCTACCCTAGGTACTAATTTGTCTTATTTCTTGTCAATTTCGCTGTTCAAAACTGTATAATGCAAAATAATTGATACTCTTGGAAGCAGATTTATCACTCTCTTACCTCCTCCATGACTCATGACGCTTGAGGCTGTAGAGTATATACATCCCAAGGACGACGCAGTGAAGAAGATCGAGGGGCTTGGGCAGGGGCACTGCAGCTTCTACCCGTCAGCGCCATGGATCACGCCTTCCATGGATCAGCGCCATGGATGTAATTTATATGAACTAGTGTAACTATGACGAAATATTTTTCTTTTTAATGGAAGTGAAATAATATTCTTTTTGGAAGCAATTCTAGCTAGTTGGTGGAAACAAGATTATGATGCTTCCTAAACATGTGAAATTAATATTTTTCGTTTTTGACAAAAGAAGGTTCCAAGCAGTCGTCTAGTCGATGGAAGCAAGATCCTGGTGCTTCTAAAACATGTGGAATATTTTTCCTTTTTGACGACACAAGGTTCGAAGCAATTGTCTAGTCGATGGAAGCAAGATGATGATGCTTCCAAAGCATGTGGAATGTTTTTATTTTTTGAGAGAAGAAGGCTCGAATCAGTCGTCCAGTCAGTGGAAGCAAGATTGTGATGCTTCCAAAACACGTGGAATATTTTCCTTTTTGACATAACAAAGTTCGAAGCAGTCGTCTAGTCGAAGGAAGCAAAATCGTGAGGCTTACAAAATATGTGGAATATTTTTCCTTTTTATCGGAAGAAGTTTCAAAGCAATTTTCTAGTCGATGCAAGCAAAGATCGCGATGCTTCTGAAACATGTGGAACATATTTCTTTTTTTTTACAGAAGAAGGTTTGAAGTAGTTGTCGATGGAAGCAAGATCATGATGGTTTTGAAACATGTGGAATATTTTTCCATTTTGACAAAAGGTGGTTTGAAGCAATTCTCAAGCATATAGAAGCAAGATCATGATTCTTGTGAAACATGCGAAATATTTTTATTTTGGATGGAAGGATATTTGAAGCAATTCTCTATTTGTTTAGTCGATGGGACAAGATCTTGATGCTTCTGAAACATAATATGCCGACTTGACAAAAAAACAAAAATATTGGAGCAAACATTCACCACATAAGCAAATTTTCTAACTAATGTAAACACAACTAATTACAAACAAAAGTACAAGCACATGCATCTGATGCAAATTTGGCGTTGCCATGTTGGTTAAAAGTTTTGCTTCCTGAAAAGCAAGTTCCCTAAAATCTGCAAGTTGCATCCTAAATCCAAGGACAAAGAATGCATATACTCAAATAATTCCATGTAATTAGCGGCCCACTTAACGACGTGATTTGTGCAGGTAATTAATGTTGTATTTTGTATGTAGGAAATAACTGTCCAGGCTTGTTTCCAGGGGCGAGCGCAGACATTAGATTGAATCAATCGGAGGGCTCATGACAGGTCTGATGGGAGGCAGGACATCAGTAGTCTGATGCCTAGCGGTGCCCCTTAATTTTACAGCCTTCCACCCTGAAGTAGAAGGAAAAACTAAAACTCACATTAAAGTTACCAATTGTATTTAAAATTCTCTAGAGAGAAAGTGAGCGACAGACAAAAAAATAACATCAACTAACATGTTTATGACATGCTTATCAAAACTCTTGTTAATGAACTCTGAAAGAAATCTATCAAGTTCATTATTATCCAGATATACATGTGCCCTGTCAGCACCCAACAACGTTAACTGAAGAGCACATCAAGCAATCCAAAAGTTCAGAAAAGTGCAGGTTCAGGTATAAAGAGCGAGGGGAGATGGAGTCAAACCTGTAAATCAGCCGCACAGTCGAGCTCAAGTCCCAATCTCATAACTGCGGTGGCATCCAAGTTGTGAGGTGATACGTCTCCAACATATCTATAATTTTTGATGGTTTCATGCTATTATCTTGTCAAACTTTGGATGTTTTGTATGCCTTTTATATCTTTTTTGGGACTAAATTATTAACTCAGTAACAAGTGCCAGTTCCTGTTTTTTCCATGTTTTTGACCCCTTTCAGAGGAGGATTTTAAACGGAGTCCAAACGGAACGAAACTGCCAAAAAGATTTTTTCTGAAACAGAAAAAGATCGGAAAGCCTGAGAATCAGGGCAGGGGGCCTGCAGGGACCCCACAAGCCCCCTAGCCGCGTCCAGGAGGGCCCGCGCCTCCCAGGCTTGTGGGCTCCCTGGGCCACCTCTGCCCTAGGTCTTTCACCTATAAATTCCCTAAAATCCCAGAAAAAATCAGGAGATCATCGAAAGTACTTTTCCGCCGCCGCAAGCTTCTGTCCCCGCAAGATCCCTCTGGGGCACGTTCTGGTGCCTTGCCGGAGGGGGGATTCGGATATGGAGGGCTTCTTCATCAACACCATGACCTCTCCGATTATGCGTGAGTAGTTCACCATAGACCTACGGGTCCATAACTAGTAGCTAGATGGCTTCTTCTCTCTCTTGGATCTTCAATACAAAGTTCTCCATGATCTTCATGGAGATCTAGCCGATGTAATCTTCTTTTGCGGTGTGTTTGTCGAGATCCAATGAATTGTGGATTTATGATCAGATTATCTATGAATCTTATTTGAGTTTCTTCTGATCTCTCTTATGCATGATTTCATATCCTTGTAATTCTCTTCGAGTTGTGGGTTTTGTTTGGCCAACTAGATCTATGATTCTTGCAATGGGAGAAGTGCTTGGTTTTGGGTTCATACCGTGCGGTGACCTCACCCAGTGACAGAAGGGGTAGCGAGGCATGCATCGTGTTGTTGCCATCAAGGGTAAAAAGATGGGGTTTTCATCATTGGTTTAAGATTATCCCTCTACATCATGTCATCTTGCTTAAGGCGTTACTCTGTTCGTCATGAACTCAATACACTAGATGCATGCTGGATAGCGGTCGATGTGTGGAGTAATAGTAGTAGATGCAGAAAGTATCAGTCTACTTGTCTCGGACGTGATGCCTATATGTATAATCATTGCCTTAGATATCGTCATGACTTTGCGCGGTTCTATCAATTGCTCGACAATAATTTTTTCACCCATCGTAATATTTGTTATTTTGAGAGAAGCCTCTAGTGAACACTATGGCCCCCGGGTCTACTCCACACCATATTTTCAGCCTTACACTTTTTCTTCGTTGCACTTTCCGCCTTCAGATCTCACTTTGCAATCAATCTTGAAGGGATTGACAACCCCTTTATAGCGTTGGGTGCAAGCTCTTTGTGTTTGTGCAGGTACTCTGGACTTGACGAGATTCTCCTACTGGATTGATACCTTGGTTCTCAAACTGAGGGAAATACTTACTTCTCCTGTGCTGCATCACCCTTTCCTCTTTAAGGGAAAACCAACGCAAGCTCAAGAGACGACAGAAGGTTTCTGTCGACGTAGGAGAAGGATTTCTGGCACCGTTTCCGGGGAGGATCAAGTCAAGAACTCATCGAAGTAAGTGCCGCAAACTCATCTCTTGCATTTACTTTTTTGCCTCTCGTTTTCCTCTCCCCCACTTCTAAAAAACAAAATTTACAAAAAAACCTTTGCCTTTTTGTTTGCCTTTTTCGTTCGCCTTTTCGTTCGCCCTTTTTCTCGCTTGCTCTTTGTTCGCTTGTGTGCTTGCTTGCTTGCCGAAGTCACCATAACTGAAAACACCAAACTTTGTGACTTCTCGAATACTAATAATAATGATTTTATTAGTACTCCGATTGCTCCCGCCACTAGTGCGGAGTCATACAAAATCAATGCCGCTTTGCTGAATCTTGTTATGAAAGAGCAATTTTCCGGCCTTCCTAGTGAAGATGCCGGATCCCATCTTAATATCTTCATAGAGCTTTGCGATATGCAAAATAAGAAAGATGTGGATAATGATGTGATTAAGTTGAAGCTTTTTTCCTTTCTCGTTGCGAGATCGAGCAAAAACTTGGTTTTTGTCTTTGACCAAAAATAGTATCGATTCTTGGGATAAGTGCAAATATGCTTATATATCCAAGTATTTTCCGCCGGCTAAGATTATCTCTCTCCGTAATGATATCATGAATTTTAAGCAACTTTATCATGAACATGTTGCACAATCTTGGGAGAGAATGAAATTGATGATTAGAAATTGTCCCGCTCATGGCTTGAGTCTTTGGATGATTATACAAATCTTCTACGCCGGCTTGAATTTCGCTTCTAGAAAAATCTTGGACTCCGCCTCAGGTGGAACGTTCATGGAAATCACGTTAGGAGAAGCCACGAAACTCCTAGACAATATCATGACGAACTACTCTGAGTGGCACACTGAAAGGTCACCTACTAGTAAGAAAGTACACGCTATAGAAGAAATTAACTCGTTGAGTGCTTAGATGGATGAGTTAAAGAATTTGGTTGCTAGTAGAACTGCTCCTTTAGATCCTAATGATATGCCCTTTCCTTCTTTGATTGAGAGTAGCAACGCTAGCTTGGACGTTAATTTTTTTGGTAGGAATAATTTTGGTAACAACAATGCTTTTAGAGGAAACTATGTTCCTAGGCCTTTTCCTAGTAACCCCTCTAATAACTTTGGCAACTCCTACAACAATAATCATGGAAATTATAATAGATTACCCTTTGATCTAGAGAGTAATATCAAAGAGTTTATCAACTCGCAAAAGATTTTCAATGCGTCCATAGAGGAAAAACTACTCAAAATTGATGATTTGGCTAAGAGCGTTGATAGAATGTCTAGTAATATTGATGCTTTGAAAGTTAGATGTGCTCCTCCCAAGATCAATATGGATGAAACTTTGAAAGCTATGCATGTTTCCATGATTGAGAGCAAAGAAAGAACCGCCCAAATTCGTGCTAGACATGAATGGCTTAAAAAGGCGTGTTCTCGTAATAAGAATCACGAAGATCTTAAAGTGCTTGGTGTGACTCGCATTGAATCTTTGTTTTCTTGTGTCAAACCTAATGATGATGGGGCTGGATATGAATCCACTTTGGTTGAAAAACGCTCCAATGATTCGAAGTCCATCTATCTTGATGCTAAAAGCATTGAAAGTGGAGTAGAAGATACTAAAACTTTGAGTAGTAATGAAATTACTACCTTGGATTTCAAGGAATTCAATTATGATAGTTTATCCTTGATTGAATGCATTTCCTTGATGCAATTCATGCTAAACTCTCCACACGCTTATAGCCAAAACAAGGCCTTTACCGATCATATCGTCGAAGCCATGATAAAATCTCTTAAAGAGAAACTTGAATGGGAAGTCTCTATCCCTAGAAAGCTTCATGATGAGTGGAAACCTACTATCAAAATCAAAATAAAAAACTATGAATTCAATGCTTTGTATGATTTGGGTGCTAGTGTTTCCGCGATTCCAAAGTCTTTATGTGATGTTCTGGGTTTTAGTGAGATTGAAGAGTGTTCTCTTAATTTGCATCTTGCGGATTCTACTGTCAAGAAACCCATGGGAAGGATCAATGATGTTCTTATTATTGCAAATATGAACTATGTACCCGTGGATTTCATTGTGCTTGACGTTGATTGCAATCCTACATGCCCTATTATTCTTGGTAGACCTTTCCTAAGGACTATCGGTGCTATCATCGATATGAAGGAAGGAAATATTAGATTTCAATTTCCCTTAAAGAAGGGCATGGAGAATTTTCCTAGAAAGAAAATAAGATTGCCTTATGAATCCATGATGAGGGCCACTTATGGTTTGAGCACCAAAGACGACGATACGTGATTCTATCGCCTTATGCCTAGCTAAGGGCGTTAAACAATAGCGCTTGTTGGGAGGCAACCCAATGAATTTATTTCCTTGTTCTTTCTGTTTTGTTGCATCCACACCATCATAATTCTGTTGTGATTGTGTTTTTTGTGTTTCTTTTTGTGTTTGAGCCAAGCAAAACCTTTATGACTAGTCTTGGTGATGGTTGTTTGATCCTGCTGGAAAAATACAGAAACTTTTCGCTCACGAGATAATTTTTCATTTTTATTCAGAAAGAGCTTTTGAGTTGATTATTTTTGCTGCTGGTTTATATACCTTTTTACCAGGCAGTCGTAATTGTTCAGAATTTTTGAGGTACCAGAAATATATGAAGTATACAGATTGCTACAGACTGATCTGTTTTTGACAGATTCTGTTTTTGTTGAGTTGGTTGCTTGTTTTGATAAAACTATGGATAGTATCGGGGGGTACTAGCCATGGAAAAGTGAGAATACAGTAGCCCAACACCAATATAAATAGAAATCAAGATTTTTACAGTAACTAAAGAGGTGGTAGTTTGTTTTCTTGTGCTAATGATATCACGAGTTTCTGTTTAACTTTTGTGTTGTGAAGTTTTCAAGTTTTGGGTGATGTTGTCATGGACAAAGAGATAAGGAGTGGAAATATCTCAAGCTTGGGGATGCCCAAGGCATCCCAAGCCAAATTCAAGGACACCAAAAATACTAAGCTTAGGGATGCCCCGGGAAGGCATCGCCTCTTTCGTCTTCAATCCATCGGTAATGTCACTTGGAGCTATATTTTTATTCACCACATGATATGTGTTTTTCTTGGAGCGTCTTGTATCTTAGGAGTCTTTTTTTGTTTTTGTTGTGCACAATCATCCTTGCTGCACACCTTTAGAGAGAGACATGCACTCATCATGATTTTGCTAGAATGCACGTAATGCTTCACTTATATCTTTTGAGCTAGATAATTTTGCTCTTTGTGCTTCACTTAGATCTTTTAGAGCACGGCGGTGCGTGACTTGGTAGTTGGATTATGCTATGAAAGTAGTCCCAAAGGTGATAGGTACCCAAAGAGTATACAAAACCTCCATCTTCATGTGCATTGAGTAGAAAGAGAAGTCTTGATTCCTCTCAATTAGTTTTGAGACATGGATTTGGTAATATTAAGAGTTATGTTAGTAGGGTGTTGGGAATCTAGAAATACTTGTGTTGAAGTTAGTGATTCCCGTAGCATGCACGTATGGTGAACCGCTATGTTAGGAAGTCGGAGCATAATTTATCTATTGATTGTCATCCTTTGTGTTGATGTCGGGATCGCGCGATGGTTAACACCTACCAACCCTTCCCCTAGGAGTATGTGTTTAGCACTTTGTTTCGATTACTAATAAAAACTTTCGCAACAAGTATGTGAGTTCTTCATGACTAATGTGAGTCCATGGTATAGATGCACTTACACCTTACACCATTTCTAACCTCTCTAGTGCCGCACAATTTTCGCCGGTACATAAACCGACCATATGCCTTCCTCAAAACAGCCACCATACCTACCTACTCTCGCATTTTCATAGCCATTCCGAGATATATCACCATGCAACTCCCACCGTTTCGTCTCATGACTTGTGCTATCACTCTCATATTGCCATTGCATGATCGTAAGATAGCTAGCGAGATGTTTCAACGTCATACGCCAAGCTAGATCGTTGCACATTCCGGTACACTGCCGGAGGCATTTCCTATAGAGTCATCATCGTTCTAAGCTTTGAGCTGTGAGTAAATAAAAGTGTGATGATCATCATTATTAGAGCATTGTCCCATGTGAGGAAAAAAAGAGGCCAAAGAGCCCAAACAAATAAAAAACAAGAGAGAAAAAAGAGGCCCAAGAGCCCAAATAAAAACAAAAAAAGAGAGAAAAAGAGAGAAGGGACAATGCTACTATCTTTTCCACACGTGTGCTTCATAATAGCACCATGTTCTTCATGATTGAGAGCTTTTTGCTTTGTCACTACCTTATGCTAGTGGGAATCCTCATTATGTAACTTGGCTTGTATATTCCAATGATGGGCTTCCTCAAATTGCCCTAGGTCTTCGTGAGCAAGCAAGTTGGATGCACACCCTCTAGTTCTTCTTTTGAGCTTTCACATACTTATAGCTCTAGTGCATCCTTTGTATGGCAATCCCTACTCATTCACATTGATATCTGTTAATGGGCATCTCCATAGCCCTTTGATACGCCGAGTCAATGTGACCATCTCCTCCTTTTTGTCTCACAACCACCACCACATTCTATTCCACCTATAGTGCTATATCAATGGCTCACGCTCATGTATTGCATGATAGTTATAAAAAGTTTGAGAAAGTAAGAGTGCGAAAACAATTACTTGGCCAATACCGGGGTTGTGCATGATTTACACTAGTTGTGTGAGGATGATGGAGCATAGCCAGACTATATGATTTTGTAGGGATAACTTTCCTTGGCCTTGTTATTTTGAAAGTTCATGATGACCTTGCAGTTTTCTTGAAGTATTCTTGTTTTCATGTCAATAGCAAACTATTGTTTTGAATCTTACGGTTCTGAACATTCATGTCACATGAAATAAGTTGCAAAGGACAACTATGCTAGGTAGCATTTCACATCAAAAATTCAGTCTTTATCACTTCCCTACTTGAGGACGAGCAGGAATTAAGCTTGGGGATGCTTGATACGTCTCCAACGTATCTATAATTTTTGATGGTTTCATGCTATTATCTTGTCAAACTTTGGATGTTTTGTATGCCTTTTATATCTTTTTTGGGACTAACTTATTAACTCAGTGCCAAGTGCCAGCTCCTGTTTTTTTCCATGTTTTTGACCCCTTTCAGAGGAGGATTTTAAACGGAGTCCAAACGGAACGAAACTGCTGAAAAGATTTTTTCCGAAACAGAAAAAGATCGGGAAGCGTGACAATCAGGGGCAGGGGGCCTGCAGGGACCCCACAAGCCCCCTAGCCACGGCCAGGGGGGCCACGCGCCTCCCAAGCTTGTGGCCTCCCTGGGCCACCTCTGCCCTAGGTCTGTCGCCTATAAATTCCCTAAAATCCTAGAAAAAATCAGGAGATCATCGAAAGTACTTTTCCGCCGCCGCAAGCTTCTGTCTCCGCAAGATCCCATCTGGGGCACGTTCTGGTGCCCTGCCGGAGGGGGAATCCAGATACGGAGGGCTTCTTCATCAACACCGTGACCTCTCCGATGATGCGTGAGTAGTTCACCATAGACCTACGGGTCCATAACTAGTAGCTAGATGGCTTCTTCTCTCTCTTGGATCTTCAATACAAAGTTCTCCATGATCTTCATGGAGATCTATCCAATGTAATCTTATTTTGCGGTGTGTTTGTCGAGATCCGATGAATTGTGGATTTATGATCAGATTATCTATGAATCTTATTTGAGTTTCTTCTGATCTCTCTTATGCATGATTTCATATCCTTGTAATTCTCTTCGAGTTGTGGGTTTTGTTTGGCCAACTAGATCTATGATTCTTGCAATGGGAGAAGTGCTTGGTTTTGGGTTCATACCGTGCGGTGACCTCACCCAGTGACAGAAAGGGTAGCGATGCACGCATCATGTTGTTGCCATCAAGGGTAAAAAGATGGGGTTTTCATCATTGGTTTGAGATTATCCCTCTACATCATGTCACCTTGCTTATGGCGTTACTTTGTTCGTCATGTACTCAATACACTAGATGCATGCTGGATAGCGGTCGATGTGTGGAGTAATAGTAGTAGATGCAGAAAGTATCGGTCTACTTGTCTTGGACGTGATGCCTATATGTATGATCATTGCCTTAGATATCGTCATGACTTTGCGCTGTTCTATCAATTGCTCGATAGTAATTTGTTCACCCACCGTAATATTTGCTATTTTGAGAGAAGCCTCTAGTGAACACTATGGTCCCCGGGTCTACTCCACACCATATTTTTAGCCTTACACTTTTTCTTCGTTGCACTTTCCCCCTTCAGATCTCACTTTGCAATCAATCTTGAAGGGATTGACAACCCCTTTATAGCGTTGGGTGCAAGCT
This sequence comes from Hordeum vulgare subsp. vulgare, assembly GCF_904849725.1. Lineage (NCBI taxonomy): Eukaryota > Viridiplantae > Streptophyta > Magnoliopsida > Poales > Poaceae > Hordeum > Hordeum vulgare. Next base: position 442,995,868 of record NC_058518.1, on the reverse strand, counting down.
CTTTGTGCTTGTGCAGGTACTCTGGACTTGACGAGATTCTCCTACTGGATTGATACCTTGGTTCTCAAACTGAGGGAAATACTTACTGCTCCTGTGCTGCATCACCCTTTCCTCTTCAAGGGAGAACCAACGCAATCTGAAGAGACGACATAAGGTTTCTGTCGATGTAGCATGAGGCCTCAGGCGTTACCGAACCTCTCGGGGGGAGGAGCGAGTCACCAGTTCAAACAGTGTCGGGGTATGACCCTGCGGTATAACCCATCGTGTTGGCCGGGTTAGGCCATGGATGTCTTAAGGAGCATGTGTTTGATGGACAGCAGAGAAGACAGGAGGTTGAACGTGTTGACTTACCAAGTGATCCACCAGGCAGCCCAATACCAGGAGATGGCAACCTAAGGTCCGCAAAGCGGAAGACGCCAAAAGCTTTCCTAACTTGGGAAACAAGATAAAGTAGAATTGTAGTAGGTCATGGGCGTTTATCGACCCGGATTCTGTCATAATCTCGAGGCCTCTACCTATATATAAAGGGCATCCCTCGAGCGAGAAATATCAGGAAAGAAACTATCGAGAACTAGGTAAGAAATCCTGCATCCTTGTAATTGAGATCTCCATCAATATAAACACCAAAGCAGGACGTAGGATTTTACCTCCATCGGAGGGGCCGAACCTGGGTCAATCTATCTCCTGCTCCCAATCAACCTCGTCGAGTCGCCCCACAGTGATGATGGCCTCACCACTAAGTCCTTTCATGAGGACATCTGCCGTGACAAAACCACAACAGTTGGCACCCACCTAAGGGTTGTCGCAAGGTGGAGTTGACTTCTCGGAGGGAACCCACCTAGGGTTCAGGAGTTACGCGGTTGCTATGATGATCAAGAATCTCCGTGGCGATTTCTGCACCAACAATCTAGGTTGGGACTGTGAGGCCAACTTAGCAAAGTCTAATCAACAGGCCCCTTGGGCCAGATCTACGCATCGGTGCCTGGGTCGGACATCTACACCAACATCGTCGAGCCAGCTCGGTGCACCCAAAGCGATCGACGTCTAGCCGTTCGTTGTCACGTCTTCATCGGGTTCACCCACATAATCACCCTCCTGGATGAACCGATGGGTAGCGAAGATATCCTTGACAACCATGATGGCGAGTCATTGATAGGAGACATGGATCCATCTTTCCTCTCTGTGATGTACCTTGGGGTTTTTTCGGATGTAGAAGCCACTGGAAAGACAGACGAGCCGCCCATCACGTCACGGTCTACATAGCAGGAGCCGTGGCAGCTTCGGGTCTGTTTGCATAAGAAGCCACCAACAACCTCAGAGGGTCAAGCAAAACGCCGACTCAGGCCATGAACGATCTGATGGCTGAAATGGCCAACCTTTTGGAGGTACCTGTCAGTGTGGAGAACTAGGAGGAGCGTAACATGAAATAAGTAAAACTCCACGCGTAGATGGTCAAGGTCCAGCAAGAGATCGATGCCGAAAACACCCGGATGGCGGAGTTGCAGGCTCGGAATCGAGATGAGTCAGAGCGTTTGAGGACAGATGCTTGGCGGCTAGGGCTTCGACATAACGCTTCTTAAGCGGTTCACCACAAGAGGCACCAGTCCCGGTTGCCGCACAATGTGATGCGACTCATTTGTTCACCAGTCCACACACACCGGGCATTGCACAAAATCCACGTCGTGAGCAGGAAGAGCCGGCTCAGCCCCCGTCGGCTCATGCGTCTGATCTCTACTACACAACTTTATTCTTGTAGACTCGTGTTGGGCCTCCAAGCGCAGAGTTTTGTAGGACAGTAGCAATTTTCCCTCAAGTGGATGACCTAAGGTTCATCAATCCGTGGGAGGTGTAGGATGAAGATGGTCTCTCTCAAGCAACCCTCCAATCAAATACAAGAAATCTCTTGTGTCCTCAACACACCCAATACAATGCTAAATTGTATAGGTGCACTAGTTCGGCGAAGAGATGGTGAATATAGATGGTAGATATAGCTTTTTGTAATCCGAAAATATAAAAACAGCAAGGTAACAAGTGGCACACAGCAAGCAAAATGTTGTATTAATGCTTGGAAATAAGGCCTAGGGTACATACTTTCACTAGTGCAATCTCTCAACAATGCTAACATAGTTGGATCCCTCAACATGCAACAAAGAATCACTCCAAAGTTCCTATCTAATGGAGAACAATAAGTTGAAATTGGTGTAGGTAGTAGAACCACCTCAAAGTTATTCTTTCCGATCAATCTATTCAAGAGTTCTTACTAAGATAACATCAAGCTATGCTTTCCGTTCAATCTATTCAAGAGTTCGTACTAAGATAACATCAAGCTATCCTTTCCATTCGATCTATCTAAGAGTTCGTACTAGAATAACACCAATGATACATATCAATCGACCCTAATGTCACCTAGATACTCCAATGTCACCTCAAGTATCCGTGGGTAAGTTATGCGGCATGCATCAAACAATTTCAGAGCTATCATATTCAAGCCAACACAAAGAACGTGCAAGGAGCACCTGTCGTGGTATTTCCGGGACAGATGCCAGGGGGTGGCTTAAAGAGGTGAGATCAAGACTGATGTGGAGATCCGGAACGGGTTGGGCAACAACACGCGGTGGTTTACCCAGGTTCGGGGCCCTCGCGTGGAGGTAACACCCCTACTCCTGCATGTGTGGTGTATATGGTGAATATATGGTTGTACATGGTGCTCCTTGAGCTGTCCGGAGGAAGAAGAAGGAGGCTGGGAGCTCTTCTCCTCACCCGGAGAGTGGGGAATGAGAGAATCGGTGGAGTCACGGAGAATCCTCCCTCTGTACGTGTGTGTGTGTGTGTGTCTGGGGGTCTCTGTCCCCAGGCGTCTCCCCGTGGGCTGGCTCCCTGGGTCACCTTATAAAGGGGTGCCCACAGGACAAGGGGGGCCAACAGGGCCTAACTTTTACTGTTGGACATGATGGGAGAGGGGTCCGCCTGGCCTAACTTTACTGTTGGAGGTGACCGGTGCACAGTGATGTAGACTGGGCTGCTGGGGCGCAGTGATGCAGGCTACAACGTCCTCCCTTCTCGTCTGATGGGACGTTGCAGCTGTCCTCGCTGGGCTCCACCCGGACTGGTTCCAGCCGGCCATGTTCCATCCGGCCACGCTCGTGCCGGCCACGCTCTAGCCGGCCACGGTTCCAGCCGGCCAGGTTCCAGCAGGCCAGGGTTCCAGCCAGCCGGGTTCCATTCGGACAATCTGCAATTGGCCAGGTTCCAGCCGGCCAGGGTTCCAGCCGGCCGGGTTCTAGGCAGCCGGTCTTTTGTCTTTACTTATTTGATTTTCTTTGTTGATTCACGGGGTATGACGTATCGGGAATAACTCCCCCGATGGTTTTTGAAATGTTTTATCGTCTTCTTTAGCCTACCCGGGGTCATCCCCCTGATAGTAGCCTCCGAGCCTCCGCGGGACTCGAAGAGTCGCGACGGAGGCTTTTAGTTGTTGTCGTAGAAAATGACGGTGTCGAGACACGTCCAGGTGCGGATGAGGAGTCCACCGGCTCTTGCGCATGAAGCGCTGCCGTGTGCGGACGTGGAGTCCGCTCGCTCTTGTGCGCGGGGCACTGCCAAGCACGGACGCGGAGTCCAGCGGCTCTTGCGCGCGAAGGGCTGCCGTGTGCGGACGCGTAGTCCACTAGCTCTTGTGCGCAGGGCGTTGCCAAGTGTAGACGTGGAGTCCGGAGGCTCTTGCGCGAAGCGCTGCCTTGTGCGGACGCGTAGTCCATTGGATCTTGTGCGCGGGGTACTGCCATGTGCATATGCGGAGTCCGATGGCTCTTGCGCGCGAAGCGCTGTCGTGTACGGACGCGGAGTCCGCTGGCTCTTGTGCACGGGGCACTGCCAAGCACGGACGCAGAGTTCGGTGGATCTTGTGCACGGGGCACCGCCATGTGTGGACGCGGATTGCGATGGCTCTTGCGCGTGAAGAGCTGCCGTGTGCAGACGCGGAGTCCGCTTGCTCTTGTGCCCGGGGCACTGCCAAGCGCGGGCGTGGAGTCTAGTGGCTCTTTTGCACGGGGCACTGCCATGTGCCGAAGCGGAGTCCGATGGCTTAACTGTCGTCGTTGTCGTGGCTGAGATTGCGGATGGCGAACGACTGCGGGTTGTAGCCGGCGGCGACTTTCTTCTAGTGGGGGCGCGCCAGCGCACCCACTAGGTGTAGCCTTCGAGATTCGGGCCGGCTGCGCGGCTGCATGGAAGCCGGGCCAAATCTTTGTCCTCTAATTTTTTGTGTCCTCCTCGTGGGCTGACATGGCTTTCTTCCAGCAGGGGCACGCCGGCACACCCACTAGGTGTAGCCTCTTAGCCTCCGGGCGACGCGAAGATTCGTGCGGAGGCTTCTTGTTGTTGGTGTAGCAAAAAGGTTGCCGATGGCGATCGATTGCGGGTCGCAGCCAGCGTAGCTTTCTTCTAGTGGGGGCGCGCCAGCGGACCCACTGGGTGAAGCCTCCGAGCCTCCAAGCGACTCGAAGATTCGTGCGGAGGCTTCTTGCTATTGGTGTAGAAAAAATGTTGCCGATGGTGACCGGCTGCGGGCTGCAGCCGGCGTAGCTTTCTTCCAGTGCGGGCGCACCAGCGCACTCACTGGGTGTAGCCTCCGAGCCTCCGGGCAACTCAAAGAGTCGTGCGAAGGCTTCTTGCTATTGGTGTAGCAAAAAGGTTGCCGATGGCGACCGGCTGCGGGCTGCAGCGGACGTAGCTTTGTTCTAGTGGGGCACGCGAGCACACCCACTGGGTGTAGCCTTCGAGCCTCCGGGCGACTCGAAGAGTCCTGCGGAGGTTTCTTGTTGTTGTTGTAGCAAAACGGTTGCCGATGGCGACCGGCTGCGGGCTGCAGCCGTCATAGCTTTCTTCTAGTGGGGGCACGCCAGCGCACCCATTGGATGTAGCCTCCGAGCCTCCGGGTGACTCGAAGAGTCATGCAGAGGCTTCTTGCTGTTGGTGTAGCCAAAAGGTTGTCGATGGCAACCGGCTGCGGGCTGCGGCCGGCGTAGCTTTCTTTGAGTGGGGGCGCGCCAGCGCACCCACTGGGTGTAGCCTCCGAGCCTCCGCGCGACTCGAAGAGTCGTGCGGAGGCTTCTTGCTGTTGGTGTAGCAAAAAAGGTTGATGTTGGCGACATGTGATACGTCCATTCTGCATCATGATGTCATGTTGTTATTTATCGCTTTTTGGGCTGTTATTACACTTCAAGGTACAATACTTATGCCTTTTCTCTCTTATTTTGCAAGGTTTACATGAAGAGGGAGAATGCCCAGAGCTGGAATTCTGGCCTGAAAAAGGAGCAAGTTTGAGATACCTATTCTGCGCAACTCCAAAAGCCGTGAAAATCAATGAGGATTTTTTTTGGGATTTATAAAAAATACTGGGCCGAAGAAGTACGAGAGGGGTGCCAGCAGGAGGCCACAAGCCTGCTAGGCGTGGCCTCCCCTGGCCATGCCTAGGGGGCTTGTGGGCTCCGACTTGGCCCTCTGGCTCCCCTTTTTTGCTACAAGAAGGGTTTCGTTCCAGAAAAAATCAAGAGGATGCTTTTCGGAGGATTCACCGCCGCCACGAGGCGGAACTTGAGCAAAACTAATCTAGAGCTCCGGCAGGACGATCCTGCCGGGGAAACTTCCCTCCCGAGGGGGAAATCGTCGCTATCATCATCACCAACACTCCTCTCATCGGAGGGGACTCATCACCATCAACGTATTTATCAGCACCATCTCATCTCCAAACCCTAGTTCATCTCTTGTAACCAATCTCCGTCTCGCGACTCCGATTGGTACTTGTAAGGTTGCTAGTAGTGTTAATTACTCTTTGTAGTTGATGCTAGTTGGATTACTTGGTGGAAGAGTTTATGTTCAGATCTTTGATGCTACTCATTACCTCTCTGGTCATGATTATGATTATGCTTTGTGAGTAGTTACTTTTGTTCCTGAGGACATGGCATAAGTCATGCTATAAGTAGTCATGTGAATTTGGTATTCGTTTGATATTTTGATGTGTTGTATGTTGTTTTTCCTCTAGTGGTGTTATGTGAACGTCGACTACATAACACTTCACCATTATTTGGGCCTAGAGGAAGGCATTGGGAAGTAGTAAGTAGATGATGGGTTGCTAGAGTGACAGAAGCTTAAACCCTAGTTTATGTGTTGCTTCGTAAGGGGCTGATTTGGATCCACTAGCTTAATGCCATGTTTAGACTTTGTCTTAATTCTTATTTCGTAGTTGCGGATGCTTGCGAGAGGGGTTAATCATAAGTGGGATGCTTGTCCAAGTAAGGGCAGTGCCCAAGCACCGGTCCACCCACATATCAAACTATCAAAGTAGCGAACGCAAATCATATGAACATGATGAAAACTAGCTTGACAGAAATTCCCATGTGTCCTCGGGAGCGTTTTACCTCCTACAAGACTTTCTCCAGGCTTGTCCCTTTCTACAAAAGGGACTGGGCCACTTTGCTGCACCGTTGTTACTTTTGGTACTTGCAACTTGCTACGAATCATCTTGTCACACAACTACTTGTTACCGATAATTCCAGTGCTTGCAGATATTACCTTGCTGAAAACCACTTGTCAGATCCTTTTCCTCCTCGTTGGGTTCGACACTCTTACTTATCTAAAGGACTACGATAGATCCCCACTCTTTTCTGGCGCCGTTGCCGGGTAGTGAAGCGCCTTTGGTAAGTGGAATTTGGTAAGGAAACATTTATATAGTGTGCTGAAATTTATTGTCACTTGTCACTATGGAAACTAATCCTTTGAGGAGCTTGTTTGGGGTATCTTCACCTAGAACGGAAGTACAAGGAGTTTCTCCTCAACCTGCTGCACCTACTGAAAATATTTCTATGAATTTCCTTCGGGTATGCTTGAGAAACTGCTGGCTAATCCTTTTACAGGAGATGGAACATCACATCCCGACTTGCATCTAATCTATGTAGATGAAGTTTGTGGTTTATTTAAGCTTGCAGGTTTGCCCGAGGATGAGGTCAAGAAGAAGGTCTTTCCCTTATCTTTGAGGGATAAGGCGTTGACATGGCATAGACTATGTGATGATACTGGATCATGGAACTACAATCGGTTGAAATTGGAATTTCATCAAAAGTTTTATCGTATGCATTTAGTACATCGTGATCGGAATTATATTTATAATTTTTGCCCTCGTGATAGAGAAAGCATCGCTCAAGCTTGGGGGAGGCTTAAATCAATGTTATATTCATGCCCCAACCATGAGCTCTCGAGAGAAATTATCATTCAGAACTTCTATGCTCGGCTTTCTCATGATGATCGCACCATGTTTGACACTTGTACCGGTTCTTTTATGAAGAGAGATATTGACTTCAGATGGAATTTATTGGAAAGAATTAAACGCAACTCTGAAGATTGGGAGCTTGATGAAGGTAAGGAGTCAGGTATGAATTTCAAGTTTGATTGCATTAAATCCTTTGTTGAAACAAATACTTTTTGTGATTTTAGCGCTAAGTATGGACTTGACTCTGAGATAGTAGCTTCATTGTGTGAATCATTTGCTGCTCATATTGATCTCCCCAAAGAGAAGTGGTTTAAATATCATCCTTCCTTAGAAGTCAATGTAGTTAAACCCAATCCAGTTGAAGAGAAAGTCATTGCCTATAATGATCCTATTGTTCCTAGTGCTTACATTGGGAAACCACCTTTCCCTGTTAGGATAAAGGATCATTCTAAGGCTTCAACTGTGATACGTAGGGGCTACATTAGAACATCTACACCCCCTGAGCAAATTAGTGTTGAACCTAGCATTGCTATTATCAAAGATCTCCTGTCCGACAATGTTGATGGCCATGATATTCAGTTCCGTGAAGATGCTACTAGAATTGCTAAACCACATGCTAGAGACAAACATAGGCCTGTTGTTGGCACGCCTGTTGTTTCTGTTAAGATAGGAGATCATCGTTATCATGGTTTATGTGACGTGGGTGCTAGTGTTAGTGCAATACCTCAATCCTTATATGATGAAATTAAAGACGAGATTGCACCTGTTGAGATGGAACCTATTGATGTCACTATTCAGCTTGCCAATAGAGATACTATCTGCCCTGTGGGAATTGTTAGGGATGTTGAAGTCTTGTGTGGTAAAACGAAGTATCCTGCTGATTTCCTCGTTCTTGCTACCACACAAGATAGCTTTTGTCCCATCATATTTGGCAGACCCTTCCTCAATACTGTCAATGCTCATAATGACTGTGAGAAGCAAACTGTCACTGTTGGCTTTGAAGGTGTGTCACATGAGTTCAGTTTCTCCAAGTTTGGTAGACAACCTCATGAAAAAGAGTTGCCTAGTAAGGATGAAATTATTGCCCTAGCTTCTATTGCCGTGCCTCCTACTGATCCTTTAGAGCAATACTTGCTTGAGCATCAAAATGATATGCATATGGATGAAAGGGATGAGATTGATAGAGTTTTCTTAGAACAATATCCTATCCTTAAGAATAATTTGCATGTTGAACTGCTTGGAGATCCACCCCCACCAAAGGGTGATCCTGTGTTCGAGCTTAAACAGTTGCCTGATACTCTTAAGTATGCTTATCTTGATGAGAAAGAGATATATCCTGTCATAATTAGTGCTAGCCTCTTAGAGCATGAAGAAAAGAAGTTACTAAAAACTCAGAGGAAGCACCGTGCTGCTATTGGATATACTCTTGATGATCTTAAGGGCATTAGTCCCACTCTATGCCAGCACAAGATTAAAACTGATCCTGATTCCAAACCAGTCGCTGATCATCAACGGAGATTAAATCCTAAGATGAAAGAGGTAGTAAGAAATGAAATACTAAAGCTCCTGGAAGCAGGTATTATCTATCCTATTGCTCATAGTGATTGGGTTAGTCCGGTGCATTGCGTCCCTAAGAAGGGAGGTATTACCGTTGTCCCTAATGATAAGGATGAATTGATCCCACAGAGGATTATTACTGGCTATAGGATGGTGATCGATTTTAGGAGATTGAATAAAGCCACTAGGAAAGATCATTACCCTTTGCCTTTTATCGACCAAATGCTAGAAGTACTGTCTAAACACACACACTTCTGTTTTCTAGACGGTTATTCTGGTTTCTCCCAAATACCTGTTGCACAATCTGATCAGGAGAAAACCACTTTCACCTGCCCTTTCGGTAGCTTTGCTTATAGACGTATGCCTTTTGGCTTATGTAATGCACCTGCCACCTTTCAAAGATGTATGATGGCTATATTCTCTGAGTTTTGTGAAAAGATTGTTGAGGTTTTCAGGGATGACTTCTCCGTTTACGGGTCTTCTTTTGATGATTGCCTCAGCAACTTTGATCGAGTCTTGCAGACATGTAAAGATGCCAATCTTGTCTTGAATTGGGAGAAGTGCCACTTTATGGTTAATGAAGGCATCGTCTTAGGACATAAAATTTCTGAAAGAGGTATTGAAGTCGATAAGGCTAAGGTTGATGCAATTGAGAAAATGCCATACCCCACAGATATCAAAGGTATAAGAAGTTTCCTTGGTCATGCTGGTTTCTATATGTGGTTCATTAAAGACTTCTGTAAGATTTCTAGGCCTCTTACCAATCTCTTGCAAAAATATATTCCTTTTGTTTTTGATGATGATTGTGAGGAAGCCTTCGAAATACTTAAGAAGGCTTTGGTAACTGCACCTACTGTTCAACCACCTGATTGGAACTTACCTTTTGAAATCATGTGTGATGCTAGTGATTATGCTGTTGGTGCTGTCCTAGGGCAAAGAGTTGATAAGAAGTTGAATGTTATTCACTATGCTAGTAAAACTCTAGACAGTGCCCAAAGAAACTATGCTACTACGGAAAAGAAATTTTTATCAGTCGTGTTTGCATGTGAAAAGTTTAGATCTTACATAGTTGATTCCAAAGTCACTATTCACACTGATCACGCTGCTATTAAGTACCTAATGGAGAAGAAAGACACTAAACCTAGACTTATCAGATGGGTTCTCTTGCTACAAGAATTTGATTTGCATGTTGTCGACAGGAAGGGTGCTGATAACCCCGTATCATATAACTTGTCTAGGTTGGAGAATGTTCTTGATGACCCACAACCTATTGATGATAGCTTTCCTGATGAGCAATTGAATGTCATCAATGCTTCACTTAGTGCACCGTGGTATGCTGATTATGCAAAGTATATCATTGCCAAATATATACCACCTAGTTTCACATACCAGCAAAAGAAGAAATTCTTCTTTGATTTGAGACACTACTTTTGGGATGATCCTCACCTTTATAAGGAAGGAATAGATGGTGTTATTAGATGTTGTGTACCTGAACATGAACAGGGAAAGATCCTACAGAAGTGTCACTCTGAGGCCCAGGTATTGCAATCAGGTTACTATTGGCCCACTCTCTTCAAGGATGCCCGTAAGTTTGTCTTTTTTTGTGAGGAATGTCAAAGAATAGGTAATATGGGTAAACGTCAGGAAATGCCTATGAATTATTCACTTGTCATTGAACCATTTGATGTCTGGGGGTTTGATTATATGGGACCTTTTCCAAAATCTAACGGGTATACTCATATCCTAGTTGCTGTTGATTACGTGACTAAGTGGGTAGAAGCTATCCCAACCAGTAGTGCTGATCACAACACTTCTATCAAGATGCTTAAAGAAGTTATTTTCCCTAGATTTGGAGTCCCTAGATATCTAATGACCGACGGTGGTTCACATTTCATTCATAGTGCTTTCCGTAAAACGCTTGCTAAGTACGATGTCGACCATAGAATTGCGTCTCCCTATCACCCTCAGTCCAGTGGTCAAGTAGAGCTAAGCAATAGAGAGATTAAACCGATTCTGCAAAAGACCGTCAATAGGTCTAGAAAGAATTGGTCTAAGAAGCTCGATGATGCACCGTGAGCTTATAGAACTGCCTATAAGAATCCCATGGGCATGTCCCCGTACAAAATGGTGTACGGTAAAGCATGCCATTTACCTCTTGAGCTAGAGCATAAAGCTTATTGGGCAATCAAAGAGCTCAACTTTGATTTCAAACTTGCTGGTGAGAAGAGGTTATTTGATATTAGCTCGCTTGATGAGTGGAGAACTCAGGCATATGAAAATGCCAAGTTCTTCAAAGAAAAGGTTAAGAGGTGGCATGATAAAAGGATACAAAAGCGTGAGTTCAATGTAGGTGATTATGTCTTGCTATATAATTCTCGTTTAAGATTTTTTGCAGGCAAGCTTCTCTCTAAATGGGAAGGTCCTTAAATTGTTGAGGAAGTATATCGTTCCGGTGCTATCAAGATCAATAACACGGAAGGTAATTTTCCGAGAGTGGTAAATGTGCAGAGAATCAAGCATTATATCTCAGGTACTCCCATAAATGTTGAAAGCAATATTATCAATACCATAACTCCGGAAGAGTAGATAAGGGATATTTATCAGCCTGTTTTAGACTCCGAAAACGAAGAGGTATGTGAATCAGTAAGTAAACAGACTCCAAAACTTTTCCAGTAGGAATTTTTCTCCGTTTTGGAATTTTTGAAAAAATAGAAAATTTTAAAGTAGTCCAGAAAGCGCACGAGGAGGCGACAAGCCTGCCAAGCGCGGGCTACCCGCCTGGCCGCGCCTGGGGGGCTTGTGACCACCTCGTGTGCCTCCCGGACTCCGTTTTCTTGCGGAGTACTCCTCCTGGTCGGAAAAAATCATTATATATTCTCCCGAAAGGTCTGACCCTCGTATCACGCAAATTTCCTTTGTTTTCGTTTCGAGCCTGTTTCTGCTGCACATCTAGATCTCTATGGCGTCCCCAAAAGCTCCGAAAGACAAGATCTTCGAGAAGGTCATCAACCCCTACCTCGCGGGAGTGCTGCAACACGCTCAATCTATCGAGATGCATGAGGGATTGCTGCACATCCGTGATGTTGAGGGCCCCAAGAAGACCGAAAGCGTGGAGGCGAGGCTCGAAGCAATGGAGCAACAAGTCTTCAAGTGCCAAGGGATGGTGGAGCGCGGACTCAACGCCAAGCACATGATGATCACGGAGTTCACCAAGAAGCACAAGCTCGATGCCAATGACATCGGGAAGCACCTCTCGAGGCTCTATGACAAAATTGATCACCTCCAAACCCAGATCGATGACCTTCAGAACCAAAACTGTGAGTATGAGTATAGATTTAAATCAATACGGTTGGCTGCAGATTTGAGGATTCCGGAGACTCGATCGTCTTTCCATGATGGAGCACCTATGCCTTGGAAGACGGAGGATCAAACCCATGTTGCAACAACTCCACCACCATCACCTCCAAAGGAAGACAACTAAGCATGGGTATGGGCAATCCCCTTGGCTGGTGCCAAGCTTGGGGGAGTTGCCCCGGTATCGTATCACCATCACATCTTTTGCCTTTACCTTTTCTTAGTTCGTTCCTTTTCGGTTTTATTTTTCTCTAGTAGATTAAAGTCCTTAGTGTTTTAGGCTTGATTTTTGCTTTGTGTCACCTCTGATGTATTCGAGCTCGCGAGCCATATAATAAAGAGTGTCTTAGTTAAGGGTCTTGCCTCATGCCATGATCAAGAGAATGAGAAAAGAACAAACGCATGAAAGATCATGTAATGATCTTATGGGATGTGATGGCTTCACATATAAAAAGAATGTTGATTGAAACTTGTTGAGGGTAGACAAACGTAGACCTTGGTCATTGTTGCAATTAATAGGAAGTGATAAAGAAGGAGAGGTTCACATATAAATATATCATCTTTAACACCATCTATGATTGTGAACACTCACTAAACTATTACATGCTTAGAAGTAGATGTTGGACAAGGAAGACAACATAATGAATTGTGTTTGCTTGGTTCCGAAAAATGTTATATGACTAGAGATCCCTTAGCATGTGACGATTGCTTCCACCTCATATTAGCCAAAACTCCCGCACCAAGTAGAGATACTACTTGTGCATCCATAAACCTTCAACCCAATTTTTCCATGAGAGTCCACCATACCCACCTATGGATTGAATAAGATCCGTCAAGTAAGTTGTCATCGGTGCAAGCAATAAATATTGCTCCCTAATATGTATGATCTATTAGTGCATGGAAAATATGCTTTGTACGAACCTGTGATGATGAAGACATAAAAGCGACAGACTGCATAATAAAGTTCTTTATCACAGGAGGCAATATAAAGTGACGTTCCTCCGCACTAAGAGGACACACATCCAAACCTCAAAAGCGCATGCCAACCTATGCTTCCCTCTGCGAAGGGCCTATCTTGTACCTTTACTTTTTGCCCTTGAAAGAGTCATGGTGATCTTCACCAATTCCTTATTTCGCCTTTATCTTGGCTGACGTCATATGCTAGGGAAAGATCTATATTCATATGTCAACTTGGAAGTAAGTATTCACGAATTATTGTTGTTGACATTACCCTTGAGGTAAATGGTTGGGAGGCGAAACTACAAGCCCCTATCTTTCTCTGTGTCCTACTGAAACTTTGATCTCATGACTACCACGTGAGTTGTAGCAATTGTAGAGAACAAAAAGATGATTGAGTATGTGGATTTGCTTTACAAGCTCTTATTTGACTCTTTCCGATGTTGTGATAAATTGCAATTGCTTCAATGACTAAAGGCTATCGGTTGTTAATTCTCGGTAAGGTTCTTGATCCATACTTTACTTTGTGAAGGAATTGTCACTTTAGCATAAGAGATGATATGATGGTATTGCTGTTCTGATTATGATCATGATGCATGCATGTTCGTATCTTGTTTTGTCGACACCTCTCTCTCTAAATATGTGGGCATATTTATTGATCTTGGCTTTCACTTCAGGACAAGCGAGGTCTAAGCTTGGGGGAGTTGATACGTCCATTTTGCATCATGCTTTCATGTTGTTATTTATCGCTTTTTGGGCTGTTATTACACTTCAAGGTACAATACTTATGCCTTTTCTCTCTTATTTTGCAAGGTTTACATGAAGAGGGAGAATGCCGACAACTGGAATTCTGGCCTGAAAAAGGAGCCAGTTTGAGATACCTATTCTGCACAACTCCAAAAGCCGTGAAAATCAACGAGGATTTTTTTCTTGGGATTTATAAAAAATACTGGGCCGAAGAAGTACCAGAGGGGCGCCAGCAGGAGGCCACAAACCTGCTAGGTGCAGCCTACCCCTGGCCGCGCCTAGGGGGCTTGTGGGCTCCCACTTGGCCCTGTGGCTCCCTTTTTTTTTGCTACAAGAAGGGTTTCGTTCCAGAAAAAATCAAGAGGAGGCTTTTAGGAGGATTCGCCGCTGCCACGAGGCGGAACTTGAGCAGAACCAATCTAGAGCTTCGGCAGGACGATCCTGCCGGGGAAACTTCCCTCCCGGAGGGGGAAATCGTCGCCATCGTCATCACCAACACTCCTCTCATCGAAGGGGACTCATCATCATCAACATGTTCATCAGCACCATCTCATCTCCAAACCCTACTTCATCTCTTGTAACCAATCTCCGTCTTGCGACTCCGATTGGTACTTGTAAAGTTGCTATTAGTGTTAATTACTCTTTGTAGTTGATGCTAGTTCGATTACTTATTGGAAGAGTTTATGTTCAGATCTTTGATGCTACTCATTACCTCTATGGTCATGATTATTATTATGCTTTGTGAGTAGTTACTTTTGTTCCTGAGGACATGGGATAAGTCATGCTATAAGTAGTCATGTGAATTTGGTATTCGTTCGATATTTTGATGTGTTGGATGTTGTTTTTCCTCTAGTGGTGTTATGTGAATGTCGACTACATAACACTTCACCATTATTTGGGCCTAGAGGAAGGCATTGGGAAGTAGTAAGTAGATGATGGGTTGCTAGAGTGACAGAAGCTTAAACCCTAGTTTATGCGTTGCTTCGTAAGGGGCTGATTTGGATCCACTAGTTTAATGCTATGGTTAGACTTTGTATTAATTCTTCTTTCGTAGTTGCGGATGCTTGCGAGAGGGGTTAATAATAAGTGGGATGCTTGTCCAAGTAAGGGCAGTACCCAAGCACCGGTCCACCCACATATCAAACTATCAAAGTAGCGAACGCGAATCATATGAACATGATGAAAACTAGCTTAACAGAAATTTCCATGTGTCCTCGGGAGTGTTTTACCTCCTATAAGACTTTGTCCTGGCTTGTCCCTTGCTACAAAAGGGATTGGGCCACTTTGTTGCACCGTTGTTACTTTTGTTACTTACTACTTGCTATGAATCATCTTGTCACACAACTACTTGTTACCGGTAACTTCAGTGATTGCAGATATTACCTTGCTGAAAACCACTTGTGAGATCCTTCTGCTCCTCGTTGGGTTCGACACTCTTACTTATAGAAAGGACTATGATAGATCCCCTATATTTGTGGGTCATCAACCAGCTGCGAGCTGTAGCCGGCATAGCTGTCTTTCAGTGAGCGTTCTCCAGCCGGACATGTTGCAGCCGGACAACCGACAACCTGCAGCCGAACGGGTTCCGGGTGGACAGGATCGAGATGGATAGAATCCAGCCGGACAGACTCCAGTTGGACAGGTTTCCAGCCAGCATCCTGCAGGTTACTGCCCGGACAGGTTCCAGCCGGCCCTGTTCCAGCCGACGACGGTTCCAGCCGGCTAGGCTCTAGCCGGCCAGGTTCCAGCCGGCCACGGTTCCAGTCGTACAGTCTGTAGTTGGACATTTTCCAACTGGCCAGGTCCCACCGGGACAGGTTCCAGCCGACCAGGTTCCAGCCGGCCAGGGTTCCAGCACACCACGGTTCTAGCCAGCCGGGTTCCAGCCAGCTAGTCTTCTGTCTTTACTTCGTTGATTATCTTTGCTGATTCGCGGGGTATGACGTATCAGCGATAACTCCCCCGATGTTTTTTGAAATGTTGTATCGTCTTCTTTAGCCTACCCGGGGTCATCCTCTTAACAAGACCCCAAGATTTCTATCGGAGAACATGGTATGGAAACATGCAATCAACCCCTATGCATAGATCTCCAAGGTCACCGGAACCCGCAAGTTGATGCCTCAACATATATCAAGTGGATCAATAGAATACCCCAATGTCACTACGGGTATCCCACACAATACTTACATCAAGTGCTGTCATACCAATATGCTCAATCCAACATGACGATATCTTAAAGGAAAAGACTCAATTCATCACAACTAGATGGTAAGGGAAATACATCAGATGATCCAACTATATTAACAAAGACCGTGTTCTTGAGATCGTTCTATCTCAAGAACACGATAGAGAGATAGAGATAGAGATAGATAGATAGATAGATAGATAGATAGAGAGAGAGAGATAGAGAGAGAGAGAAAGATATTGAACACATAGCTACTCTATATACCCTCAGCCTCGAGGGTGAACTACTCCCTCCTCGTCATGGCCTTCGTCGGGATGATGAAGATGGCCACCGATGATGGTTTTCCCTCTCCGACAGGGTAATGGAATCGCTACACATTGGATTTTCGGCAATACAGAGAGTTGAGGCGGCGGAGCGGAAGTTCTCTCTTTATTTCTAGGGTTCGTGGGATTTATAGGATTTTGCAGCGTTGGAATCACGCGCAACGGAGCCACGTGGGCCCCGCAAGCCATCATGGCACGACCAAGGCCCAGGCCGTGCCCTGTTGTCTTGAGCCTCCGTGGCATCCCTCCTCTGGTGGTTCTTTGCTCCAACATTTCTCATATGTTGGAAATATGCCCTAGACGCAATAATAAATTAGTTATTATTATATTTCTTAGTTCATGATAATCGTTTATTATCCATGCTATAATTGTATTGATTGGAAACACAATACTTGTGTGGATACATAGACAAAACACTATCCCTAGTAAGCCTCTAGTTGACTAGCTCGTTGATCAAAGATGGCCAAGGTTTCCTGGCCATAGGCAAGTGTTGTTACTTGATAACGGGATCACATCATTAGGAGAATCATGTGATGGACTAGACCCAAACTAATAGACGTAGCATGTTGATCGTGTCATTTTGTTGCTACTGTTTTCTGCGTGTCAAGTATTTGTTCCTATGACCATGAGATCATATAACTCACGGACACCGGAGGAATGCTTTGTGTGTATCAAACGTCGCAACGTAACTGGGTGACTATAAAGATGCTCTACAGGTATCTCCGAAGGTGTTCGTTGAGTTAGTATGGATCGAGACTGGGATTTGTCACTCCGTGTGACGGAGAGGTATCTCGGGGCCCACTCGCTAATACAACATCACACACAAGCCTTGCAAGCAATGTGACTTAGTGTAAGTTGTGGGATCTTGTATTACGGAACGAGTAAAGAGACTTGCTGGTAAACGAGATTGAAATAGGTATGCGGATACTGACGATCGAATCTCGGGCAAGTAACATACCGAAGGACAAAGGGAATGACATACAGGATTATATGAATCCTTGGCACTGAGGTTCAAATGATAAGATCTTCGTAGAATATGTAGGATCCAATATGGGCATCCAGGTCCCGCTATTGGATATTGACCGAGGAGTCTCTCGGGTCATGTCTACATAGTTCTCGAACCCGCAGGGTCTGCACACTTAAGGTTCGACGTTGTTTTATGCGTATTTGAGTTATATGGTTGGTTACCGAATGTTGTTCGGAGTCCCGGATGAGATCACGGACGTCACGAGGGTTTCCGGAATGGTCCGGAAACGAAGATTGATATATAGGATGACCTCATTTGGTTACCGGAAGGTTTTCGTGCATTACCGGAAAAGTTTCGGGCTCATCGGTAGTGTACTGGGAGTGCTGGGAGGGGTGCTGGGGACCATCAGGAGGGGTATCACGCCCCAAGGGGTCTAATGGGCTATGGGAAGAGATAAACCAGCCCCTAGTGGGCTGGAATAAGTTCCCACTAAGGCCCATAAGGTTTGAGAAGGAAAAAACACAAGGTGGAAAGAGTTTCCAAGTGGGAAGGTGGAATCCTACTCCAAGTAGGATTGGAGTAGGACTCCTCCACCTCCAATTTCGGCCAAACCTTTAGGTTTTGAGGCTGCCTCCTCCCCTCCCTCCCTCCTATATATAGTGGGGTTTTAGGGCTGATTTGAGACGACTTTTCCACGGCAGCCCGACCACATACCTCCACGGTTTTTCCTCTAGATCGCGTTTCTGCGGAGCTCGGGCGGAGCCCTGCTGAGACAAGGTCATCACCAACCTCCGGAGCGCCATCACGCTGCCGGAGAACTCATCTACCTCTCCGTCTCTCTTGCTAGATCAAGAAGGCCGAGATCATCGTCGAGCTGTACGTGTGCTGAACGCGGAGGTGCCGTCCGTTCGACACTAGATCGTGGGACTGATCGCGGGATAGTTCATGGGGCGGATCGAGGGACGTGAGGACGTTCCACTACATCAACCGCGTTCACTAACGCTTCTGCTGTACGGTCTACAAGGGTAAGTAGATCACTCATCCCCTCTCGTAGATGGACATCACCATGATAGGTCTTCGTGCGCGTAGGAAATTTTTTGTTTCCCATGCGACGTTCCCCAACAGTGGCATCATGAGCTAGGTTCATGCGTAGATGTATTCTCGAGTAGAACACAAAAGTTTTTGTGGGCGGTGTTGTGCGTTTTGCTGCCCTCCTTAGTCTTTTCTTTATTCCGCGGTATTGTTGGATTGAAGCGGCTTGGACCGACATTACTCGTACGCTTACGAGAGACTGGTTTCATCGATACGAGTAACCCCGTTGCTCAAAGATGACTGGCAAGTGTCGGTTTCTCCAACTTTAGTTGAATCGGATTTGACCAAGGAGGTCCTTGGATGAGGTTAAATAGCAACTCATATATCTCCATTGTGGTGTTTGCGTAAGTAAGATGCGATCCTACTAGATACCCATGGTCACCACGTAAAACATGCAACAACAAAATTAGAGGACGTCTAACTTGTTTTTGCAGGGTATGCTTGTGATGTGATATGGCCAACGATGTGATGTGATATATTGGATGTATGAGATGATCATGTTGTAATAGATAATATCGACTTGCACGTCGATGGTACGGCAACCGGCAGGAGCCATAGGGTTGTCTTTATAACTAACGTTTGTGCTTGTAGATGCGTTTACTATTTTGCTAGGACGTAACTTTAGTAGTAATAGCATGAGTAGCACGACAACCCCGATGGCGACACGTTGATGGAGATCATGGTGTGACGCCGGTGACAAGAAGATCGTGCCGGTGCTTTGGTGATGGAGATCAAGAAGCACGTGATGATGGCCATATCATGTCACTTATAAATTGCATGTGATGTTAATCCTTTTATGCACCTTATTTTGCTTAGAACGACGGTAGCGTTATGAGGTGATCTCTCACTAAAATTTCAAGACGAAATTGTGTTCTCGCCGACTGTGCACCGTTGCTACAGTTCGTCGTTTCGAGACACCACGTGATGATCGGGTGTGATAGACTCAACGTCCACATACAACGGGTGCAAAACAGTTGCGCACGCGGAACACTCGGGTTAAGCTTGACGAGCCTAGCATGTGCAGACATGGCCTCGGAACACATGAGACCGAAAGGTCGAGCATGAATCGTATAGTTGATATGATTAGCATAGAGATGCTTACCACTGAAACTATTCTCGACTCACGTGATGATCAGACTTGAGATAGTGGATTTGGATCATGTACCACTCAAATGACTAGAGAGATGTACTTTTTGAGTGGGAGTTCTTAAGTAATATGATTAATTGAACTAATTGTCATGAACATAGTCTAATGGTCTTTGCGAATTACGATGTAGCTTGCGCTATAGCTCTACTGTTTTATATGTTCCTAGAGAAAATTTAGTTGAAAGTTGATAGTAGCAAACTTTGCAGACTGAGTTTGTAAAACCGAGGATTGTCCTCGTTGCTGCGCAGAAGGCTTATGTCCCTAATGCACCACTCGGTGTGCTGCACCTCGAGCGTCGTCTGTGGATGCTGTGAACATCCGACATACACGTTTCTAATGACTACACGATAGTTCAGTGCTGAATACTTAATGGCTTATAAGCAAGGCGCCGAAAACGTTTTTAAACGTCACGGAACATAAGTGATGTTCTAAAGAGATGAAATTGTGATTTCTTGCTTGTGCCCTTGTTAAGAGGTACGAGACCTCCAACAAGATTCTTTGTCCACAAAGTAAAGGAGAAAAGCTCAATCGTTGAGCGTGTGCTCAGATTGTCTGAGTACGACAATCACTTGAATCAAGTGGGAGTTAATCTTCGAGATGAGATAGTGATGGTTCTCCAAAGTCACTGCCACCAAGCTGTGAGAGCTTCGTGATGAACTATAACATATCAAGGATAGATACAATGATCCTTGAGAGTTTTGCGATGTTTGACACTGCGAAAGTAGAAATCAAGAAGGAGCATCAATAGTTGATGGTTTGTAAAACCACTAAGTTTCAAGAAAGGCAAGGGCTAGAAGGGATACTTCGTGAAAAGGCAAAACAGTTGCTGCACTAATGAAGAGACCCAAGATTAAACCCAAACCCGAGACTAAGTGCTTCTGTAATGAGGGGAACAGTCACTGAGGCGGAGCAACTCTAGATACTTGGTATATAAGAAGGCTGGCAAAAGTCGAAAGAAGTATATTTGATATATATGATGTTGATGTGTACTTTACTAGTACTCCTAGTAGCACGAGGGTATTGGATACCGGTTCGGTTGCTAAGTGATTAGTAACGCGAAATGAAGGCTACGACATAAATGGAAACTAGCTAAAGGCGAGGTGACGATACGTGTTGGAAGTGTTTCCAAGGTTGATATGATCAAACGTCGCATGCTCCCTCTACCATCGGGATTGGTGTTAAACCTAAATAATTGTTATTTGGTGCTTGCGTTAAGCATGAACATGATTGGATCGTGTTTATTGCAATACGATTATTCATTTAAAGAGAATAATGGTTACTCTATTTGCTTGAATAATCACCTTCAATGGTTTATTGAATCTCGATCGTAGTGTTACACATGTTCATGATATTGGTGCCAAAAGACACGAGGTAATAATGATAGTACCACTTACTTGTGGCACTGCCGCTTGAGTCATGTTGGTATAAATTGCATGAAGAGGCTCCATGCTGATGGATCTTTATACTCACTTGTTTTTGAATCACTAGTGACATGCAAATCATACCACATGAGCAAGGCCTTGTTTTCATTGAGATGAAACAAGATAGTAACTTATTGGAAGTGATACATTTTGATGTATGCAGTCCAATGGGTGCTAAGGCACGCAGTGGATATCATTATGTTCTTACTTCACTAACGATTTGAGTAGATACAAGAGTATTTACTTAATGAATCACAAGTCTTAAATATTGAATAGTTCAATTCCGTTTCAGAGTGAAGTTCGTTGTAACAAGAGGATAAACTGTCTACGATATGATCATAGAAATGAATATCTGAGTTACGCGTTTTGGTACGCAGTTAAGACAATGTGGAAATTGTTTCGCAGTTCATGCCACCTGGAACATCATAGTGTGATGATGTGTCTGAACGTCATAGCCACACACTATCTGGTATGGTGCATGTTATGATGTCTCTTATCGAAATACCACTGTCGTTTATGCGTTAAGCATTAGAGACAACCGCATTCACTTTAAATAGGGCACCACATATTTCCGTTGAGATGACACAGTATAGACTGAGGTTTAGAGAAATCTAAACTGTCGTTTCTTGAAAGTTTGGGGTTTCGACACTTATGTGAAAAAGTTTCAGTCTGATAAGCTCGAACCCAAAGCGGATAAATGCATCTTCATAGGATATCCAAAACAGTTGGGTACATCTCTTATCTCAGATCCGAAAGCAAAGTGTTTGTTTCTAGAAACGGATCCTTTCTCGAGGAAAGGTTTCTCTCGAAAGAATTGAGTGGGAGGGTAGTAGAACTTGATGAGGTTATTGAACCATCACTTCACCTAGTGTGTAGCAGGGCGCAGGAAGTTGTTCCTGTGGCGCCTACACCAATTGAAGTAAAAGCTGATGATGGTGATCATCGAGCATCGGATCAAGTTATTACAAACCTCGTGGGTTGACAAGGTCGCGTACTACCGCAGAGTAGTACGGTAACCCTGTCTTGGAGGTCATGTTGTTGAGCAACAGTGAACCTACGAGTTATGGAGAAAGCAATGGTGGGCCCGGATTCCGACAAATGGCTGGAGGCCATGAAATCCGAGAGAGGTTCCATGTATGAAAACAAAGTGTAGACTTTGAAAGAACTACTTGATGGTCATAAGACTATTGAGTAAATATGGATCTTTAAAAGGAAGACAGACGATGATGGTGATAAGTCACTATTAAGAAAAGCTCGACTTGTCGCAAAGATGTTTCCGACAAGATCAAACAGTTGACTATGATGAGAATTTCTCACTCGTAGCGATGCTAAAAGTCTGTTAGAATTATGTTAGTAGTTGCTGCATTATTTATGAAATATTGCACATAGGATGTCAAAACATTGTTTCCTCGATGGTTTCCTTGAGCAAACATTGTATGTGATACAACCAGGAGGTTTTGTCGATCCTAAAGATACTAGCAAGTATGCAAGCTCTAGTGATCCTTCAATTGACTGGTGCAAGCATCTCGGAGTTGGAATATACACTTTGATGAGATGATCAAAGATTTTGGGTTTGTACAAGGTTTATGAGAAGCTTGTATTTCCAAAGAAGTGAGTGGGAGCACTATAGAATTTCTGATAAGTATATGTGGTTGACATATTGTGGATCAGAAGTAATGTAGAATTTCTGTAAAGCATACAAGGTTGTTTGAAAGGAGTTTTTCAAAGGAATACCTGGATTGCGCTACTTGAACGTTGAGCATCAAAGATCTATGGAGATAGATTGAAAGCGCTTAATGGAAGTTTCAACAAGATGCATGCCTTGACAAGTTTTTGAAGGAGTTCAAAATAGATCAACAAAGAAGGAGTTCTTGGTTGCGTTGTAAGGTGTGAATTTGAGTAAGACTCAAAACCCGACCACGGCAGAATAAAGAGAATAGACGAAGGTCGTCTTCTATGCCTTAGCCGTAGAATCTAAAGTATGCCATGCTGAGTACCGCACCTGATGTGTGCCTTGCAGCAAGTCTGTTAAGAGGTACACAGAGTGATCCAGGATTGAATCGCTGATCAGCGGTCAAAGTTATCCTTAGTAACGAAATAGACTAAGGAATTTTTCTCGATTATGGAGGTGGTTAAAGAGTTCATCGTAAAAGGTTACGTCGATGCAAGCTTTGACACTAATCCGAATAACTATGAGTAGTGAAACGGATTCGTATAGTAGAGTAGATATTTGGAGCATTTCCGAATAGCATGTAGTAGCAGCATCTATAAGATGACATAAAGATTTGTAAAGAACACACGGATCTGAAAGTTTCAGAACCGTTGACTAAAACCTCTCTCACGAGCAAGACGTGATCAGACCCCATAACTATATGGGTGTTGGATTCGGTGGAATCACATGGTGATGTGAACTAGATTATTGACTCTAGTGCAAGTGGGAGACTGTTGGAAATATGCCCTAGACGCAATAATAAATTAGTTATTATTATATTTCTTAGTTCATGATAATCGTTTATTATCCATGCTATAATTGTATTGATTGGAAACACAATACTTGTGTGGATACATAGACAAAACACTATCCCTAGTAAGCCTCTAGTTGACTAGCTCGTTGATCAAAGATGGCCAAGGTTTCCTGGCCATAGGCAAGTGTTGTTACTTGATAACGGGATCACATCATTAGGAGAATCATGTGATGGACTAGACCCAAACTAATAGACGTAGCATGTTGATCGTGTAATTTTGTTGCTACTGTTTTCTGCGTGTCAAGTATTTGTTCCTATGACCATGAGATCATATAACTCACGGACACCGGAGGAATGCTTTGTGTGTATCAAACGTCGCAACGTAACTGGGTGACTATAAAGATACTCTACAGGTATCTCCGAAGGTGTTCGTTGAGTTAGTATGGATCGAGACTGGGATTTGTCACTCCGTGTGACGGAGAGGTATCTCGGGGCCCACTCGCTAATACAACATCACACACAAGCCTTGCAAGCAATGTGACTTAGTGTAAGTTGCGGGATCTTGTATTACATAACGAGTAAAGAGACTTGCCGGTAAACGAGATTGAAATAGGTATGCGGATACTGACGATCGAATCTCGGGCAAGTAACATACCGAAGGACAAAGGGAATGACATACGGGATTATATGAATCCTTGGCACCGAGGTTCAAATGATAAGATCTTTGTAGAATATGTAGGATCCAATATGGGCATCCAGGTCCCGCTATTGGATATTGACCGAGGAGTCTCTCGGGTCATGTCTACATAGTTCTCGAACCCGCAGGGTCTGCACACTTAAGGTTCGACGTTGTTTTATGCGTATTTGAGTTATATGGTTGGTTACCGAATGTTGTTCGGAGTCCCGAATGATATCACGAACGTCACGAGGGTTTCCGGAATGGTTCGGAAACGAAGATTGATATATAGGATGACCTCATTTGGTTACCGGAAGGTAGAAAAAGTTTCGGGCTCATCGGTAGTGTACTGGGAGTGCTGGGAGGGGTGCCGGGGACCATCAGGAGGGGTATCACGCCCCAAGGGGTCTAATGGGCTATGGGAAGAGATAAACCAGCCCCTAGTGGGCTGGAATAAGTTCCCACTAAGGCCCATAAGGTTTGAGAAGGAAAAAACACAAGGTGGAAAGAGTTTCCAAGTGGGAAGGTGGAATCCTACTCCAAGTAGGATTGGAGTAGGACTCCTCCACCTCCAATTTCGGTCAAACCTTTAGGTTTTGAGGCTGCCTCCTCCCCTCCCTCCCTCCTATATATAGTGGGGTTTTAGGGCTGATTTGAGACGACTTTTCCACGGCAGCCCGACCACATACCTCCACGGTTTTTCCTCTAGATCGCGTTTCTGCGGAGCTCGGGCGGAGCCCTGCTGAGACAAGGTCATCACCAACCTCCGGAGCACCGTCACGCTGCCGGAGAACTCATCTACCTCTCCGTCTCTCTTGCTGGATCAAGAAGGCCGAGATCATCGTCGAGCTGTACGTGTGCTGAACGCGGAGGTGCCGTCCGTTCAGCACTAGATCGTGGGACTGATCGCGGGATAGTTCGCGGGGCGGATCGAGGGACGTGAGGACGTTCCACTACATCAACCGCGTTCACTAACGCTTCTGCTGTACGGTCTACAAGGGTAAGTAGATCACTCATCCCCTCTCGTAGATGGACATCACCATGATAGGTCTTCGTGCGCGTTGGAAAATTTTTGTTTCCCATGCGACGTTCCCCAACAGGAATCACGCGCAACGGAGCCACGTGGGCCCCGCAAGCCATCATGGCACGACCAAGGCCTAGGCCGTGCCCTGTTGTCTTGAGCCTCCGTGGCATCCCTCCTCTGGTGGTTCTTTGCTCCAACATTTCTCATATGTTCCAGAAAAAATCATAAAAACATTCGACCGATTCCGAGAACTTCTATTTTCTGCACAAAAAACAACACCACGATAATTCTGCTGAAAACAACGTTAGTCCGGGTTAGTTCGAAATAAATCATATAAAGTGCATCAATACCATATAAATTTATTATAAACATAGGCAAATATGGTATGAATACTTCATAAATTATCAATACATTGGAGACGTACCGGAATCCCCAAGCTTAATTCCTACTCGTCCTCAAGTAGGTAAATGATAAAAGAAATAGTTTATGAAGTGTGAATGCTAACATAATGTATAATATTGATCAAGCATAATTTCAGCCATTTTTCTAGCATCATAACCAGCAAGTATTTCTCATAAATCTTCTCAAGATCTAGTAGCAAGTTATTCACATGTTAAAGTATAGACCATAAAATTTCTTCAAAAATAGGGAACTATGTTTTTAGTCATCAAACAATTACAACTCATCTTATTTTGAGGAAGGGTCTATGCAAGAGCTTTGGTTCAGCAAAATTCCAATATTCAACTATCCTTTAGTCTTCCATGATTGCTGACACTCAAAGTATATTTTTAGAACAAACAGTTTCAGTCAAACATAAGGAAGATAGGGGCTTAAAGTTTCGCCTCCCAACTTATTTATCTCGGGGATAATGTCAACAAATAATGAATCATGATCACCTATATTCCATTGGATATATGTGTGTGGATCTTTCCCCACCACATGATGCTTGCCAACTAAGGAATTAATAGATTGGAATAAGAAGTTGACTCGACATGAAAATTAAAAGATAGTCCCTTCACAGAGGGAAGTAGAGGTTGTCATGCGCTTTTTATTTTTGGCTGTGCAATCTGTTAATGAAAAGGAATGTCACTTTAAATTACCCCTTGTGATGGCCACCTTTATTATGTAGTCTGTCTCTTTTATTTATTCACCATCTCAAGTTTGTACAAAGCTTATTTTCCCTTCCAATAAAAGATCATACATATTTAGGAGCAATTTTTATTTCTTTTTTGCATCGATGATAACTTACTTGAAGGATCTTATTAAATCCATAGGTATATATGGTGGACTCTCATGTCAAGAAACTAGGTTCAAGGATTTGGATGCACAAGTAGTATCTTTACTTAGTACGAAGTTTTGGCTAGCAAAAGTTTCTAAACAAGCACCACATGTTAGAGGATACATGACAATAAAACTGCTATGTGTGGGGACCCCGACTAGCAAGTCGAGTTCGCCGTGCCTAGTGACCCCAAGGATCAATGTTCACTGAACACAGATAGTGAATAATAGAGTCTTACATCCAATTACTGAAATTATTACATCGAACGACTAGAAGGTCGGGTTCAAGAGCATGTCCTAAAGCCAAATTAAACGGATACATCGAGTAGCGGAAACTCGTAAGGGCTGAGCGGTGCCCATGCCATCAAGCCTAGACCGACAGGCATTCTGACTTGGAAGCATCCTAGATCGCAGGTTCGTCTCCGACGGCGTACTCATCGCCAAACTCCGGTCCTTCCATGTCTGGTCAATAACATAACCAGTGGCAAGCCAATGAGTACTTTGAATGTACTTGCAAACAACCCATGATATGAATATATTTGGTAAGGAATAACAGTAACATGCTTCTTTAGTGGGATGCAATGTGGTGGCATGATCAGGTATATGCAACAAGTTAAAGAATCCTTTTTTTTAAGAACAGGTTACAGATACCAACATATCTGACAAGGGTTGAACACACTGGGTTCACCCTATATGCCAAGTCATCGGACTTGTCATAACCTCAAGGTAACACTGAGGGCTAAACCATCCGGGTTTACCCTATATGTCAAGTCACCGATCTTGATCATATTATTATGATTATCATAACAACACCTTTTTAACACCACACACACACACACACACACACACACACACACTTGGTTTATGCGGAAACTCATGACGTAGTTTAAGCAGCACCACCCAACTGTCCTTGACCGTGGACACGGCTATTCGAATAGTTTACACTCTGCAGAGGTAGTACGCTGGACCCACGAGAAACGGGAAACTTCCGTGTCATCCACGACTCGCGGTATATCACATATACCCGAGGTAAGTACCCAATCATCATCTTTCCCCCGACGATACTAGAGAAAGAGGTCCACTCGATTGGTACCCAGCCCACATGTTGTGCGTCTTACGAGCACCGAATCTGGACTGTATCAACCATGCAGGGACCAACAGTGTGCCTGGAACTCATAATAATGGCATAGTCGTCCTACCTGGCACGACCACATCACGAGAGTGACATCGATCACTCCCTCCACTAGTAATGTGGCTCTTTGCTAGTACCGACCAGAGTAATCAACAAAGCCCCGTCCCATAAAGGGGTATCGTGGTCGTACTGATAAGGTTGGGACGGTCGACACATCATAAATCTAATCCCATTTCCGAAACCATACTGACACAAAATCACCGGTGCATCACTTCACCAAAAGTGATCACCAACTCATCATCACCCTCGGGCATTAGTGGCACCCGACGGGGTTTTCATAAACTCTTTATTTAACTCATCAACATGTTTGTGATAATATGCTCTAACTTTACTTGTCAACATGGTAATAGCATGACCCTCGCGGGGTAGGGTCAAGCTCAATGCAATGATCTTATATCTTTACTAATTAACATGACAGTAGCATGATCCTCATAGATAGTAGGGTCAGCTCATCATGTTTGTGCTCTGAGGAGCCATGTGAACAACATTACTAGCATGCAAGTGCTTCGAAGAAGCCTTCGGTACCATCACATCAATGATGAACCGACACTGTGATCTCATGCAACGGGAAAAGTACTTGTTATTCTAGCATGCATCATTTTATATACTCAAGTCATGGAAAAAGGGCTGCTTGCCTTGGTCAGCTAGGTATCCGGGGTCTTCGAGGTCTTGCGCTCCGGATCCTCCATCACTCGGTAACTCTATCGTCGAGAAAGGAATAAATAAATACTATCTCTCACTAAAACAGATCACAAAGTGCTTTTAAAAATGTTGCAAGGCTAGAATATATTCAGTTTATTATTTTGGAAAATGCTTCTTATAGTTTTATTAGCTAAGCATATTTATTTAAAAGCAAACAGAAATAATTAAGTGCTTTTTAATATCCTTTTATTATATCAAAATAGTTTCTGTTCTTGTTAAATGTCAACTATTGCAGAATCAAATACTACTAATTTTTAGAAAATTACTGGTGGAAGAATTATATTTTTCCACTGGCTAAATCTTTTTATAAAAATCATTTAACTTACAGGATTAAAAAAAAGGAAAAAGGGCCAGGGGAACAGATCCAGCCGGCCCAGCATGCAGGCCTGGCCACCAGGCGCGCGCGGGCGAGGTTCAAACCTGACCTGCGGGCCCCTGGGGTCAGCGTGAGCGGCTGCGTGCGCTGGCTGCCCCAGGACACCGACAGGTGGGCTCCACCTGTCGGGTTCTTCTCCTACCTCCAGCCAGAGAGGTGGAGATGGACGCCGGCGAGGCTGCCGTTGTCCTCAGGCCAAACTAAGAACGGGAACGGGTCCCTCGTGCCTCCGCCTACCTGCTCGTGGTCGGGATGTCACCGGAGGTGGTCTGGGTTGCCGGCGACGAGGTGCTCGTGGCGGAAGGGTTTCGGGTTGGTGTTGAACTACGGACTAGGGGCACGGATTCACTCGGGAAAGCTAGGGGAAACGTTCCTGGTGTCAAGGGGAGTGTAATGGGGGGTCGGGCAGCGCAGGAGCCGAGGTGTAGCCGGAGATCGACCGGAGCTCCGAGGCGGAGGGGCCTCGGTCGATCTCGAGCACCGGGGCTCTGCGAGCTCGATTGGGTGGCTAGGGAGTGTATACTGGTTGTGCTGAAGCTGCTTGGAGGGTGCTGGGGCGCCGGGGGGACCTATTTATAGGCCAACGACGGTGACCCGACTCGGGCGCGCCGGTGACTCAGCGTGGCGCGCGTGCGAGCACAGTGAGGTGCTGGCCGCGAAACCACGGGTTCGGGATGGGGTTTAGGACCTCCTGGTGCAACGGCCGCAGAGGGAAAGCGAGTGGGGTCGAGCCGCAGCGACCGTGCATGCTCGGCCGCGTCAGGCGCGCACGGGCACGCGTCGCCTGAGCTCTTGCACGAGGGGGAGAGGGTCCCTGGGGTAGCTTTGCACTGAATGGTTGTCGGGGGAGTGTTTGGACATAACTGGGGAGGTTGGGACCGACCGGAGCATCGTCCCCTTGCTGGTGTCTCTCTGCAGCGCGCCCAGAGCGCAGTTTTGGCATGCCACGGCACGCTGGCTCACTCTGGGGCACTAGGGACGTGTCCTCCATGTCTTGAGTGTTGCTGGGAGTGCGCCTAGCCGTTGTGGCTTAATGGGAGCTCGAGCTGGTCAAGGGAGCAAGGAACACTAGTGTTGCCAGTACTGCCCTGCAGCTCAAATTGGAGTTCTTGTCAGTTGTGCTTGGAGTTGGGGAGGGACTGATTGACTGGGTGCTCAGGGTGTTCTGGTGCTCTAACCCACCAAGATTGGGGCCTTGGCATTGGGTAAAACAGTGGCTAGGAGGGTTTTTACCTTCTTGTCAGTAGGTGTTCGACAGTGACTTGGGGTGCTTCCACTCCACCAGTGTAAATGAAACTTAACAGGTTTGATCTAGGGGTAAAAACATGGGATTCCACCAAATCTGAGCTCCATAGAACAAGTTTGACTTTGTAAACTTGAAAATGTCTCAAAATGACCAGTACTGTCCTTTACAAAGGGAGTGTGGCCAAACAGAGTCTCACAAATCCCATCTTTGGTGTGGAGTCCTCATTTGGGGTCTTAAACACCTCTGCAAAGTTTCACTCCATTGGAGAAACTTTACAATGTAGAGTTGTTCCAACTCTACTCTGGACAGAGAGGGTTTTGGGCTCATTAGGTGCACTTCCCCACCTTGGATCAAGGTGAGATTTTAGGTGAGCACCTAATATGGCTTGGAAGGGCTCCTGTAATTTATGGGATTTTATTGAGATAATTTCCTTTGGAAACATCTCAAAAAGCTAAAACACACAGAAATGGTTTTCAGGGTTTTATTCAAATAATATTAATATAAAATAGGGTTGGAAATCTTATATATGGAAAATATATGTCCTTCTGAGCTTGCATGAATTTACTCAGAATTTTCTAAGGCAGGAAAGCAATTTTCCTTGTGGGAATATCATTACTGGCCTTAGAAACAGACATAGATATAAAATAGGAAAATAATATTTTAAATCACCAATTAATGTTTTTAATGAATGAAAATAATATTTGGATCGGATCACCAACT
Organism: Hordeum vulgare subsp. vulgare; assembly: GCF_904849725.1. Classification (NCBI taxonomy): domain Eukaryota; kingdom Viridiplantae; phylum Streptophyta; class Magnoliopsida; order Poales; family Poaceae; genus Hordeum; species Hordeum vulgare. The sequence goes on along the minus strand of NC_058518.1, from coordinate 442,965,172 downwards.
TTGGTTGGAAGTGCCACTTGGCTTCATGAGCTAGTAGTGCTTCCCAACATGATGAAGGTGATCTTGGTATAAAGGAGAAAGGGTTTTTGAGGAGAGCAAAATAATAAATTTTCATAGATTTGAGTCATCAAACAAACAAGAACACACTCAAACAAGGGTTCGCGTTGCACTCACAACATTATTTGAAAAAGTTTTAACAAGCTCTGATTTTTGCAACATAGAATACTTGGGGTGAAAAACAGGGTGTGGCAGACCTATCCCTCTTACAAGAATCTCGTCCCCGAGATTCCTAAGCTAAGCGCTGAATAGCTTGGGAAATTCTGATCGGAGATAGTCTTTACGTTCCCATGTTGCTTCTGCTTCGCTATGGTTGCTCCACTGAACCTTGAAAAACTTGATGGTGCGGCTTCTGGTGCAACGCTCGGGTTCATCCAAAATGCGAATCGATCTCTCGCGTAGGTAAGATCCGGTTGAAGGTCAATAGCTTGATGGTCAATATCCTTGTAAAGATCGGGATGGTTCGGCACTTGCAAACACTTCCGGAGTTGTGACACGTGGAACACGTTGTGCACCCCCGAAAGCTCAGGAGGTAGCTCCAACTGATAAGCTACTTCCCCGCGCCTTGCCGTGATCTTGAAGGGTCCAATGAACCTTGGAGCTAGCTTCCCTTTGACGTGGAAACGCTTGGTCCCCTTGAGAGGCGTGACTCGCAAGTACACCTGGTCTCCGGGAACAAACTCCACGTTTCTGCAGCGAGGGTCCGCATAGCTCTTCTGCCTTGACTTAGCTGCCTCCAAGTTCTCTCGGACAAGTTGAACCTTGTCCCCTGCTTCGTGCAGTGCTTCTGGTCCAAAGACTAGTCCTTCACCGGTTTCGGACCAATTGAGCGGGGTGCGGCACTTCCGCCCATATAACGCTTCGAATGGGGCCATTTGAAGACTGGACTGGTAGCTGTTGTTGTAAGAAAACTCAGCAAACGGCAGGCAGTCTTCCCACTTGGCACCATGGGCCAAAACACAAGCGCAGAGCATGTCCTCAAGTATCTGGTTTACCCTCTCGATCTGTCCGCCCGTTTGCGGGTGGAAAGCCGTACTGAAGGAGAGTTTGGTTCCGAGAGCTTCTTGAAACTTCTTCCAGAATCTTGAGGTGAATTGCGTGCTGCGGTCGGACACGATCTCTTTGGAACTCCATGGAGACTCACCACTCGATGAATGTACAGACTGGCCAACTGGCTGCCATCGTAAGTGGTGTTAACGGGGATGAAATGGGCCACCTTGGTCAAATGATCAACTATGACCCAAATGGAGTTATGACCCTTATTCAATCGGGGCAACCCGGTGATGAAGTCCATGCCGACTTTATCCCACTTCCATTTCGGCACTTGAAGAGGTTGCAGTAATCCAGCAGGTCGCTGGTGTTCAGCCTTGACTCGCTGACATACATCGCATTTAGTGACATAGGAGCCAATTTCCCTCTTCATGCCATGCCACCAGAATCGTTCTCGGATGTCTTGGTACATCTTGGTACCACCTGGATGGATAGAGTACGGTGTGCCAAGTGCCTCTTGCAGGATCAAGTCCTTAAGTTCGGCCTTGTTAGGTACGCATAAGCGCTTCCCGTACCACAGTACTCCTTGCTCATCAATCGAGAATCCTGGGGCTTTGCCTTCTCGCACCTTCCTCTTGAGGCCTTCGATACTCTTGTGCCCCTTCTGGGCTTCCTTGATGTCGTCTGCCAGAGTAGGCTTGACTTCGAGGTTGGCCAGGTACCCTGGTTTGACTATCTCAAGTCCGAAGCCCTCCATCTCTTCATACAAGATGGGTAACCTTTCCTTGAGCGTGACGTTCAAGGAGCCTGCCTTCCGGCTCAAGGCATCAGCTACCACGTTTGCCTTGCCGGGATGATACTGAATGCTGAGGTCGTAATCCTTGATTAACTCAAGCCATCTCCGTTGTCTCATATTCAGCTCCCTTTGAGTGAAGATATATTTCAGACTTTTGTGGTCTGTATATATCTCACATCGCTTTCCCAGAAGGTAATGTCGCCACGTCTTCAGAGCATGCACTACAGCTACTAGCTCGAGATCATGTGTGGCGTAGTTCTCCTCATGCGGTCGCAGTTGCCGAGACAAGTACGCCACGACCCTACCATCTTGCATCAGGACTCCACTGAGCCCGGTTCCAAAGGCATCACAATATATCACGAATTCCTTGCTGATGTTTGGGTAGGCAATACCGGGGTGGTAGTTAGCCTCTTCTTCAACTCCTGGAAGCTTGCTTCACACGCCGGTGTCCACTCGAACTTCCGGCCTTTCTTCAAGAGCTGAGTCATAGGTCGGGCGATGCTGGAGAATCCTTCGACAAACTTGCGGTAGTATCCCGCGAGCCCGAGGAAACTCCTGACATCCTTCACATCCTTTGGTGTTTCCCAGTTGGTCACTGTAGTAATCTTGGACTGATCTACGGCCAAACTGCGTGCCGTCAGGGTATGACCCAGAAATCCAACTTCGTTCAGAACTGACACTTGCTGAATTTGGCATAAAGTTGGTGCTCTCGAAGCTTTCCCAGAACTAGCCTCAGATGTTTTTCATGCTCCTCTTCGGACTTGGAGAAGATTAATATGTCATCGATGAACACGACGACAAACTTGTCCAAATATTCCATGAAGACCTTGTTCATGAGGTACATGAAGTAGGCTGGGGCATTTGTCAAACCGAAAGGCATGACAGTGCATTCATAGAGACCGTACCGGGTCACGAATGCAGTCTTGGGTATATCTTCGGGTCGGATCTTCAACTGGTAGTATCCCGATCGAAGATCGATCTTGGAAAATACCCTGGACCGTTTAACTGGTCAAACAGGTCTTTGATCTTGGGGAGCGGGTATTTGTTCTTAATTGTGACTTCATTAGGAGAACGGTAGTCGACGCAGAGTCGAATGGTACCATCCTTCTTTGAAACAAATAGAACAGGTGATCCCCAAGGTGATGCACTTGGACGGACGAACCCTTTCCTGAGTTGCTCATCCAGCTGTTTCTTCAGCTCTGCCAGCTCTTCGGAACCCATCCTGTAAGGCTTTTTATATATAGGCCTTGATCCGGGCATGAGCTCAATGATGAACTCGATGTCTCGGTCAGGAGGCATTCCGGGTAGCTCGTCAGGAAAGACGTCCGGGTATTCACAGACTATAGGCACTTGATCAAGCTCTATCTCAGACAAACTGTTGACTCGAGATGCGTGAGCCGACACTGACTCGGAGACAAATTTGACCTTGACCCCTTGGTTGCTTATCATGGTAATGGCCCTGTTGGCACAGTCCAAAATACTCTGGTGCTTGGCCAACCAATCCATGCCAAGGATTACTTCTACACCTTGCGATTTAAGCAAAATGAGGTCTGCCAAGAAACTCGTCCCATTGATAACTATCTCGACCCTTCTACACCCTAGGTTGGTCCTCAATACTACTCCCGGAGTTTGAATTGCCATCTGCCACGGAGTAAAGTGGGTTTTAAACCGCACTTCTCCGCAAACCCTTGAGTAACAAAAGAATGCGAGGCACAACAATCAAACAACACTGTTGCTGGAGTTGAGTTGACGAGGAACGTACCCAGAATGCAGTCCGGGTCTTCCTGTGCTTCTTCTGCAGTGATGTGATTGATCCGGCCCCTGCCATTGAACTGTTGGTTGCGGGGGGCCTGGTTCCTTCCTGGTGCACCTTGACCGGGGTTGGGTGCGTTGGGACGCGGTGCGTCGGGCTTCTTGTAGGGACACTGCCTGGAATAGTGCCCAGTCTGACCACACCAAAAGCAGGTGACTTGCCCCGGGGGGTTGGTCTTGACTCCACCGTTGTTCGGCAGGTTGACTGCTGGCTTGGCTTGCTGCTGAGGCTGATAATTCTGGCGGAACACCGGATACTTGTACTGCTGCTGCTGAAAGTTGGGTCTTGCAGGTGCTGACTGCCATGGTCTTGGTCTTGTGTTACCGGGTCCTCCACTGCCTATCAGTTTGCGCTTGCGGGTGTCGTCCATCGCACTACGCTTATCTTCCAACATAAGCGCCTTGTTAACCAGCTCGCTGAAAGTCTCGCAGTCGCAAACCACCAGCTGGTATTGCAGGGACTGCTGTAACCCTTCCATGAAGCATTCCACCTTAGCAGCCTCAGTGTTAACATCTTCAGGCGCGTATCTCGACAAGAGGTTAAACTTCTGCAGGTACTCCTTAACAGTTCCACTGCCCTGCCTCAAGGCTCGGAATTCCCGCTTCTTAATGGTCATCAGTCCAGGTGGAATGTGAGCCGCGCAAAATCCTTCCTTGAACATCTCCCACGTGATGACTTGCCCCATCCGCATGATCTGGAATCCATCCCACCATGCCCTGGCGGTGCCTCCGAGGCAGTGAGAAGCATAAAGGACCTTCTCATGATCATCGGTGCACTTGACCAGCGCAAGGAGGTCTTCAATGGTGCGAATCCAGTCATCGGCGTCCAGGGGTTGAGTCGACTCCGTGAATATGGGGGGCGTAGTCCGCATGAACTCAGAAAGGGTAGAGCGACCACCGCCATTCCCATTCCGCGGCGGGTTGTCCACCAGGACTTGAGTCAGCTGCTGAATAGCGGCATTGCTGGCTTGACGCTCCTCCCGAAGAGCTTGAAGGAACTGAGCCATCGTCAAGTTCTCAGGAGGAGGCGGTGGCGGAAGGTCTCTAGGCTGCTCGTGGTGACCTCCAGCGTGAGCTTCTCCTTCGGTTCCATGCGGCGTCCCTGAGGAGCCGGCGCCGGGGTTGCGGAAGGTGCTGTTGCGGGTTGTGTTCACCATCCTGTCATAGAAACAGACAGGTCAAAATGCCACCTTGCTCGGGAATACAAGGATTTGTTCCTAGTAAGAGGGGGTCCAACACGTGTATGTGCCAAGTTTTCAAAATCAAAGTTTTTGATAAACTGGAAATTGCATTCATAACAACTAGGTGATGTAGTCACTTACAGGCTGCCTATGGCAATAGGTGACTTACATCAAGCACACATAAGTAAATTAAAAACGGATACATGATACCCTGTGCTCGGGTACTCTTAATTGCCTATGCTAGAATCTACGCGGCAGACTGCTCGGTCTCAAAGACGGATTCAACATGATCCTCATCTTCATCAACATTTTCTTCCTTTATAGGAGTGGAAGAAAGAATCCGCACATCACGGTGTCTCTTGGGCGAGGCGGCGAAGATCTCAGTGTACTCTTCCGCTGTCAGGCGGCGACTCCGAAGAGGGACTGCCTGGATGGGTAACACACCACCCCTAGTGGCAACAGCTGCCCTCCCTTCAAGTGCGCCTGCCTTCTTTACTTTGCGGTTCTGCATCTTCTCAGTGTGGAGGAGGCCCTTGACTAGGTGCAGCTCTTGGCGAAGCTTGACTGATTCCTAGATCACGAAGTGCGTCAGGGTGTCCGAGGAGAGACTGAAGTAGGTCTAAAACCTTAATGGCATTCCATCCTCCGTGACTGGGGTGAGTGTCCAACTCCCATCAACTCCTTCCTTAATGAAAGGTAGGTGACGAGTGACAGGCTCATTTGCCATTTCAGGGAGGATGCTGCGGAGATGCACGAGCGCCTCTCGTGCAGCTGCCTCTACTGCCAACATCAGCTCTCCCATCTGTGGTCCTTCGAAGAACCAACTAGACGGGGAGTCATTAGCCTTCACTATCACGTCCACGTGATATTCCTTGGTGTCGGCGTTGACCCAGTGCTCGTGGTAGAGGAAGATGGGCGTGCGTCGTACGTGGCACTTCTCGAGACAATCCACCAGGAGTAGTGGAAAGCCGGTCTCCAGAAGCGTCTCAGGTACGGCAGCCATCTACAAGGCATAGGAGAGAAGTCAGAAGGTTGTATGTGCAAGAGTCTTATGCAAGGCTGGCGTTCTAACGTTCTCGGTTAACGTCCATGCTATCTAAGGCTTCCTATAGTCAACCTGGCTCTGATACCAGTTCTGTGGGGACCCCGACTAGCAAGTCGAGTTCGCCGTGCCCAGTGACCCCAAGGATCAATGTTCACTGAACACAGATACTGAATAATAGAGTCTTACATCCAAGTACTGAAATTATTACATCAAACGACCAGAAGGTCGGGTTCAAGAGCAAGGCCTAAAGCCAAATTAAACGGATACATCGAGTAGCGGAAACTCGTAAGGGCTGAGCGGTGCCCATGCCATCAAGCCTACACCGACAGGCATTCTGACTTGGAAGCGTCCTAGATCGCAGGTTCGTCTCCGACGGCGTACTCATCGCCAAACTCCGGTCCTTCCATGTCTGGTCAATAACATAACCAGTGGCAAGACAATGAGTACTTTGAATGTACTCTCAAACAACCCATGATATGAATATATTTGGTAAGGAATAACAGTAACATGCTTCTTTAGTGGGATGCAATGTGGTGGCATGATCAGGTATATGCAACAAGTTAAAGAATCCTTTTTTTAAGAACATGTTACAGATACCAACATATCTGAAAAGGGTTGAACACACCGGGTTCACCCTATATGCCAAGTCATCGGACTTGTCATAACCTCAAGGTAACACTGAGGGCTAAACCATCCGGGTTTACCCTATATGTCAAGTCACCGATCTTGATCATCTTATTATGAATATCATAACAACACCTTTTTAACACCACACACACACTTGGTTTATGCGGAAACTCGGGACGTAGTTTAAGCAGCACCACCCAACTGTCCTTGACCGTGGACACGGCTATTCGAATAGTTTACACTCTGCAGAGGTAGTACGCTGGACCCACGAGAAATGGGAAACTTCCGTGTCATCCACGACTCGCGGTATATCACATATACCCGAGGTAAGTACCCATCATCATCTTTCCCCTGACGATACTAGACAAAGAGGTCCACTCGATTGGTACCCAGCCCACATGTTGTACGTCTTATTAGCACTGACTCTGGACTGTATCAACCATGCAGGGACCAACGGTGTGCCTGGAACTCATAATAATGGCATAGTCGTCCTACCTGGCATGACCCCATCACGAGAGTGACACCGATCACTCCCGCCACTAGTAATGTTGCTCTTTGCTACTACCGACCAGAGTAATCAACAAAGCCCCGTCCCATAAAGGGGTATCGTGGTCGTACTGGTAAGGTTGGGACGGTCGACACATCATAAATCTAATCCCATTTCTGAAACCATACTCACACAAAATCACCGGTGCATCACTTCACCAAAAGTGATCACCAACTCATCATCACCCTCGAGCATTAGTGGCACCCGACGGGGTTTTCATAAACTCTTTATTTAACTCATCATCATGTTTGTGATAATATGCTCTAACTTTACTTGTCAACATGGTAATAACAAGACCCTCACGGGGTAGGGTCAAGCTCAATGCAATGATCTTATATCTTTACTAATTAACATGACAGTAGCATGATCCTCATAGAGAGTAGGGTCAGCTCATCATGTTTCTGCTCCGAGGAGCCATGTGAACAACATTACTACCATGCAAGTGCTTCGGAGAAGCCCTCGGTACCATCACATCAATGATGAACCGGCATTGTGATCTCATGCAACGGGAGAAGTACTTGTTATTCTAGAATGCATCATTTTATATACTCAAGTCATGGCAAAAGGGTTGCTTGCCTTGGTCAGCTAGGTATCCGGGGTCTTCGAGGTCTTGCGCTCCGGATCCTCCGTCAGTCGGTAACTCTATCGTTGAGAAAGGAATAAATAAATACTAGCTCTCACTAAAACAGATCACAAAGTGCTTTTAAAAATGTTGCAAGGCTTGAATAAATTCAGTTTATTATTTTGGAAAATGCTTCCTATAGTTTTATTAGCTAAGCATATTTATTTAAAAGCAAACAGAAGTAATTAAGTGCTTTTTAATATCATTTTATTATATCAAAATAGTTTCTGTTCTTGTTAAATGTCAACTATTGCAGAATCAAATACTACTCATTTTTAGAAAATTACTGGTGGAAGAATTATATTTTTCCACTGGCTAAATCTTTTTATAAAAATCATTTAAGTTACACGATTAAAAAAAGGAAAAAGGGCTAGGGGAACAGATCCAACCGACCCAGCAGCAGGCCTGGCCACGAGGCGCGTGCGGGCCAGGTTCAAACCTGATCTGCGGGCCCCTGGGGTCAGCGTCATCGGCTGTGCGCGCTGGCTGCCCGAGGACACCGACAGGTGGGCTCCACCTGTCGGGTCCTTCTCCTACCTCCAGCCAGAGAGGTGGAGATGGACGTCGGCGAGGCTGCCGTTGTCCTCAGGCCAAACTAAGAACGGGAACGGGTCCCTCGTGCCTCCGCCTACCTGCTCATGGTCAGGATGTCACCGGAGGTGGTCTGGGTTGCCGGCGACGAGGTGCTCGTGGCGGAAGGGTTTCGGGTTGGTGTTGAACTAGGGACTAGGGGCATGTATTCATTCGGGAAAGCTAGGGGAAACGTTCCTGGTGTTAAGGGGAGTGTAATGGGGGGTCGGGCAGCGCAGGAGCCGACGTGTAGTCGGAGATCGACTGGAGCTCCGAGGCGGAGGGGCCTCGGTCGATCTCGAGCACCGGGGCTCTGCGAGCTCGATTGGGTGGCTAGGGAGTGTATACTGGTTGTGCTGAAGCTGCTTGGAGGGTGCTGGGGCGCCGGGGGGACCTATTTATAGGCCAACGACGGTGACCCGACTCGGGCGCGCCGGTGACTCAGCGTGGCGCGCGTGCGAGCACAGTGAGGTGCTGGCCGCGAAACCACGGGTTCGGGACGTGGTTTAGGACCTCCTGGTGCAACGGCCGCAGAGGGAAAGCGAGTGGGGTCGAGCCGCTTCGACCGTGCATGCTCGGCCGCGTCGGGCGCGCATGGGCACGCGTCGCCTGAGCTCTTGCGTGAGGGGGAGAGGGTCCCTAGGGTAGCTTTGCACTGAATGGTTGTCGGGGGAGTGTTTGGACATAACTGGGGAGGTTGGGACTGACCGGAGCGTCGTCCCCTTGCTGGTGGCTCTCTGCAGTGCGCCCAGAGCGCAGTTTTGGCATGCCACGGCACGCTGGCTCACTCTGGGGCACTAGGGACGTGTCCTCCATGTCCTGAGTGTTGCTGGGAGTGCACCTAACCGTTGTGGCTTAGTGGGAGCTCGAGCTGGTCAAGGGAGCAAGGAACACTAGTGTTGCCAGTACTGCCTTGCAGCTCAAATTGGAGTTCTTGTCACTTGTGCTTGGAGTTGGGGAGGGGCTGATTGACTGGGTGCTCAGGGTGTTCTGGTGCTCTAACCCACCAAGTTTGGGGCCTTGGCATTGGGTAAAACAGTGGCTAGGAGGGTTTTTACCTTCCTGTCAGTAGGTGTTCGACAGTGACTTGTTGTGCTTCCACTCCACCACTGTAAATGAAACTTAACAGGTTTGATCTTGGGGTAAAAACATGGGGTACCACCAAATCTGAGCTCCATTGAACAAGTTTGACTTTGTAAACTTGAAAATGTCTCAGAATGACCAGTACTGTCCTTTACAAAGGGAGTGTGGCCAAACAGAGTCTCACAAATCCCATCTTTGGTGTGGAGTCCTCATTTGGGGTGTTAAACACCTCTGCAAAGTTTCAGCTCCATTGGAGAAACTTTGCAATGTAGAGTTGTTCCAACTCTACTCTGGACAGAGTGGGTTTTGGGCTCATTATGTGCACTTCCCCACCTTAGATCAAGGTGAGATTTTAGGTGAGCACCTAATATGGCTTGGAAGGGCTCCTGTAATTTTATGGGATTTTCTTGAGATAATTTCCTTTGGAAACATCTCAAAAAGCTAAAACAGACAGAAATGGTTTTCAGGGTTTTATTCAAATAATATTTCTATAAAATAGGGTTGGAAATCTTATATATGGAAAATATATGTCCTTCTCAGCTTGCATGAATTTACTCAGAATTTTCTAAGGCAGGAAAGCAATTTTCCTCGTGGGAATATCATTACTGGCCTTAGAAACAGACATAGATATAAAATAGGAAAATAATATTTTAAATCACCAATTAATGTTTTTAATGAATGAAAATAATATTTGGATCAGATCACCAACTTTGGTTGGAAGTGCCACTTGGCTTCATGAGATAGTAGTGCATCCCAACATGATGAAGGTGATCTTGGTATAAAGGAGAAAGGGTTTTTGAGGAGAGCAAAATAATAATTTTTCATATATTTGAGTCATCAAACAAACAAGCACACACTCAAACAAGGGTTCACATTGCACTCACAACATTATTTGAAAAAGTTTTAACAAGCTCTGATTTTTGCAACATAGAATACTTGGGGTGAAAAACAGGGTGTGACACTATGTGAATATAAACAAACATAACCATTAAGTTGTCTTCCTTGTCCAACGTCAACTAGTTGATCAAGTTTGAAATAATTAATGGGGCTCACAATCATAGAAGATGTCCAAGATAGTATATATATATATGTGAACCCTCTCTTCCTTCAATGTTCTTTCATGAATCGTTTAAATGACCAATGTTATGTTTGCTAACTTCCAATAAATTTTACCGCTTACATTCCTAGCATGTGAGGTCACTACTCCCCATGGGATAAGCATATGAAGCATATATATAAGTTCACATTTATGATATTCAATTCATTCAACGTTTTACTCTTAGGATATAAGTGAAGCACAAGAGTAAACATCAAAATACTCTCAAAATATATAAGTGAAGATCAATGAGTAGTCAAACAATTAAGTAGCTATATGAGGGCTCTTTCTCGGTAAAGATTTTTAGATTTTTATATTTTATTCAAACAGCAAACAAAACAAAAATAGTACTCCAAGAATAGCATATATCATTTGAACGAATAAAAATTTAGGCTCAACATAGGCTAACCGATAGTTGACGAAGAGGGGTGGGATGCATAGCATCCCCAAGCTTAGATACTTGAGACTTCTTGTAATGATATTTTTGGTGCCTTGTGCATCCCCAATCTTGAGCTTTTGTATCTCGTTCAATCCTCTCATGTCTCGGTTTCACCGATAGTATCAAAGACGAAAGAGGGGATGCCTTCCGGGGCATCCCCAAGCTTAGACGCTTGAGTATTCCTTGAATATTACCTTGGGGTGCCTTGGGAATCCCCAATCTTAGGGACTTTATACTCCTTATTCTCCTCATATCGGTATCTCACCCAAAACTTGAAAACTTCAATCACACAAAACTTAACGGAACTTCGTGAGATGGGTTAGTATAATAAAGATAGATCATTCACTTAGTTACTGTCAACACAAGATTCATCATTGTTTCCACATGATACCAACCTTATTCTATCATTTCCATAATTTATATCACTCAATATCAGCTATAGAAACACTAAAACAAGCAAACTATGCATGCAAAACAGAATCTGTCAAAAACCAAACAATTTGTGAAGATCTGACTAAACACCATACTTACCTGACTCTAAAATTTTTGAAATTTAGGAAAACACATAGAATTTTCATATAAAAACTGTTTAAAAATTTCAGATTTTTTTTTGATTTTCCAGTAAAATTACATAATTCATATACTGGAGGTAGAAGTTTCTGTTTTTGCACAGATTCAAACTAACAAGTTTCCACACTATCCCAAGGGCTTTACTTGGCACTTTATTGAAATAAAATACACAAAACATGATTAATAAAGTATATTAATCATGTGAACTCACAAGAACAGAATGTAAAAGTGTTGGGTTGTCTCCCAACAAACGAATTTCTTTAAAGCCTTTTTTCGCTAGGCATGATGATTTCAATGATGCTCGCGTAAAAATATTGAATTGGAACACAATGGGAGCATCATGTAGCATATGACAAGCACATTTAAGTCTAACCCTCTTACCATGCATAGATATTTTGTGAGGAAACAATTTTTGGGAACAAGAATCAACCAACATAGAAAGGCAAAACAAGCAAAACTTCAAGATTTTGAACACACAGGGAGGAAACTTGATATTATTGCAATTCCTACAAGCATAAGCTCCTCCCTCATAATAATTTTCAGTAGCATCATGAAGGAATTCAACAATATAACTATCACATAAAGCATTATCTTCATGATGCACAAGCATAAAATTTTCTTTGCTCTCCACATAAGTAATTTTCTGCCCATTCATAGTAGTGGGAGCAAACTCAACAAAATAACTATCATGAGACAATTGATTGACATAACCAATTTGAATATTAAAATCATGGTGACAAGTTTCATGGTCGTCATTACTATTTATAGCATACATGTCATCATCATAATCATCATAATTAGGAGGCATGCCATCATCATAATAAATTTGCTCATCAAAACTTGGGAGACTAAAAATATCATCTTCATCAAACGTAGGATCCCCAAGATTTTGGCTTTGCATATCATTAAAATCATGGACATTCAGAGAATTCAAACTATCAACATTACAATCATGCTCATCATTCAAGGAATTCTCATTAAATATTCTCACAATTTCGTAGTCTACCAATTGAGCACAATTTTCCAAGCCATTATTTTCACAAAAAAAGACGAAACCATTGAGGCAATGTAAACTCCATTTTTTGTAGTTTTATTTTATAAAACCAAACAATTGAAAAACAAGAAACTAAAATATTTAATAGCAAGATCTAAAGATACACCTTCAAGCACTCACCTCCCCGGCAAGGGCGCGAGAAAATAGCTTGATGTCTACTACACAACTTTATTCTTGTAGACTCGTGTTAGGCCTCCAAGAGCAGAGTTTTGTAGGAGAGTAGCAATTTTCCCTCAAGTGGATGGCCTAAGGTTTATCAATCCTTGGTAGGTGTAGGATGAAGATGGTCTCTCTCAAGCAATCCTGCAATCAAATACAAGAAATCTCTTGTGTCCCCAACACACCCAATACAATGGTAAATTGAATAGGTGCACTAGTTCGGTGAAGAGATGGTGATACAAGTGCAATATGGTGGTAGATATAGGTTTTTGCAATATAAAAATGTAAAAACAGCAAGGTAACAAGTGGCAAACTGCGAGCAAAACATTGTATTAATGCTTGGAAATAAGGAGTAGGGTACATACTTTCACTAGTGCAATCTCTCAACAATGCTAACATAGTTGGATCCCTCAACATGCAACAAAGAATCACTCCAAAGTTCCTATCTAGTGGAGAACAATAAGATGAAATTGGTGTAGGTAGTAGAAGCATCTCAAAGTTATTCTTTTCGATCAATCTATTAAAGAGTTCATACTAAGATAACATCAAGCTATCCTTTCCGTTCAATCTATTCAAGAGTTCGTACTAAGATAACATGAAGCTATCCTTTCCCTTCGACCTATCTAAGAGTTCGTACTAGAATAACACCAATGATACATATCAGTCGACCCTTATGTCACCTAGATACTCCAATGTCACCTCAAGTATCCGTGGGTAAATTATGCAATATGCATCAAACAATTTCAGAGCTATCATATTCAATCCAACACAAAGTACGTGCGAGGAGCACACCAAGATTTCTATCGAAAAACATGGTACGAAAACGAGCAACCAACCCCTATGCATAGATCCCCATGGTCACCGGAACCCACAAGTTGATGCCTCAACATATATCAAGTGAATCAATAGAATACCCCCATGTCACTATGGGTATCCCACACTTACATCAAGTGTTGTCATACCAATATGCTCAAACCAACATGACGAGATCTTAAAGGAAAAGACTCAATTAATCACAACTAGATGGTAAGGGAAATACATCATATGATCCTATTATATTAACAAAGCCCGTGTTCTTGAGATCGTGCTATCTCAATAACACGAGAGAGAGAGAGAGAATGAACACATAGCTACTGGTATATACCCTGAGCTTCGAGGGTGAACTACTCCCTCCTCGTCATTGCCTCCACCGGGATGATGAAGATGGCCACCGATGATGGTTTTCCCTCTCCGGCAGGGTACTAGAATCGCTCCATATTGGTTTTCGGTGTTTCAGAGAGTTGCGGTGGCGGAGCGTAAGTTCTCTCTTTATATCTGGGGTTTCTCGGATTTATAGGATTTTTGAGTGTTGGAATCACGCGCAACGGAGTCGCGTGGGCCCCACAAGCCATCAGGGCACGACCAAGGCCTAGGCGGCACCCTGTTGGCTCGTGCCTCTGTGGCAGCCCTCCTATGGTAGTTCTTCGCCCCAACGTTGCTCATAAGTTCCAGAAAAAATCATAAAAAAGTTTCGGGCAATTCCGAGAACTTTCATTTTCCGCACAAAAAACAACACGAGGGTAATTCTGCTGAAAACAGCGTCAGTCCGGGTTAGTTCTAAATAAATCATATAAAGTGCATCGATACCATATAAAGTTATTATAAACATAGGCAAATATGTCATGAATACTTCATAAATTATCGATACGTTGGAGACGTATCAGTGTCGCCACAACATTTTCGCATGCCGCATGGTCTCTTCTCCAACCTCCTGGCAACAACACATAATTTGGAGGCGCTCCCTTTCATGGAAATTCCCCGTTTGAGATCAAAGCTAGGAACGCCATTGAGATCCTGAAGACATTAGTATTTAACAGGCGCAATACTCATATAGTCGAGATCGGATGCACTCCATACCATATGTCGACCATCATGAGGAGTCTCCGGCTGTTTCTAGTAGTGGGCGGCAACATCAGCCCCGGGTTTCCCCAACCCGACAAGGATTACGGAACGCCGAGGACCTAGTCTATGCGGCAAGAGCTGCCCGATAGGAGGTAGCAGAAGCAGCTAGAAAGGCGAAGGTGCCAAGGGCAACCAGCAAGGTGGAAACCAAGGAGGCCAGAATAACAAACGGAAGCAACCTGAGGGTGGGTCAAAGTTCGTGGCAAATACCAATGCTGGGTTCTAGAATCAGCGCTTATGTGGAGGACCTTACAGCGGGAATAAGCCACACAATTATGAGGAAGCATTCAAGGCACCCTGCCCAAAGCATAGTACCGAGGATAAGCCATCTACTCACACATGGGAAAATTGCTATATTATTCAAGAATTCCAGAATCAAGCTTTCTAGAGCTACCAGGGGGCTAATGGTGGACACCCGGGTCAGTATGGTCAACCGGGCTCATAGGGCGGCTCGTCTCGTGGTTTCCGAGGATCAGTTTTTAATGAACTAGGCAGCTCGTGTTCAGGTTTCCAACATCAAGGGTACACGGGCAATGGGTAGTATCTTGAACAGGGCAATCAACATCATAACAATCAATCTGGTTTTCAAAGCAACCCTAAGCAGCTGAACAATGGCCAATACCATATCTTTATCACCAAACTTGCAAACAATAAATGAAATGCAAGTATAGAGCCATCAATATGGTTGAGCCGGCGGTCCCTAGATATCTCAACTGGTGTGAGCAGCCCGTCATTTGGAGCACAGAGGATCACCCTCCTCGGGTTGACAACCAAGTAGATTTAGCTTTAGTGGTGACACCTCAAGTTGGTGGTTATACCCTCATAAAGGTCCTCATGGATGGAGGGATCAACATCAACATCATGTATTATGACACTTTCCTAGAAATGAACCTTCACGATAAAAATCTAAAAACTTCCACCATGGTTTTTCATGGCATTATTCCGAGGAAATGAGCTCTCCCAGTAGGGCGAATCAAGCTGAAAGTCGCTTCAAGTGACGAATTCAATTGGAGATATGAACCCCTAATGTCTGAGGTGGTAAATATAAGAAGTCTATATCACGCTCTTTTAGGAAGGCCGACTTATGCTCGTTGCATGGCTCGCCCTTGTTACATATACCTCAAACTCAAGATGTTGGGTCCCAGAGGCACCATAAAACTGGGAGGCAGCAGGAAGATAGCCCAAGAATGTGAGGAAGGAGAGGCGGCTTATGCTGAGTTAGCCTGCACTGCCAAAAAGTTAAAGTTCCTCACAACCGATGTTGACTTGACAAACAAAGCCCCCCCCCCCAAGAAAACCAACAACTGAGTAAGTCAACCTGGCCAACTTTTGGCCCTATCATATTAGATCCACCGACTCATTATTTCCTATACCTCCCCCAATTTCCATACATACTCCTATAGTTTCGAACATAATAAAGCCGGCGTCCTCGAATTTTGGGGCCTCTCTCGTTTTCAGCCTACAAATTGAGCACGAATCTTTATTTATTTCAAAACATGTTACTTCGGGGCTAGTGGTCCAAACAAATCAACATGATCAATGGAATCAAACCGGCTTATCTGAACTAGAGATGTTTTGCAGTAGAACCATGGTCTCCTGTAATCCTATGCTAGGCTTTTCTATTGATCATAGGTCACTTGGGGGCTTTCAACTCACTGAGTTTAGCTTTCTCACCCTTCTCATCCGGCAAGGCCGCCACAAAAGGGTTAAACCTGCCTGTATGTTTGTTGCGACTCCGATCAGGTGATTCCATGTAGTCTTGACTATTCAATCCACTATGGACCCTAAACTAGCAAGGTTAAAACATTGGTTTTGTCACGTGAGAGCCGACATACAGAAAGCTAGGATACACCATGGGTTATCATACCCGCTTCGTTGAAGCAAGACTTTAGTCTCGAAAGTTGGTCTATTTAACGAGTCTCACAGAGCGAGAATATTATCATTTTATATCCTATCATCAATAATTTTTTAATGTACAACACTATTTTTTCCGGTTTATAAAAAGAGTGTGTGAGTTATGAAGTCATAACACTGTCATTAACAGTTCAAAATTTATGTGATTAAGCACAAAAAATTATGAAAAAACGGACGCCGGGTTGCAATGACTCGCCCCATGTTGATTCAAGCAAACCAGATATCGAGCAAGGATCAGCCAAGGCAGAACAGGTTAAACTACTCAATTTTTTCTGACCCATATACATAAGGATTTAAGACGATTTAATTATGACTTGCTCAGACATGGATTCATTGACATCATGACAAGATCATAGAGTTCGGTAAAGTGCAGAAAGGCACGATACAAGCAAAACAATTGTTGACTTAAGAATATTACAAGGAATTTCACACCCAAAATGGTGGAATGAGAGTTCTTTTTGTAACCCGGCCTTTACATATTTCGGGTTAAGCCTTGTTTTGGTCTTGTGCGTGAGATGTCTCCGGCTGGTCTTCTGCTTGAGTCATCAGGTCTACAATTTGAAGATCGTCCAAGTTCCAGTTGCAGTGGGTTAAAGCTTCGAATGTGGCTTCTTCATTCAAGATAGGAGAAGGATCATCGACGGGGGCGAAAAATTGCTTACGACACTGCGGAGTGAGACTAACCGATTTAAAAACAGGTGTCTAGACTCGGGCGTTGTTGGAGTCATAGAGTGGATGATAACTCTTCAGTGACATGTTTATGATCTTACTCGCAAACACCCGAGCCGCCTTAACGCACTGATGATAATCATCCTCAGTAAAAGCTGATCCGTCCGATTTTTGCGTTGCAAACCCCTCGGCTATTTCCGCTCGGTCAAGCTCCGCTGAGTAAGGCAAAGCTCGACTCAAGGAGTATGTGGCTCCAGCTCGGGCGGCTGATCTCTTGAGTTCTCCAATGTTCCTTGGGATTTTAGAGAGGAAGATCAACACGTCTTTTATGAGCTTCACCGACTCTTTATTTCCCATGAAGGCTTTGATTGTGCATAAGCTTCCGGTGTAAAGTTGCTCTCTCAATGCGTATACGATTTTGAGTATTATTAAGAAGTTATCTTCAAGATTGCACGTACGACGACCTACAAAAATTCAAGCTCATGAATCACCACGAGGTTGTCTTCATAAATAAGTATTAGGTGGACTAATGGAAAAGTTTTTCTCAAGATACTCACCGAAGATGGCTCGAGTCATGTGGTCAATATGCTTTTTCAACCCGGATAGCTCTTGAGAGATGACTTTTAGTTAATCTTCAGCATTTTTAGCACATTTGGTCAAGGTGGACTTCTCGGTTTCGAAGGATTTCCTTTCTACCTCAAAGCTTTCCTTGTTTTTTTCTGCCTCTTCCAAGGATAGTCTAAGTTTTTTCTCAAGTTCGGATCGAGAAGTCTGTCCCACCTCAAGAGATTTTGTTAGACCATTGACCTTTAACTTAGTGGCCTTTAGAGCTTCCTGCATAAATTAGAGTAACAATAAGCCAGAGGCAGGACAATATGATGACTCTGTCAAGGAAGAGTATAAAAATGTCCCAAGCAGATTGCAAGCAAAATACTTGGCACTTGGGGGCTAATGCATATCATCATTTTTCGAAATGTATAATGGAAAAGACCAGAGTCGTCTCAAGGAGATGAGTTGGCCCTTGGGGGCTACAGGTCGAATTCTTCAATCAAATCATCAAGACCCGACTCGTCCCAAGGAGATGAGTCGGCCCTTGGGGGCTACTCGTCGAATTCTTCAATCAAATCATCAAGGCCCGACTCGTCTCAAGAACATGAGTCGGCCCTTGGGCACTATAGGAGGATATATGGAATACAAAATACAAAGCAAGGTGGAGCATACCTCATATTTTAGCTTCATTATATTCACAAGGCCAGTTTCCATTTGCCGTCTTACAGAAAGACGCCCAAGATAACCAACCTCAGTACTGAAAGTATCATAATTCAGAAGCTCCATCTTAGCTTTTCCTTTGTCAGACTTGACAACTTCATCCTTTGTGGCAAGCTTTTACAGCACATTAGAGGGTCTAGGAGTAGTATAACTTGACCCAATGGTGGCCACTTCTATGTTCTTGTCACAAGAAATGTCTTCAAAAGGTTCCTGAGGAAAGGGCAGGTCAGCACCAGTTGCCGGGTCAGTTTCAACATCCATAGGTGAAGCAACAACTGTTTCTGTTTCACGCTGAGGAGGCAAAACAACTTTGATTTCTTGATGATATTCAACACAACCAGTGGTTTCAAAAGCCGTCGTGTCTGGATTTTCTATCTCAAATACTTCAGGATTAATAGATGAAGCACCAAGGTTCCTCTTCTTGGCCCTGGCCCTACAAAACAATAGGGCGGGATAAAATTCAGAGTTTTAGCAAGCATGCATATGATATAAAGAAGGAAAAACTTACCCCTCGTTGATAACAAAAGGTGGCAACTTCGTGGCAGATGAGTCGCGAGATGAAGGGTGTGACTCATGGTAATTTGAATCGGTAGGATTGAGAGGTTGTTTGAAAAGACCAGCCCGAGGATAAGATGGAGTTGGGCTATGAGGTACCTCATCTTGTGAATTATAAGAAGCTAACTTGTTGGGTATAGCCAATTACAAGAGTACCAGAGCCATTCCAAGTCTGGCACTTTGAGACATGTTGGATCTTCTTCAAAATAAAATCAGGATCCAAATAAGCATCTAGGTGAGAAAAACTTACTGCTCGCCTTATTTTCCTTGAAGACAAAGATTCCGAGCCAGAGGAAGTAGAAATTACCTCAACAGCGTCAGCCCGGCTCGTAGTAGCATCACCCTAACAACAAAAATGTTACAAAATTCAATATGGAAATGGATAAGGAAATCAAAATTTACCTCCATAGATGCACCAGCTAATGGAGACTCACCCCTAAATGGTGAAGTAGTGGCAGCCACTCTCTTCTTCTTCTTGGTGGGCACTGCTTCGGGTTTGTTTGCTGGGACTTTCCGTTTCTTTCTACAGAATGAAGAAGATGCCTGCAAGGTTCGTTGGATTTGAGTAATAAAACAAAATACTTAAAGTTTGGTAAGATTTTAGAAGGATGATCAAAAAGGGTTGGATAGTTTCTTATTGGAGGAGTCGGGTTAAGGGGATTGAAGGGCTTCAAGCCAATTCGGGCAGAGATCTCTTGAGGTTCCCCCAAAAGTCTCTTCACAATCTTATTTACATCACTTTCCACCAGAATCATTTTACCATATCATTGTGGATCATCTTCATGCCCGGAATAATTGCACATCAGATCATTTCGATGACTCAATGGGAGGATCATCCAAGATGCCTGGCACCGAGTCAAGTCTATTCCGGTTAAACCCCAAATCTGTAGAGTGATACGTCTCCATCGTATCTACTTTTCCAAACTCTTTTGCCCTTGTTTTGGACTATAATTTGCATGATTGATATGGAACTAACCTGGACTGACGCTGTTTTCAGCAGAATTGCCTTGGTGTTATTTTTGTGCAGAAATAAAAGTTCTCCAAACGTCCTGAAAATTTATGGGGAGTAGTTTTGGAAAATATAAAAAATATCTGCGCCAAGTTCCACCTGATGGGGTGGGCCAGTGGGCCACAAGCCCTGGCTCCGCCACCACCCCCCTCGTGGCAGTGGGCAGGCTTGTGGGGCCCCACGGCTCTGCCGCCCCCAACCTCAGGTCTATAAGTTCCCTTTCGTCCCAAAAAAAGTAAAATGAGAAGTTTTCGCTGCGTTTACGATACGGAGGCGCCGCCACCACCTGTTCGTCATCTGGAGGGCAGATCTAGAGTCCGTCTTGGGCTCCGGAGAGGGGAAATCGTCATCATCAACTTTCTTCCCTCTCCAATTCCTTGAAGCTCTTCGTCGTTCATGAGTAATCTATTTGTAGGCTCGCTGGGCGGTGATGAGTAGGATGAGATCTATCATGTAATCGAGTTAGTTTTGATGGGGATTGATCCCTAGTATCCACTATGTTCTGAGATTGATGTTGCTACTACTTTGCCATGCTTAATGCTTGTCACTAGGGCCCGAGTGCCATGATTTCAGATCTGAAATTATTATGTTGTCACCAATATATGTGTGTTTTACATCCGATCTTGCAAGTTGTAGTTACCTACTATGTGTTATGATCCGGCAACCCCGGAGTGACAATAACCGGAACCACTCCCGGTGATGACCATAGTTTGAGGAGTTCATGTGTTCACCAAGTGCTAATGCGTTGGTCCGGTTCTTTATTAAAAGGAGAACCTTAATATCTCGTAGTTTCCTTTTCGACCCCGCTGCCACGGGAGGGATGGACAATAGATGTCATGCAAGTTCTTTTCCCTAATCACGTATGACGACACACGGAATGCATGCCTACATCACATTGACGAACGGGAGCTAGCCACATATCTCTCCGTGTTATAGCTGTTGCATGATGAATATCATCCAAACAAATCACCGACCCATTGCCTACGAGTTTGTCCTACTGCTGTTACTTGTTTTGCTCTACTGCTGGTACTACTGTTGCTACTGCTGTCACTTGTTTTGCTCTGCTGCTGCTACTACTGTTGCTACTGCTGTTACTTGTCTAGCTCTGCTGCTATTGTTGCTACTACTGTCGCTTGCTACCGTTGCTACTTGCTACTGCTGTCACTACTGCTTTTCCTTGCCGCTGCTATTGCTCGTTACACTGCCGTTACTCGCTACTTTGCTATTACTACTTTGCTTGCAGATACTAATCTTCCAGGTGTGGTTGAATCTGACAATTCAACTGCTAATACTTGAGAGTATTCTCTCACCTCCCGTCGTGCGAATCAACAAATTTGGGTCGAATACTCTACCCTCGAAAACTGCTGCGAACCCACACGCTGGTGGCCATCAACAACATTCTTCTAGTTTTGTTGCCGGGGAGTGCTATCAGCATTCTTCTGGTACCGTTGCAAAGGGGAAGAACAGTTGACATCAAGCATTGTTCTGGCACCATTGCCAGGGATTGCAATCAGCATTTTTCTGGCGCCGTTGCCGGGGGGTATTGATATATTCTTCGAGTCACTTGGGATTTATATCTGCTGATCACTATGAAGAATCTGAAGGATCCGAAGACCAAAGTCTTGCCCTCAAATACGAGGGGAGGTAAGGAATTGCCATCTAGCTCTGCACTTGATTCACCTTCAGTTTTGAGTAAGTTTGTGACATCACCTCCTGCTAGAAATCTTGATATGCCGCATGTGCTTGATGATGCTTATGATGGTACTGCTAGAGATGCTATGTTTGATACTGCTAGACATGCTATGCCTGATGATGATATTCTTGATACTATGCCTGATACTGTTAGAGATGCTATGCTTGATACTGCTTTGCCTGATGCTGCTAGAGATACTATTTTGCCTGATGATACTATGCTTGATACTGCTAGAGATACTCCTTTGCCTGATGTTCCACTAGGGGTAATCCTTGATGCTCATATTTCTAGAGTTACTGCCAATGCTCGTGATGCTTCTGAAACTGCCGATACTATTGAGATAGAACCTGCTTTTGCTCCTATTAGATCTAGCTCTCCTAGATATGAATTGCCTAATATACCTGAGGGTTACATTATGGAGGGATAGATAGCTGAGGATTTTCTTGCGTGTAAGGATGCCTATGACGCTGAGAAACTACTTCTCAAGTGGAAGGAAAAATCTCGGGAAGCTAGGATGAAAAATGACCCGAAGTTTGCCACTTCGCCTATCTTTGTCAACGATGAGGATTATGAATTCTCTGTCGATCCTGAGATAATATCTCTAGTCGAATCTGATCCTTTTCACGGTTATGAGTCTGAGACGGTCATAGCCCATCTTGCCAAATTGCACGAAATAGCCAACCTTTTCACTAATGAGGAGAAGATCCGCCACTACTATATCCTTAAGCTGTTTCCTTTCTCTCTAAAGGATGACTCTAAAGACTGGCTCACCTGGATGTGTGCGTAGTCCCTAGGAGATGGTCTATTACTTCTGTGAGAAATATTTCCCTGCCCATAAGAAGCAAGCTGCCTTGCAGGAAATATACAACTTTGCTCAACTCCAAGAAGAGAGTCTTCCACAAGCTTGGGGGAGGCTCGTCCAGCTACAGAATGCTTCGCCTGATCACCCTCTTAAGAAGAACGAGATACTTGATATCCTCTATAACGGACTTACCGATGCCTCTAGAAACCACCTAGATAGTTGTGTCGGTTGTGTTTTTAGGGAGCAAACTGTAGAACAAACTGAGACTCTACTGAATAACATCTTGATCAACGATAATGCTTGGACTATTCCCGAACCACCTCCTAAGCCAACTTCGAAGAAAAGAGGTATTCTATTCCTCACTCCCATAGATATGCAAGAAGCCAAGAAACCTATGCAAGAGAAAGGCATTAGATCTGAAGATGTCAAAAATCTACCACCTATCGAAGAGATCCATGGTCTCGATAACCCGATACAGGTAGTAGAAGTGAATTCTCTACGTAGGTTTGACGAGAGTGATATTCCTTTTGATAAACCTGCTAGCCTATGCTTTGATGAATTTGACAACTTTGTAGCCAAACAACAGAGTTTCAATGACTAAGTTAGCAGATATTTGGAACAAAGTACTCGTATGCTTAGCCATTTAAGTGCTTGTGTAGACAGAAATGTCAACGATCTAAAGCTTCTGAGTAAACATGCCTCTATGATTACTACTCAGGTAGAACAAGTAATTAAAGCTCAGAATGACCTGCTCAATGAATTAAATGACAACTCTGTCAGATTCATTACTAGAGGAGGCAAAATGACTCAGGAACCTTTGTATCTTGAAGGTCATCCTAAGAGAATTGACCAAGATTCTCAAGGAATCAATGCTGATGCACCTAGTTATCTTAAGGAGAAGAAGAAGGATGATAGAAGCCTACATGCCAGTTCACAAAATAATGTCACACCTGAAGAACCTAATGATATTTCTGCGTCTGATGTAGAAACAAAATCTGGTGATGAACATGAACCTGGTGACAATATGGATAGTGATGTTCATAATAATGCTCAACCTAGCAATGATGAGGATGTGGAGATTGAACCTACGGTTAATCCTGATAACCCACAACCTAAGAGATACGATAAGAACGACTTTACTGCTAGGAAGCATGGTAAATAAAGAGAGCCATGGGTTCAGAGGCCTATGCCCTTTCCTCCTAAGCCATCCAAGAAAAAGGATGATGAGGATTTTGAGCGCTTCGTTGAGATGATAAGACCCGTCTTTCTGCAGATGCGGTTAACTGATATGCTCAAGATGTCTCCATATGCCAAGTACATGAAAGATATCGTGACTAAGAAACGGAAGATACCAGATCTTGAGATACCCACCATGCTTGCCAACTACACTTTTAAAGGTGGAACTCCTAAGAAACTTGGTGATCCCGGAGTGCCCACTATACCTTGCTCAATTAAAGGAAACTACGTAAGAACTGCCTTATGTGACCTTGGAGCCGGTGTTAGTGTTATGCCGCTTTCTCTTTATCGTAGACTTGAGTTGGATAAGTTGACACCCACTAAAATTTCTCTGCAAATGGCCGACAAATCAACTGCTTTCCCTATTGGCATTTGCGAGGATGCGCCTGTTGTGGTTGCTAACACCACTATCTTAACAAACTTTGTTATCTTGGATATTCCTGAGGACGATGCCATGGCTGTTATTCTCAGAAGACCCTTTTTAAACACGGCAGGGGCTGTTATAGATTGCAACAAAGGCAATGTCACTTTCCATGTCAACGGTAATGAGCACACAGTGCACTTTTCGAAGAAACGATATCAAGTACATTGCATCAATGCTATCGAAAAGACTTCATCGATTCTTATTGGGAGCTTTGAATGCCCTATTCCTCATGTCAAGATGAAGTATGATTTGCTTGTTGGGGAGATACATATCCCCATTGAGGTGACTTAGTGGCTATTCGAAAATTCTCCGTTCTCTCTTGCGATTCGAGAAGGTTTTGTCATAAGGATTTGATCAACCCCATTGACGGATTTATTTCGATGACCATGAAACAAATGAATCAAGGAGTCACATACCTCTGTTTTAAGCTTTCATTTTCTGTCGCTTAGAAGAAAAATGAAAGAACTAATTTAGCTTTTCCTTTTTTCTGTTTTAGTGTCCCAGAGAAAAATACCTCAAAAATAAAAGTTCTCCGATGGTCCTGAAAATTTAGTATGATTTTTTCTAGAATTTTTTGAAATTTTGTGGGCCTGGGAGCTGGCCTGGGCCCCTGACCAGTGGGCCACAAGCCCTGCCACGGCCACCTACCCCCTGGTGGCGGGGTGCAAGCTTGTGGGGCCCACAGGCATCCCTTCCACTCATTCCAGCTCTCAGCCTCTTCTTCCACCTCCAGGAAAAATTGTTTCGCAGCTCAAACCCGTGTTCTTGCTCATTTGGCTCTGATTTTCGATCTCCTTGCTCAAAGCACCATTCTCTGAACCGTTTTGGGGAAATTACTCCTTGGTAAGTGACTCCTTCATTGGTGCAATTAGTTTTTTCTCTAGTGCTTTATCCTTCGCGTATTCTTGCTACCTTTGTGACCCTGCTCTTGAGCTAGAAATGTTGATTTTAGCTGGTCCCAAGTAGTTTTAGCGCGTGATACGGTCTCTTGGCACTAGTAGGGTCCTAATTATGTTCAGGAGGAAGTTTCATGGTGGTTCCTCAAGTAAGAAGGGTCCTCGTCTCTCTTTTCGGGAGCCCGAACCTTTTCGACTTAGGGACGCACTGGTGCAACCATGTGAATGGCCTTCCGATGAGTTCATGATCGAAGCAGGTTTCAAGGATGAGTTTGATACACTTGTCCACAACGCCGGGTTAGAAGAATTCCTCTAAGATAAATGTGAACAGTATGCTATGCTCACTGCCTCTTTCGTGCGTAGATTTAAATTCTCAGTTGGCCGTGACTCATCCATACTGTTTGATCTGTACGATAAATCCAATACCGTGGATCTGGAGGATTTCAATGGGATTTGCAAGATACCTGATGGGGGTAGTATTAATGATCCTCCTAAGTCTTCGGTCAGAGACTTTGTCTCTAGTATAACTGTTGGAGAAACCAGAGATATCACGCAAGCCACCATAGGAAGCATCCATTTCCCTGCCTTGCACTACCTTTCCCTCTTCATAGGTAGGTGCATTAACGGCAAGGGTGCATATTGTCACCTATGCGCTTCCGACCTTAGTATCCTGAAGAGCGCAGTAACGGGTGACAGGAGTTTCAATATGGGAGCTATAATAGCAAGGAGGCTGAATAAAAATGATAGTGAGGGGGATTTCTTTGGTGGAGTTTATGCTACACGCTTAGCAAATTTTCTTGGGGTATCCATCCGTCCAGAAGACCCTCCTCTCCGTACAGCCTACCTTGATCGTGTCGCTCTAACACGCTATCAGTTCCTTGAGAGAGATCATGGATCCCACCTATACTGCTTGATATTTATCCGTCAACGTGTTTTCCATATTACCCTTCCTGCTCGTGCTTTCTTTGTCTTTCAGGTAAAATGAAGATACTACATAACCATAGGAGAGGCAGAGGAGTATGAGAGGGAGGCGACTGCTACTCGACTTCGTGGGGCAAGTATTCAGGCAGTGGCTGCAGCACTCCTGTATAACACCCATTATGACTTTGGGTTTCGCCAGGATCATCCATGGGAGTAGACCAAGCTAGGCCAAAATCCTAAGCTTGGGGGAGTACGTGTTCTCACCGACTTTACATTCATGCTTATGCTTTCACTTTGTTAGCCGGTGTTTACACTTTGCCACTGTATTATCCATGCTAGTTTATTTTTGTTTTCTTGTTTTCTTGTTTTGTGTCCTTTTGAGAAAACCCAAAAATATTTTTCTTTCTTCTTTTGCTTGTTGGGAGCTTTCCCGTTTAAATAGTTTTCTTTTTCTTTGGGTCAAGGTAGAAGATATTGGTTACAATGTTTATTGGTTCTTGCATGCTTACCTGTTTAGCTTTGAAAGAGCCATATTACTTTGTCTTCTCCTTTGTGTTTTCCTGCAGATTCAGCTCAGTCCAATGCACGAGCACTCTTATTATTGTTCACATCGTTCGATCGTGCAAATGAAAGGCAACAATGATGATATATGATGAAGTGACTCAGACTGAGAAGCTGGTATGAACTCTATCTATTTTGTTTTTGTAAATATGACTAGCTTGTCGACCCAGATTTAGCTTTGTTGTGAGAGAACCATGTTGGCAATGACAACTTAGAGATCATAGTTTCTGATGCCATGCTTATTTAGATCAGAGCTTATAATGGTTTGTCTTGAATGCCAACATGGATTTTGAGATGACTATGATGTAGTATGATAGGATGGTATTCTCCTTTGAATGTTTCAAGTGGCTTGACTTGGCGCATGTTCATGCATGTAGTTGAAACAAAATCAACATAGCCTCTATGATGTTCGTGTTCATGGTGATTTATATCTTGTTCATGCTTGCATTCAATGTTAGTCAAAATCATTGCATCTTGATGATTGTTGTTGCTCTCTAGTTGGTCGCTTCCCAGTCTTTTGCTAACCTTCACTTGTACTAAGCGGAATACGACTTCCCCTTGTTAGGATTTGAACGTGCTTCTCCCTGAGGCGCTCGCCATCCAATTTCTTCTTTGGATGGCAACAAACCTTGGTCCACATAATCATGGAGTATCTCCTCCAAAACTTGTGAAGGCACACAGTTAAAGATTGAAGTTTTTGACATATTGATACACATCAACACCAGTGAAGCGGTTGCATGAACACCTGTGTGATAATCAAGGGTAAGATAGTACAAATGTCTACATGTGGCGGGTTAAAATCATAAAGAGAAGCTGACAATTGTGAAGGCTCCTTACACCGCGTGGGTTCTCATGTTTTCTTATTAAAATCCAGAGCAAACAATTTCCAATCAAATTGGCTATAATTTTGGATCTAGAAAAGGTTCGAAAATAGAATGACTGATAAAACCTAAAAGTGAAAGTGGAAGTGATTTGGGTCTTGGTTTTCCCGGTGAACTTTGTAGAAATCAAGCCAAGATTTGAAAGGAATAAAGATATTGTACCTCACTGGTTGCCGGAGACGTCGCAAGAGCTAGAGAGGTCTCGAAGGAAATATAATGCTATGGCGGCTGTGAGACGGCCGGCGAAGCAAGCACATGAGCACCAGCAATGGCGCAACCGCATTTCGGGCAAGAGGAAGCAGAAGAGAAGAAAAGAAAGCAGAAAAGTGAAAGGAGGGGCCCTCCACCCTTGTCGGGGGGATAACCCCGGGGTAGGCTCATTGAGCCTGCTCCTTCATCCCTTGCCGAGAAGGAATGACCAAGCATAGTTTCCCAAGGCCCAAGTCCTCTGGCCGGCTAGGCTGCACCTGCCGTCTGGAGGTCGAGGCGGCCAACTCTTTGGCCGGCTAGGCAACCCCTCCTGGCTAGAGGCAAGACGGATACCTCTTCCTAACCGTCTTGGCCAAGCCAGCCGGCTAGGATCGAGTCGGCCGTGCCCAAGCTACCTAGCCAAGCAGGCTAGCCGGCCGGTTCTCAAGTCACATCAGATCGTAGGTCATGACGAGACTCTACGATTAAAGGTAGCTACGCGTCAGCACAGGTACTGGATCGGAGTGCGTGGCAGGTACGAGCGTCGGCGGCCACGCCGCTGACCTACCCCGGCTCTAATCCATCACCCAGCATAGTGTCGGACCGTCAAACTCCCACTCCATTACTACACTCGGCGTGGGGAACAATGGAGGCGGTCGTACTATCTGCCCATGACGAATCTCGCTGGACGATGCCGGACGTACCACGCGTGCTCGGCGTCAACCTTACGCGAGAACTTCATTGGCTAGCCGACGGGTCCCACAGCCAGACGAGACCTCGCAGCCGGCGGGCCCCTCAAGCGACAAGACAAGACCCTCGTGGGCCCCTTGGCCAGCCAACGAGGCTGCCAGCCGGGTCCCACTCTTGTACCCTTTATTCATATTGTAGGCCGTTGGGTTCGTCTATAAAACCCCCCGGTCACCCTCCATGCAGAGGGTCGGTCGAACAACATATCACACCCACCAACCACATAGAGAGAGGCAGAGACGAGCCGGCTGCTCCCCTCTTCCTCCTCCTCAACACAGCTCCAGGACCAACCTTGTAATCCATCCATATACATCATACACTCCGGCAGGACTAGGGGTCTTATCTCTAGGGAGAGCCCTCAACCTGGGTACATCGTGCGTTCCATGCTTGTACCAACCTCGTCCCTAGCGCCCTCCTTTGTCCCTTCAGTTCTCACCAACTTTAGCCTACCCTGGCATATGTTGTGAGTATTCACCAACATTTGGCGCCCACCGTGGGGCCGATCGCGGCATTGGCTGGCTTTATGCGCTGGGCGGGGCCCCACACCTACACCACCGGATGCATCGCGTCCGGATCGGTCCGCATGCCCGTGGAGCCTGCTTTCGATGAGGCAACACCGATGATGATCGACGTCCCCGTCCGCCATGCGGATTCGGACGAAGATTCCAATGACGAGGCGCCTCCTATCGTCGTCGTCACTGCTATGGAGAACCTCAAGATTCTCTTTAGCAACCTGCGTCTCAATGAAGGTCCTCGCTAGTTCGGCGAGGACTTTGATGTTGAGGCACTATGCGCCAGCTTCAGTAGGCTCTCTATCGCTGAGACGCCTGCACATGACGTGTACCCTAGCAATGTACTCGTCTTCGACGGCCCTCTGCCGTCGGTGGGGTTCTTCACCCCGTACCATGTTGCCGCCGTCTCCAACGTCGTGGAGGTGATGGTCATCGGCGCTGGCACCAGCACGGCTCATGGCAAGGCGTCTGCGAACGCTGGTGAGCCTGCTGCTGTCACCGCTGATACTCTTCAGGACGCTCTCGCCGGCCTGAAGACACCCATTGCCGCTTCCACAAACCCTAACGACACCCGAGCCTCACTGGAAGAGGCTCGCAAGCATATCTTGGAGGAGGGCATTGCCGTTGCCTCGGCGAATGCTGCGGCAACAAAAGTCCTTCCTTGGCGCTAGGAATTCTTCTTGTTACTTCTCTGGTTTGCGTCGGTTTTTCCCTTGAAGAGGAAAGGGTGATGCAGCACAGGAGCAGTAAGTATTTCCCTCAGCTTGAGAACCAAAGTATCGATCCAGAAGGAGGGCCTCGTCAAGTCTAGAGTACCTGCACAAACACAAACAAGCTTGCACCCAACGCTTCAAAGGGGTTGTTAATCCCTCCAAGATTGTTTGCAAAGTGAGATCTGAAGGCGGAAAGTGCAACGAAGTAAAAAGTGTAAGGCTGAAAATATGGTGTGGAGTAGACCCGAGGGCCATAGTATTCACTAGAGGCTTCTCTCAAAATAGCAAATATCACGGTGGGTGAACAAATTACTGTCGAGCAATTGATAGAACCGCGCAAAGTCATGACGATATCTAAGGCAATGATCATACATATAGGCATCACGTCCGAGACAAGTAGACCGATACTTTCTGCATCTACTACTATTACTCCACACATCGACCGCTATCCAACATGCATCTAATGTATTGAGTTCATGACGAACAGAGTAACGCCTTAAGCAAGATAACATGATGTAGAGGGATAATCTCAAACCAATGATGAAAACCCCATCTTTTTACCCTTGATGGCAACAACATGATGCGTGCCTCGTTACCCCTTCTGTCACTGGGTGAGGTCATCGCACGGTATGAACCGAAAACCAAGCACTTCTCCCATTGCACGAATCATAGATCTAGTTGGCCAAACAAAACCCACAACTCGAAGAGAATTACAAGGATATGAAATCATGCATAAGAGAGATCAGAAGAAACTCAAATAAGATTCATAGATAATGTGATCATAAATCCACAATTCTTTGGATCTCGACAAACACACCGCAAAATAAGATTACATCGGATAGATCTCCATGAAGATCATGGAGAACTTTGTATTGAAGATCCAAAAGAGAGAAGAAGCCATCTAGTTACTTACTATGGACCCGTAGGTCTATGGTGAACTACTCAAGCATCATCGGAGAGGTCATGGTGTTGATGAACAAGCCCTCCGTGTCCGAATCCCCCCTCCAGCAGGGCACCAGAATGTGCCCCAGATGGGATCTTGCGGAGACAGAAGCTTGCGGCGGCGGAAAAGTGATTTCGATGATCTCCTGATTTTTTTGGGATTTTTAGGGAATTTATAGGCGCAACCCCTAGGTCAGGAGGTGCTCAGGGGCCTGGGTGGCGCGGCCTACCCCCCTGGTCACGGGGTGGGGGCTTGTGGGGCCCCTGAGGCTGCCCTGCCTTGGCTCCCAAGCTTCCCGATCTTCTTCCGTTCCAGAAAAAATCTTTTCGGGGATTTTCTTCCGTTTGGACTCCGTTTCAAAATCTCCTCTGAAAGGGGTCAAAAACATGGAAAAACAGGAACTGGCACTTGGCACTGAGTTAATAAGTTAGTCCCAAAAAATATATAAAAGGCATGCAAAACATCCAAAGTTTGACAAGATAATAGCATGAAACCATCAAAAATTATAGATACGTTGGAGACACATCAGTGAAGCGTCGGATGGAGGCCACGCAGCGTGAGTATAACTCCGCATACGGCCTCACTCCGATTTCCCAGGCCCCTAGTCGGCTTGGATCGGTCTGCAGCCGCGGCCGGTTTATTGCTGAGATCCTAGGCAGCAACCAGCCCGTCTACGAGACCCCTGCGGCCAACTTGCGGGCAGCGCAGGCGGCCATGGAAGAAATGCCAAGCTTGGAGGGCGAGGAGCGCGCCTTCCAGGAGAAGCGGGTCAAGGATCTCCTTGACGCCGCCAACGAGCAGCAGACGTGGCTTGACCCCCGGTCAGGCCCAGTCAGAGTCTCCGGGACCCAACCCCGGAGCGCGCCGCAACCCTAGCGGTCATCACCATGCGGAGGGATCTTCCTCGCATCGCACCTCCGACCGGAGGGGCGAGGGAAGTCAAGACCGGCGCTCCCAGCGCCAGAGCAAGCATACTTCAAGCAGGCGTCGCGGAGGCGACGAGAGCGACTCGGCGTGTGAGGTTCCTCATCCGGGGAGGACCCATGCCTCCGGTTCGCAAGGTGCCTCTCCGATCGCAGCTCGGATCGATGCTCGCGTTCCCCAGGGTGACCAGGACGCCCGCAGGCGTCTCATCACCCTGGCCGAGTCAGCCCTCCTGGAGGAGGACGGTCCCATCGGTCCGGCCTGCTTCGGCCCCCGGATCCAAGAGGAGCCATTCCCCCGAGGCTTCACCTTGCCTCGGGAAACTCCCAAGTACAATGGCACTGCCAAGCCAGAGGACTGGCTGATCGACTACACCACACCCGTTGGCTTTGTGAGGGGCAACAAGCGCGTGGCAGTCCGCTACGTGCCGCTCATCTTGGCCAGCTCGACTCGGACTTGGCTTAACAGCCTTCCAGCCGGCAGCGTCAACTCATGGGTGGACTTAGAGGAGGCATTCGTCCGCAACTTCACTGGCACCTACAAGCGCCCTGGCCAGCCTCGCGAGCTGGCCATGTGCGTCCAGAGGCCCGATGAACCCCTTCGTGACTACGTCACTCGGTGGACGGAGCTTCGCAACTCCTGCGAGGGGGTGCATGAGGTACAGGCCATCCAGTACTTCATCGACGGTTGCCGAGACGGCACCATCCTCAAGCACAAGCTCATGTGCTCCGAGCCCACCTCTGGCGGTACTCATGGCCAAGGCGGAAAAGTACGCCACGGCCGACTCGGCGACGCGAGTCAAGGTGACCACCTCGGACAAGGCTGTCCCTACGCCGGCTACTCCCAAGCCGGCTAGAGACGGTCGAGGTGGCCAGAACAACAACAAGCGCAAGGCGGATCAGCTGGATTCGCGCTCCAACAACAAGTTGGTAGCCAACGTGGAGGGCGAGACGTCGGCTCCCTAAGCCGGCTCTCAGCGGAAGCGCCCCAGGAGCAATACCAACTGGCTGCCCAAGCAGACCTTTGAGCAGCTGCTTGACGCCCCGTGGAAGATACATCCTGGGGCACAGCCGTCTACCCACACCCTTCAATAGTGCAGCTTCGCACGCCGGCTGTCACAAGGGTCTGGCCTACCGTCTGCCCCAGGTGCGCAGACTGCGCCTCATGCCTCGGCTCCTGGTCCTGCTTCGGCTCCACCGCCGCCGCCTCGTGACGACGGCCACCTCTAAGACGACTACCCCCATCAAGACGGAGCATTCGTCGTCTTCACCAGTGAAGGCGACGACAAGCATAGCCTGCGCCAGAGACGACGCAAGGTGAATGCCACGGTTCCCCCGGTTCCCCAATACATGCATTGGTCTGACAGACCAATCACATGGAGCCGGGTAGACCATCCTGCGGTGATGCCCAACTCGGGTTCATACGCGCTCGTCCTCGACCCCACCTTTGCCTCCAAGAGGCTCAGCTACCGGTTCTCCCGGGTGCTGGTCGATGGTGGCAGCAACATTAACATCCTCTACCTCGACACTCTTCGCAAGCTCGGGGTCAAGGAGACGGACGTCCTGCCGACCAGCACTGTCTTCCACGGCAACGTGCCTGGACAGTCCTGCACGCCTATCGGCAAAATCCAGCTGGACGTCCTCTTCGGCGACAAGGCTCACTTCCGCCGAGAGTCCATATGGTTCGAGGTAGTGGACCTCAGCATCCCGTATCATGCGCTGCTGGGCAGACCGGCTCTGGACAAGTTCATGGCTATCCCGCACAATGCCTACCTGAATATGAAGATGCCGGGTCCAAAGGGCATCATCACCATTGCTGGCGACTACAAGAAGTCGCTCGAGTGTGCCCAAGCCAGCAGCCGCCTCGCCGATGCCGTGGTAATTGCTGAGGAGAAGCGGCAGATCGACCGGCTCGTGGCCTAGGCTACCAAGCAGTCGGCGATTCCTTCTCTTCCGTCCCAGTCGGCCGGCAAAGGCTCCTTCAAGCCGGCCAAAGTGACCAAGCAAGTGCCACTCGACCCTGCAAACCCCAAGCAAAATGCGTCACCATTGGGGCAGGCCTCAGCCCCAAATAGGAAGGCGAGCTCGTCGACTTCCTCCGTGAGAATCGGGACATCTTCGCATCGTCCCCCAAGGACATGCCGGGTGTTCCGAGGAAGTACGCCGAGCACAAACTTCACGTGCAACCGGATGCAAAGCCGGTAAAATAACCTTTGCGCCGCTTCACCGAGGAGAAGCGGCGCACAATTGGAGAAGAGATTACCCGGCTCCTTGCAGCCAGCTTCATCATGGAGGTTTTCCACTCGGACTGGTTAGCTAATCCAGTCCTGGTGCTGAAAAAGAACAACACCTGGCGAATGTGTATCGACTACACTAGCTTGAATAAGGCCAGTCCGAAAGACCCTTTCGCGTTGCCTAGGATAGATCAAGTGATCGACTCCACTGCAGGCTGCGAACTGCTGTCGTTTCTGGATGCTTATTCAGGCTACCATCAAATCAAGCTGGATCCAGCTGATCGCCTGAAGACCTCCTTCATCACGCCCTTCGGGGCCTACTGCTACACCACCATGACGTTCGGTCTGAAGAACACCGGTTCGACGTTCCAACGCTGCATGCAGCAGTGCCTACTGCCACAGATCGGCAGAAACATCCACGTCTATGTGGATGAGATCGTCGTCAAGATGAAGTAGCACTTCAGCCTCCTCGACGACCTGCGAGAGACGTTCGCCAACCTGCGCGAATACAAGATCCGACTCAACCCGGAGACGTGCGTCTTTGGGGTTCTAGGCGGCAAACTCTTGGGGTTCTTCGTGTCCGCTCGTGGAATCGAGGCCAACCCCGAGAAGGTCGGCACCATCGAGCGGATGGTGCGGCCGGCTCAGATATTAGACGTCGAGAAGTTCGCCGAATGTCTGGCATCCCTTAGCCGGTTCGTCAGCCAGCTGGGCCAGAAGGCCCTTCCACTCTACCAGCTCATGAAGAAGACGACGAAATTCGAGTGGAACGACCAGGCGACGAAGCCTTCTGCGACCTCAAGCAGGTCATCTCGAGCCTGCTAATCTTGGCAGCGTCGGCTGAAAGGGAACCCATACTCATATATATTGCGGCGACCACTCGCGTGGTTAGCGTAGTGTTGGTAGTTCAACACAAGGAGGAGGGCAAGGTACTGTTAGTGCAGCGCCCTGTCTACTACCTCAGCGAGGTCTTGTTCGCCTCCAAGCAGAACTATCCCCACTACCAAAAAATGTGTTATGGTGTTTACCTTGCTGCAAAGAAGTTGAAGCAATACTTCCAAGAGCATGCTATCACCATGGTGAGCACTGCTCCACTTTCAGAAATCATGGGCAACCGTGATGCAACGGGCAGAATCGCCAACTGGTCCATCGCCATGGCGGACCACGATGTCCGCTACGAGCCTCGCACCACCATCAAATCTCAGGTGGTGGCCGACTTCTTAGTCGACTGGGCCGAAACCCAGTTCGAGCCACCACCTCCAGACTCTACGCATTGGCGGATGCACTTTGACGGCTCAAAGATGCGGACTGGTCTCGGAGCCGGCAACGTCTTGACGTCCCCGAAAGGAGACCAGCTCAAGTATGCTCTCCAGATCCACTTCGCTGCCTCCAACAACGTCGCCGAGTATGAAGCACTGGCTCATGGCCTCCGGCTCGCCAAGGAGATTCGCATCCGGCGGCTCATATGCTTCGGCGACTCAGACTTGGTGGTGCAGCAAGTTTCTGGCGAATGGGACGCTAGGGACGCCAACATGGAAAGCTACCGCTTCCTCATCCAGCAGCTCAGCGACCCCTTCGAGGGCTGCGAGTTCCACCATGTTCCCAGAGCAGACAACGAGGCGGCTGATACACTGGCCAAGATTGGCCCCATGAGACAGGCTATCCCAGCCGGCGTCTCCCTCGAGCAGTTCCACAAGCCGTCTATCAGGCCGTCTCCAGAGTCGGCATCGATCTTCGTGCTGGCTGATCCTTTGGTGCAGGCGACGTCGGCTCCACCAGCTACGCCGGCTACAACTCCTGTGCCGGCTACGCTGGCTATGCCGACTCCAATTGCGGCACCGACTGGATCTTCGGTGCAAGTGCCGTCGGCTCCACCAGCTACGCCGGCTACAACTCATGTGCTGGCTACGCTGGCTATGCCAACTCCAATTGCGGCACCGGCTGGATCTTCGGTGCAAGTTCCGTCGGCTCCACCAGCTACGCCGGCTACTGCTCTTGTGCCGGCTACGCTCGCTATGTCGACTCCAATTGCGGCACCGGCTACAAGATCAACTCCGGCTCCGCCCTGCCTCGAATCCTGTCGTTTCGACACGCAGTGGGTGGACGTCATGGAGGTAGACGGCGAGCCGGATGCCACGACGGCACCAGAGACACCTCATCTCGAGCCCACGACTACTGCTTCATCAAGCGCGGGGGCTGCAGAAGCCCCTAATAGTCAGGTCGAGGCGGAGCCAGCCCTTGTGTCGGCTCCGTCATGGGCTCAACCCATCCTGTCCTTCCTCCTTCGCGACGAGCTTCCTCAAGACGAGGCGGAGGCGAGGCAGATCCAGCGCAGATCTGCAGCCTATGTCATCATCAATCGCGAACTGGTGCGGCGTAGCGTGACTGGCGTGTTCCAGCGCTCCGTCGAATCAGAAAAGGGACAGGAGATCCTCAGAGACATTCACTAGGGGAGTGCGGGCATCATGCCGCCTCTAGAACCCTGGTGGCCCAAGCGTTCCGCCACGGATTCTACCGGCCCACGGCCCTCGAGGAGGCCGTGGATCTGGTCGACAAATGCGAGGGCTGCCAATTCTTGAGCACACAAAGCCACATGCCGCCTTCGGCCCTCAAAACCGTCGCCCTGTCATGGCCTTTCGCCGTCTGGGGGCTGGACATGGTGGGGCCTTTCAAAACGGCTCGTGGTGGCATGACCCACCTCTTGGTAGCCGTCGACAAATTCACCAAGTGGATCGAGGCCAGACCTATCAAGAAGCTTGATGGCCCCACGGCTGTCAAGTTCATCACGGACATATCGGTTTGATATGGTGTCCCTCATAGAATCATCACCGACAACGACAATAACTTCGCCAAAGGCGCTCTGGCGCTCTACTGCTCCAAGGTAGGCATCCGGCTCGACTTGGCGTAAGTGGAACATCCCTAGTCAAATGGCCAGGCGGAGAGGGCCAACGGCCTGATCCTGGCCGGCATCAAGCCAAGACTGGTGGCACCACTTGTCAGGTCAGCCGGCTGCTGGATCGAAGAACTACCGACTGTACTATGGAGCCTCCGCACCACGCCCAACCGGTCGACCGACTTCACTCTGTTCTTCCTTATATACGGGTCTGAGGCCATTATCCCTACGGATATCGAGTTCGACTTGCCTCGGGTCACCCTGTACATGGAAATGGAGGCGAAGGAGGCAAGAGAAGATGGTGTGGATCTCCTCGAAGAAGCAAGGGACTTGGCCTTGAGCCGGATGGCCATCCATCAATAGAAGTTGAGATACTACCACAGCAAGAAGATCAAGCCTCTCTCTTTCAGAGAGGGAGACTTGGTGCTCAGAAGAATCCAGTGCACCGCCGGCCAGCACAAGCTCTCATCCCCATGGGAGGGACCCTTCATCATCAGTAGGTCATTGCACAACAACGCATACTACTTGATTGATGCCCAGAAGCCAAGGAAGCGCAAGAGGGACGACTCCGGCCAGGAGACGGAACGTCCATGGAACGCGGCGTTGCTTCACCTGTTCTACTACTAGAAGGCAAGTATCAAACATGGAAAGAGCATACACATATGTATCTTTCTCCCTCTTCAGGGGTTTCTAATGAATGCAATGAAAAGAGCATGCCTTGTGCTTCTTTTTAAGTTCATATCTAGAGTGCTCACTCTGCGAAGCCCCTCGCTGACTCTAGTAAGCTCGGGGCTCGCCAGCCGCCCGGACGCCTTCCTTATGTTGTAGAAAAACACATAGTGTACGCCGGACCGATCCCTGGTCACCTAGTAACAGCTACAGACCGGCTCCCGGCTGTCCGGCTAGCGAGGCAATGCCAGGTAAGGCCGGATGCATGCAAAGTTCGACTACAAAAAGGTTGTCTGCTTGGGTTGGTTTGATCTATTTTACGATCTCATTCTAGCCGACCTCTGCTGGTTTATGTCTGAATATTTAAGTCTTGATGGCTTCAAAAAATCTAAGTCTTGTATTCTCAAGGCCAGAAACCTCGACCCAGTCACAGACCGGCTCCCGGCTGTCGGGCTGGCGGGTGGAAACTTGGGGATACAGGGATTGGAGAAAAAGAAGTCAAGCAGGAATCAAAAGATAAAGATATAAAACAACACGCATGGCAACACGAATATAATGCTGAATCCATACATTCAAAATGCATTGGCCCACGGCCGAGGTTCATTACACCCCCCAGTGGGTGGAACTGTTGGACTGACAAAATAATTTCACACAACAAAAACAGGAAACTGGCTACGGGGCTGCGGCCTCATCGGTCGCCCAGCTGCTGCTCTTGAAGTGGTGGCTTCACCATCGCCGGCTGCTCCCGAGGCGGTGGCGCCATCTCCTCCGCGAGGGCTCTCGGCTCCATCCGCACCAGAGTTGGCGTACGTTGCGCCGCTGGAGGCGGCAACATTATCCATCTCATGGGTCGTCTCGTCGGAGCTGTCATCGACGTCATAGGGCTGAAGGCCATGTAGATCTTCAGGGATCACATTGCCGCCTTCACCCCGCTCCAAGTTGAGGTCGTCCCAGGCGGCGTACGTGGCGATGTCGCTGGCCCTCAAGCGCAGCGCCTCCTCCACATCCTGCAGCTCCGCCTCCGAGCCGTCGCGCTGAGAGACGAGCTTGCCCAAGTATAGGTATCGATACCAGGACTTGGCCAAGCGCAGGGCCATGTAGGCTCCAGCGCGCGCAGCCGAAGCGCGCCAGACGTCAAGGCGATCCTCGCCAGCCGCATGCCAGCGGGAGAGCCGGCTCATCGACGCCGGCTCCACGCCATCAGGCCATAGGGCCGCCACCATCGACGAGCCTGCGATCTGGAGCCGAGCCACGGACTAGCCCAGGACGCGCAGGCGGGCCCTAAGGCCCACCCCAATCTCCTCCACGTTCCAGCCGGAGGTAGCATGTACCTCCTGCCCGGCCGCGCGGCGCTCCTCGCGACTCACCTCGACGGCCGTGTCGGCTACGCCCTGTGTCTGAGGGAAGAGGCCTGAGATAGGGAAAGGGGCGCAAAGATGAGTAAGAGGAGGAGACGGTAAAGAAAGATCAAGACAAAACAAAAAAAGACTCACGATTGAAGTCGATGTCCGTCTCATGGGCGCTCTCCAAGGCCTCGAGCTCCCGCACCTTGCTCGCTTGAGTAAGGCGGGCAACTGCTTCCTGGAGGGTCGCCGCCGAGTCCAGGGCCTTGGCCAGCTGCGTCTTCTTCTGGACAAGGGCCTCTTCCTTCTCCTTCAAGGCGGCATCCTTGAGCTTCATCTCCCCGAGATGAGCCGACGCAAGACGTTCCACGTCGGCAGAATGGGAGGCGTCCTTCTCTTGTAGAGAGGCATGCAGCTGCTCCAGCTCGGCCCGGCTGGCCGCCTCGAGCTCCTTCTTCTCCGTTTGGAGAAAAGCCGGTTGCTCCTGGAGCTAGCCGCCCGCGTCACGCAGGGCGTCCCGCTCCATGACGACTTCACCCAGCCGGGCTTGGAGCTCGGCAACCTGGCCATCGGCTGCCTGGTTCTGAGCCTGCAGCTCGTTATAGGCCTGCACCTGGGCATCATGAAGGTCCTACAAAGCAAGGAAAAAGCAGAAGTAAGATTCGGCCTGGTTAAGTCATAACCAGCCCGATTCTCGGGGGCTACACCCAGTGGGTGCGCTAGCACGCCCCCACTAAAGAAGCAAAGCAAGAAAAGAAGCTCAAAGAGATTCGGCCCGGCTGATGCTCGGCCGGCCCGATTCTCGGGGGCTACACCCAGTGGGTGTGCTGGCACGCCCCCACTGATGCAAGAAGAAGAAAAGAAAAAAAATCGAAGACCAAGATTAGGCACTTACCCTGGTGCGCTCCTCCAGACGCTCCAAATCGCCGCCCACCACACGGGCCGCCTGGTCCACCTTGAACCGGCTGCTGGAGAACAGCGCACCAGCTCCGGGACACCGTGGAGCGCGGTGCGTGCAGGCAGCTTCGAGCGCGCCAGGTTGGCCGCTCGCCAAGTCTTCATCGGCCGGCTCCCGACCCGGGCACCGGCTCCTGAGGCAGACGGGCCGTGGTGGGGGATGACGATGGCGCAGGCTCCAGGTGTCGTCATGGCGGCCGGCTCCGTCGATGTCCCGGCCGGTGCCGCCTCCTCGGCTGGAGGTGGATGGGCCGCGTCCGGCGCATCCATGTCCACCCATGGTGCATCACGGGCCACGTCTGGTGCGTCCAGGACCAGTTCCGGCACGTTGGGCACCGCCTCGGCCCTATGAGAGTTAGGGATCACCTCTAGATCCACCGGCACAGAGGCGTCCGGCTCGGAGGGGTGGGCCTCCTCAGTGCTCGAGGCGCGCCTCGGGGCCACCTCGCTAGCTGGCTCGTCCACGCGAGCATGCACAGAGGGGTCATGTCTAGCCTTCGTACCCTTCTCCGCCGGCTTCGCGGCCCAGCTGGGGCGAGATTGGCCCTCGGCCGTCTTCCCCGCGGCCGCATCCCACCGGCGCTTGGACTACTCCTCAAGCTCCCTCTGAGCAGCGTCAGCTACTGCCCAGTCGGCCCGCACGGCTGCGGAGGCAGTGTCTTCCTCCACATCCTCCACCTACCTGCCGGGCGACGTTTTTAAGGAACAGAGCTTCACACAAGGCAAAAATAAAAGAAGGGGAGGAACCCTTACCCTACGACGATGGGCACCTGCCTCCTGCCACCGCCACGGCGCTTCTTGGCGCCGCCTACCCGTGCTCCGGCTGGAGGACCCGTCGCCGGGCGCTTAGGAGCCGGCCTGGAAGCTGTGTCACCCTTGCCCTTCTCCCTGGCCACCTCATCGGCTCCGGCCGCCTCGTCCCTTTGACGCCGTCCGCGCGTCAGTGGCGGGCTGGTGACCTCCTCCACCCCGTCGGAGTCCTCCTCAAAGGCTGCATCAGATAGGAATGAGGGAGTCTTGTCATCATCCGTCCAATCTACGACGGAGGGCCGCAGATGCTCACCAGACGGCTCTGTCCCTTCCGACTCCAACGCGTTCTCCGAGCCTTCGGAGGAGGCCGAGTGGGACTCAATCACGCCCTCGTCCTCGATCTCCGAGGCGTCACACGCCGCCACGTCAGGGGCGGGCTGGTTGAGTGCTGACTGCAGCTTCTCGAATAGGTGCGCAAAGGATTTGACTACCGGCTCAGCGAGGCGGCCAGTCGCAAGACAAACATCAAAAACAGAACATAAAATAACACTTACCACCGGAGGCGGACGGGACCTGTTGTAAGGGATCATCCCCCACGACCAGTTCCCACTGTCGTCCATACGGGCGGTGGAAATATGGTTCACCCCTCGCGCCACCGCGCTGGGGGTGAATCTCTTGGTGGATGTACGGCAGGGGTCGTGCCGGCCGCTCATCTGGTAGACCAGATGGGGCCGCCTCTACAGCGGCAGGATCCTGCGAGTAACCATGGTGGTGAGCAGGTCAGGCCACGGAGGCCGCCTTTCTCCAAAATGTCGAGGTGGGCGCCGATCTGCGCCACCTCGGGAATCGGCTTCGGGAACTTCGCCGCCCAGTTCAACTTCGTCGGAGGTTTAATGTTGAACGGGGGCATGTTGAGGGCATCTCGGGCAGGGTCGGCGTTCTTCACGTAGAAGAAGCCTTCTGCCACTGCTTGATGGACTCCTGCAGCGCAACTGGGGGAAGCCGGACTTCGAACGATGATGCACCAGTGCGGCTCCGCACGTCGTCATCGTGCGTGGCCTGACGTGCTTCTCCAGCGCAGCCTTGTCCATCGCAATGGACTGCTGCTTGAAGAAAAACAAGCTTTTCCAGAGATGATGCGGGGCTCGATCCCCAGGAAGCCCTCGCACAA
Source organism: Hordeum vulgare subsp. vulgare (assembly GCF_904849725.1). Taxonomy (NCBI): domain Eukaryota; kingdom Viridiplantae; phylum Streptophyta; class Magnoliopsida; order Poales; family Poaceae; genus Hordeum; species Hordeum vulgare. Next base: position 442,923,709 of record NC_058518.1, on the reverse strand, counting down.
GACCACGAAGGCCGACAGCTGCAAGATGGCGTTCGGCGCTAGGTGATGCGGCTGCAGGCCGAAGAAGTGGATCCACTCAGAGAAGAAGGAGCTCGTCCGGAGCCCAAAGCCCCTGTAGAAATGCTCGGTGAAGACGACGATCTCTCCCGCTACAGGTGTTGGGGCGGTCTCGGCGCGAGGGATCCGCACCAGCACCTCGGAGGCCGGGGGCAGCAGTCGGTGATGGCGGAGCGCCTCGATATGGCCTTCGCAGATCTCGCTGCCAAGCTAGGCTCCCTGCGACGAGGTCTTATTCGAGGAGGAGCCGCCGGCCATGACTGCGGGCAGCTGGAGCTCGAGACGGCTGGTGGCTCGACGGCAACAGAGATGACGAAGATGAAGAGGACGGGCTCTTTCTCTCTGGGCTCAGGGAGGAAGAGGGCATCGATGCGGGGCGAGAAGGGGGGCGAGTGGCCTCCTCGGAACCCCCGCATCCCATTTAAACCCCACGAAGCATCATGGGGACGGGATCCTGTGCGCGCGGAACCCCACTAACCCCGTGTATTACGGGCGGTAGCGCTTCCCAAAGCCCAACCGTCGCGGAGTAAATCCGCAGAGGATCTCCCGCGCGGAGGCGGAGGGGGTGTCGTGGCGGGACCCAGGGCCCACGCCCGGTCCCGTCACCAGTAATCACCATCATTACGTCAGGCTGGGCCTAGCACGTGGCGCGATTTGAGCGACCTAGGACGAAGCCGAGGCGTCGCTTCGAAGCCAACCGGCTTCGGAGCCGGCGTCCCCTGCCGCGGATGGCGGCAGGAATCCCAAGACAAAGTATCAAGCCGGCGAGGCCGCCCGTCCGCAGACGGCGGGCCTCTCCAGCTTCGGGAACTACTGTCGGGGGGATAACCCCGGGGTAGGCTCATCGAGCTTGCTCCTTCATCCCTTGCCCAAAAGGAATGACCAAGCATAGTTTCCCAAGGCCCAAGTCCTCTGGCCGGCTAGGCTGCACCTGCGGCTGTAGGTCGAGGCGGTCAACTCTTTGGCCGGCCAGGCAACCCCAGCCGGCTAGAGGCGACACGACTACCTCTTCCTAACCGTCTTGGCTAAGCCAGCCGGCTAGGAACGAGGCGGCCGTGCCCAAGCCGGCTAGCCGGCCCGGGATCTCAAGCCACATCAGATCGTAGGTCATGACGAGACCCTATGATTAAAGGTAGCTACGCGTCAGCAAAGGTACTGTATCGGAGTGCCTGGCAGGTACGAGCGTCGGCGGCCACGCCACTGACCTACCCCGGCTCTGATCCATCACCCAGCATAGTGTTGGACCATCAAACTCCCACTCCATTACTGCACTCGGCATGGGGAACAGTGGAGGCGGTCGTACTATCTGCCCATGACGAATCTCGCTGGACGACACCGGACATACCGCGCGTGCTCGGCGTCAACCTTACGCGAGAGCTTCATTGGCTAGCCGGCGGGTCCCACAGCCAGACGAGACCTCGCAGTCGGCGGGCCCCTCAAGCGACAAGACAAGACCCTCATGGGCCCCCTGGCCAGCCGGCGAGGCTGCCAGCCGGGTCCCACTCTTGTACCCTTTATCCATATTGTAGGCCGGTCGGTTCGTCTATAAAACCCCCCGATCACCCTCCATGCAGAGGGTCGGTCACCCCCCGGTGGGCCGACTGCTCCCCTCTTCCTCCTCCTCAACACAGCTCCAGGAGCAACCTTGTAATCCATCCATATACATCATACACTCCGGCAGGACTAGGGGTCTTATCTCTACGGAGAGCCCTGAACCTGGGTACATCATGCGTTCCATGCTTGTACCAACCTCGTCCCCAGCGCCCTCCTTTGTCCCTTTGGTTCTCACCGACTTTAGCCTACCCATGACATATGTTGTGAGTATTCACCGACAACCCATATTTATAAAGAAGTGCACGAAGTGACAACTTCTATGCACGGGAACAGAGGAGCTCTAGTAAAATTTCGAAAGAAATGATGCCTCGATTTTTGGGGCAAAGATTCATGTAGAGATTGATTGTGATGTCACCACATCTGCATTAACTTCCGGCGGGGATGTTATAGGCGAACGACACAAGGAAAAATTACAAAGTCTGACAGTACTATGCGTGACCGTCTGATAAAACTGAGACAATATAAATACAAGGCAAAGGCTAAGCCGCATGACAGAAGGAAATAATATTGACAAGAACAAGTTCAAATCAACATGGGGCCTAATGTTGGGGATATGACCCCGCGGTATAACCCGTCGTGTGGGCCGGGTTAGGCCATGGGCGGCTTAAGGGGCATTTGTTAGATGGGCCACAGAGTAGACAAGAGGTCGAACACGACGACTTACCAAGCGAGCCACCAGGCGGCCCAGTAATAGAAGATGGCGAATTAAGGTCCACAAAGCGGAAGACGCTAGAAGCTTTCCTAACTTGGGAAACAAGATAAAGTAGAATTGTAGTAGGCCACGGGCGTTTATCGACCCAGACTCTGTTGTAATCTCGAGGCCTCTACCTATATATAGGGGAGCCCTCGAGCCACAAAGATCAGGAAAGAAACTCCCGAGAACTAGGTTAGCAATCCCTCATTCTTGTAATCGAGATCTCCATCAATATAGACACCAAAGCAGGACGTAGACTTTTACCTCCATCGGAGGGGCCGAACCTGGATAAATTCGTCTCCCGTTCCCGATCAACCTCTTCGAGTCGCCACACAGTGACAATGGCCTCACCACTAATTCCTTTCAGAGGACATCTGTCGTGACAAAACCACGATAAATGGCGAGGACGCGTACGGTGGGGCTGGGCATCCATGCCTTGTGCTACAACATAAATGAGCGCGAGACTGCAGTACTCATGTACAACCAGTGTTGCACTGACGGTTGAATGAAATGAGATGGCCAGCGGCGAAGGAGGTGGAATGAGGGCGGCGGTGAAGGGGCAACCCTAGAAAACACTTGGGAGAGGTAAAGATGAGGGGGGGGGGGGGGGGACGCGCATCGAGGATGACCTGCTCGCCTCCACTGGCCACCGCCTCTAGCCACTCCGCTAATCGACTGATCCAATGGAGGAGGACGCCGGCAGTGGCGCGGGCACATCGCCGGGGAGACGAGATGAGACAAGGCGTGCCTAGGAAGGGAAGTCACGTGCGTGGGGAAGAAAGGGAGGTGGGGTGTGGGGCTCGGTGTGCGTTTCCTCTCCCATTCGCTTCATTTCTTTTTTACTCCGACATGGTAAAAACGGAGACCCTGCACGTGTAAGCGACTTGTGACGCTTGTTTTGTTGTTTCCTATCGGGCGTGGATTGCGCTAGAGGCTACCCTTCATGCGTAGCTTATTGTTGTGGATTTTATTTCTCTCCAGCAGAACTTGTTGCAAAATGTTGCTTTAAATTCATGCCGAATGTTGTAGCAGAGTGTTTCCTATAATGGAAATTGGGAAAATCATGCTGAATGTTGACTCCCTTTCCAACAAAACATTTCCAAGCTAATTACTTGAAGAGACAAAGCAATATGATAGTCTTACACGTGGGACATTAACATGTGGATTCCGCTCGACTGAAACAGAGCCAAAGTGCAAATACCAGCAGGCAGCAGCACATTACACACGGATACATCTTGTGTCGGGCGGCAATCAGAAATGCCAGCTACCTGCCGCTGAAAAATTCCTAACAAAATTCGAAATTTGCCGCAGTTTGATTAAAATTTATGAATGTTTGCACAAGCTATGACATCGAATTTCGCCCGGAGAGAAGTGATGTGCCTGGGTATCTAGCTCTACATCCTAATTAACCAAAACGACGATGAAATCATGCTACTACGGACATTACACATGCTGACAGCATGCACCCACCGATCTGGTCAACTTGCTGCTACCCCGCCGGCCAGCAGCGCGACGGACACGAGCGACCAGCGCCATAGACACAACAACGGCGGCGAAGGCGCCGGACAATATCCAGACGCTGATTAGTCCTTCCGGCCCCGCGGCAGCGTTCGGGTCCACGCCGGGCCCCACTGCCACCGCACCACCCCACCAGTTGTACGTGTACGTCGACCCAGCTTCTTCCTCGTTGCCACTCCGTGATCCACCTGCACTTTCACCGCCCTCCTCCCCTTCGCCGGCGCCGGCGCCACCACCGCCTTCCGCCTCGCCGACACCGCCGCCGCCACCCCGACCTCCGGAGGGGCAGACGATGCACTGAAAGCGCGCGGCCACGCAAAGCACCGTCAGCAGCAGTGCGAAGAGCCGCTTCGTCGACGTCCTCCTGCCCCACATGGTCGCCGCCCTGCGCTCGTCCGCTGGTGATCAGATGGATATGGTCAATCGACTTCCCAGTCAGTTTGTAGGTTGTTGCGCGTTATGTCGAGGTGGGGAACGGGGGAGCCGGCGTCAGTTTGGATGCGGCAGTGGCTGACTACAGTTGTTATTATCTTTTTTTTATGATACCAGTACAAATGCCCATGCATTCTACCGGGCTAGAAAAAATGCATAACCTATTTATTTTGCCATTAAATATTAAATGTAAATTATAATGTTAAATGTAAGACATCTATTTTTGGACGAAAGGAGTTTCTTTTAAAGTTTTAAAATATACTGTAATGCTTATATAAAAATTGGACTACTTTTTTAATAATAATTATCATTTTTATTGAGTGGTAATAATATTTTGTTTTTTGATGGGTAATAGCATATTTGTGTACAACATCTTTTCAAAAAATAAATTAAACAATATATATTTAAATTTTTTTTTGCACAACCTGCTAAGCTCTTGTGAGTGAGCTGCTCTGAGCATAGACACCAAGCCTCCACACGAGACACAAAGCGCGTCCTCCGAAGCACTTTCCTCATCTTCTTCTGAAAAAATATTCTCCTCATCTTCTCCTCGAAGAAAAAAAGTTGTCCTTAAAAATGATCTAGGCAACAAATTGCTAATTTAATATGCATTCATTTTGTTCACGCCATCAAGACAAATGATATTATTTATACATAATTTACATATAGTCCTCATCCTAAAACTTTAACTTCATTCAATAAACATAACAACCAAATACATATGTTTATAGAAACGACCATATATAAGAGTGTTGCGCAACAAAAAGGAAAAATAAAATAATTTTGGATGTGACACATGACTAAAATGAGCCCATGGTGGCTTCTATGCTAAAACAGCAACCATAATTAGCTTTACCCATGGTTGGTAATGCTCCCAACACCACAAGGCCCTAATCATTCAACATGCTTATTGTTTACTGCTTTAACTTCTCCTCGTTTCTCGCTCTTGTGCTTCAGCATCGCCTCATTCTCTTCCTTTTCCATTCATTTTCCTGAAAAGATAAATTTATGGCACATTAGGATTGACACATTAGAATTGAGATCCATATTTGAGCATGTTTGCATTAGTGAGACAGTTCAATTTAGTTTTCGTTGAAGGAAAGTTTTCAATTAATAATGATTAACTCAAAAGGTTTCCTTTAAGAGAAAGATAAGATAGCAAGAAGAGAGAAGCAAGAATTCAGTTAATTTTAACTAACAGAAAAATGATTCAGTTAATTCAGTTAGCAAGTTTCAGAAGAGAGAATTGTGAAGAAGTGAGAAGGGAGAAACAAAAGCAGGAGTACACTACTAATTAACTGAAGAAAATCTTGAGAAACTATAGAGCAAGAAGTACTGACACGAAGTAACAAAAAATTTGCCTGAGGCAGTAACAAAAAATTGTTCAACCATTCAGAGAAAAAGGCATGCAAAAACTATTCCATTTTGACCTGTACTCCATTAATGTGTACTCCACTCCACTAACAGAGAGGAGCATATGTTCTGATTGATCTCAAATTCAGATTTGAACCACACAGGGCAGTTGAACGCAAAAATATCTACTGCAAACGTAAAGAAGATACTGTAGAGCAGTATTGATCTCAAATTTTTACAGTAATGGTCTAATCCCAATTCCAATAGGAAGCACATCATTTAATTTAATCTCAAATTTGGTCAGTCCACATGCATCGATTTGACCCACATTCAAAATTTATTAACGGAAAAGTTTCATTCAGTTTTAATTAAAGGAACAATTTCAGTTAGTTATAATTATCTTAAAAGTGTATGCTTAGATCCAGCTTGGAGATATTCAGAAGCTCGTTTACTCGGAATATCCAGCTTCGGAATACTTAGAAGCATGATAGGAGTACTTATGATCAGAATACTTATGCTTGTATGTTCAAAACATATACTCCTATACTCAGCTTAGAGAAGTGACAGAGTTACTGAATCCAGACAAGTTAAATCTTGTTAAATACTCCAAACAAATACTCTAAGAAAAATACTCCAAGAAATTACTCCATGGCAATCTTGTTAAACAAAATCAGTGGCAGTAAAGAAAACACACGAACATATATAACAGCTTTCCATTATGGAAGAGATAACTAAATTGTTCAGAAGCTTCAAGCAATAATGAATAGCAAGTAATTAGTAATACTCTGCAAGATTCAGGCAATGAATTAGTGTTGAAAGTGACAATATAAGAGAGAAATGACTAAAAATTGTTCAAAAGCTTCATACAATCTATAACCAAAGCGAGAATTGTTGGTCCACCTTACCTCTTGGCCTTGGACTCCGCCTCCTCGACTTGGATTTAAATTGTGATCAGAGAACCATCCGCTAGGGACATCTTGATGTTCCCTATTTTACAAAGTTGAACATCGCATGGAGATAAAATTAAGAATAGACATGTTTGGTACAAACTTAAAAAAAATGGAATCAACATGCAGACATTTAACAATCGCAACATTAAGAACTTGAGTTGTAGCAAGAATTTTCTATAACAGTCAGAAGGACTACAGAACTACCTTCCAAACTATCAGAGATAAGACACAAACACCAACTACCACAAACACCTGCACATGTAGCACAACAAAAATCAGAGATAAGATGACAAAGAGCAGAGAGCAGGACGATGACAGGAGATGCGTTGTTCAGCCACCAACGACAAAAATCAGAGATAATCATTCCAACGTTGACCCAAATACAAGCATGGATGTCGCATAGTATCAGAAAAAATGGTGCTAGCACGCATAGTATCCAACAACTTCCAGTCAGTAGAGCACAACACCAAGTTCATTTCATTGAAGAAAGCAAGAGCGCCACACAACCCATTGTGTGCCTCTTATCCACATCGCTATTTCTCCTCTCATCACCCAGCGTTGGTGCTCCTCCTCTTCTCTATCCAGAGCAATGCCTTAATGGCCACGTACAGGAGCAGAGAGAGGAGGGGGCGAACTCACCTGGAGACAGAAAGGAGGAAGCTCCATGGGTGATGTGTCCCGAGCTGCAGCAAGGCAAGGTCGACCCCTCCTTCCTCAAGCATCCAATCCTTGCCCTGCACATCTACTTTGGAGGACCAAAACAAATATTAGAGAGAGAAAGGGGGAGATATAGGGGACGGGGATGAACTCACCCCATGGCCACCGCGTGGAGGAGCACATTCTGAAGATGGAGCTGCTGTGCAAGCTCGGTGGGCGTGGGAGACGCGCCGGGGCAACGCCAGTGTGAAGGCGCCCGAAACCCTAGCCATGGTGAGGGCTTAAGGTCATCGCTGGTGGCCGGGAGCAGCGAATCCCGCTTGGGGAAGGACCGAGTGGATCGAGGCGAGCTCGGGACGGTGCTGCCAGTGGCGGAAGTCGCTGGAGAACGCCGGAATCGGCCAGAGAGAGCCGAGCTGCCGGCGGCGGGCGCGTTTGGGTCGTTGGATAAGAAGGTCGTGACCGTCGGTAGGGGTGCTATTGTAAAAGTGAAATGTTTTTTCCGCTTATTTACTGGACTGCGGGTTGAAGACTGAAAAATGCAGGGACTTTTCTGCAAAAACACCGATGACGGACGACAATTATTAAAAACTGTTGAGACACAAAAGAAAATAACAAAAATAAAATGGTACCACTTTAATCTTATTTTCTTGTGTAATACTTGTTAGCCTTTTGTGTTTTTGCAAAGAGGAGAAAATGTTTTTTAATAATTATTTGGTGCAGAAATATATATCTTGAAAATTTTTCTTGTGTAATACAGTTTTTTGTACATTTGGGCATCGTATATTATTTTTTTCTTCTCTTCTTCATTTCGTAACCGGTGATTCATTGTGCAGATTCTCAGGAGCTTCATGTTCATCTTTATTCATTCTTATGGTCTTTTCCGGTGAATTTAATTTAGTTGTCCGTGTCATCATATCCTTTTCATCCTTTAAATTCTTTCCTGTGTTGGAGATTCTTATCAAGTCTTCTGTTGTCATTATGTCTATTCTGTCCGAAGCGTTGAAGTTATCTCAGAATTTCTTGTTTTCAGTCCGTTCAATTATTTCAAGGTGCTCAACCTCATCAAGTTTTCATTTGTACGGTGCAATATCCCTCTTTATAGCAATCTTTTCAACGGTGGTTTCTTTGAGTGGGCCCATAACCCACAGGGTTTTCCCAGGATCTTTTAGCTCTTCTAATCTTTCCCGGAGATCTCTAATTCTTTTCAACTATGACGTAAGTATGAATTTCATCAGTCATATCCCTTCTTCAAGGCCTATTTGAATTAATTCTCATATTTGGCTAAATCTTGCATTCTTCTTTATTCCGGAGTGTCTCGGTTATTCATGGTGGTGTTCTCCTCATCATTTTCAGCTTCAAGACCGACGGAGTGTTTTTCTCAATCTTGGTCCATTCTCTTCATGATTCATCGTTTCAACCTTCTCGCATCGTCTTGAATTATTCCCAATCATGAGTATCCCTTTCTTGCGATCCGGTGCATTTCTGAATTGTTTTCATTCTCGATCCTCCGAAGGCCATCATTTCAGAAGATTCTTCGTTCTCAGCTTTTAGCTTTCATCCTCGATTCTTCTCAATTGTTGTCTCTTCGTTCGTCTCTCGGTTATTCCGGCGCATTGTTCTAGTTTTCTTCTCTAGGGTGGCTTATGATCTCTTCATTCTCATGTATCTCCATTAATCCATGGTGTTCCCATTTAATTGTGAATTCTTGCCGGTGCTTCCTTAATTTTACTTCAAGTGGTGCTTATCTCTTTGTCTCTTCAAGATTCTTTCAAGAGGAATAAGTGGTATGCTAAATCCGCTGCTTGTCATCAATTAAACTTGATGAAGGACAAGCATAACATAATTCTTATTCTTGTTCGTAGTATTTTGAATTCTTCTTCTGGAGTGGCTCATGATATCAATTCTTTTCTCAAGTGCTTATCTTTCTTTTCCAAAGTTCCAAGTCTATCAGTATCTCTTTGTGAAGCTTCATCTAAATCATTGCAAGGTCATAATCTTATTCTTTTCTACCTTCCTACCTTTGCATCATTCTTTTGTATACGGTGGTCCTTCATGGTGGTTCATCAAGGTTTCAATTCATTCTCAAGTGTTCTTCAAGAATCTTATTGGAGAACCTCAAGTTTTCTTCTCTTGCATTTCTAAGTGCATTTGTTCTTCCTTATCCTTTGAGGTGGTATTATTGCATCTTGTTAGTGTAGGATCCTCGAAGCGAATTCCTTTCAAGGATGAGATAAATAAACCCACCAATTCTTTGATCATGAGATATTTCAACCCATGATTTCTTCATTGAGCTATCTTGGTTTGGATTTCACCTAAAGCTTTTCCTATGGATTGTTGCTATCATGGTGCTTGTCATTAATCCAAGTTCTCAATAATTCCTCTTGGTGTAAGAAATTGTTCATATCTTGTTTCTCCCAAACAATCCTTGTTTTTGTTAGTGGCTGGTTGTCACTTCATTAGTTTGAAAAGGTTTCCATAAGCCCACTACTGTCTTGTTCTTTTCGTTGTTGTTTTTCCAACAACTCCGACCAATTCTTCTTGCAAGGATAGTTGCCAAGTTCATTGGAGTTAGTAGTTGTCATTTTCTCTTCATTCTATTCTTCCGTATGAGCTAGTTCGTATTCTCTCGTTCCGGAGGCATTGTGATGTTGCTCTTTTTGCGTCTATTATGTTTTTCTACCAAGATCATGGTGTTACCTTGTTCTATTTAGTTGTTTGTTATGAATATTGTCTATTTCTTCCTTCTTATCGAATTTTTTGTCCCATTTTCCTACCGAAGTGCTGCCGAAATTTTCCGTGAATTCTTCCTTCTTTCTCATACCATTCCTCATCTCTTTGCAACCTTCAAGGATCGTTGCTTTCACTCGTTTGTCAAAGAAGCGACTAAGTTTTTACCTCTTGTTCTTTCTCATCCTCTCCCCCTTTTCATTCTTGGATCTCGGGGCGAGATCCTGTTGTAGTGTAGGAGAGTTGTGACAGCCCGAGACCGACGTTTCAGAAGATTCCCCTTTTCTTTCCGTTTTCGTCGTGTGTCTATTTTATTTTGTCGCATCATCATCGCATCATGGGCATCATATGCATTGCATTGACATCTCCGTTGCCGCCAGTTTTCAAAACTTGCATCCGTTAGTAGTTGCCGGTTCTCGTCGTTGTCCGCTCTGAGTCCGACCACACTCGCACGCGCCCGCTGCATCGTTCAAATCTTGTTTTTAAAAGTGTGCGTAAAACTTTCTCTGATCGAGGTGAAACTTGGCATGCGGTCGTGATTAGTTATAGGTAGGCCGCTTATCCAATTTCCTCGCGATCGGAGTCCGTCTGGTACCCGAACGGTCGACCGTAGCGGCACCGTATTCGGTCTACCGTCGGACGATTTTGCTAAAATTATTAGCAAAACAGTTGATATAATTTGATATATATTATAAAAAGCTGTTTTGTTGATATAATTTGTGAACATAATCTAATAATTAGCAAAACAGTTTATAATAATGGTAAGATATCATTTGCTCCGTAATGGGCCAATATTCGAATAATTGACTCGTAAAACATTTGCTATATAGTTTATATCAAATGATATTTATTTGATAAACATTATCAACTTGAAAATTATTAGAACATTATTTTTTGCTAATAATTTATGTTTATCAAATGATATAATCTGGTGATTTTGCTATGGTAATCACAAGATATATTTTTCTAATGTTATCTCATAATTATTTATATCATTATGTAAAAACTCTATTGCTCATCTTCGTGTTGGAAAAGAAGACTCATTATGTACGGCAGCCTGCTTAGTAGCATCCACAAGATCTGCAAATAGAGTAGAATTTGAATTGTTGCCAGATTGTTGTTTGTTGTTGAAGTAGTCGTTCTATGGAGTTAGAGCAACTCCAACGTGTCGATCCATTTCGTCTGCGCGCGTTCGTTTGGGTCGCGGTGGATAGAAAAGTCGGCCCAACGCGCCGACCCAAACGAACGCATGTCCGTCTGTCGACCTATTCCCGATACATTTTGAAGTCTGATTTGCATCGACGCGAACGCGAGACGGACGCGCGCGACGCTCGCCTACTCATTCTCCTAGCCCGCTAGTCAGTGGCACATTGACCATCCTCTCTCACCCCATATCACCTTGTTTAGTCTATGAGCAGGGGACCGATGAATACACCACCTATACACGCTTCACAAGCGTCACTACAATTGTACCGCTGGTTTGCATCGTCCTTCAGGAAAAAAGGTTTGCATCATCCCTGCATGCGGCCAGCCATCCTTGCTAGCTTTACTCGTCTCATGGCTGAATCTTCATTGTTTCTTCTTTCATTAACACACTTCACCATGCACCAGTGCCCATCTCCCGTCGTCTTAGGGCAAAATTGACAAAATTGACCTCTGAATTGAAAGAACTCACAAAGTGAACCTGAAGGGAAAAAAATTCATCCATCTGACCCTTTTGTGTGGCGCTCGACACCTAGACGCCACACTACACTGTGTGACGTCGAAGACGTCGGCGTCACACGCTAGCATAGCTAGCCCCACCCCCAGGCAGTACAACACCTAAGCCTCAGGCGTTGCACACTCTACAGTGTGGCGCCGAGCGCTTAGGCGCCACACTGTGACTTATCCATCCACGGACCAGCCCCCTCCCCCACCCCCTCCTCATTCCCCTCCCTTCACTTCACTTCACAACTCTAGTTCAAGTCTTCCCCTTCTTCAAATCCCTTTCCAAATCAGCAGATCTGAAGGTTTGGACCGGACATTTGTTGTCCAATCCCTCCCCTAAGGTAATCCCCCCGATCCCCTCCTTCTCATTCAAACAAAAATCTCATTTGGTCACTTTGTTCAACCTACTGGCATTTTTACAGCCAGCAATTTCACATGTGTGGCGCCCAAGGTTTAGGCGCCACACATGTTCAACCTACTGGCATTTTTATAGCCATCAATTTCACATGTGTGGCGTCCAAGGCTTAGTAGTCACACATGTGAAATTGCTGGCAGTAAAATGCCAGTAGGTTGAACATGTGTGACGCCTAAGCCTTGGGCGTTGCACCAAGGCTAATCCTGTCGGCTATAAAGATTCTGGACCTCTTCATCTCTAGCAAATCTTATTCAGTCACAGTGATATGCCAACAGCCTTTTTTTGATTTCTGAGTTTCAGAGGTAGAGGGTGGAGCAATTAGAAAGTCAAGAAAGGGCTAGATAAATCTGATTGAAGAACAAAAAACAACAGAATATCTTGTTGTGCATAAATAATCAATTATATGTCCAGTTAGTACTGTCCTGTTAAAGTTCGAAGCTATAATCATAGATCTTACAATTGTACTTCTGAAAAGAACCATTCAACGTCAGACTTTTATCACTGCTAAACGTGGGGATCTCATATTATACAGTGATAATCCTCCTAGATTAAGATCATACCAAATTAGTGAACGAATAGAATAACTACGATTTGGACATAATAACATACAAATGATATCTTCGTTTATAATAATGTTTAGCAAAACAGTTTATATATATGAAAAATCAAAGCTAAGCGATTTGTTTACGTAAAGCTTGTATAAACAACATTGCATAGTTTTTATACATTAGATACGCTTTTTTGCGTGTGAAATCAGAAACTTTATTTAGTTTTGATGTCTAATTTTCTAATACACATTTTACATATTTTGTATGCAACATGAACGTTTTTATATACATGTTTTACATTATCCAAATACAGGATGAACATTTTTGAAAAATTCTATTTTATGTCTACTTTGTTCCATACACATTATATATTTTTGTATATGTTTTCTTATACAGTGGAAACATTTTTTATGCACATTTGAAGTTTTTTAAATACATGATCAATATTTTTTTAAATATAACAAGAATATATTATTTATTATCCAAACGCACTCTACATTTTTTTTATATACGGAAATTTTTTTGTCTACAAAGTTGACATTTCTTCAAAAAAAAAAGTAGAAGAAGTGCAAAAAATAAGAAAAAAAATGGTTGTAGGCCGACCCAGGGATCGAACCTGGGTCTCCTAGGTGGGACGACCAGGACCAAACCGTCTCGGCAAGCCTCACGCTTGAGATAGAATAGAGGAACCGGTTTCTTTAGAATTAGAAAGAAGAACCGAATCAAAGTTTAAAAAACGAATCGTTTTTGTCACTTACGGGTGGCATTGGTGGGTAATTTTGGTCAACTTTAGGGATAAATTTAATGACGTACGGCAAAAGCGATCCGTGCTTTATTAGTAGGTAAGAATACGAGTTCTATTCATATATTATAAAGAGTCACCTAAAGATCAACACAATAAAACTGAAAAATAGCATAACATCTCTTAGCTTGACACCAATGCCCGTCATCTATCTCCGGCAGCACCACAACATCACTTAAGAAAAAAATATAAATCACCGCCTCACCCGAACTTGACATGGCTTCATCATTCTGATGCAGCTTTGCGGACCTTTAAGGTGTCTCACCAAAAGCGAAGCCCTTACCGTTGAATGAGTCAGACCGGGGCAACACCCCGAACACGTTATTGAACTCTATATCTGGCACCTCTCCACAACTAAGACGACGAAGGAGGAAACCATACCTGTCATCCACGAACCAGGATCCCAACACATGTTACGTCTTGCAGATATCGTCGATGCATACCACAATCACTATCCACTCCTGGACTACCTCCCAAGCTTCGCGTCGATGTTGGAGCAAACGCCATCGCAACGGCGAAGACCGAGGACACATGTCCACCACGAGGATGTCGCCGCCGCCACCCTATCCTTGCTTTGACAGACTGGCTTCCAAATCCATTCCTAACCATACGACCAATAACCTCGTCAGCAAAGGATCCAAAGAATCTTTATTCAGCGCCGCTATCATTACCGCCGAAACAAAGGCAATGAACAACCAAAAAATCAAGATTATGAGGACTAAAAACGATCCACACGCGTGAATCCAGTTTCTTCCCTCGCCACCGACGACCGACGAATGTACAATCAACATGATCTTCTTGATAGCTTCCTTGAGTAATACTCCCTCTACCATGCAAAAAAAAGAGTAATAATCCCTCTATCTCATAATATAAAATCATTTTTGCCACTACATTAATATAAAAAATGTGTTTATATTAAGAAAGGGAGAAAGTAACCTTTACTATTGAAATAGAATCGAACGCTGTTGTGATGGTTCTACGAGCATCATCCATCCTACGATCACGCACAACTCAATCAGTCTTCGAATGCCTGCTCGGGATAAAAGATGAAAAAAAAATACAGTAGAAAAGAACGCACAGTCATAAGAGCAACTCTAGCAGACCCCGCATCCCGGCCCGGTCCGCAAAATAACCGCCAAAGTGCGGGTCGGGGCGGAAAAACCTGCCCGATCAGACCCCGGATCCCGCCCCGGCCCGCAAATATTTTTGCGGGTCGCGGCAAAACTTCTCCCCCAACCTCTAGTTTCACGGGCCGGGAGGCCAACCCGAGCTCAGCCTCTATCCGCAGCAAGATTTGGCAGAAGGGACATTTCGCGCGGCCTTTCCCGCTCCGCCCACCCGCCGCCACCATTGCCTCGCCACCCCATGCTCCGGTGCATCCTCCGCGTCCGTCCCTCACCGCCATGGACGCCTCCTTGCTGCCCCCGTCGCCGTCGAGGTCGCGCACGCTCCTTTCCCTCGGGCGGATCTCATCGCCGGTCATGTTGTCCCCGCCGCCGCTCAAGCTAGCGCCGCGCCTGCCCGCAAGCGGCAGGGCAACGTGGTCGTGCCGGGCGGAAATCCGACAGCCCCCGCCATGAAGGATCGCGCTCCGGGCGCTAACGCTGTTGTGCGATATCGGCCGGCGGCGGAGAAGGTCACCAAGGCTGCGGGCGTCAAGAGGAAGAGGATTCCAGCTCCTTCATCCTCTCACTCCATCCCGGAAAGAGATGCCCCGGCGATGCCATTCAACGGTGTCGCCCCCCCCCCCAAGCGAGGTGTTCGACGAAATGGCCGTAAGGTATGCGTCTTCGGTCATGGTCATTTCCTTTCGTTTTCGCCATTTGTTGCAATAGCTCGTGACTTGTCAATCGTTCAATATAGCCAAAGATCGAAGAACTACACGATCTTGGAAGATCAAGCTTTGATCCAAGCATGGAGTGCGGTGTCTCTTGATGCATGCATGTGTACTTCTCAAACCGCCAAGAGATATTGGCAAAGGATCGAAGATCAATACTTCCGCATTATGGCAAAGTATCCCAATAGGACTCCACGCACATTTCGGTCGCTTCAAGGGCGTTGGGAGAATATCAAGCCTATGTGCAGCCGTTGGGCAGCTTGCTTGGAGCAAGTACGCAATGCACTTCCAAGTGGGATCGTGGAATCCGACTATGTGAGTTTGTTTTGCCTTTGTTCAAGTTGTGCGTAATCATATTTGCATCATGAGAATTGATCACATCACTTTGTTCACATTGTGTAGGCCAATATTGCCCAACATAGATACAAAGACTTGGAAGCTTCAGAAGGCAAATTCTTCAAACTAGAGCATTGTTAGGAGTTGCTCCAAAAGTGCGAGAAGTGGAAGTTGATTGACAAAGAATCTTTGTTGCTCGCCGAAGAGAACAAGATCATGTCAATGAACTGCGATGACATGGACGACCTCACCGTTGGGCAGCTTGCTTGGAGCAAGTACGCAATGCACTTCCAAGTGGGATCGTGGAATCCGACTATGTGAGTTTGTTTTGCCTTTGTTCAAGTTGTGCGTAATCATATTTGCATCATGAGAATTGATCACATCACTTTGTTCACATTGTGTAGGCCAATATTGCCGAACATAGATACAAAGACTTGGAAGCTTCAGAAGGCAAATTCTTCAAACTAGAGCATTGTTAGGAGTTGCTCCAAAAGTGCGAGAAGTGGAAGTTGATTGACAAAGAATCTTTGTTGCTCGCCGAAGAGAACAAGATCATGTCAATGAACCGCGATGACATGGACGACCTCACCAAAACATGGCATGATATGGCAAGGAGAGAGATCTTGAAGAGGAGAATGGTAGCCTTGGTCGGTCCATGTTTCAGTTCCGGAGATGTTTTCTCTGCTCCATATGGTGCCAATGTGGATGATTTCGGTGCGGGAGTTGGAATAAGCGACGGAGGTGGATTCGGTGGCGTCGATGAACTTCAATATGGACTCCATGGCGCGGAGTGAAGATCGACCCCCAAGATGATGTCGGACATGGGCGCAAACCTTTGCATGCCCTCTTTTGCGTAATGAACTTCGCTTTTATTTGCGCACAAACTGTTTATGTCGTTTGAATTTGAACTTGTTTACCAAACCCTATGTCAAATGCGAGATTTACAGTTTTTCTGTTTGCGGGTCGTCGCGATGGAGTCCGAGCAGAACCTGCAGAAGCCGACCCGTAAAAAAGCATATTCCGCGAATATACTTTTTACGGATCCGTTTGGGGGGTGTGCATCCATGCCAGCCCGCGCCGGACTGCAAAAGGGGTTTTGCGCGAACTGCAAACGCGTTTTGCGGGCCGACGGGATGCAGGGTCTGCTAGAGTTGCTCTAAGTGCACAACCCAGGAACACTCGTGCCATGTCCTCATCTCTTGTAACCCCTCCCTCCAGATTCCATCTTTCTCCATGAAAAAATCGCCGTCGTGCGCTCACTCTCCTTGTGTATGTCACCTTGCATGTCCAATCTTGATCCGCCGCTAGGAGCCTCGCATGGCAAACCCATGCTTCCCAGTTCCCACCATCGTTTCCCTCCTCGTCCGCATCATGGTCGTGGTGGTCGTAGTCCTTGGTGTGGAGGTCACGCTTCATCCCTACTCTCTTCCGCAATCCATGACCGTCAGACGCTCTTCCCTGTATACACCGGATTGAGATCTAGTGACTTTACGAAGTGAAGTCATGCTGCGATTTTAGCCATCTAATCTCCGTCCAAAACATATCCAACGGTCTACATGTGATTCGTCTTTGTCAGAGTATATATTTGTTTCAGATCATGTATTTGGTACTCCTAATCTTTCAATTTGTGGCTTGTTTCTTGTCCGAATGGTGACAAACAAGAAAATAAACGGATGTCAACTATTGGTAATCTTAATTTTAGTTCAGAATTTCTATATAACTCACTTTTCTAAACTAAAACTGATTTATTTTAGTGATATGTAAGTAAAATTATATCTCGATCATACTAGTTGAACTTTTTAGCATAAAGATATTGCAGTTACTGAATTTGTTGTATGAAAATTAGATGGCTAAATGCTCAACTTTTTGTCTGTGTCTCATATAGACCGTTGGATGTGTTTTCGACGAAGATTAAATGACTAAAGTCGCAGCGTGACTTCACTTCGTATGGCGTGTAAGGGAACAACGTACACGCTTGCGTGTGGACAAAACAACTAATGTTCGTACGTCCGGCCTCCTGCTTCACGTCACCCCATGCATGTGGGTATCTTTTTGAATTTCCAATTTTTAAAATATTTTATCTTGTATATGAAAAATCCGATTAAAGATCCGTTTTCATCATTAAATCCATCACGACGAGATCTTCGAAACTAGATCTCATATCAATATGTTTCTATGTTTTTTTTTCCGAGCAACAGTTGTCATGATGTTACGCTGTAGTTGTCATGGAGTTTACACTGAAGTTGTCTTGATATGTTTCAGCTATTTTTTCTTCTACATTTAAAAGTAAATTTTGACATATTATAAAACAAGGAATTAAGAAATTAAACTTGCCATGAACCATAAACTAAAATTGTCATGGTGAAAAAATTGCCATGGTCAATTAATAAAGATATAATGGCAGCTTTAAATTTAGAAGAAAAAATAGGTAGAACATGATATGTCAACTTTAGTGTAAACACTATGACAACTACGGTGTAAAACATCATGGCAACTTTTGGTAAAACAAAAAATTCGTCGATCATGGTCAAAATTCTAAAATTACCATGACCTATAAATTAAACTTGCCGCGATGGATTACTAAAAATAGCCATGGTCCATGCATTAAATATTTCATGGTTAATTACTAAAAATTACCATGATCAATTAATAAAAATTCAAATCTGAATTCCGAGGTGGCTATTTTTCAAATCTGAATAAAAAGAGTGGTTATAATTTGACTGCTTAGCTTGCTGGGCAGGAGATTAAAATCCAAACTTTTTGATATATATATCTCCTGCTGTTGACTACATGGAGCCTGCTTCTTCTGGTTCGGTCGTGGGCTTCCTCAGAAATTGAGGCCTGGATGCCCTCACGTATGCTTTGTTGTCAAGGAGCCTTTTTTTCGGATGTTTGAATTGTGGGGCTGGTTGCGAACCCGTGTTAGCATGCAGCCAGTCACGTTGATTTTGTCAACTTTTTATGGCTATGCCATGGCAAACAGGGGTGTGCTGTATTTTTTAGCAGCCAGGCATTTTGTCAGCTGTACTTTTTTTTAAACAGGGATGTGCTGTGATGGATGATGATTCTGACAGGCATTACCATAACTGTCATAGAGTGCTCCATTGCACCGTCCGCCGGATACAAGGGCGAGCGCGCCTGCTAAATTGATGGAGCCAGTGCGCGTGGGAGGGTGCTGAGCTCCATGACAAATGCTGTACGTACGATGAAACTCCATCCTATGCACGTACGATTAGAGACAACTCAGTGTGTTGGCCATAGGATGTAGCATATAGGAGTATCATGAGTCTGGTCGTGCAAGTTTCAGACAAAAACTTGTCGTACGTACATAATTTCCGATGACGAAGCGCTATGCATGCCTCTAGCATATGTTGACGTGACTGTAACACTGCCCCTCTTCCATATCCTCTGTTCCTAAATAGGTGCAACCCATTATAGATTTTTGCTGCCATTTGATGATGCCACGTCACAGTCCACTTCATTTTGATTGTTTTTTAGCATAATATTTTTTACAACCGTAGCACCGTTCGTTACCTATGATCCTATCACCAGATTTATATCTGCAGTTAAACACTAATAAAACCTCTTCCCCACACGCAGGGTGTCTTCTCTCCTTCCATTCCCCTACCCGATTCATTTTCATCTGTATATATATGTCTATTTCTCTCATGTCCCTTTAACGCCTCCTCCAGCACCCATCGCAGCCTCCCATGCCACCTTCCTGCAATTGATGTCGTGTCCTCCTGATTGCAGGCACGCCAGAGATCATGCTGTTATTGCAGTGTAGGTGCTCGAGTTGGAGTAGCGTCATTCTTTCCATGGAAGGAGCGAGTGCCGAAACGAGGCAATACCTGTATATCCATCGAATGTGATGCAGGTTGAGCCCCCTTCTCCTCGCTCTACCACATCATCAATGTTTTCAACTCCACAACGTGTCTTCATGGTTTTGTTTCTTATCTACCAATGCCGATCTATGTGCTGGGCATATGACATCCTTATGTTGTTATGCATGCAACGTAAGTGTGCGATCTGTCAAGGGCAATAATAAAACACGGATTATGTGTGTGCTTAATTATACCGACCTCCCATGGTTTGCTTCACTAAATTAGCAACTAATGAATTTGACTGTACAGGTTTACTTGAACACCTACCATTTCTCCAAACTTTCTAGATTGCGTGTTAGATGCTTGAGGAAATGTCTCAATTACCTGTTCGAGGAAGTAAGAATTATTACTACGTCTGCTCCTAAATTAATATTGAGTTAGCTATTGTTGCTCGCTAGAGTTTGAATTTTTGCTGCCATAATACAGTTATCTGAACTTGAACACTTTGCCCTCCAAGCAAGTGCTACGCGTGAGTGCTAATTGTTTCACTGTGCGTTGAGGAATACAATATCAACAATACTTCTATTATTGATTATCCACTGCACTTTTTTCTTTTCTGGCTTCTATTCTAGGATGGCATCTAATTTGGCACACGTGGAACGATGTTTTGCTCATTCCTAGATTGTTTGACCAAGGCAGATTCACGTACTTATAATAACAAAATTGCAAAATTGAGAATACTATGAAACCACCATAATTGTATGGTTACAAAGTTTAAACCAACGATTGTATAAGAAACATGATTGTGTATAACCAATTTACCAGAAAGCTCCAATCATAATAACAATGCATTTCGATTTGAAAAGGAATGATTCTTAGAATTATATAGAATTAACAATCAACTATTCATCCAAAATTGTAAATTATACAGAATTAGAGTGTCGAAATTTTATCATGCACCTGGTTAATTAGTCTAACTATAATCAACTATACTAATATTGATCATATATATTGCTATGAATTCCCGCAGCAACGCGCGGGGCATCATCTAGTTTGGTAAAAGCTGATGCACATCAGCGGGCATCACGACGAATGGGTATCATGGCGCATCAGCCACGACCATGCCCCTCTTCTATCTTTGTCTCTTTGTACTTATTTTTTCCATGTAACAAATATTCAATAAATAAACATGCCTGTTTGGTCAAAGGTAGAACACGAGACAATAAGTTAGACATACTAGAAAATCAGCCAAAAGGATGTCGAGGACGCCAATGTAATACACAAGAAAAAAGATACTCCGTTTTTGTGGCTAAACTGCATGAATTCATGAAGTAAACAAAAACTATCTATCAACTAGCTTCCTATAAAAACCACCATTTTTTTTCTCATGTAAAATCAAGTAACAGAGAAACACACACGGGCTTGGAGCATCTACAACCACGAATGGCAAATATGATTATAAAAACGTCCGTGGATGCGTTGGGCTCGTCCACGGAGATTGATCGGATACATCTCAAATTAGCACCGCTACATTTAGACATTACATACTAGATTCTTATATCCATACAAAAGCATGAAAACTAAAAAAACCATGTAGCTACTCATCGTGGGAGATGTCGACGATCTATGTGCCCTCCAGTGGATGCATGCGCGGCACTTGCAGCTCCGCCCCTCCGGTTGCTCTGCTTCGGCCTCTTCCGCAACTATCTCCGCATCGCGCTTGTCGTAGAGCATGTTGCCCTCCGCCTGCTTCTGTCGGATGAGCACTCCGTTGGCTCCACCTCCGCCTCATCATGAATGGACTCGAGGGTGGTTTGTTGCTCAGTCATCTCCTCGGCTTGGACGAGGGCGAACTCTACATTCGGCTCCGCCATGTTGAACCTCGGAGCAGGATCGTCCTCCTTCGGATATGCCACCTCCGTCGGCTTCGGGTCCTCCTTCTCCTCCTCATCTTCCTCCTCCGCCGTCTTCGATGAGTCTGAAGACAAACCCGCAACGATGCGGGCGACAAGTCTAGCCTCGATCACTGCCTTGACCTGCATCCGTCGCTCCGGCGTGAGCATGGCGTAGGTCGTGATTTTACGCTAAATGTCGGTGAATACTCACAACATATGCCATAGGTAGGCAAAAGTCGGTGAGAACCGAAGGGACAAAGGAGGGCGCTGGGAACGAGGTTGGTACAAGCATGGAACGCACGATGTACCCAGGTTCAGGGCTCTCCGTAGAGATAAGACCCCTAGTCCTGCCGGAGTGTTTGATGTGTATGAATGGATTACAATGTCGCTCCTGGAGCTGTGTTGGGAGGAGGAAGAGGGGAGCAGCCGGCTCGTCTCTGCCTCTCTCTTTGTGGTTGGTGGGTGTGAAGTGTTGTTCGACCGACCCTCTGCATGGAGGGTGACCGGGGGGTTTTATAGACGAACCCACCGGCCTACAATATGGATAAAGGGTACAAGAGTGGGACCCAGCTTGCAGCCTCGCCAGCTGACTAGGGACCCACGAGAGTCTTGTCTTGTCGCTTGAAGGGCCCGCCGGCTGCATGGTCTCGATTGGCAGTGGGACCCGCCAGCTGGCCAATGAAGCTCTTGCGTAAGGTTGACGCCGAGCACGCGCTGTACGTCGAGCGTCGTCTAGCGAGATTCGTCATGGGCAGGTAGTACGACCGCCTCCACTGTTCCCCACGCCGAGTGCAGTAATGGAGTGGGAGTGCGACAGTCCGACACTATGCTAGGTGATGGATCAGAGCCGAGGTAGGTCAGCAGCGTGGCCGGCGACGCTCGTACCTGCCGGACGCCCCGATCCAGTACCTTTGCTGACGCGTAGCTACCTTTAATTTTAAGGTCTCATCCTGACCTACGATCTGATCTGACTTGTGATCCCCGGCCTGCTAGCCTGCTTGGCCAGACGGCTTGGGCAGGGCCGCCTCTTCTTACTGGTGACGGGACCAGGCCTGGGCCCCGTCACGACGCCCCCTCGGCCTCCGCGCGACAGATCCTCTACGGATTTACTCCGCGACGGTTGGGCTTAGGGAAGCGTTACCGCCCGTAATACATGGGGTTAGTGGGGGTCCCGCTACTACGGCAACAAAAGACCTTCCCCGGCAACGGCGTCGGAGGTCCTTCTGCTGCTGGCTACGCCTACAGGGACTTCCTTGGCAAATATGCAAAGGATTCCCCCGCGGCCTTGGAGCATTGCGTTGGTGTTCCCTTGAAGAGGAAAGGTTGATGTAGCACAGAAGCAGTAAGTATTTCTCTCAGTTTGAGAACCAAGGTATCAATCCAGTAGGAGGATCGTGTCAAGTCACAAGTACCTGCACAAACACAAAGAGCTTGCACCCAACGCTATGAAGGGGTTGTCAATCCCTTATAGATTGTTTACAAAGTGAGAACTGAAAGCAAAAAGTAAACAAAGCAAAGTAAAAATGAAAGTGGAGACGATAGTTGTGAATAGACCCGGGGGCCGTAGAGTTCACTAGTGGCTTCTCTCATGAAAGCAAGTAGACGGTGGGTGAACGAATTACTATCGAGCAATTGATAGAACCGCGCAAAGTCATGACGTTATCTATGGCAATGATCATATCTATAGGCATCACGTCCAAAACAAGTAGACCGATACTTTCTGCATCTACTACTATTACTCCACATGTCGACCGCTATCCAGCATGCATCTAGTGTATTGAGTTCATAAGAACAGAGTAACGCCTTAAGCAAGATGACATGATGTAGATGGACAATCTCAAATCTATGATGAAAGCCCATCTTGTTACCCTTGATGGCAACAACACGATGCGTGCCTTGCTTTCCCTTCTGTCACTGGGAAATGTCACCGCACGGTATGAACCCAAAACCAAGCACTTCTCCCATTGCAAGAATCATAGATCTAGTTGGCCGAACAAAACCCAAGACTCGGAGAGACTTACAAGGATATCAAATCATGCAAATAAGAAATCAGCAAAGACTCAAATACAATTCATAGATAATCTGATCGCAAATCCACAATTCATCGGATCTTGACAAACACACCGCCAAAGAGGATCACATCGGATAGATCTCCATGAAGATCATGGAGAACTTTGTATTGAAGATCCAAGAGAGAGAAGAAGCCATCTAGCTACTAACTACGGACCCGTAGGTCTGAAGTGGACTACTCATGAGTCATTGGAGAGGCTATGATATTGATATAGAAGCCCTCCAACTCCAAAGTCCCCTCCGGCAGGGCACGGGGAAGGGTCTCGAGATGAGATCTCGTGGAAACGGAAGCTTGCGGCGGCGGAAAAGTGTTTTCGTGGATGCCTTGAGTTTTTCTGGGATTTGAGGGAATATATAGGCCAAAGAGCTAGGGCAGGGGAGCGCGAGGGAGGCCACAAGCCTGGTTGCCGCGGGCCCCCCCGGCCGCGGCGTCAGGGCTTGTGGGCTCCCTCTAAGCCTCCTGCCTTGGCCCTCAAGGTCCCAAATCTTCTTCTGTTCTGGAAAAAATTATTTCGGGGATTTTATTCCGTTTGGACTCCGTTCCAAAATCAGATCTGAAAAGAGTCAAAAACACAGAAAAACAGGAAATGGCACTTGGCACTGAATTAATAAGTTAGTCCCAAAAAAGATATAAAGGTATATAAAACATCCAAAGTTGAGAAGATAACAGCATGAAACTATCAAAAAATTGTAGATACGTTTGAGACGTATCAAGCATCCCCAAGCTTAACTTCTGCTCGTCCTCGAGTAGGGAAGTGATAAAGAATGAATTTTTCATGCTTTCATGCTACCTAGCATAGATGTCCTTTGTAACTCCTCTTATGTGACGTGAATGTTCGGATCCGTTAGATTCAAAACAATAGTTTGCTATTGACGTGGAGACAATAATACTTCAAGCAAACTAGCAAGGTCATCATGAACTTTCAACATAACAAGGCCAAAAGAAAGTTATCCCTACAAAATCATATAGTCTGGCTATGCTCTATCATCCTTGCACAACAAATTTAAATCATGTACAACCTCGGTAATGGCCAAGTAATTGTTTTCACACCTTTACTTTCTCAAACTTTTTCAACTCTCACGCAATACATGAGCGCGAGCCATGGTTTTAGCACTATAAGTGGAATGGAGTGTGGTGGAGGTTGCAAGGAAAACAAGGACAAGATGGTCACATTGACTAGGCATATCAATGAGCTGTGGAGATGCTCATCAATAGATATCAACGTGAATGAGTAGGGATTGCCATACAAATGATGCACTAGAGCTAAGAGTATGTGAAAGCTCTTAAATAAAACTAGTGGGTGTGCATCCAACTTGCTTGCTCATGAAGACCTAAGGCAATTTTGAGGAAGCCTATCATTGGAATATACAAGCCAAGTTATATAATGAAAATTTCCCACTAGCTATATGGTGGTGACAAAACGAGAGACTCTCAATCATGAAGATCATGGTGCTTAATAAGCACAAGTGTGGAAAGGTAGTAGCATTGTCCCTTCTCTCTTTTTCTCTCATTTTTTAGTGGGCTCTTTGGCCTTTTTTTGGTGGGCATCTTTGGCCTCTTTTTGTAAATGGGCTTCGCTGGCCTCTTTTATTTTCTCACATGGGACAATGCTCCATCAATGATGATCATCACACTTACAACTCAAAACTTAGAGCAATGATGACTCTATATGGGATGCCTTCGGTAGTGTACCGTGACAATGATCTAGCATGGCATAGACATTAATGGAAACATCATGCTAGCTATCTTATGATCATGCAATGGCAATGTAGAAGTGGTGGCACATGTCATGGTGGTAGTTGCATGGCAATATATCTCGGAATGGCTTTGAAAAGCCATAGTAGGTAGGTATGGTGGCTGTTTTGAGGGAGGCTAATGGTGGGTTTTATGCACCGGCGAAAGTTGCACCACACTAGAGAAGATGGTGATGGTGGAAGGTGAAAGTGCATCTAAACCATGGACTCAACATTAGTCATGAAGAACTCATATACTTGTTGCAAAAGTTTTAGTAGTAACAGAAACAAAGCATTCAACGCATACTCCTAAGGGAAGGGTTGGTAGGTATAAACCATCGCGCGATCCCGACCGCCACACAAAGGATGACAATCAATAGACTAATCATGCTCAGACTTCATTACATAGCGGTTCACCATACGTGCATGCTACGAGAATCACTAACTTCAACACAAGTATTTCTAGATCCACAACACCTTACTAGTATAACTTCAATATTACCACAACCACAACTCAAAACTAATTGAGATGAATCAAACTTCTCTAACTATTCAATGCAAATGAAGGTGGAAGTTTTCATATCCCTTTGGATAACTACCCCTTTTGAGACTACTTTCATAGCACAGATCAACTACCAAGCCACGCGCTTCCGTGCTCTAAAAGATAGAAGTGAAACTCCTGGAGCAAATTCAACTAGCTCAAAAGATATAAGTGAAGCACATGTGAGCTGAATTGTCTAACCAAAGGATATAAGTGAAGCTCGACAAAATCATGGTGAGTGCATGTCTCTCTCTCTAGGTGTGTAGCAAGGAAGATTGTGACACAACAAAAATAAAATACTACTACGATACAAGACTCTCCAAGCAAAACACATAACATGTGGTGAATAAAAATATAGCCCCAAGTAACGTTAGAGATGGATTGAAGACGAAAGAGGGGATGCCTTCCCGGGGCATCCCCAAGCTTAGGCTTTTTTGGCATCCTTGAATCAACTTGGGGTGTCTTGGGCATCCCCAAGCTTGAGCTCTTGCCACTCTTTATCTCTTTGTCCATAAGAACTTCACCCAAAACTTGAAAACTTCACAACACGAAACATAAACAGAAACTCGTGATAACATTAGTATAAGAAAGCAAACCACCACTTCCTTAGGTACTGTAGCAAACTTAAATTCTACTTATGTTGATGTTGGGTTACTGTATTTTCAATCTTCCATGGCTAATACCCCCCAATACTATCCATAGTTTCATCAAAATAAGCAACCAACTCAACAAAAAAACAGAAGTTGTTAACATTAGACCAGTCTGTAGCAATTTGTATACTTGGTATACTTCTGGTACTTAAAAAATTATGAAAAATTACGAAAGTCTGAAGAATTTGCATAGCAATCAGTATAAAAAAAGAATCAACTCAAAAGCTCTTACAGAAAAAAAATGAAAATTCTGTTCATGAGCAGAAAGTTTCTGTCTTTTCCAGCATGACCAAACGATCATTCCCAAGACTAATCATAACGGTTTTACTTGGCACAAACGCAAAAGAAACACAAAAAACACAATCATAACAGAATTATGAGAGTGTGGAAAACACAAAACAGAAAGAAAAAGGATAGATTCGTTGGGTTGCCTCCCAACAAGCGCTATTGTTTAACGCCCTTAGCTAGGCATAAGGTGATGGAATCACGTATAGTCATCTTTGGTGCTCAAACCATAAGTAGCCCTCATCATAGATTCATAGGCAATCTTATTTTCTTTCTAGGAAAATGCTCCATGCCCTTCGTTAGAGGAAATTGAAATCTAATATGCCCTTCCTTCATATCGATGATTGCACCAATAGTCCTTAGGAAAGGTCTACCAAGAATAATGGGACATGAAGGATTGCAATCTATGTCAAGTACAATGAAATCCACGGGTACATATTTCTTATTTGCAACAATAAGAACATCATTGATCCTTCCCATGGGTTTCTTGACAGTAGAATCCGCAAGATGCAAATTAACAGAACACTCTTCAATCTCATGAAAACCAAGAATATCACATAAAGACTTTGGAATCGCGGAAACACTAGCACCCAAATCACACAAAGCATTGCATTCATAGTTTTTGATTTTGAATTTGATAGTAGGTTCCCACTCATCATGAAGTTTTCTAGGTATAGAGACTTCTAATTCGAGTTTCTCTTGAAGAGATTTCATCATAGCATCTACGATATGAGCGGTAAAGGCTTTGCTTTGGCTATAAGCATGTGGAGAGTTTGCAATGGATTGCATCAAGGAAATGCATTCAAACAAGGAGAAACTATCATAATTGAATTCCTTGAAATCCAAAGTGGGAGTTTCATTACTACCCAATATTTTGATTTCTTCTACTCCACTCTCCACACCTTTATCATCAAGATAGGTGGACTCAGAATCATTGGGGCGTTTTTCAACCAAAGTGGATTCATATCCAGCCCCTTCATCAATAGGTTTGACACGCGAAAACAAAGATTCAAGAGGAGTCACACCAAGCACTTTAAGATCTTCGTGATTTGCATCACTAGAACGCATCCTTTTAAACCATTCATGCTGTTGGAATTATGCCCTAGAGGCAATAATAAATGTATAGTTATTATTATAATTCCCGTATCAAGATAATAGTTTATTATCCATGCTATAATTGTATTGAATGAAGACTCATTTACATGTGTGGATACATAGACAAAACACCGTCCCTAGCATGCCTCTAGTTGGCTAGCCAGTTGATCGATGATAGTCAGTGTCTTCTGATTATGAACAAGGTGTTGTTGCTTGATAACTGGATCACGTCATTGGGAGAATCACGTGATGGACTAGACCCAAACTAATAGACGTAGCATGCTGATCGTGTCATTTTGTTGCTACTGTTTTCTGCGTGTCAAGTATTTATTCCTATGACCATGAGACCATATAACTCACTGACACCGGAGGAATGCTTTGTGTGTATCAAACGTCGCAACGTAACTGGGTGACTATAAAGATGCTCTACAGGTATCTCCGAAGGTGTTAGTTGAGTTAGTATGGATCAAGACTGGGATTTGTCACTCCGTGTGACGGAGAGGTATCTCGGGGCCCACTCGGTAATACAACATCACACACAAGCCTTGCAAGCAATGTAACTTAGTGTAAGTTGCGGGATCTTGTATTACGGAACGAGTAAAGAGACTTGCCGGTAAACGAGGTTGAAATAGGTATGCGGATACTGACGATCGAATCTCGGGCGAGTAACATACCGAAGGACAAAGGGAATGACACACGGGATTATACGAATCCTTGGCACTGAGGTTCAAACGATAAGATCTTCGTAGAATATGTAGGATCCAATATGGGCATCCAGGTCCCGCTATTGGATATTGACCGAGGAGTCTCTCGGGTCATGTCTACATAGTTCTCGAACCCGCAGGGTCTGCACACTTAAGGTTCGACGTTGTTTTATGCGTATTTGAGTTATATGGTTGGTTACCGAATGTTGTTTGGAGTCCCGGATGAGATCACGGACGTCACGAGGGTTTCCGGAATGGTCCGAAAACGAAGATTGATATATAGGATGACCTCATTTGATTACCGGAAGGTTTTCGGAGTTACCGGGAATGTACCGGGAATGACGAATGGGTTCCGGGAGTTCACCGGGGGGGGCAACCCACCCCGGGGAAGCCCATAGGCTTAGGGGAGACACACCAGCCCTTAGTGGGCTTGTGGGACAGCCCCAAGGGGGCCTATGCGCCAAGAGAAGAAAATCAAAGGAAAAGAAAAAAAAGAGGGAAGAAGTGGGAAGGGAGGGGGACTCCTCCCACCAAACCAAGTCCAACTCGGTTTGGGGGGGGGAGTCCTCCCCCCCTTGGCTCGGCCGACCCCTTGGGAGTCCCTTGGACCCCAAGGCAAGGTCCCCCTCCCTCCTCCTATATATATGGGGCTTTTAGGGCAGATTTGAGACGACTTTCTCACGGCTGCCCGACCACATACCTCCATAGTTTTTCCTCTAGATCGCGTTTCTGCGGAGCTCGGGCGGAGCCCTGCTGAGACGAGATCATCACCAACCTCCGGAGCGCCGTCACGCTGCCGGAGAACTCTTCTACCTCTCCGTCTCTCTTGCTGGATCAAGAAGGCCGAGATCATCGTCGAGCTGTACGTGTGCTGAACGCGGAGGTGCCGTCCGTTCGGTACTAGATCGTGGGACTGATCGCGGGATTGTTCGCGGGGCGGATCGAGGGACGTGAGGACGTTCCACTACATCAACCGCGTTCTCTAAATGCTTCTGCTGTACGATCTACAAGGGTACGTAGATCACTCATCCCCTCTCGTAGATGGACATCACCATGATAGGTCTTCGTGCGCGTAGGAAATTTTTTGTTTCCCATGCGACGTTCCCCAACAGTGGCATCATGAGCTAGGTTCATGCGTAGATGTCTTCTCGAGTAGAACACAAAAGTTTTTGTGGGCGGTGATGTGCGTTTTGCTGCCCTCCTTAGTATTTTCTTGATTCCGCGGTATTGTTGGATTGAAGCGGCTTGGACCGACATTACTCGTACGCTTACGAGAGACTGGTTTCATCGTTACGAGTAACCCCCTTTGCTCAAAGATGACTGGCAAGTGACGGTTTCTCCAACTTTAGTTGAATCGGATTTGACCGAGGAGGTCCTTGGATGAGGTTAAATAGCAACTCATATATCTCCGTTGTGGTGTTTGCGTAAGTAAGATGCGATCCTACTAGATACCCTTGGTCACCACGTAAAACATGCAACAACAAAATTAGAGGACGTCTAACTTGTTTTTGCAGGGTATGATTGTGATGTGATATGGCCAACGATGTGATGTGATATATTGGATGTATGAGATGATCATGTTGTAATAGAAATATCGACTTGCACGTCGATGGTACGGCAACCGGCAGGAGCCATAGGGTTGTCTTTATACTAACATATGTGCTTGCAGATGCGTTTAATATTTTGCTAGGATGTAGCTTTAGTAGTAATAGCATAAGTAGCACGACAACCACGATGGCAACACGTTGATGGATGATCATGGTGTGGTGCCGGTGACAAGAAGATCGTGCCGGTGCTTTGGTGATGGAGATCAAGAAGCACGTGATGATGGCCATATCATGTCACTTATGAATTGCATGTGATGTTAATCCTTTTATGCACCTTATTTTGCTTAGAACGACGGTAGCATTATGAGGTGATCTCTCACTAAAATTTCAAGACGAAATTGTGTTCTCCCCAACTGTGCACCGTTGCTACAGTTCGTCGTTTCGAGACACCACGTGATGATCGGGTGTGATAGACTCAACGTTCACATACAACGGGTGCAAAGCAGTTGCGCACGCGGAACACTCGGGTTAAGCTTGACGAGCCTAGCATGTGCAGACATGGCCTCGGAACACATGAGACCGAAAGGTCGATCATGAATCATATAGTTGATATGATTAGCATAGGGATGCTTACCACTGAAACTATACTCAACTCACGTGATGATCGGACTTGGGATAGTGTAAGTGGATCATGAACCACTCAAATGACTAGAGAGATGTACTTTTTGAGTGGGAGTTTAGCATATAATTTGATTAAGTTGAACTCTAATTATCTTGAACATAGTCTAAGTCCACTTTGAATATATTTGTGTTGTAGATCATGGCTCACGCAAGTGTCATCCTGAATTTTAATACGTTCCTAGAGAAAGCTAAGTTGAAAGATGATGGAAGAAACTTTGTAGACTGGGCTCGTAATCTTAAGCTAATCTTACAAGCTGGAAAGAAGGATTATGTCCTTAATGCTGCGCTAGGAGATGAACCACCCGCTACGGCTGATCAGGATGTTAAGAACGCTTGGTTAGCACGTAAGGAGGACTACTCAATAGTTCAATGTGCAGTCTTGTATGGCTTGGAACCGGGACTTCAACGTCGCTTTGAGCGTCATGGAGCATTTGAGATGTTCCAGGAGTTGAAGTTTATCTTTCAGAAGAACGCCCGGATCGAGAGGTATGAGACCTCCAATAAATTCTATGCTTGCAAGATGGAGGAAAACTCGTCTGTCAGTGAACATGTGCTCAAAATGTCTGGGTACTCAAATCGTCTAGCTGAACTGGGGATTGAACTCCCGCAAGAAGCTATCACTGACAGAATCCTTCAATCACTGCTGCCAAGCTATAAAGGCTTTGTGTTGAACTACAACATGCAAGGGATGAACAAGTCTCCCGGCGAGTTGTTTGCGATGCTGAAAGTCGCAGAGTCTGAACTCCGTAAAGAGCATCAAGTGTTGATGGTGAGCAAGACCACTAGTTTCGAGAGAAATGGCAAAGGAAAGAAGGGCAATTCGAAGAAGAGCGGCAAGCCTGTTGCCAATCCACCGAAGAAGCCCAAAGCTGTACCTAAGCCTGAAACAGAGTGCTTCTATTGCAAGGGTATGGGTCACTGGAAGCGCAATTGCCCCAAGTATCTGGCAGATAAGAAGGCGGGCAAAGAAAAATCAGGTATATTTGATATACATGTTATTGATGTGTACTTAACCGGCTCTCGTAGCAGTGCCTGGGTATTTGATACCGGTTCTGTTGCTCACATTTGCAACTCGAAGCAGGAACTGCGGAATAGACGAAGGCTGGCGAAAGACGAAGTGACGATGCGCGTAGGAAACGGTTCCAAGGTTGATGCAATCGCCGTTGGCACAGTGTCACTTCAGCTACCATTGGGATTAGTGATGAACTTAAATCATTGTTATTTAGTGCCTGCGTTGAGCATGAACATTATATCTGGATCTTGTTTATTGCGAGACGGTTACTCTTTTAAGTCTGAGAATAATGGTTGTTCTATTTCTATGAGTAACATCTTTTATGGTCATGCACCGAATGTGAGAGGATTGTTCATATTGAATCTTGATAGCGATACGCATATACATAACATTGAGACCAAAAGAGTTAGAGTAAACAATGATAGCGCCATATTTTTGTGGCACTGCCGCTTGGGTCATATTGGTGTAAAGCGCATGAAGAAACTCCATGCTGATGGACTTTTGGAGTCACTTGACTTCGATTCACTTGACACGTGCGAACCATGCCTTATGGGCAAGATGACTAAGACTCCGTTCTCCGGAACAATGGAGCGTGCAAGTGACTTGTTGGAAATCATACATACCGATGTGTGTGGTCCAATGAGCGTGGAGGCACGCGGCGGATATCGTTATTTTCTCACCTTCACTGACGATTTAAGTAGATATGGTTATGTCTACTTGATGAAGCACAAGTCTGAAACATTTGAAAAGTTCAAGCAATTTCAGAGTGAAGTGGAAAATCATCGTAACAAGAAGATCAAGTTCCTACGGTCTGATCGTGGGGGTGAGTATCTGAGTTTCGAGTTTGGTACTCACTTAAGACAATGTGGAATTGTTTCGCAGTTAACCCCGCCTGGAACACCACAGCGTAATGGTGTGTCCGAACGTCGTAATCGTACTTTGTTAGAGATGGTGCGATCTATGATGTCTCTTACTGATTTGCCGTTATCATTTTGGGGTTATGCATTGGAAACAGCTGCATTCACTTTAAATAGGGCACCATCGAAATCCGTTGAGACGACACCATACGAACTGTGGTATGGCAAAAGACCAAAGTTGTCGTTTCTTAAAGTTTGGGGATGTGATGCTTATGTCAAAAAGCTTCAGCCTGAAAAGCTGGAACCCAAAGCGGAAAAATGCGTCTTCATAGGTTACCCAAAAGAGACAGTTGGGTACACCTTCTATCTCAAATCCGAGGGCAAAGTGTTTGTTGCTAAGAACGGAACTTTTCTCGAGAAGGAGTTTCTCTCGAGAGAATTGAGTGGGAGGAAGATAGAACTTGACGAGGTTGTCGAACCTCTCATCCCTCTGGATGGTGGCGCAGGGCAAGAGGAAACCTCTGTCATTGCGACGCCGGTTGAGGAGGAAGTTAATGATGATGATCATGAAACTCCAGTTCAAGTTTCTGTTGAACCACGCAGGTCGACGAGATCACAAGCTGCTCCAGAGTGGTACGGTAATCCCGTCTTATCAATCATGTTGTTAGACAACAATGAACCTGCAAATTATGAAGAAGCAATGGTGGGCCCAGATTCCAACAAATGGCTAGAAGCCATGAAATCCGAGATAGGATCCATGTATGAGAACAAAGTGTGGACTTTGGAGATACTACCTGAGGGCCGCAAGGCTATTCAGAACAAATGGATCTTTAAGAAGAAGACGGACGCTGACGGTAATGTGACCGTTTATAAAGCTCGACTTGTGGCAAAGGGTTTTTCACAAGTTCCAGGAATTGACTACGATGAGACCTTCTCACCCGTAGCAATGCTTAAGTCCGTCAGAATCATGTTAGCAATAGCTGCATTTTTCGATTATGAAATCTGGCAGATGGATGTCAAAACGGCGTTCCTTAACGGTTTCCTTAAGGAAGAGTTGTATATGATGCAACCCGAAGGTTTTGTCGATCCTAAAAATGCTGACAAGGTATGCAAGCTCCAGCGATCCATTTATGGACTGGTGCAAGCATCTCAGAGTTGGAACAAACGCTTTGATGAGGTGATCAAAGCATTTGGGTTTATATAAGTGGTTGGAGAATCTTGTATTTACAAGAAAGTGAGTGGGAGCTCTGTGGCGTTTCTAATATTATATGTGGATGACATATTACTGATTGGAAACAACGTAGAGCTTTTGGAAAGCATAAAAGGTTACTTGAATAAAAGTTTCTCTATGAAGGACCTAGGAGAAGCTGCTTACATTCTAGGCATTAAGATCTATAGGGATAGATCAAAACGCCTGATAGGACTTTCACAAAGCACATACCTTGATAAAGTTTTGAAGAGGTTCAAAATGGAGCAGTCCAAGAAAGGGTTCTTGCCAGTTTTACAAGGTACGAGATTGAGTAAGACTCAGTGCCCAGCAACTGATGAAGATAGAGAGCATATGCGCTCCGTCCCCTATGCTTCAGCCATAGGTTCTATCATGTATGCGATGCTGTGCACTAGACCGGATGTTAGCCTGGCCATAAGTATGGCAGGTAGGTTCCAGAGTAATCCAGGAGTGGATCACTGGACAACGGTCAAGAATATCCTGAAGTACCTGAAAAGGACTAAGGAGATGTTTCTCGTGTATGGAGGTGACGAAGAGCTCGCCGTAAAAGGTTACGTTGATGCAAGCTTTGACACAGATCCGGACGACTCTAAGTCGCAAACCGGATACGTATTTATTCTTAATGGGGGTGCAGTAAGCTGGTGCAGTTCCAAGCAAAGCGTCGTAGCAGATTCTACATGTGAAGCGGAGTACATGGCTGCCTCGGAGGCGGCCAAGGAGGGTGTCTGGATGAAGCAGTTCATGACGGATCTTGGAGTGGTGCCAAGTGCACTGGATCCAATAACCTTGTTCTGTGACAACACTGGTGCCATTGCCTTAGCAAAGGAACCAAGGTTTCACAAGAAGACCAGACACATCAAACGACGCTTCAACCTCATCCGCGACTACGTCGAGGAGGAGGACGTAAATATATGCAAAGTGCACACGGATCTGAATGTAGCAGACCCGCTGACTAAACCTCTTCCACGGCCAAAACATGATCGACACCAGAACTGTATGGGTGTTAGATTTATTACAATGTAATTCACATGGTGATGTAAGGGCTAGATTATTGACTCTAGTGCAAGTGGGAGACTGTTGGAATTATGCCCTAGAGGCAATAATAAATGTATAGTTATTATTATAATTCCTGTATCAAGATAATAGTTTATTATCCATGCTATAATTGTATTGAATGAAGACTCATTTACATGTGTGGATACATAGACAAAACACCGTCCCTAGCATGCCTCTAGTTGGCTAGCCAGTTGATCGATGATAGTCAGTGTCTTCTGATTATGAACAAGGTGTTGTTGCTTGATAACTGGATCACGTCATTGGGAGAATCACGTGATGGACTAGACCCAAACTAATAGACGTAGCATGTTGATCGTGTCATTTTGTTGCTACTGTTTTCTGCGTGTCAAGTATTTATTCCTATGACCATGAGACCATATAACTCACTGACACCGGAGGAATGCTTTGTGTGTATCAAACGTCGCAACGTAACTGGGTGACTATAAAGATGCTCTACAGGTATCTCCGAAGGTGTTAGTTGAGTTAGTATGGATCAAGACTGGGATTTGTCACTCCGTGTGATGGAGAGGTATCTCGGGGCCCACTCGGTAATACAACATTACACACAAGCCTTGCAAGCAATGTAACTTAGTGTAAGTTGCGGGATCTTGTATTACGGAACGAGTAAAGAGACTTGCCGGTAAACGAGGTTGAAATAGGTATGCGGATACTGACGATCGAATCTCGGGCAAGTAACATACCGAAGGACAAAGGGAATGACATACAGGATTATACGAATCCTTGGCACTGAGGTTCAAACGATAAGATCTTCGTAGAATATGTAGGATCCAATATGGGCATCCAGGTCCCGCTATTGGATATTGACCGAGGAGTCTCTCGGGTCATGTCTACATAGTTCTCGAACCCGCAGGGTCTGCACACTTAAGGTTCGACGTTGTTTTATGCGTATTTGAGTTATATGGTTGGTTACCGAATGTTGTTCGGAGTCCCGGATGAGATCACGGACGTCACGAGGGTTTCCGGAATGGTCCGGAAACGAAGATTGATATATAGGATGACCTCATTTGATTACCGGAAGGTTTTCGGAGTTACCGGGAATGTACCGGGAATGACGAATGGGTTCCGGGAGTTCACCGGGGGGGGGGGGGGCAACCCACCCCGGGGAAGCCCATAGGCTTTGGGAGACACACCAGCCCTTAGTGGGCTGGTGGGACAGCCCCAAAGGGGCCTATGCGCCAAGAGAAAGAAAATCGAAGGAAAAGAAAAAAAAAGAGGGAAGAAGTGGGAAGGGAGGGGGACTCCTCCCACCAAACCAAGTCCAACTCGGTTTGGCGGGGGAGTCCTCCCCCCCTTGGCTCGGCCGACCCCTTGGGAGTCCCTTGGACCCCATGGCAAGGTCCCCCTCCCTCCTCCTATATATATGGGGCTTTTAGGGCAGATTTGAGACGACTTTCTCACGGCTGCCCGACCACATACCTCCATAGTTTTTCCTCTAGATCGCGTTTCTGCGGAGCTCGGGCGGAGCCCTGCTGAGACGAGATCATCACCAACCTCCGGAGCGCCGTCACGCTGCCGGAGAACTCTTCTACCTCTCCGTCCCTCTTGCTGGATCAAGAAGGCCGAGATCATCGTCGAGCTGTACGTGTGCTGAACGCGGAGGTGCCGTCCATTCGGTACTAGATCGTGGGACTGATCGCGGGATTGTTCGCGGGGCGGATCGAGGGACGTGAGGACGTTCCACTACATCAACCGCGTTCTCTAACGCTTCTGCTGTTCGATCTACAAGGGTACGTAGATCACTCATCCCCTCTCGTAGATGGACATCACCATGATAGGTCTTCGTGCGCGTAGGAAATTTTTTGTTTCCCATGCGACGTTCCCCAACAGCGCGGGCCCCCTGGTCGCGCCTGGCAGGCTTGTGGGGCCCACGTTGCTCCACCGCCTCCAATCTCAGGTCTATTAGTCCCTTTCGTCCAGAAAAAGATCAAGGAGAAGAGTTCATCGCGTTTTACGGTACGGAGGCGCCGCCACCTCCTGTTCTTCCTCTCGAGGGCAGATTTGGAGTCCAGTCTGGGCTCCGGAGAGGGGAGATCGTCGCCATGGTCATCACCAACCTTCCTTCATCGCCAATTCCATGATGCTCTTCACCGTTCGTGAGTAATCTCATTGTAGGCTTGCTGGACGGTGATGGGTTGGATGAGATCTATCATGTAATCGAGTTAGTTTTGACCGGGATTGATCCCTAGTATCCACTATGTTCTCAGATTGATGTTGCTACTACTTTGCCATGCTTAATGCTTGTCACTATGGCCTGAGTGCCATGATTTCAGATCTGAACATATTATGTTGTCGCCAATATATGTGTGTTCTTGATCCTATCTTGCAAGTTGTAGTCTGATACGTGTCCAACGTATCTATAATTTTTGATGGTTTCATGCTATTATCTCGTCAAACTTTGGATGTTTTGTATGCCTTTTATATCTTTTTGGAACTAACTTATTAACTCAGTGCCAAGTGCGAGTTCCTGTTTTTTCCGTGTTTTTGACCCTTTTCAGAGGAGGATTTTAAATAGAGTCCAAACGGAATAAAACTTCCGAAAAGATTTTTTCTGAAACAGAAGACGATTGGGAGACTTGAGAACCAAGGCAGGGGGCCACCAGGGACCCCACAAACCCCCTAGCCGCGGCCAGGGGGCCCACGCCTCCTAGGCTTGTGGGCTCCCTGGACCTCCTCTGCCCTAGGTCTTTCGCCTATACATTCCCTAAAATCTCAGAAAAAATCAGGAGATCCACGAAAATACTTTTCCGCCGCCGCAATCTTCTGTATCTGCAAGATCCCATCTGGGGCACATTCTGGTGCCCTGCCGGAGGGGGATTCGGATATGGAGGGCTTCTTCATCAACACCATGACCTCTCCGATGATGCGTGAGTAGTTCACCATAGACCTTCGGGTCCATAGCTAGTAGCTAGATGGCTTCTTCTCTCTCTTGAATCTTCAATACAAAGTTCTCCATGATCTTCATGGAGATCTATCCGATGTAATCTTCTTTTGCGGTGTGTTTGTCGAGATCCGATGAATTGTGGATTTATGATCAGGTTATCTATGAATCTTATTTGAGTTTCTTCCGATCTCTTATATGCATGATTTCATATCCTTGTAATTCTCTTCGAGTTGTGGGTTTTGTTTGGCCAGCTTGATCTATGATTCTTGCAATGGGAGAAGTGCTTGGTTTTGGGTTCATATCGTGCGGTGACCTCACCCAATGACAAAAGGGGTAGCGAGGCACGCATCATGTTGTTGTCATCAAGGGTAAAAAGATGGGGTTTTCATCATTGGTTTGAGTTTATCCCTCTACATCATGTCATCTTGCTTAAGGCGTTACTCTGTTCATCATGAACTCAATACACTAGATGCATGCTGGATAGCGGTCGATGTGTGGAGTAATAGTAGTAGATGCAGAAAGTATCGGTCTACTTGTCTCGGACGTGATGCCTATATGTATGATCATTGCCTTAGATATCGTCATGACTTTGCGCGGTTCTATGAATTGCTCGACAGTAATTTGTCCACCCACCGTAATATTTGCTATTTTGAGGAAGCCTCTAGTGAACACAATGGCCCCCGGGTCTACTTCACATCTTATTTTCAGCCTTACACTTTTACTTCATTGCACTTTCTGCCTTCAGTTCTCACTTTGCAATCAATCTTGAAGGGATTGAAAACCCCTTTATAGCGTTGGATGTAAGCTCTTTTGTGTTTGTGCAGGTACTCTCGACTTGACGTGATTCTCCTACTGGATTGATACCTTGGTTCTCAAACTGAGGGAAATACTTACTGCTCGTGTGCTGCATCGCCCTTTCCTCTTCAAGGGAAAAACCAACGCAAGCTCAAGAGACGACATAAGATTTCTGCCGCCGTAGCATAGTCACCTACTATGTGTTATGACTCGGCAATCCCGGAGTGACAATAGCCGGAACCACTCCCGGAGATGACCATAGTATGAGGAGTTCATGTATTCACTAAGTGTTAATGCGTTGGTCCGGTTCTTTATTAAAAGGAGAATCTTAATATCCCATAGTTTCCATTAGGACCCCGCTACCACGGGAGGGATGGATAATAGATGTCATGCAAGTTCTTTTCTCTAAGCATGTATGACTACATACAGAATACATGCCTACATTACATTTATGAACTAGAGCTAGTTACATATCTCTCCGTGTTATAACTATTGCATGATGAATAGCATCCGGCATAATCATCCATCACCGATCCAATGCCTACGAGTTTTTCCTACTGGTCCTTGCTACGTTACTTTGCCGCTACTGCTGTCACTTCTGCTACTGTTACTCTGTTGCCGCTACTGTTACTCTGCTGCTACTGCTGTCACTTTGTTGCTACTGGTTACTATTGCTATTGCTGCTATCACACTACCTTGCTACTGATACTTTGCTGCAGATACTAAATCTTTCAGGTGTGGTTGAATTGACAACTCAACTGCTAATACTTGAGAATATTCTTTGGCTTCCCCTTGTGTCGAATCAATAAATTTGGATTGAATACTCTACCCTCCAAAACTGTTGCGACCCCCTATACTTGTGGGTTATCATTGCTCTCAACTGTGAAGGGCATCCCTTGCTGCAGAAAATTGAGGATTTCTCATTGTTGATCCTCTGTCTGGAAGCATTGCAATATGTATCAAGTAGGTTTGACACCAAAACTGATCGCTCCCCACTGGCCTTGAATAGCAACATGCTATCATCTACAAACACGAGATGGTTAACGGTGGGAGCCGTAGGAGCCACATGTATACTTGTCAAAGATGACTGATAACTTGATTTAAGGAGGCACGAAAGGCCCTATGATGTGATCCATAATAAGTAGGGGAGATTGGGTCTCCCTGCCGGATACCTCATGTACGCTTAAAAGATTCCATCTTTTCACCATAGAAACAAATAGAAAAAGAAACTGAGGAGACCATGCTCATGACAATGTCTATCCAATGGTGGTTAAAACCCAGCTTGGTCATGATACCATCCAGATAGGCCCACTCCAACCTATCATATGCCTTCATCATGTCCAGCTTCAAAGCACAATAACTATTTGATTTACCTTTCAACTGCTTCATAAAGTGCAAACATTTGTAAGCACTTATAATATTGTCTGTGATACGCCTTCCAGGGACAAAGGCAGACTGCTCCTTAGAAATTATGTCAAGGATTATTTCTTTTAATATGTTCGCAATTACCATTCATGATATTTTATACAAAACATTGCATAAACTTATGGGTCGGGATTGAGCAAGTACCGTGGGGTTTGTTACCTTGGGAATCAAACACCAGC
Source organism: Hordeum vulgare subsp. vulgare (assembly GCF_904849725.1). Lineage (NCBI taxonomy): Eukaryota > Viridiplantae > Streptophyta > Magnoliopsida > Poales > Poaceae > Hordeum > Hordeum vulgare. The sequence goes on along the minus strand of NC_058518.1, from coordinate 442,883,579 downwards.
ATAGTATCATTTATAGATTCTAGACTCTCTTTGCGTGTCACAATTCTGAGAACAATGTTTGCTACTTCATCCCCGCACACATCCCAATGTCGCTGATAAAAGTGGGCAGGAAATCCACCGGGCCCTGGTGCTTTAGTAGGGAACATTTGAAACAAAGCAACCTTGACCTCCTCTTTGGTGTATGGCGCACATAAATTGGAATTCACCTCGGTTATTATCTTCTGTGGCACTTAATCCAACACTGCCTCCATGTTCTGCACTCCTTCAAAGAGGTATAAGGAGTGGTAAAACTCATTCGCTAGTGCCTTTAGATCTTTCGAGTCAGAGATCTCCACAACTAACGAGTTCTACAATGCCTTGATCATGTTCTTCTTATGCCAGAGGCTAGCTTGAAGGTGGAAATTATTTGTGTTTTTGTACCCATTGGAAAGCCACTCGACCCTAGCCCTTTGTCGCCACATGATCTCCTCCCTCTAGTACATTTCTACTAAACGTTCATTGATCTTTACTCTGCATGGGAAGGGCCTATTCTCAAACCGCATGCGGTAACTAAAGAAGGTTGGTGCTATTACGATGTCACTGTCGTCCAGGGCAACGTTTTCAAATCTTTAAAATTTTGTGCACTTTTTTACTTGGAATACGGTTAAATAATGAGGTGAAAACAAGTATGACGTTTTGGTGACCGAGCTCCATGCAACTTTTTATTTTAAAAATTATATAATTCTAACTTTTAGATTTTAAAAAAATTCATAAAAATCATGCAACTTTGAGCTAAAGGCACAAGCGAATGAGCTAAAGGCACAAGCGAATAAAAATACATGAGTTGAAATTTATCTTTTTAATACATGTCACATTTCAAGGTATAAAAATCCATAAAAATTGAGGATCAAATGCCTTGAAATGTGACATGTATTAAAAAGATAAATTTCTAAACTTCAAGGATGAATAGTATCATGTTTTTTTATACAACATTCGTTTCAACGTATTTTGTCCTGAAAATTTACATACATGTACATTATGCCATCATGTATATTTGTAAAAAATCAATATTTTTTAAATTTGAAAAATATGAATTTTGACGAATTTTAAAGATTTGAAAAATAAGACTTCCATCGAGCTCGCCTCTAAAAACATTTTTCGGGTGAAAACCCCTACAAACCCAGAGTGTGAATATTCCTTAATTAAATGACAGTCAGCAATAGCGTGATATTAAAATATAGCAGTAGAAACATATACATTTGAAAATTTGTTTGTTTACAGGCACCCGAAAAATGAACAATTTTTACCTGCAACATGGAATATCAACATTTAGGCGTCACCGTTGCCCAGAATTACAGAACGCACGTGCTCATCTCATGTGCATCGCTCCTTCAAAATTGGATACGTCTATATATTGGGTCAATGCCACGTAGATGATTCTATTTGTGTTTATTCGCCGAACGGGCGACCACGCAATGTTGCACGCCAGTTAAAAAAAATCATCCATAGGTTTTTGGCAGATTAGAGCAACTCCAACTTTAATTTGAGTCTTAAACATACGCTTTTTTTCCAGTATTTTATCCGTTCTAATCAACCGGACTGACATGTATGTTTGTTTTTGAAATAGATCGACGCTTATGTCCAACTCTGTCATAACCCATTTTTCAACTCCTTGAGTTGTTGCCCCTCAAGGTCCTCCTCCGCTAGCAGCCTTTGGGGGCGAGTGCTCCACGTAGAGCTGTTCGGACGCCAGTGTTGCCCTCTATCAGATGGGTAGGGCGCTGACCCACTCGCTGGTTTCACACGTACGTCTCTCCTATGGTAGGCCCACACTGTCCCATACGTATGTCTCTCTAGGGGAGGCCCGGTTCGGGCTTGGCTGGGGATGGTGGGGCCAGCGCCGGCACGACGCAGTCGCCGGCAGGGGAGAGCGCTACAGCCTCCGCCAGCCACTCCTGGTAAGCCGAATCCTCCTCCTCTTCCTTTTTTTTCCCTCCACGCTCTCATGAAGAGCAGCCACCAGCGCCTCCTGGTAGGCGGCATCCGTCTCCTGGTCCTCGTTGCGCACGACGAGGGGCAGCTCGGCGCCCGCCATCACATCGTGGATGCCAGGCCGACGCTGCTACTCGTGCTCCCATGCAAACCGGACCTCCCAATCGGGACAGTCTGCAGCGTACACAGGGTTGAACCGCTGCTGACGCCGCATGCGTCCTTGTCGACCGCGGCACCGCCGGCACTCGGACCCTCTCCAGATCCAAGTGCCAGTCATGTGGCAGCGTGACGTCGAGATAGGGGAGGGGGATGTGAGGACCCACAAGTATATCGGATCAATCGTAGTCCTTTCGATAAGTAATAGTGTCAAACCCAACGAGGAGCACAAGGAAATGACATGGGTTTTCAGCAAGGTAATTTCTGCAAGCACTGAAATAGCGGCAACAAGTTGCTTGACAGAAAGATAATTGTATCAAATAACGAGTAGCAATAATAAAAATAGGTGCAACAAGGTAGCCCAATCCTTTTGTGACAAAGGACAAGCTGAGACGATTTCTTATAATAGTCAAAGCGTTCTTGAGGGCACACGGGAATTTCATCTAGGCACTTTAGTCATGTTGGGTTGATTCGCGTTTGGTACTTTGATAATTTGATATGCAGGTGGAACGGTGCTTGGGTGTTGTTCTTACTTGAACAAGATTGACAGTTATGATTAACACCCCCCCCCCCCCCGCAAGCATCCGCAACTACGAGAAAAGTACTCCCTCCGTTTCTTTTTAGTCCACATATAAGATTTGGTCAAAGTCAAACTTCATAAATTTTGACTAAATTTATAGAACAAAATATAAACAATTATAATATGAAATCAATATTAGTAGATGCATAATGATATTAATTTTTATAGCATATAGATTTAGTATTATAGATGTTGATATCTTTTGATATATATTTGGTTAAACTCTGTATCACTTGACTTTGACCAAATCTTATATGAAGACCAAAAAGAAACGGAGGGAGTATTAAGAATAAATTATAACTAGAGCGTTAAATAGGGATCGAAATCAGCCCCTTACGGAATAACGCATAAATTGAAGTTTAAGTTTCTCTCACTCTCGTAACCCACCATCTCATTACTACTCCACAATGCATTCCCTTAGGCCCAAAGATGATGAAGTGTTATGTAGTCGACATTCACATAATACCACTAAAGGAAGAACAACATTCACACATCACCAAAATATTAAACAAATATCAACTTCACATGACTACTTGCAACATGACTTCCCCGTGACCTCAAGAACAAAAGTAAATACTCACAAGTGATAAACATGGTCGTGATCAGAGATGTATTAAATAACATATTGGATCTGAACATATGATCTTTCACCAAATAAACCATGAAGCATAAACTACAAGATGTAATCAACACTACTAGTCACACCCCAGATACCAATCTGAGGTTCCGGTACAAGATTGAGCACAAGAGATGAACTAGGGTTTTGAGGAGATGGTGCTGATGAAGATGTTGATGAAATTTGGCCTCACCAAGATGAGAGGGTTGTTGGTGATGATGATGGCTTCGATTTCCCCTTCGGGAGGAAAGTTCCTCCGGCGGAATTGCTCCGCCGGAGGGCAAAGGTGCTCCTGACCAGGTTCCGCCTCGAGACGACGACGCTTCGTCCCGAAAGTTCTCTCCTCATTGTTTTCAGGTCAAAAGAGAATTTATACCAGAAGATGGTCGCCAGAGGTGAGCCAGGGGGCCCACTAACCACCAGGTCGTTCCAGGGGGGCTGCCGCGCCCTGGTGCCTAGTGGGCACCTGGTAGCCCCCCTCTGGGACTTCTTTCCTTCAGTATCTTTTACTTATTCCAAAAAAATCTCCGTGAAGTTTCACCCCATTTAGAGATGTGCAGAATTACATCTGCCGGCATTCTATCTTTTGATGTAAACCTCGCATATTATGAAAGAAAAGACATTAGAATTACTCCATAAAGTGGTATAATGGATACAAACACTATAAATAACAGTAATAAAACATGATGCAAAATGGACGTATCAGGATGCGGTGCTCCGAGTGCCATCTCGCCTGGTGCATTGATACGCTGATCCGCTGCCGATGCGGACGAAAAGACGCCGGCGAGGGAGTGCGTGGATAGGGACGACGGTGGCCTTGCCCTTGTCCTCGCCAGAGCTCGAGCTTGCACCGGAAAAGAAGCCCATGATGGTGGCTAGGGTTTGTCGCCGGCGACGGGAAGGGAGGGGGGAGCAACATGCGGCTAGATGGGGACGGCTCCTCGAAGAGGATGAGGCTCCCCCCCCCCCCCCACGCTGGGATTAAAAAAGACGCCGGCGGTCGCTGGCGCGTGGATCCGAAGTGGACGGTCTTCATTAATAAATACGCCACAGTTAGTTAACCGGGCACCACGTATGAAGAGGACGGAAATTCAGAGTCGTGTCCACACAAACACATTTTAACCTCAAATCTGGGTCTGAAATAGATTCACACGGACGGAAAGTGAACGTGTTGTCTAAAAGAAATCGACGTGTTGGGTCATCATAGTTTTTCGGCGGCAATCCAAACGCAACTCAAACTAACGGTGGTTGGCGAAATACGATAGTGGTTGACGAAATGAGTCGATGCTTGAAGTTGCTCTTAGTCCGGTGAACTATCGTGATCGATGCTTACGTTCGAGGAAGGCATTCATGATCTACGGGACGCTGAGTACTGGAATAATGAACGTACGGAGTAGAAAAACAGGAGATCGCTTCTTCTTATTTTGGGCAGAAGAATAGGCAATCGTTTTCGGACGCGCGGGCACACGGACGAAATGCATCAGTGCCACGAAATGTCTGTGTGCCTGTTTTTATCATTACGCCGCAGTTGAACGCATGTACGCAAACACGTCTTTGCCCTGTAGTACGCGTCTATGGAACATGCCGCAGCAGTTTCCCGCCACCTTCTTGCCCTCTCTCTCAGTGCAGCGCATATAAGCCACGCGCGCACCGGGATTGCAAACGATCGTACACCGGGGAGAGGAGAGGAGAGGAGAGATTGGCTGGCCTATATCTGCAGGACCAAGTACCCAATTAAGTACGTGTAGCTGCGGGTTGAGACGTACGGCCGGCCATGAGAGGCAACAAGGCGAGGCTGCTCTGCGCGCTGCTGCTGGTGCTGCTCTGCGTCGCCGCGTGTTTCCAGGGCGCGTGCTGCCGCGGCGGAGGGGGCGGCGGAGGGAGGGGCGGAGGCGGGAGGGGCGGCGGAGGATGGAACGGCGGCCGGGGCACAACGGGCTCGCGCGGGAGCAACGCCGCGGGCGAGCCACGCGCGCACGGTGTCTGGAGGGTCTCCGGTGCCGCCGCCACCCTCGCGGCCGCGGCGATCCTCTGGTGAGCTATGGCGGTATACGTAGTCTTAGATCGGTATAGAACTATAGATGGCTGGCCGCATTGTATAAGCGTCGGTGTGCATTTGGCAGCGAAGATCTTGTAAACAATAGTACCACTGTATTAAGCTGTGCATAGTTTAAAGACTTCGTCGACGATTCAAACAAAGTATTGAATTGTTTTTTGTTGGGTCGATTTGGACCTTCGGATGGCAGCCGTGTTGATTTTTCATTACGTGTACGAGTGACGTCTCCATTGCTTCAGAGCTAATAGAACATGTTTCGTTTCCTACCGTCAAACTTCCGTACGTGTTTCGTTTCACACGGTTAATCTGGAAAGCTACAGCACAGAGCAATGACCTCACAAGTTGAACATTTTGAAAGTCAGGGGTTGTTCATGGAGCTTACCTCCCTTCCCTTTCTATGGCATGTTGGATCAAACTCACCACTCTCATCAAAGCAAAAACTGGTCTATACTGATGATGAATGGTTGCTGCACGTACTAGCTAGCAGATATGACGGACAAAGTTCGTGCAATGGTCACCACGTTGATTTGGAGAATCTGAAACCTGAGGACCGATAGGGTTCACGAGAAGGAGGTGCCACCTGTGGAGATATCTAGAAGCTTTCTGTGTAGCTACATTTCTTCCTCGGACCAGATTGGCAAGCTTAGCGTTGACGAGGTGATGAAAGCCAAGATTACCATGTACCCCTTAATTTTGTCACGAAGTAAATGTTGAAGATCAAAAAACATTTGTGAATATTTTTTTGTGACCTTAATTTTTTTTAATATTCACGATTTTAAAAATTAATCATAAATTTTGAAAACATCCATAAAATAAAAGGGGGACACTATAAAATAAACAATAAAAAAATAGAGAATAAAAAAGCCGTAAAAGAACTGAACCTTCCCAGACCCAAAAGATTATTGTACATGACCGAGCCAATAACGTGCTTAGTGTTGAGCGTTTGCTCGTCTGCTTCCTCCGTATGTATAAAATATGAATTTTCGTAAAGATGTGTCTACGGCACATTTAGATGTGATATAGTTCACCAGTAGAAAAAGGACCTATAGTCCCGATTCGGTTGGATCATTAGTTCCGGTTCATGAACCGGGACTAAACAATCGGGGCAAATGCTAGCCCCGGTTCGACCGTGAACCGGGGCTAATGACTTTCTACATGGCGGGGCTGGGAGCGAGGGGTATTAGTCCTCGTTCGGGGCTATTTCTTCGCTGTTTTTTTAGCATTTTGTAGGGTTTAGTGTTTTGCATTAAATTGGATGGGGCTATTTTGCTGCCCCCCTAATTTTCCATTTATTTGTTTTGAGCACTTTTTAATTCTTGTTTTGCACTAAATTGAATGGTACATACACACCAATAAAGGAACAACTATATTGCACATCATCGTCACGAATATATTACACCATCTCATCTGTCGTGTTTTGTCGAATATATTACAAAATGTAGACACGAGTTACATGCACACACTATACCATTTCATATCAATTGCATCGACGAGCAATAGTATTCTCCCTTGACATCTAGGACCTCTGTATCTAAGAATCCGGCAATTTCCTCTTGAATTGGTCGTACACGTTCGTGTTGGAGAAGACCGTCCCGCAACCGTTCGATCTAATTTAAAGAAGGGGTCGCTATATATATATCAATGAAAACAAACACAATTCACGATAATAAAATAAAGCTGTGAGTATTGTTTATCGTATTTTAACTTTTTTTATGTCCCGGTTTTTGCCCGTCTCATGGGTCGTCTCGCGAATAAACTCGCAAACATAGTATCCACAGAAATTGTTCCCGTGTTCCTGCCTCAAGCACTTTACGAGAACGTAGTTCAATCAAAAACATAATCAAGAATTATAATGGTATTGATACTAGAATAAAGAGATGCGCGGATCTAGCTAGTAGTTACTTACATATATTTGTTTAAATCTAAGCTCTGACTTCCAAACACCTCGAGCCTTGGCGGTGAACCGTTTCCAAGCCTTGCCAAGAAAAGAAAATTAATAAAGGAGTTCTATATTAACTCCTTGCTATCAGGAAATGAACGAGAAGTTGTCGATATAGTGTCATAATGATTGAAATTACCTCTGGAGGCATTCCTGCATGTTCGCGCATTTACCGAGGGGTGTGCCTTTCGGGTCCATGATTATTACTTGTCCCTCGTCAGGTACAATGATTAACAAAATAAAGTGGAACTTGTGCACGCATAACGAGTCAATTATACACTTATAATAACATCGAGTAAGCGAAAATAGAATGTGTGTAGTAACACTCACTTGAAGTTGTAAGGAAATAATATTTCCCTTTTGGTACCGAAAAACCTTAACCCTTGTACCAAGTTATTCTCTGTCTCGCAGGGATTCGTTGCGAGACTTTGGCGATGAATGTAATATGGGTCAATGAACCCAATGTCATAGATTTGTCCTCTTTTGCACTCGAGAATCTTCATTCAGCAAAATTAATATAGTGATGAGTAAGATTATACATGCAAGAACGAGCTCAGTAAGACTTAATGACATAAATTAATAATACTTACAAACAATAGGCGGTGATGATAGATTTGTCGAGGGCGACTTGTTTGTATAACTGAAATAATTCGTCGAATTCAATCATTAGCAGGCCTTGTCGAGTCCGGAAATGCTCGTCTTTATATGCAAGGTAGATCCAGTTTTGTTGTTCAGCACATGCTTGCATGTACTAGTCATGCAATCTTCGCATTTTTTTGGGTAGCTCGTTGACTAACTCAGGTTTGACGAGAGGATCCCCGTACCGGTACACGTATGTTATGTCAGCGAATTCCTGCAAATGGTTTAAGTACTCATCAATAGATATGCCTTGAGCCTTGGCCGCTTCTGCGTATATTGCAACAAACTCTGGATCGATACCAGCTGTTTCATCATTCCTCTGCTCGATCACAGCTCCGCTCGAGCACACCTTTGTATCGGAATACACTTTGAGCGGGGGGCACGATTGGTTTTTCTGTTGTCCTTATGAGGTACTTTTGGGAGGGGTGACAACTTACGTTTCCGTGATCAGAATCCCTTTCTGCCGGCACTATTAGCGGTAGTACATTTCCGCTTTTTGCTCTGATCCTCAGTGGACGGAGACGGCTGACGGGGCGGTGGAGATGGCTGATGCGGCGATGGAGACAACTGCGCTGGAGACTGGTGAGGCGGCGAAGACGACAATTGCGCTGGAGACTGGTGAGGTGGAGGCGAAGAAGGATTGCTGCTATGAGGAGTCGGTGGCCTTGGCGTCCAATTTGGAAGCAAGATGTCCTCCTTTGGCCATACAACGGTTTGTTTCTTGACTTCTCCAAGTTGAGTCAAATCCCTATCTATGCGTGGAGGGTGGTCGAGTTTCAGCTCCTCATAATCTTTCATCACTTCATCCACCGCAACGACAGCGTACCCTTCTGGAACAGGAGAGCAATGCCAAGTTGGATTATGTCCAATTGGTATGGCCATGCCGACCGCCACCGTCAACCTTAAGTTAGCAACTTTCACCTTTAGCTCACAAGGTGTGCTCTCTGTGATATCATCCAATGGGTAGCGACGAGGAGGATCCGTCGTCAGTGCATCATCACCATTATCCTGGAGTTGCGTGGAAGCGACACTGCTTTTCCGATTCGATGCAGATTCTATCATGAGCCAATGAGATTGGTCGCTACCTTGCTGTGTGTCGATTTGATCCTGCTGCAGCCGCTTTACTGCTTCTTCTAGATTATGCACTCGGTCCGCCTCAGCCGCTTTATCACGTGCCTCCTTTTCCTTTCTCCTCTGATGGATTCTATCGGGAAATCTCTTCCTTTCCTCGGAAAATGCAAGCATCCACGACGGGGAGCCTGGTAAGCCTCATGCTCACCCTTTGTGTTCATCATTTGCAAGGGCGCGTGTGAGCTCGCCGTTCTCTCTATCGAGAACGAACCGTCCCTCTTCAACATCCTGTACTGCACGTCTAATGTCCTCGATGGGTAGGGGATTATCTTTGTGTATTTAGTTATATATTGCCTTTCCTTCTTTGTCCAACAAGCCCCCATGCCCGTAAAACCAGTTTCTTCCCCGTTCGAGCCATCTTAAGGGCTCTGGAGTGATGTTTGTTTTTCTAGAAATGATGCCTCAAGTGCTTCCCACTCAGCCATGTTATCGTCGTAGCCACCAGGCCCCATAATATGGTGGTACTTCTTCTTACTTGCATTCATCTTATTTGTTGCAGACTTTTTCAAGGCGTCCTCCTATTTCTTGTACGTCACAAATTCGGTCCAGTAGTCTTTTATCTTCTCATAGTCGTGATCGAAATATGGAGTCTTATCTTTCAAGATAAATTCCTGGTGCAATATTTTTTTCCAGCCCCTGAATAGATCGGCCATCTTCTTAAGAGCCAACCAATTGACTTTTTTCTCTAGGGCCTATTTTCGCCTCTTCATTTCCTCCTTATTTGGCTCCTCCTCATCTGGATCCACCTCTGGCGCCGGCAGGGTGAAATGAAGCATGAGCTTTCTCCAAAGGTTTTTTTTGGCTGCTGTGCCGACATATGAGACTCCTTCCTCCCTTGGCTTAATCCATTCTCAAGTGGTGATAGGGATGTGGTCCCTAACAACAACTCCGCATGCCTTCACAAACTTCTTCTTTACATCTGTGGAAGCAATTGGTTGCCCGACATTTGAGACTGTTTCGATCCTGTATCTCTCACCGTCATCCAGCTTCTTGGTTGGGCCTCGTTTTGTCTGTACTGAAGTTTTGCTCGATCCGGAGGGCTAAAAGAAAGAGCACTAATATATGTATATAGCAGAGGATTAATTTATTAATATGTATATGCACCTCGACGGAGCGGTCGACTTCTACCTCGTCGGCTTCTTCCTCATTGGAGCCGTCGATTCCTCCCTCGCCCGAGGCGTGGGCGTCTACCTCACCGGAGCTTCTACCTCGTGTATTGAGAGACTCATCTCCCTCGCCGGACTCGTTCAGAAACTGATTGGTGACATCGACATCGCCAACTAAAATATCATCCCCGCGGATAACACCATGCATCACGTCTTCCTGATATTCGTCTCTGCCGTGTATTGGATCCATAGTATCTACAAATTAATTAAACATAAAAACTAAATTAACTATCAACTAAAACTCCCGCTTATATACATCGAATAATCCACTTAATTAATGCATCATCGAATAATCCACTTAATATTATCGAATATATAATCTGGAATACATAAATAACACATCTCTCGAATACAGTAATACATCAAATAATATATAACTGATCAACCAACAAAGAGCCATCGCTGTACTGAGGCGCAGACGGTAGACACCCAAAGAGCAGGGACCATCACCGGATCATAGCTCGGGTGAGATCCCTGAAGAACCTGCCAGCTACTCGAGAACCTGGCATCCAACGCACTACTGGAATTCCAATATTTGCCGTCCGCCAAAGCTTTGCCGTCAGCCAGCGGACGGCGAAGAACCTCTTTACCGTGTGTTGGCAAAAAACAGACAGTAAAGAGGGGGCTGATGGCAAAATAAATATTTGCCATCAGCCACCTCTTTGCCGTCTGCTGACAGACGACAAAGGTAGGGATGGCCGACGGCAAAGCTGTCCCACCCCACCCCTCCTCTCTCCCCATCCCACCCCGGCCCCACCCACCCCTTTGCCGTCTGCCTAAGTAGCTTTGCCGTCCGTGGCGGACGGCAAAGGGGATCAGCGGCAGACGGCAAAGTAGACGGCCCCCCGAATAGTTAACGGTCGCCACGCGCCTCCCTCTCTCCTCTCTCCCACGCGCTCTCTCTCTCTCCCACGCACGCCCTGCGCCCCCCCCCCTGCGGGCCTCCTCCTCCTCCCTACACCCCCACCGCCGCCGCCGCCCCACCGCCGCCGCCTCCCCCCCACCTCCCCACCGCCGCCGCCCTGCGACCCCCCTGCGGGCCTCCTCCTCCTCCCTACGCCCCCAGCGCCGCCGCCGCCCCACCGCCGCCGCCGCCTTCCCCCCCACCTCCCCACCGCCGCCGCCCTGCGACCCCCCCTGCGGGCCTCCTCCTCCTCCCTGCGCCCCCAGCGCCGCCGCCGCCCCACCGCCGCCGCCGCCGCACCGCCGCCGCCTCCCCCCACCTCCCCACCTACACACCCCACCGCCGCCCTGCGCCCCCCTCCTGCGGCCCTCCTCCTCCTCGGTGAGTCCTTTTTTCCTTTTTTTGTTTAATTCATTAATTAGGTTAGTTAGGTTAGTTGTTAATTACCTATTGTTAGTTAGGTTAGTTAGGTTAGTTGTTAGTGGTTACGTACTGGTAATTAGGTTAGTTAGGTTACTTGTTAGTTGTTAGTGGTAATTAGGTTAGTTGTTAGTGGTATTACCCCTCGAGCTAGGTTAGTTGTTAGGTTAGTTGTTAATTACCTACTGTGTGTTAGGTTAGTTGTTAGGTTTGTAGTTGACCGTGTAGAGCCCTCCGGTCGCCGCCTATGCTTGCACTAGCCACAACGTTGAGGATATTACAACAGCTCGCAATAGTAGTTGTCGCACCGACACGACATCTCGACGACACCCCTGACACCCGTCACGATGCCCCGAAACCCCGACACGACGCCCCGACACGACATCTCGACTACACCCCTGACACCCGACACGATGCCCCGAAACCCCGACACGACGCCCCGACACGACATCTCGACGACACCCCGGCATGAAATATTTTTTTATGGAACCTGGAAAGTTTTATAAAGTAGTATAGGTAACCTGGAAAGTTTTATAGGTAACCTAGAAAGTTTTATAGGTAACCTATAAAGTTTTATAGGTAACCTCGACCCCCGACCCCCGACCCCCGACAACACTCACCCTCGACCCCCGACCCCCTACCCCAACCCCCGACGCCTGCGCCGTGGTGGCCGGTAGCGACTGTTGGGGCAGCCCCCCCAGCGGCGCGGTGGTGGCCGGCCACACCGGCCAGGGAGTGCCCGCGGCGTGGTAGTGCTGCAGCAGCAGTTGCGGCGGCAGTGGTGGCGCCCCTCCGTGGAGTGGCTGGAAGGCCGGGGTGGCCCACGGCAGCGATGGCGGCCCGTAGGTAGTGGGGGCGACGCTCGGCGGCGGGGGTTGGGTCCCAGCGGGGCGGTGGTGGTGGTTTGCGGCAGTGGGGCGGTGGTGGTGTTGAGATGGCGCCGTCGCGGCTAGGGTTAGGTGCGGCGGAGGCTAGGGTTCCGGCTCCTTGGAGAGCCGGGCAACAGAAGATAATATCTATATATTTTAATATTTATTATTCATGTACATATTATTATTCATGTCATTCATTCAATTTTTTTATGTTGTACTAATTTCTTTTAATCTTTATCATGGCAGGTGTTGAAAGATGGTGGGCGCGGGTCCAGAGCGCTCGACGGGTTCTTCCCAGGCGCCCCACACGAGGGGTGGTACTTCCCTTCCACCCCTATCTCTCCGTAGAGCCTTGGCAGACAGTCTTTCGACACCAGCCGGGGGTTCTTCTTCGTCGGCGGCATTGCCCGCTGGTAGAGGTGCTGGTCGGGTAGGGAAGAAGGGGAAGGGTACAGGGAGAGGTGGTGGCCGCGGAAGATCCAGGAGGACTGTTGAGCCGTCCTCGCCACCACCACCAGCTCATTCACCCGAGCATAGGACTAGTATGGTCGACCCGTTTGCGGAGGAGGCTACGGGGACTCCGGTCCAGGAGCCTGGTGTTCACGGGCATTCGTCCCATGAGACTCCGGTCCAGGAGCAGCCTCGGGTCGAGGTGCATTCGGCCCAGGAGCAGCCGGAGGAGACTACGGTTCCGGAGGCTTCACCGACGTGGAGAGGTCCGGATGGGAGCCTTGGCCGGATCGTACCGAGTTGCCGGATTGGACCGAGGGTCCGGGTGGCTCAGGGTGCGGGGATGGCGGGGATGAGCTTACGGATAGCGAGGGCGATGTGCAGGTGGACGGGGCCCCGGCTACCGTGTACAAGCGTGGTAGTACACGTCTCCCGGTCGCCCCGGCTACCCGCGAGAAGAGGCCGGTGATAAAACCTGAAGGAGATAGGTAAGTACATTTACCCTTTTTTTAGCTTTTGCCTTCAAGTTTGTTCAAATATCTAATGCGCTGACCATATCATACTGCAGGGGATGGGTACACCCTCTTGGAGTCCGCAGGCCGAACTCCGTCCTTGGTGTGCTTTGCCGGACAAATTTCCCGGGGTTTGTCACGTTGCCTGGTGAGGGTCAGGTTCCTACACTAGGATTTACCTGGGAGCACTACGAGGCTGCGCAGGCCCCGCCGGAGGAGATTATAGATGGTGTCTTGTGCCACACGAGGGCCGAGATGGTGATCAGGTGCTTTTGGGTAAATTATCCTTTTACATAATGTAAAATTAAGCATATACCTCATTATTGTACTAATCGGTGTTTTCACGTTTGATTGCAGACCTTCTATAGGTGTGAGGATGGATATGAGGAGGCGGCAGCCAGGGTTCTCGAGGTCGAGTGTAGGCGGTTACTACAGAACTTGCGCCACGAGGCTCGGCCGCAGGCTATTCGAGATTACTACGCCACGCGTGGTATTAAGAAGGAGAAGAAGGATTGCCGCGGAAAGTTTCTGAAGAAGGAGCAATACATGAAGGTAATTACCTATTCTTAAGTCCTTCTACGTAGTTTTCTTGATTTCATTCATAGGCGTAGCACTGAAAATTCTTTCTAATAACTTACAGGTGCCCCCGAGATGGTGTGCGGATAAGATGGATTGTTGGGAGGCGTTGGTTGATGAGTGGTGCACAGGCAGCTGGCGAGCCGTCCACGATAATGCGAAGGATCGGCGTAGCCAAATGGTTGGTGTGCCACACCATCAAGGCAGCGCCAACTTACTTCAGTTTGGACGAAACTGGGTATGTGATTTGCTTCATGATTCATGCAATTCATTCTTATGCTAATATTTTGTTCCTCTCTTTTAGGCGCATCACAATAAGACTGAGATGCCACACTTGTACGACGTTTATGGCATGGCCCATACTGCCTCGTACAAGAAGGCGAAGGCATTCTCTGAGTCTGACCTGGATGATCCCAGTAACTTCACTAACATATCATCCCACCAGAAGCTCGTGGCATACAGGGACGCGGGGAAGGCTACGAAAGGGGATGACTTTAACCCTAGCCAGGAACCTTTGGATCCAGAGCTGGTGATGATATCTGGTGGTGGGAGGCCCCATGGCTCGATAGCCATTGGAGATGGGATAATACGTTGTCCACTCACTCTTCCGGAGATCAAGGCACGCCAGTCGAGCAACTATCCTGAGATAACGCGTCGTCCACGGCCAGTCGAACTTGCCATCGAGGTTAGTTGTACGGACTAAGAACACTTTCATCCATTTCATTATGTGTGTCACCATAGATCATTACTGTGGTAACGAGGAATGGTTTTTCAGGCTGCTCTTCAGAAAGAGAGAGCGGCAAACCAGGCTGCTCTTGAGAAAGAGAGATTGGCAAGCCAGGCTGCTCTTCAGGCTGCTCTTGATGAGAGGGACCAGAGCACGACACGATTGCTTGAGGAGGAGAGGGCCCGGAATGAGGCGGGTCAACGAGCCCTGTACGAGATTTTTGTGGTATGTTTTTTTTCACATTAGCCAAATCATGTGTGTAATGTCTGTTTCAATACTAACTAATACCACCCACTCTTCAGGGTCTGTGTGAGAAGAGCGGTCAAGTCCCTCCGCCGATGCCCGTCTTCTCTTCGATTGGCACGGTGAGTTTCATTATAAACTAGTATTAATAATTGAGTGTCATCATGCTAACTGAGACATTGCAAAATATCTTTTCTGCAAAATAACTCCCGAGTGGCATCGCACGACCCTTCTCCAGGGCAACCGTCTCCAAACGAAGCCGGTGCGAGCAACCGTGGTGTTTCTCCTCCTTGATGACCACTACGGTAAGTTTCTCCTCCAAACTTAGCTTGTTTTCCTCTAAAATGAGATAATTAGCCAATTTAGCTCCAAGAAGACATAATTAGGTAATTTAGCTCAAAAAAGACATAATTAGGTAATTTAGCTCAAAAAATACATAAAGAGGAGGAGGAGGAGGCCAAGGCCAATTTGGCGTCCCAGCCGCCAGAATGTCATCGTGAGGGCGTCGAAGTCCCGGATATGCCTGGCGCGTGGCATGCCAGGGCTTGGAATCGGTCGGCGTAGTCCTGGACCGTTGAGGTAAACGGTAAGCGGCCGAGGGGTTCAACTCTGCTATAACGGGCCTACCTAGGTGACGACGGAGTTCAACTCTGTTGGCTTCATGTCCTTGGGTCGTGGGTGGAAGTCGTTCACCCTTGCCCAGGATTTGCAGGAAGGGCACGTCCTCCGCTTAAAGTTTGACGGGGCAGCCTCGCTCTTCATGAAGGCCTTCGAGAGCACCAGCGACAGCAGCCCTTCCGGCACCGATGGCAGCGACAGCTCCTCCGTTGGCGGAGTGGGGGCGACAGCGACTCCGAAGGCTCCTCGGGTGCCCATGTCAAGGAGGAGGAGGGTTGTGACTAAGCGTGCGTGACACCAGCGTTGAGATTCCTGGCGGTAGTGCCTCGAGCCCGATATTCTTTATGGGTGGCCAACCCATGAGCCATCCCCCGAGTGTGACGCCCAAGGCAAGATAACAAACATGGGTGGCCAACCCATGAGCCAGAGCTCGATCACTTAGATTCCTCGATGCTGCAAGGACAAGTCCCGACACAGATGTCGTGTCTAACCCCCACCACGGAACCATCCCACGGCAGTTGCGGGGGCACGCTAGCCCCCTGCAATGGTGAGACAACACAGCTTAAGTTTTAGACAAATGACACCATCTCAAGTGAAGGTTAATCGAGTATGTTACATATCCAGGAAACACCCACCTGGGGCGATGCAAAATACAGGGAATTTCTTGATTCGAACAACCATAAAAGTCACTTGAACGCCAGGCTGCCACGAGTGCGTGAGGCCGCTTGACGTCCCATGTCGTGGGGGTCTACCCCTCTGGTGGGGGACGGTTGGCACGTGAGGCTTCATGAGCCTGCGGGGTCCTGACGCTTCGCGAGGCGTGCATGGCCAACACACCTTGCAGCTTGTTGATCTCCTGTGTGGTGAACTCATGCGCCCTTGGCGCTTGGCGCCACAGTCCCAGCTCATGGGGCACATGCCAAGGCGCACCTCCACGGGGTCCCTGGGTGCTCCTCATCACACCGACCAAGCCATGAGGTTTTATGAGGGAGCTCCCAAGCCCGGCCTAACGAGAGCGCTTGGCGCGACCTCCTATACCGGAGGGAGGCGGGCGCTGACATGAGCCTGTGATGCCAGCATTTGCAATGACACCCTTCCCCTTGTGGGTCGTGGTTGTGGTGGCAGGGCAGCGCTTCCCTAGGGCGCGTGCCGCGAGGCCACCCGCTCCGAGCATCTTCTTGAGGCAAACTTCCCTTCATTGTTGTGGAGACCACCTTCACACCCGACAATGCCAGCAATGCGGTTCCGGTGCCGGATGGTGTGCTCACTATGGGTAAACGGTAAACTTCCTATTGAACAGAAGTATCCAGCAGCGCCACGCCAAAGTGACTTCTGAAGTGCTATGGACGGGATGAAATCAGGCCTTACTCACCAAGTGGTGGTATAAGCTTCATTGCGGATGAAAAGAAGTCCTTTTGTGCGGAGCTACAAAAGGAAGTTCAAGCTCTAGAAATCCTCTCAATAGGGATTGGGCAAGCAAGTTGTTTGTTTATTAGATCTTACACGGTTGTGAGACGGGACGTCAAGTCAACCAAGTACGTGTGTGTTCATAGTGTCCCCGGCATGTTATGGAATATCTAGATTAGTCTTCAACTAGAGAAAGGATAGGAATATCCTTTGCTGAGTTTTCTTGTCCAGCGGATGTAGCGGTAAAAGATTATATTATTTTCACGGTCTAGTTACGTCTTTCCTCTCCCTATCTAAAGAGCACTATTAACATAGACCCTCTCCTGACTCTCTATCATTTTCAGAAAGTAGAAGATCCGATCTCGTCTGTTGAATTGATCAGAAATATGGTCATATCTTCGTTATCCCAATAGTAAACCTTCTTACTTCTCTTCGCATATCGAAAGACGCAAAAGATCTATTATTAGCTTATATATAAGTTGTCGAAGGTCCGTAAAAGCCTTGATGAGGAGAAGATGATATTGGAGTTGGATGTTGCCGAGGTGCGTGACGATCACAAGATCAAGATGAATGCAATGCACTTGAAGATTAGAAACATTAGAAAATATGCCATAATAAGCTCCTCCTCTTTCTTCTTCTTCTCCTCCTCCTCCTCCTCCTCCTCCTTCTTCTTGATTTCTTCTTCTTCTCCTCTTCCTCCTCTTTCTTCTTCTTCTCCTCCTCTTTCTTCTTCTTCTTCTACCATAATAAGCTCAAAATGAAAAGAAAGAAGAAGAAGAGATGAAGAAGAAGAGAAGGAGGAGGAGGAGGAGGAGGAGGAGGAGGAGAAGGCCAAGGACCTTCTATCCTTCTCCTCCTCATCTTTCTTCTCCTCTTTCATATTATCCTTGCTTTAATTAACCCAACAATGACATAGTTAGCCCATTTAGCTCCAAAATACCGTAATAAGCTCAAAATGGCATAAGAACCTTGGTTAGCTCATGAATATTATATACTTAGCTTCTTTTCCTCTAAAAGGACATAATTGGAATATTTAGCTCAAAAAAGACATAATTAGGTAATTTAGCTCCAACAAGAGGAGAAGAGGAGAAGAAATAGGCAAAATGAAAATAAAGAAGAAGAAGAGATGAAGAAGAAGAGAAGAAGGAGGAGGAGGAGGAGGAGGAGGAGGAGGAGGAGAAGGCAGGAGGAGGAGGAGAAGGAGGAGGAGGAGAAGGACTATCCTTCTCCTCCTCCTCCTCCTCCTCCTTCTTCTTCTTGATTTCTTCTTCTTCTCCTCTTCCTCCTCTTTCTTCTTCTTCTCCTCCTCCTCTTTCTCCTCCTCCTCCTCTTTCTTCTTCTTCTCTTCCTCCTCTTTCTTCTTCTCCTCTTTCTTCTTCTTCTCTTCCTCCTCTTTCTCCTCCTCCTCCTCTTTCTTCTTCTTCTCCTCCTCCTCTTTCTTCTTCTTCTGCTCCTCCTCTTTCTCCTCCTCCTCTTTCTTCTTCTCCTCTTCCTCCTCTTTCTTCTTCTTCTCCTCTTCCTCCTCTTTCTTCTTCTTCTTGATTTCTTCTTCTTCTTCTACCATAATAAGCTCAAAATGAAAAGAAAGAAGAAGAAGAGATGAAGAAGAAGAGAAGAAGGAGGAGGAGGAGGAGGAGGAGGAGGAGGAGAAGGCCCCTGGCCTCCTCCTCCTCCTCCTCCTCCTCCTCCTTCTTCTTGATTTCTTCTTCTTCTCCTCTTCCTCCTCTTTCTTCTTCTTCTCCTCCTCTTTCTTCTTCTTCTTCTACCATAATAAGCTCAAAATGAAAAGAAAGAAGAAGAAGAGATGAAGAAGAAGAGAATAAGGAGAAGGAGGAGGAGGAGGAGGAGGAGAAGGGAGGGGGAGGAGGAGGAGGAGGAGAAGGCCAATGACCTTCTATCCTTCTCCTCCTCCTCCTTCTCCTCCTCCTCCTCCTTCTTCTTGATTTCTTCTTCTTCTCCTCCTCCTCCTCTTTCTTCTCCTCTTTCATATTATCCTTGCTTTAATTAACCCAACAATGACATAGTTAGCCCATTTAGCTCCAAAATACCGTAATAAGCTCAAAATGGCATAAGAACCTTGGTTAGCTCATGAATATTATATACTTAGCTTCTTTTCCTCTAAAATGACATAATTGGAATATTTAGCTCAAAAAGAAGGAGAAGGAAGAAGAAGAGGAAGAAGAGAAGAAGAATAGAAGGAGAAGGAGAAGAAGAAGGAGGAGGAGGAGAAGAAGAAGGAGGAGGAGAAGAAGAGAAGAAGGAGAAGGAAGGAGGAGAAGAAGAAGGAGAAGGAGAAGGAGCCCTCCTTCTTCTCCTTCTTCTTCTCTCCTTCTTCTCCTCCTTCTTCTCCTTCTTCTTCTCTTCTTTCTTCTTCTTCTCCTCCTCCTTCTCCTTATCCTTCCCCTTCCCCTCCTCCTCCTCCTTCTTGTTTTTCTTCTCCTTGTTCTCTTATTGCTTCTTCTCTTTCTTCTTCAATTTAGCTTATTTGTCATATATGTTGTTGTTCTTCTTGAACTTACTTTCTTATTCCCATTTTGCAGATTGGATGTACTACATGCATGGAAGCTGGCGTTGGAGTGCTTTAGTTTCCTTTTTTATTTGAGTTGATGAACAATGTGTTGGTTCTTTGTATGTGTTGATGAACAATGTGTTGATGAACAATATATGTGGAACTATATGTATATATATATGGATGAAACTTTGTATATGTTGGTTTCTTTTGATATATGGATGTCCATTGATGAACAAATGACATTGGTGAACTTTATATGTATATCATATATGTGTTGTGAACTATATATCATATATGTGCTATGAATTATATATATTATTGCTGTGAAATAACATAAAATAAACAAAACAGTGACAATATGGGCTCTTTGCCGTCTGCTGGCTGATGGCAAAGGCCTTTGCCATCAGCCAGCAGACGGCAAAGGTGCCACATGGCACCCAGCTGTGCTTCCTGGGCACCCATACAGGCTCTTTGCCGTCTGCTGTGGGGGGCGGACGGCAAAGAAGAGGGCACAGAGGGAGGGGCAGGAGTGGAGAGAGGGGGAGGGGAGGACATGGCAGATGGCAAAGATTGACCACCAGGCAGACGACAAAGATTGACCACCAGGCAGACGGCAAAGAGCCTCCGTTAACCCCTAACGGAGGCAACGCCTCTCGGCTGCCGTCTCAAGCTCTTTGCCGACTGCCCCTCAGGGAAGCGGACGGCAAAGAGCTTTGCCGTCCGCTTTGAGGGGGCTGACGGCAAAGAATGTCCTATGCCGTCGTAGGCTGACGCAGAAAATTTGCCGGCCGTGACAATCTTTGCCGTCTGTGGTACGGTCTTTGCCGTCCGGGTATTTGTCTTTGCCGTCTGTGATGGCAGACGGCAAAGAAGGTGATTCCTGTAGTGACGCCTCCATGTAGCGACGGATGTGCTCGTCCTCCTCCCTGACACGGCGACGTACCTCCTCCTCGGGGGCCGGTAACCTAGGCACCGAAAGTGGCCCCTGCGACCGCCACCAAAGAAGCTCCGGGTCGACGACGAGAGCCCGATTCCTCACCAAGCTGCGTGCCCTGGAAGGTAACTCCTCCGAGTGCCAGCCCGACGGAGCCCAGTCCCGTACATGCTCGCGCCTATCAAGCACGTGGTCGCCACCGAGTCGACGACGAGGATGCGGGTCGAGCATCGTATGTCCTACTATTTAATAAACTTTTCTAAACTTGTACTCCCTCCATTGAAAAATATAAGACATTTTAAATATTTCATCAGAAAACTACATACGGAGTAAAATGAGTGAATCATACTCTAAAATATGTCTTACGAATTCTCTTAACCTTTAAGGGATTTAACAAAATGGCGACATTCTGGATGTGTAGAAAACGATCCATATTTTTCCTGATCTCATCTACCCTTCTATATGTCACATTGTCTACTATCAAAGGATTCAAAAAAACCATGACTTCATCATTACCTAGTAGTAATATGCGCATGATGCTATGAAGCTTTACAAAGTTGTTTTGTAACGGAATTCCGAATAGGATAATTAGCTTTTTGATACGCAGTTCAAAAAGAGTCATCCGAATATCGCTATTTGGATAGACTTTGCTGAACTTCGTACAAAAAACGAATTATTCTATCAGGAATTATGTTCCAAAACAAGTTTCGAGAGCTTGATAGCCCCATGCGTCTGTTACTACCAGGTAATGATGAAGCCATGGGTTTCTTCGATACTTTGACAAACAACAACGTGACATATAGAATCTAGCTAGCTAGGTTACATAGATGAGACCAAAAAATTTGAATTAACTTGTGCACATACATAATGTGACATTCTTGATAAATCCATTATTAACACTAACAATGTTGTTTCCTCTAGCTTAACCTACACCTAAAAAAAATCACCAAATATACTACACATCTACAAAACCGATTTTCAAGAAAATGTTTATCACCAGATTGTCCTTTTTCTTTTTCCTTTTTCCTTTTTTTCTTTTTAAATACATGTCCATTTAGGTCATATACATGGTAACTTTTTTGGAGTTATAAGGAACATTTTTTGGTTCATGCTTAAATTTTTGGAGATGTATAAATGTACGTAGACATATTATGACATTGTATATAGTTTTTTGAGAAATCACATGAATGTAACTAAACTTAACTTTTAATTATGCACCTTTTTAACATTTTATTATACTCCCTCCGTTCCTAAATATAAGTATTTTAAGAGATTTCACTAGGGGTCTACATACGAAGCAAAATGAGTGAATCAATACTTTAAAGTATGTCTATATACATCCGTATGTAATTCATTAGTGAAACCTCTAAAAAGACTTATATGTAGGAACGGAGGGAGTATTTTTTAAATATACAACTTTTTTACTTGTTAGTTTTGTTTTCCAAATTCCGTGAACATTTATTACATTGTTTTATCATTTTAAAATTCCACAAATATTTTTTTTTGAATCATATGCATATTTGTATGCATATATGACGATCCATCGAGACGAGAGGAAAGAGGCTCACCGGCGGCAGGGAGGAGGAAGCTGGAGGCGGGGAGGAGCACGGCACCGGCGATCGACAGGGAGGAGGGCGCGCGAGGCAGAGGAGCGCGCGACACCGGCGACGGGGAGGAGGGCGCGGGCGGGGAACGCGGCACCGACGACTGGGAGGAGGGCGCCGGCGAGGAGGAGCGCCGCTACGGCGGCGGGGAGGAGTGCGACGACGATGTCGGGGCGTTCGTCCGTTGCACATCCTAGTGGCGTCGAGGCGTTCATCCATCGTGGGGAGGAAGAAAGATCGAACTCCGGTGATTTGGGATGGAAATTTCCAACTCTCGCTTATATAGGTGGAGCTTTAGTCCCGGGTCGGGGCTCGAACCGGGACTAAAGACCCCCTTTACTCTCGGGTGGAGCCCCGACCTGGAACTAAAGACCTGGGCTGGCTCCGGCGCGGCGCTGGGAAATCTTTAGTCCCACCTCGCCGAGCGAGGAGCGCTGGGAGTGCTTTATAAGCACTGCCGCGCAAGCTCATTTCAGCTCCTCTCTATTACAGGCCTATGGGCCTAACTCTCCTCTCGTTGCCTGTTGGGCCTACTAGGCTCGCAGGCGTGCATCCTGGCCCACCTGTCGGGTAGGGCTTCTAGTCGTATGCACGCCGTGATGGCCCAATAGGTGGCATTTTTTTTACTTTCATAAATTTTAGTCCCAGCTTATATTTTAATTCTTTGCTACTAAAGATTTTTTTTCCTCTTCTTTTTTAGTTTTCTATATAAGATTTTAACAAAAAAACTTTATGAAGATTCTTTTGAGTTGATATTTTTTCGTTTCTTTTTAGTTAATGTTTTACTTGATTCTTTTTAATAAATTAAACAATTTGATAATTTTAATTCATTCGTTTTAGTTAATGTTTTAGTTGATTCTTTTTAATTGACATCATAAATTTTCAAAAATTTCTGAATTCATTTGATAATTTTTGTGCATTTACTTATTTTTTTGAGCTAATTGACCCTGAAATTAAAAACCACTACAAAATGTTGAAAGTTGGCATGGTATCATCATTTCACCCACATAACATGTGCTAAAAAGTTGAGAGGGTTACCACAAAAACTGGATGCACTTCGTGTACAAAACGGACAATCCCTCTCGAAGTATGAGGGTTTCGAACGAGAACTCATGTGTTACAAAGGGATTTCATTTTTTGAACTTATTTGTACTCGATACTTTTTGTGTGTTCAAAATGCACCATTCAAAGGCACATCACAAATTTTCAACAATTTCTCACTTCATTTGCTTTTTTTGGTGCATTTACTTATTTGTTTTTGAGCTAATTGTCCGTGAAATTTAAAAGCACTACAAATGAACTGTGAAAATGTTGAAAGTTGGCATGGTATCATCATTTCACCCACATAGCATGTGTTAAAAAGTTAAGAGGTTTACGACAAAAACTGAATGCACTTCGTGTACAAAACGTAGAATCTCTTTCGAAGTATCAGAGTTTCGAACGAGAACTCATATGTTACAAAGGGATTTCATTTTTTGAGCTTATTTGAACTTAATACTTTTTGTGTGTTCAAAATGCACCATTAAAAAGGCGCATCACAAATTTTCAATAATTTCTGACTTCATTTGGTATTTTTCGTTCATTTACTTATTTGTTTTTGAGCTAATTGACCCTGAAATTAAAAAGCATTAGAAATGAACTCTAAAAATGTTGAAAGTTGGCATGGTATCATCATTTCACCCACATACCATGTGCTAAAAAGTTGATAGGGTTACGACAAAAACTGGATGCACTTCGTGTACAAAACGGACAATCTCTCTCGAAGTATCAGAGTTTCAAACAAGAACTCATCTGTTACAAAGGGATTTCATTTTTTGAACTTATTTGAACTTCATAATTTTTTTCTTGTTCAAAATGCACCATTCAAAGGCACATAAAAAAATTTCAAAAATTTCTAACTTCATTTGGTATTTTTTATGCATTTACTTTTTTGTTTGAGCTAATTGACCCTGAAATTGAAAAGCACTACAAATGAACTCTCAAAATGTTAAAAGTTGGCATGGTGTCATCATTTCACCCACACACCATGTGCTAAAAAGTTGAGAGGGTTCGGACAAAAACTGGATGCACTTCGTGTACAAAATGGACAATCTGTTTCGAAGTATGATGATTTCGAACGAGAACTCATGTGTTACAAAGGGATTTTTCATTTTTTTAAACTCATTTGAACTCCATACTTTTTATGTGTTCAAAATGCACCATTCAAAGGCACATCAAAAATTTTCAACAATTTTTGACTTCATTTGGTATTTTTCGTGCATTTACTTATTGTTTTGAGCTAATTGACCCTGAAATTAAAAAACACTACAAAATGAACTCTGAAAATGTTGAAAGTTGGCATGGTATCTGTTGGAAATATGCCCTAGAGGCAATAATAAATTAGTTATTATTATATTTCTTAGTTCATGATAATCGTTTATTATCCATGCTATAATTGTATTGATTGGAAACACAATACTTGTGTGGATACATAGACAAAACATCGTCCCTAGTAAGCCTCTAGTTGACTAGCTCGTTGATCAAAGATGGTCAAGGTTTCCTGGCCATAGGCAAGTGTTGTCACTTGATAACTGGATCACGTCATTGGGAGAATCACGTGATGGACTAGACCCAAACTAATAGACGTAGCATGTTGATCGTGTCATTTTGTTGCTACTGTTTTCTGCGTGTCAAGTATTTATTCCTATGACCATGAGATCATATAACTCACTAACACCGGAGGAATGCTTTGTGTGTATCAAACGTTGCAACGTAACTGGGTGACTATAAAGATGCTCTACAGGTATCTCCGAAGGTGTTAGTTGAGTTAGTATGGATCAAGACTGGGATTTGTCACTCCGTGTGACGGAGAGGTATCTCGGGGCCCACTCGGTAATGCAACATCACACACAAGCCTTGCAAGCAATGTAACTTAGTGTAAGTTGCGGGATCTTGTATTACGGAACGAGTAAAGAGACTTGCCGGTAAACGAGGTTGAAATAGGTATATGGATACTGACGATCGAATCTCGGGCAAGTAACATACCGAAGGACAAAGGGAATGACATACGGGATTATACGAATCTTGGCACTGAGGTTCAAACGACAAGATCTTCGTAGAATATGTAGGATCCAATATGGGCATCCAGGTCCCGCTATTGGATATTGACCGAGGAGTCTCTCGGGTCATGTCTACATAGTTCTCGAACCCGCAGGGTCTGCACACTTAAGGTTCGACGTTGTTTTATGCGTATTTGAGTTATATGGTTGGTTACCGAATGTTGTTCGGAGTCCCGGATGAGATCACGGACATCACGAGGGTTTCCGGAATGGTCCGGAAATGAAGATTGATATATAGGATGACCTCATTTGATTACCGGAAGGTTTTCGGAGTTACCGGGAATGTACCGGGAATGACGAATGGGTTCCGGGGGTTCACCGGAGGGGGGCAACCCACTCCGGGGAAGCCCATAGGTATTTGGGGGGGGGTCACACCAGCCCTTAGTGGGCTGGTGGGACAGCCCACCAAACCCTATGCGCCAAGGAAGAAAATCAAAGGAAGAAAGAAAAAAAAGGGGAGAAGTGGGAAGGGGGAAGGACTCCCTCCCACCAAACCAAGTAGGACTCAGTTTGGGGGGGGAGAGTCCTCCCCCCTGGCTCGGCCGACCCCTTGGGGTTCCCTTGGACCCCAAGGCAAGGTCCCCCTCCCTCCTCCTATATATATGGGGCTTTTAGGGCAGATTTGAGACGACTTTCTCACGGCTGCCCGACCACATACCTCCATAGTTTTTCCTCTAGATCGTGTTTCTGCGGAGCTCGGGCGGAGCCCTGCTGAGACAAGATCATCACCAACCTCCGGAGCGCCGTCACGCTGCCGGAGAACTCTTCTACCTCTCCGTCTCTCTTGCTGGATCAAGAAGGCCGAGATCATCGTCGAGCTGTACGTGTGCTGAACGCGGAGGTGCCGTCCGTTCGGTACTAGATCGTGGGACTGATCGCGGGATTGTTCGCGGGGCGGATCGAGGGACGTGAGGACGTTCCACTACATCAACCGCGATCTCTAATCGCTTCTGCTGTACGATCTACAAGGGTACGTAGATCACTCATCCCCTCTCGTAGATGGACATCACCATGATAGGTCTTCGTGCGCGTAGGAAAATTTTTGTTTCCCATGCGACGTTCCCCAACAGTGGCATCATGAGCTAGGTTCATGCGTAGATGTCTTCTCGAGTAGAACACAAAAGGTTTTGTGGGCGGTGATGTGCGTTTTGCTTCCCTCCTTA
Source organism: Hordeum vulgare subsp. vulgare (assembly GCF_904849725.1). Classification (NCBI taxonomy): domain Eukaryota; kingdom Viridiplantae; phylum Streptophyta; class Magnoliopsida; order Poales; family Poaceae; genus Hordeum; species Hordeum vulgare. Next base: position 442,857,285 of record NC_058518.1, on the reverse strand, counting down.
GTCTTTTCTTGATTCCGCAGTATTGTTGGATTGAAGCGGCTTGGACCGACATTACTCGTACGCTTACGAGAGACTGGTTTCATCGTTACGAGTAACCCCCTTTGCTCAAAGATGACTGGCAAGTGACGGTTTCTCCAACTTTAGTTGAATCGGATTTGACCGAGGAGGTCCTTGGATGAGGTTAAATAGCAATTCATATATCTCCGTTGTGGTGTTTGCGTAAGTAAGATGCGATCCTACTAGATACCCTTGGTCACCACGTAAAACATGCAACAACAAAATTAGAGGATGTCTAACTTGTTTTTGCAGGGTATGATTGTGATGTGATATGGCCAATGATGTGATGTGATATATTGGATGTATGAGATGATCATGTTGTAATAGAAATATCGACTTGCACGTCGATGGTACGGCAACCGGCAGGAGCCATAGGGTTGTCTTTATACTAACATATGTGCTTGCAGATGCATTTACTATTTTGCTAGGATGTAGCTTTAGTAGTAATAGCATAAGTAGCACGACAACCCCAATGGCAACACGTTGATGGATGATCATGGTGTGGCGCCGGTGACAAGAAGATCGTGCCGGTGCTTTGGTGATGGAGATCAAGAAGCACGTGATGATGGCCATATCATGTCACTTATGAATTGCATGTGATGTTAATCCTTTTATGCACCTTATTTTGCTTAGAACGACGGTAGCATTATGAGGTGATCTCTCACTAAAATTTCAAGACGAAATTGTGTTCTCCCCGACTGTGCACCGTTGTGACAGTTCTTCGTTTCGAGACACCACGTGATGATCGGGTGTGATAGACTCAACGTTCACATACAACGGGTGCAAAACAGTTGCACACGCGGAACACTCGGGTTAAGCTTGACGAGCCTAGCATGTGCAGACATGGCCTCGGAACACATGAGACCGAAAGGTCGAGCATGAATCGTATAGTTGATATGATTAGCATAGGGATGCTTACCACTGAAACTATTCTCGACTCACGTGATGATCGGACTTGAGATAGCGAATTTGGATCATGTACCACTCAGATGACTAGAGAGATGTACTTTTTGAGTGGGAGTTCTTAAGTAATATGATTAATTGAACTAATTGTCATGAGCATAGTCTAATGGTCTTTGCGAATTACGATGTAGCTTGCGCTATAGCTCTACTGTTTTATATGTTCCTAGAGAAAATTTAGTTGAAAATTGATAGTAGCAACCTTTGCAGACTGAGTCTGTAAAACCGAGGATTGTCCTCGTTGCTACGCAGAAGGCTTATGTCCTTAATGCACCACTCGGTGTGCTGCACCTCGAGCATCGTCTGTGGATGCTATGAACATCCGACATACACGTTTCTGATGACTACACGATAGTTCAGTGCAAGATACTTGATGGCTTAGAAGCAAGGCGCCGAAAACGTTGTAAAACGTCACGGAACATAAGTGATGTTCCGAAGAGATGAAATTGTGATTTTATGCTTGTGCCCTTGTTAAGAGGTACGAGACCTCCAAACAAGATTCTTTGTCCACAAAGTAAAGGAGAAAAGCTCAATCGTTGAGCATGTGCTCAGATTGTCTGAGTACGACAATCGCTTGAATCAAGTGGGAGTTAATCTTCCAGATAAGATAGTGATGGTTCTCCAAAGTCACTGCCACCAAGCTATGAGAGCTTCGTGATGAACTATAACATATCAAGGATAGATACTATGATCTTTTGAGTGATTCGCGATGTTTGACACTGCGAAAGTAGAAATCAAGAAGGAGCATCAATAGTTGATGGTTAGTAAAACCACTAAGTTTCAAGAAAGGCAAGGGCTAGAAGGGATACTTCGTGAAACGGCAAAACAGTTGCTGCACTAATGAAGAGACCCAAGATTAAACCCAAAACCCGAGACTAAGTGCTTCTGTAATAAGGGGAACAGTCACTGAGGCGGAGCAACTCTAGATACTTGGTGGATAAGAAGGCTGGCAAAAGTCGAGAGAAGTATATTTGATATACATAATGTTGATGTGTACTTTACTAGTACTCCTAGTAACACGAGGGTATTGGATACCGGTTCGGTTGCTAAGTGATTAGTAACGCGAAATGAAAGCTACGGCATAAACGGAGACTAGCTAAAGGCGAGGTGACGATACGTGTTGGAAGTGTTTCCAAAGGTCGATATGATCAAACGTCGTACGCTCCCTCTACCATCGGGATTGGTGTTGAACCTAAATAATTGTTATTTGGTGTTTGCGTTAAGCGTGAACATGATTGGATCGTGTTTATTGCAAAACGATTATTCATTCAAAGAGAATAATGGTTACTCTATTTGCTTGAATGATCACCTTCAATGGTTTATTGAATCTCGATTGTAGTGTTACACATTGGTGCCAAAAGATACGAGTTAATAATGATAGTACCACTTACTTGTGGAACTGCCGCTTGAGTCATGTTAGTATAAATTGCATGAAGAGGCTCCATGCTGATGGATCTTTGTACTCACCTGATTTCGAATCACTAGTGACATGCAAATCATACCACGTGAGCAAAGCCTTGTTTTCATTGAGATGAAATAAGATAGTAACTTGTTGGAAGTGATACATTTTGATGTATGCAGTCCAATGGGTGCTGAGGCACGCAGTGGATATCATTATGTTCTTACTTCACTGACGATTTGAGTAGATACTAGAGTATTTACTTAATGAATCACAAGTCTGAAATACTGAAAAGTTCAATTCCGTTTCAGAGTGAAGTTCGTCGTAACAAGAGGATGAACTATCTACGATATGATCATAGAAATGAATATCTGAGTTACGAGTTTTTGGTACGCAGTTAAGACAATGTGGAAATTGTTTCGCAGTTCATGCCACCTGGAACATCATAGTGTGATGATGTGTCTGAGCGTCATAGCCACGCACTATTTGGTATGGTGCATACTATGATGTCTCTTATCGAATTACCACTATCGTTTATGGGTTATGCATTAGAGACAACCGCACTCACTTTAAATAGGGCACCGCGTATTTCCGTTGAGATGACACAGTATAGACTGAGGTTTAGAGAAATCTGAACTGTCGTTTCTTGAAAGTTTGGGGCTTCGACACTTATGTGAAAAAGTTTCAGTCTGATAAGCTCGAACCCAAAGCGGAAAAATGCATCTTCATAGGATATCCAGAACAGTTGGGTACATCTCCTATCTCAGGTCCAAAAGCAAAGTGTTTGTTTCTAGAAAGGGATCCTTTCTTGAGGAAAGGTTTCTCTCGAAAGAATTGAGTGGGAGAGTGGTAGAACTTGATGAGGTTATTGAACCATCACTTCAACCTGTGTGTAGCAGGGCGCAGGAAGTTGTTCCTGTGGTGCCTACACCAATTGAAGTGGAAGCTGATGATGGTGATCATCGAGCATGAGATCAAGTTACTACAAAGCCTCGTAGGTTGACAAGGTCGCGTACTACTACAGAGTGGTACGATAATCCTGTCTTGGAAGTCATGTTGTTGAGCAACAGTGAACCTACGAGTTATGGAGAAAGCGATGGTGGGCCCAGATTCCGACAAATGGCTGGAAGCCATGAAATCCGAGAGAGGATCCATGTATGAAAACAAAGTGTAGACTTTGGTAGAACTACTTGATGGTCATAGGACTATTGAGTAAAAATGGATCTTTAAAGGAAGACAGACAATGATGGTGATAAGTCACTATTAAGAAAAGCTCGACTTGTCGCAAAGATGTTTTCGACAAGATCAAACAAGTTGACTATGATGAGACTTTCTCACTCGTACTGATGCTAAAGGTCTGTTAGAATTATGTTAGTTGTTGATGCATTATTTATGAAATATTGCATGTAGGATGTCAAAACATTGTTTTCTCAACGGTTTCCTTGAGCAAACATTGTATGTGATACAACCAGAAGGTTTTGTCGATCCTAAAGATACTAGCAAGTATGCAAGCTCCAGTGATCCTTCAATGGACTGGTGCAAGCATCTCGGAGTTGGAATATACACTTTGATGAGATGATCAAAGATTTTGGGTTTGTACAAGGTTTATGAGAAACTTGTATTTCCAAAGAAGTGAGTGGGAGCACTGTAGAATTTCTGATAAGTGTATGTGGTAGACATATTGTTGATCAGAAGTAATGTAGAATTTCTGTAAAGCATATAAGGTTGTTTGAAAGGAGTTTTCAAAGGAATACCTGGATTGAGCTACTTGAACGTTGAGCATCAAAGATCTATGGAGATAGATCAAAAATGCTTAATGGAAGTTTCGACAAGATACATGCCTTGACAAGTTTTTGAAGGAGTTCAAAATAGATCAGCAAAGAAGGATTTCTTGGTTGCGTTGTGAGGTGTGAATTTGAGTAAGACTCAAAACCCGACCCCGGCAGAATAAAGAGAATAGACGAAGGTCGTCTTCTATGCCTTAGCCGTAGAATCTAAAGTATGCCATGCTGTGTACCGCACCTGATGTGTGCCTTGACTCAAAGTATGTTGAGAGGTACAGAGAGTGATCCATGATTGAATCACTAGCAGCGGTCAGAATTTATCCTTAGTAACTAATGGACTAAGGAATTTTTCTCGATTATGGAGGTGGTTAAAGAGTTCGTCATAAAAGGTTACGTCGATGCAAGCTTTGACACTAGTCCGAATAACTATGAGTAGTGAAACGGATTCGTATAGTAGAGTAGATATTTGGAGCATTTCCGAATAGCACGTAGTAGCAACATCTATAAGATGACATAAAGATTTGTAAAGAACGCACGGATCTGAAAGTTTCAGAACCGTTGACTAAAACCTCTCTCACGAGCAAGACGTGATCAGACCCCATAACTATATGGGTGTTGGATTCGTTGGAATGACATGGTGATGTGAACTAGATTATTGACTCTAGTGCAAGTGGGAGACTGTTGGAAATATGCCCTAGAGGCAATAATAAATTAGTTATTATTATATTTCTTAGTTGACATGCTATAATTGTATTGATTGGAAACACAATACTTGTGTGGATACATAGACAAAACACCGTCCCTAGTAAGCCTCTAGTTGACTAGCTCGTTGATCAAAGATGGTCAAGGTTTCCTGGCCATAGGCAAGTGTTGTCACTTGATAACTGGATCACGTCATTGGGAGAATCACGTGATGGACTAGACCCAAACTAATAGACGTAGCATGTTGATCGTGTCATTTTGTTGCTACTGTTTTCTGCGTGTCAAGTATTTATTCCTATGACCATGAGATCATATAACTCACTAACACCGGAGGAATGCTTTGTGTGTATCAAACGTCGCAACGTAACTGGGTGACTATAAAGATGCTCTACAGGTATCTCCGAAGGTGTTAGTTGAGTTAGTATGGATCAAGACTGGGATTTGTCACTCCGTGTGACGGAGAGGTATCTCGGGGCCCACTCGGTAATGCAACATCACACACAAGCCTTGCAAGCAATGTAACTTAGTGTAAGTTGCGGGATCTTGTATTACGGAACGAGTAAAGAGACTTGCCGGTAAACGAGGTTGAAATAGGTATATGGATACTGACGATCGAATCTCGGGCAAGTAACATACCGAAGGACAAAGGGAATGACATACGGGATTATACGAATCCTTGGCACTGAGGTTCAAACGATAAGATCTTCGTAGAATATGTAGGATCCAATATGGGCATCCAGGTCCCGCTATTGGATATTGACCGAGGAGTCTCTCGGGTCATGTCTACATAGTTCTCGAACCCGCAGGGTCTGCACACTTAAGGTTCGACGTTGTTTTATGCGTATTTGAGCTATATGGTTGGTTACCGAATGTTGTTCGGAGTCCCGGATGAGATCACGGACGTCACGAGGGTTTCCGGAATGGTCCGGAAACGAAGATTGATATATAGGATGACCTCATTTGATTACCGGAAGGTTTTCGGAGTTACCGGGAATGTACCGGGAATGACGAATGGGTTCCGGGGGTTCACCGGAGGGGGGCAACCCACTCCGGGGAAGCCCATAGGTATTTGGGGGGGGGGGGTCACACCAGCCCTTAGTGGGCTGGTGGGACAGCCCACCAAACCCTATGCGCCAAGGAAGAAAATCAAAGGAAGAAAGAAAAAAAGGGGAGAAGTGGGAAGGGGGAAGGACTCCCTCCCACCAAACCAAGTAGGACTCGGTTTGGGGGGGGGGGGGAGAGTCCTCCCCCCTGGCTCGGCCGAACCCTTGGGGTTCCCTTGGACCCCAAGGCAAGGTCCCCCTCCCTCCTCCTATATATATGGGGCTTTTAGGGCAGATTTGAGACGACTTTCTCACGGCTGCCCGACCACATACCTCCATAGTTTTTCCTCTAGATCGTGTTTCTGCGGAGCTCGGGCGGAGCCCTGCTGAGACAAGATCATCACCAACCTCCGGAGCGCCGTCACGCTGCCGGAGAACTCTTCTACCTCTCCGTCTCTCTTGCTGGATCAAGAAGGCCGAGATCATCGTCGAGCTGTACGTGTGCTGAACGCGGAGGTGCCGTCCGTTCGGTACTAGATTGTGGGACTGATCGCGGGATTGTTCGCGGGGCGGATCGAGGGACGTGAGGACGTTCCACTACATCAACCGCGATCTCTAATCGCTTCTGCTGTACGATCTACAAGGGTACGTAGATCACTCATCCCCTCTCGTAGATGGACATCACCATGATAGGTCTTCGTGCGCGTAGGAAAATTTTTGTTTCCCATGCGACGTTCCCCAACAGTATCATCATTTCGCCTACATAGCATGTTTTAAAAAGTTGAGAGCGTTACGACAAAAACTGGATGCCCTTCGTGTACAAAACGGACATTCTCTCTCGAAGTTCGAGGGCTTCGAATGAGAACTCATCTGTTACAAAGGGATTTGATTTTTTTGAACTTATTTGAGCTCCATACTTTTTATTTGTTCAAAATGCACCATTCAAAGGCACATCACAAATTTTCAACAATTTCCAACTTCATTTGGTATTTTTCGTGCATTTACTTATTTTTTTGAGGTAATTGACCTTAAAATTGAAAAGCTCTACAAATGAACTCTGAAAATGTTGAAAGTTGGCATTGTATCATCATTTCACCCACATAACATGTGCTAAAAAGTTGAGAGGGTTACGACAAAAATTGGATGCACTTCGTGTACAAAACGGACAATCTCTTTTGAAGTATCACGGTTTCGAACGAGAACTCGTCTGTTACAAAGGGATTTCATTTTTTTGAACTTATTTGAACTGTATACTTTTTGTGTGTTAAATATGCACCATTCAAAGGGACATCACAAATTTTCAACAATTTCTGACTTCATTTGATATTTTTTGTGCATTTACTTATTTGTTTTGAGCTAATTGACCCTGAAATTGAAAAGCACTACAAATGAACTCTAAAAAATGTTGAAAGTTGGCATGGTATCATCATTTCACCCACATAGCATGTGCTAAAAAGTTAAGAGGGTTACGACAGAAACTGGAATCACTTCGTGTACGAAACGAACAATCTCTTTTGAAGTATGAGGGTTTCGAATGAGCACTTATATGTTACAAAGGGATTTCATTTTGTTGAACTTATTTGAACTCCATACTTTTTGTGTGTTCAAAATGCACAATTCAAAGGCACATCACAAATTTTCAACAATTTCTTACTTCATTTCGTATTTTTTGTGCATTTACTTATTGTTTTGAGCTAATTGACCCTCAAATTGAAAAACACTACAAATTAACTCTGCAAATGTTGAAAGTTGGCATGGTATCATCATTTCACCCACATAGCATGTTATAAAAAGTAGAGAGGGTTAAGACAAAAACTGGATGCACTTCGTGTACAAAATGGACAATCTCTCTCGAAGTATCAGGGTTTCGAACGAGAACTCATATGTTACAAAGGGATTTCATTTTTTTGAACTTATTTGAACTCCATAGATTTTATTTGTTCAAAATGCACCATTCAAAGGCACATCACAAATTTTCAACAATTTCTGACTTCGTTTGGTGTTTTTCGTGCATTTACTTTTTTTAGCTAATTGACCCTGAACTTGAAAAGCACTACAAATGAACTCTGAAAACGTTGAAAGTTGGCATGGTAAAATCATTTCACCCACATAGCATGTGCAAAAAATTGAGAGGGTTATGACAAAAACTGGATGCACTTTGTGTACAAAACGAACAATCTATTTCGAAGTATCACGATTTCGAACGAGAACTCATCTGTTACAAAGGGATTTCATTTTTTTGAACTTATTTGAACTCCATTCTTTTTGTGTGTTCAAAATGCACCATTAAAAGGCACATCACAAATTTTCAACAATTTTTGACTTCATTTGGTATTTTTCGTGCATTTACTTATTTTTTTGAGCTAATTGACTTTGCAATTGAAAAACACTACAAATGAACTCTGAAAAATGTTGAAAGTTGGCATGGTATCACCATTTCATCCACATAGCATGTGCTAAAAAGTTGAGAGGGTTACAACAAAAACTGGATGCACTTCTTGTACAAAACGGACAATCTTTCTCGAAGTATCATGGTTTCGAACGAGAACTCATGTGTTACAAAGCGATTTCTTTTTTTGAACTTATTTGAACTCCATACTTTTTGTGTGTTCAAAATGCACCATTCAAAGGCACATCACAAATTTTCAACAATTTCTGACTTCATTTGATATTTTTCGTGCATTTACTTATTTTTTAGCTAATTGACCCTAAAATTGAAAAGCACTACAAATGAACTGTGAAAATGTTGAAAGTTGGCATGGTATCATCAGTTCACCAACATAGCATGTGCTAAAAAGTTGAGAGGGTTACGACAAAAACTGGATGCACTTCGTGGACAAAACGGATAATCTGTTTCGATGTATCATTAATACACATCACATAAAGTTTAATACATTAGTACACATTACATAAAGTTTAATACATTACATAGATTTATATTTCGATCCCTTTCCTATGATCGCTTTGGCCGTAACCATGGAGCAGCTTCATTATTTAACGGGATGCTTGGGTCAATTCTCACTATGAAGGGCGGAATTTCATCAAACTTATTATAATCTGCTGACATGTCTGTTTTGTCCTTGATCCCCACGATGTTTCTTTTCCCTGAAACAACTATGTGACGCTTTGGCTCATCGTCCGATGTATTCATTTTCTTTTTTTTCTTTTTTCTGGTTTGGAGAAGATGTCTTTCACGTAGAAAACCTGAGCCACATCATTAGCTAGGACGAATGGTTCGTCTTTGTAACCAAGATTCTTGAGATCAACTGTTGTCATTCCGTACAACTGGTCTACCTTTAACCCTTCTCCATTTATGTTCACCCAACTACACCAAAACAAAGGGACCTTAAAAGTAGGTCCGTAGTCAAGTTCCCATATCTCCTCCATGTAACCATAGTATGTGTCCTTTTTCCCATTCTCGTTTGTCGCATCATAGCGGACACCACTATTTTGGTTGGTGCTCTTTTTATCTTGGGCGGTCGTGTAAAATGTATTCCCGTTTATCTCGTACCCTTGGAAATGTAATAAAGTCGAAGAAGGTGACGCGGCCAACAAGTAGAGTTGACTCCAATAGTGTTGTCATTCATGAGACGTGCAAGCAACCAACTGCCAAAAGTATCCATGTGTATTTCTTCAATCCAGGAGATAGTCTTCCCCGAGAACTCGGAGCGTACAAAATTCTTGTGCTCCTTGATATATGAAGCCACAAAGGTGGAACTTTTTAGAACTGTGTAGTGTGCTTGAGTGAAAGAATGCCCGTCCCTACATATCACTGCTTTCTTTCCTAGTGCATCTTTTCCACTCAGTCTCCCCTCATGGTGCGATTCAGGAACACCAATCGGCTTAAGGTCAGGAAGAAAGTCTACACAGAACCCAATGACCTCCTATGTTCCATAGCCCTTGGAGATGCTTCCTTCTGGCCTAGCACGGTTATGAACATATTTCTTTAAGACTCCCACGAACCTCTTGAAGGGGAAAATATTGTGTAGAAATACAAGACCGAGAATGGAAATCTCGTCGACAAGGTGAACCAGGAGATGCGTCATAATATTGAAGACGGACGGGGGGAACACCAACTCAAAACTGACAAGACATTGGACCATATCCTTCCGTAGCCTTTCCAGACGTTCTCGATCGATCACCTTCTGAGATATTGCATTGAGGAATGGACATGGCTTCACAATGGGTAATCGAACAATTTCCGGTAGAAGCCCCCTCAATGCAACCGGAAGTAACTGCGTCATAATCACGTGGCAATCATGAGACTTCAGGTTCTGGAATTATTTCTCTTTCATATTTATTATTCTCTTTATATTAGACCAGAAGCCAGTGGGGACCTTCATACTGCTCAGGCATTCAAAAAATATTTCCTTCTCCGCTTTGGTAAGAGCGTAGCTGCTTAAGTATTGAAGCCCTTTATTAGTCTTCTTGTCGTATGGGTCTTTCATAAGTTGCTGCTCCTCCCGTGCTTCTATTGTATCTTTTGTCTTCCCATACACGCCCAGAAGCCTAGCAGGTTCACGCAAAGATTCTTCGTCACGTGCATCAGGTCGATTGAAGATCGGACCTCTAGGTGTTTCCAATAGGGTAGCTCCCAAAATAAAGATTTTTTTTCCACATGGGCACGTGTCCGGTAACGTCGTCTTTCGGAACAGATTGACCGCCAGGACCCTTTCCAAAGATTACTATTTGATCAAAATCCTTGACCATAGCCAATAACTCATCACCAGTAGGGAGGTTAGGCTTCTTCCAGTGATCTGCCTCACCATTGAAATGCTTGCTTTTCTTTCTTACGGGATGATTGGTCGGAAGAAATTGACGACACCCCACGTAGACAACCTTCTAAGATTTTTCCAAATATGTACCATTAGTCTTATCTAAACAGTGTGTGCATGCATTGTATCCCTTGTTTGACTATCCTGAAATGTTACTAAGAGCAGGCCAATCATTGATGGTTACTAACAACAATGCTCGTAGGTCAAATTCCTGCTGTCTGTGCTCATCCCACATGTACACCTGGTTCGGTCCACAACTGCAAAAGTTCATCAACTAATGGCCTTAGGTACACATCAATGTCGTTGTCGGGTTGCTTCGGTCCTTGGATGAGTACTCGCATCATAATGAACTTCCGCTTCATGCACAACCAAGGAGGAAGGTTGTAGATACATAGAGTCACGGGCCAGGTGCTGTGACTTCACCTCTGCTCCCCAAAAGGATTCATGTCGTCTATAATTAGACCAAGCCATAAGTTCCTTGGGTCATTGATACGTGTCCGTCGCATCTACTTTTGCGAACTCTTTTGCCCTTGTTTTGGACTCTAATTTGCATGATTTGAATGGAACTAACCCGGACTGACGCTGTTTTCACCAGAATTGCCATGGTGTTGTTTTGCGTAGAAATAAAAGTTCTCGGAATGACCTGGAAATCTACGAGGATTTTTTCTGGAATATATAAAAAATACCGGCGCAAGAATCAACTTGAGGGATGGAGCCAGGAGCCCACAAGCCCACCAGGCCCGGCCACCCCCCTGGCCGGGGCTGGCAGGCTTGTGAGCTCCTCAGGGCTCCGCCGCCCCCAATTCGAGCTCTATATAACCTCTTTTGTCCGGAAAAGATCAAGGAGAAGAGTTCATCGCGTTTTACGATATGGAGGCGCCACCACCTCCTGTTCTTCCTCTGGAGGGCAGATCTGGAGTCCGTTTTGGGCTCCGGAGAGGGGAGATCGTCGCCATCGTCATCATCAACCTTCCTTCATCACCAATTCCATGATGCTCTTCACCGTTCGTGAGTAATCTCATCGTAGGCTTGCTGGACGGTGATGAGTTGGATGAGATCTATCATGTAATCGAGTTAGTTTTGACGAGGATTCATCCCTAGTATCCACTATGTTCTGAGATTGATGTTGCTACTACTTTGCCATGCTTAATGCTTGTCACTAGGGCCCGAGTGCCATGATTTCAGATCTGAACCTATTATGTTGTCGCCAATATATGTGTGTTTTAGATCCTATCTTGCAAGTTGTAGTCACCTACTATGTGTTATGACTCGACAACTAAGGAGTGACAATACCCGGAACCACTCCCGAAGATGATCATAGTATGAGGAGTTCATGTATTCACCACGTGTTAATGCGTTGGTCCGGTTCTTTATTAAAAGGAGAACCTTAATATCTCTTAGTTTCCATTAGGACCCCGCTGCCACGGGAGGGATGGACAATAGATGTCATGCAAGTTCTTTTCCCTAAGCACGTATGACTACATAAGGAATACATGCCTACATTAGATTGACGAACGGGAGCTAGTTACTTATCTCTTCGTGTTATAGTTGTTACATGATGAATCACATCCGGCATAATCATCCATCATCGATCCAATGCCTACGAGTCTTTCCTACTGGTCCTTGCTACGTTACTTTACCGCTACTACTGTCACTGCTGCTGCTACTGTTACTCTGTTGCTATTGCTGTTAGTGGTTACTGTTGCTACTGCTGCTATCATACTACCTTGCTATTGATACTTTGTTGCAGACACTAAATCTTTCAGGTGTGGTTGAATTGAAAACTCAACTGCTAATACTTGAGAATATTCTTTCGCTTCCCCTTGAGTCAAAATAAAAAATTTGGGTTGAATACTCTACCCTCGAAAACTGTTGCGATCCCCTATACTTGTGGGTTATCAAGACCTTTTTTTGGCGCCGTTGCCGGGGAGGCACAACTATATTCTCCGAGTCACTTGGGATTTACGTCTGCTGATCACTGATAACACACAAGTATAGGGGATCGCAACAGTTTTCGAGGGTAGAGTATTCAACCCAAATTTATTGGTTTGACAGGGGAAGCGAAAGAATATTCTTAAGTATTAGTAGCTGAGTTGTCAATTCAACCACACCTGAAAGATTAGTCTCTGCAAGCAAAGTATCAGTAGCAAAGTGATATGATAGCAACAGTGTCAGAAAAGATCTGTGAACGGCAGACTATTCCTAACTGTTGTATCAATGGCGCCAGTAAAGTGTTGCAGCTAGTAACAGCCAAGTAGCAAGTAACAGCAGTAGTGACAGCAGTAGCAAGTAACAGCAGTAGTGACAACAGTAGCAAGTAACAACAGTAGTAGCGGAGTAACGTAGCAAGGACCAGTAGTAAAAGACTCGTAGGCAGTGGATCGGTGATGGATGAGTATGCCGGATGTTATTCATCATGTAACAGCTATAACACGAGAGATAAGTAACTAGCTCCCGTTCGCCAATCTAATGTAGGCATGTATTCTGTATGTAGTCATACGTGCTTAGGGAAAAGAACTTGCATGACATCTATTGTCCATCCCTCCCATGGCAGCGGGGTCCTAATGGAAACTACGGGATATTAAGGTTCTCCTTTTAATAAAGAACCGGACCAACGAATTAACACGTGGTGAATACATGAACTCCTCATACTATGGTCATCTCCGGGAGTGGTTCCGGCTATTGTCACTCCGGGGTTGCCGGGTCATAACACATAGTAGGTGACTACAACTTGCAAGATAGGATCTAAAACACATATATTGGCGACAACATAATAGGTTCAGATCTGAAATCATGGCACTCAGGCCCTAGTGACAAGCATTAAGCATAGCCCAGTACTAGCAACATCAATCTCAGAACATAGTGGATACTAGGGATCAATCCCCGTCAAAACTAACTCGATTACATCATAGATCTCATCCAAATCATCACCGTCCAGCAAGCCTACGATGAGATTACTCACGAACGGTGAAGAGCATCATGGAATTGTTGATGGAGGAAGGTTGATGATGACGATGGCGACGATTTCCCATTTCCGGAGCCCGGAACGGACTCCAGATCTACCCTCCAGATGAAGAACAGGAGGTGGCGGCGCCTCCGTATCATAAAACGCGATGAATCCTTCTCTCTGATTTTTTTCCGGGCGAGACGGGATAAATAGAGCTGAGTTTGGACGCGGTGGTGCCACGTGGGCCCCACAAGCCCTCACGGCGCGGCCTGGGGGGTGGCCGCGGTCGAGTGGCTTGTGGCCCACTGGCACACCTCCTCCGGTGGTCGTTGCGCAGATATTTTTCATTAATTTCAAAAAAATTATCCGAAAATTGCAGGTCATTCCGAGAACTTTTATTTCTGCACAAAAACAACACCATGGCAATTCTGTTGAAAACAACTTTAGTCCGGGTTAGTTCCATTGAAATCATGCAAATTAGAGTGCAAAACAAGGGCAAAAGACGTATCAACTCCGCCAAGCATAAAGCCTTTCTTGTCCTCAAGCAACTCAATTGACCAACTGAGAGAGACAAAAGAAAAACTTTGACGAACTCTGTTTGATCTTGTGGTTGCAACTATGTCTAACTCATAACCAAAATTTCAGCAAGATCACAAGCAAACCACATAAGCAAATGACATCTAGGTCTCACGGTAAACTCATATCAATGGCATGATCAACTAGCGAGCAAATACTAATAAGCCTCAAACATCAACAGTTCAATCAAAACAACATGAAGTAGTACGAATAGATGGTATCTCACTAGGTCTTTCTGAGACCGCAAAACATAAATGCAGAGCACATTCAAAGACCAAGGGCCGACTAAACATTGTAATTCATGGCAAAGAAGATCCAGTCACAGTCATACTCAACACAGTTAAAAGCAAAACATAAAAACGACAGAGGTGCTCTCTAATTGGTGCTTTTATAAGAGGAGGATGACTCAACAGGAACATAAATAGACAGCCCTTCGCAGAGGGAAGCATTGATTTGCAAAGGTGCCACAGCTCAAGCTTTTAAAACGGAGATAATAATTTTGGGTGGCATGCTTTCATTGTCAATGCAATGACTAAGAGTTCTCAACATATTCCACGCTACACATGCTATAGGCGGTTCCCAAACAGAAAAGTAAAGTTTTGACTCCCCCCCCACCAATCAATCACACTCCACGGCTAGCCGAATCCTCGGGTACCGTCCATACCAACATCAATCCTGGGGGAGTTTTGTTTGCAATTATCTTTTCGATTTGAGCATGGAAGTGGGAATTCCAATTACCGGCCCCTTTCTCGTGAATGATAGTGAATAAACACATATCGAGGATAACACGCCTAGCATGGAAGATACCAATAGCCCCCTGTCACCACATGAGCGGTTCGGGCATGCAAAACACATGATTTGTTGAAGGTTTAGAGAGTGGCACATGCTAATTTACTTGGAACGACAGGTAGATACCACATATAGGTAGGTATGGTGGACTCATATGGAACAACTTTGGGTTTATGGAGGTGGATGCACAAGCAGTATTCCCGCTTAGTACAAGTGAAGGCTAGCAAAAGACTGGGAAGCGACCAACTAGAGAGCGACAACGGTCATCAAAATGCATTGAGATTAACTAACATTGAGTGCAAGCATGAGTAGGACACAAATCACCATGAACATGAACATCATAGAGGCTATGTTGATTTTATTTCAACTACATGCGTGAACATGCGCCAAGTCAAGCCACTTGAATCATTCAAAGGAGGATACCATCCTATCATAGTCATCTCAACATTCATGTGGGCATCCAAGACAAACCATTATAAGATCCTAGCTAAGTAAGCATGGCATAAGCAACTATGATGTCTAAGTTGTCATTGAAACATGTTTCTCTCACAACAAAGCTGAATCAGGCATGATGAGCTAGTCATATTTACAAAAACAAAATAGATCAAGTTCATACCAGCTTTTCCAGGCTCAGTCACTTCATCATATATCATCATTATTGCGTTTCACTTGCACGACCAAACGATGTGAACAATAATAAGCGTGCTCGTGCATTGGACTACACTGAAATCTGCAGGCAAACACAAAGGAGAAGACAAAGTAATATGGCTCTTTGAAAGCTAAACAGGTATGCATGCAAGAGCCACTAAACATTGTAACCAATATCTTCTACCTTGACCCAAAGAAAAAGAAAACTATTTACACGGGAAAGCTCCCAACAAGCAAAAGAAGAAAAAGAAAATCTTTTTTGGGTTTTTCTCACTAGACATACACACAAAAAGAAAACGAGAAAAGAAAATAAACTAGCATGGATGATACATTGGCAAAGTGTGAACATCGGCTAACAAAGTGAAAGCATAAGCAAGATTGTAAAGTCGGTGAGAACACGTACTCCCCCAAGCTTAGGCTTTTGGCCTAAGTTGGTCTACTCCCATGGAGGGAAATAACCATCTCCGGGATACTCCGGAGTGGACTGAGGATGCCACTGCTGTGTGAGCTCCTCTGGCTCCCACTGATAAACTGGCGTCTGGTACTCGACTGGTGGCTCGGGCACGGGCACCTGTGGTTGGGCTAAGCCCCAATATGCGTAGATGTCCGAGGGCATAATAATGTACCTGCCTGCATGAAGATTGAACAAAGAAGGAGCAGGCAAAGTAATAGTCTCAGGAGTACCCTAACTAAATACCAGGTCATAAATCATCCTTCTACTTATATCTCTATCAAGAAAGTCATGGCGAACCATGCTATCGTAATCTAGATATCTCTCGGGAAGAAGTACCTCTTTTTCTTCCTCGAGTCTAATGGGTATCTCAAAGTGTCTGGCAAGACGGGTAGCATAGATACCTCCATAGACAACACCTTTAGAACGGTTCAGGTTCAACCGTTGTGAGAGAAAGGAAAGCAGTTGATTTGTCAGCCAGATCTGGGGAACTAAGTGACCCAGCCTTCCCACGGCCAATCAAACATTTTCCCACAAATAATGAGAAGTACGGAAGCACGGGAAAATGAATGCTAGCAGCTCTAGCGCAAGGCACTCCTCTCTCCTCTCCTACAGCAATTGTACCGATGAAAGCTTCCAAGTCCCGTGGACGAGGTTCATGAATATCCCCAACGTAAGGTAATTTGCAAACATTGCAAAAAACTTGGAGTGACATGCGCTGGGGGATATCAAAAAGTTTAAACTCAACCATAGGAGGATTCTTCCTCGGATAGAAGTTAAAGCTTTGTACGAAGATATTAGTGAGGAGGAGGTATTGCGAACACTTATCTTCAACGAAGGCGGTAAGGCCTGCGTTCTCCACCAAGTGATAAAAGTCCTCATAAATTCCACCAGAGCGTAAGAACACGTCGCTTGGCCACTCGCACACTCGAACTTCTGCGACTCGTGGGACCAGATACTTGGGCTTCTTCTCACTCCCATCATCCTTGGGGTCACGGCTTGACGAGCCTCTTAAGAACCTCCTCATCTTTTCCCTTTTCTATCTCTGAAAATTTCTGAAATTTTTAATGATTCTAAGGAAAAGTGAATAAAGCCCAACGAAACTCGTAGCAACTACTCCAACCAGTGCCTAGAGGCCATATTACACATCAAAACTAGTTGGGACCAGCTAAAATCAGCATGCAAAGCTCAAGAACATGGTCACCAAGGTAACAAAAATACACGGAGTATAAGGCACTAGAGCAAAAACTAATTGGACCAATGGAGGAGTCACTTACCAAGGAGTAATTTCCCCAAAACAATTCGGAGAACGGTGATTTGAGCAAAGAGATCGAAAATCCCAGCAAGAGGAGCAAGAGCACGGGTTTGAGTTGTGAAACGATTTTTTCTTGGGGTAGGAGAACCAGATGAGAGCAAGAATGAGTGGAGGGGGTGCCTGTGGGCCCCACAAGCCTGGGTGGCGTGGCCAGGGGGGTGCCCGCGCCCCAAGGGCTTGTGGGCCACTGGTTCAGCCCCTAGACAAGCTCTTTGTCTCAGAATTTTTCAAAAAATCCAGAAAAAATCATACTTGATTTTCAGGACGTTCGGAGAACTTTTATTTTCGGGGTACTTTCCTACCGGACGCTAAAACAGTAAATAGGGAAAACTAAACTAGACCTATCATTTTTCTTCTAAGCAACCAAAGGTGAAAACTTGGAACAAAGGTTTGTGACTCCTCGATTCATCCATCTCATGGTCATCAAAAGAAATCCGTCAATGAAGTTTATCAAGTCTCTCGACAAACCTTTTTGAATCGCAGAAGAGAACGGAGAATTCTCGAATAGTCACTAGGTCACCTCAATGGAGATATGTATCTCCCCAACAGGCAAGTCATACTTCATCTTGACACGAGGAATAGGGCATTCAAAGCTCCCAATAAGAATCGATGAAGTTTTTTCGATAGCATTGATGCAATGTACTCGATATTGTTTCTTCGGAAAGTGCACCATATGCTCATTACAGTTGACATGGAAAGTGACATTGCCTTTGTTGCAGTCTATAACAGCCCCTCCAGTATTTAAAAAGGGTCTTCCAAGGATGACCGGCATGTCATCGTCCTCGGGAATATCCAAGATAACAAAGTCTGTTAAGATAGTGACATTGGCAACCACAACAGGCACATCCTAGCAAATGCCGATAGGGAAAGCAGTTGATTTGTCGGCCATTTGCAGAGAGATTTCAGTGGGTGTGAACTTATCCAGTTCAAGTCTACGATAAAGAGAGAGAGGCATAACACTAACACCGGCTCCAAGGTCGCATAAAGCAGTTCTAACGTAGTTGCCTTTAATGGAGCAAGGTATAGTGGGCACACCGGGATGACCTAGTTTCTTAGGAGTTCCACCCTTGAAGGTATAGTTAGCCAGCATGGTGGAAATATCAACCTCAGGTATCCTCCTCTTATTAGTCACAATATCCTTCAGCTACTTAGCATACGGAGACATTTTGAGCATATCTGTCAAACGCATTTGCAGAAAGACAGGTCTAATCATTTCAACAAATCTCTCAAAATCCTCATCATCCTTTTTCTTGGATGGTTTGGGAGGAAAGGGCGTGGGTTTGTGAACCCATGGTTCCCTTTCTTTACCATGCTTCCTAGCAGCGAAGTCATTCTTATCGTATATTCTATTCTTAGGCTGTGGGTTATCAAGATCAACAGGTTCAATCTCCACATCCTTGTCATTGCTAGGTTGAGCATAAACATGAACATCACTATTGATATCATCATTAGGTTCATGTTCATCACCATATTGTGTTTCAGCATCAGAGCCAGAGGCATCGTTTGGACTCTCAGGGGTAGCAGCAACAGGGTTGCTAGCATGCAAATCCCTATCATCTTTCTTCTTATTTCTAGGATGACTAGGTGCATCAGTGCTAAATCCTTGAAAATCTTGTTCAACTCTCTTCGGATGACCCTCGGGATACAAAGGTTCCTGGGTCATTCTACCGCCTCTAGTGACGACTCTGACAGAATTGTCATTCAACTCAGTGAGCAAGTCATTTTGAGCTTTAAGTACTTGTTCTACCTGAGTAGTAACCATAGAAGCATGTTTACTGAGGAGCTTAAAATCATTGACATTTCTGTCCACACAAGCACTTAAATGACTAAGCATACGAGCATTCTGTTCCAATTGTGTGCTAACATAACCATTGAAACTCTGTTGTTTGGCAACAAAGTTATCAAATTCATCCACGCATAAGCTAGCAGGTTTATCAAAAGGAATATCACTCTCATCAAACCTACGCAGAGAATTTACTTCTACTACCTGTATCGGGTTATCAAGACCATGGATATCTTCGATAGGTGGTAGATTTTTGACATCTTCAGATTTAATGCCTTTCTCTCGTGTAGATTCCTTAGATTCTTGCATATCTTCAAGACTGAGGAATAGAATACCTCTTTTCTTCGGAGTTGGCTTAGGAGGAGGTTCGGGAATAGTTCAAGCATTCTCATTGCACAAGATGTTATTCAATAGAATCTCAGCTTGTTCTACAGTTCGTTCCTTAAAAACACAACCAACACAACTATCTAGGTGGTCTTTGGAAGCATCGGTAAGTCCATTATAGAAGATATCAAGTATTTCATTCTTCTCAAGAGGGTGATCAGGCAAAGCATTCAGTAGCTGGATGAGCCTCCCCCAAGCTTGTGGGAGAATCTCTTCTTCAGCTTGAGCAAAATTGTATATTTCCTGCAAGGTAGCTTGCTTCTTATGGGCAGGGAAATATTTTCCAGATAAGTAGTAGCCCATATCCTGGGGGCTATGCACACATCAAGGAGCAAGAGAAGTCAACCAGGAGTTAGCATCGTCTTTTAGCGAGAAAGGAAACAACTTGAGGATATAGTAGTGGCGAATCTTTTTGTCACTAGTGAATAGGGTGGCTATATCGTGCAGTTTGGTAAGATGGGCTACAACCATTTCAGACTCGTAACCGTGAAAGGGATCATATTCGACTAGAGTGATTAACTCAGGATCGACAGAGGATTCAAAATCCTTATCCGTCACAAAGATAGGCGAAGTAGCAAACTTCGGGTCGTATTTCATCCTAGCGTTTAGAGATTTTTCTTTCCACTTGCGCAGTAGTTTCTCAACATCATAGCTATCCTTACACGCAAGAAAGTCTCAGCTATCTCTCCCTCCATAACATAGTGCTCATGCATAACAGGCAATTCAGGCATCGTAGCAGGTTCTACTTCAATAGTATCAGCAGTTTCAGAAGTATCATCACGTCTAACAGCAACTCTAGCAAGTTGTGCATCAAGGAATGCACCTAGTGGCAAAGCAGTATCACACATAGTATCAAGCATAGCATCATGAGGCATAGTATCAAGCATAGCATCATCAGGCATAGTATCAAGCATAGCATCATGGGCAACAGAAGTAGCATCATCAAGCACAGTGATTCCATGACACCAGAAGAATGCTGCTAGCACTCTCCGCCAATCGAAACTAGAAGAATGTTGTTGACGGCCCACCGGCACGTGGGATCGCATCAGTTTTCGAGGGTAGAGTATTCGACCCAAATTTGTTGGTACGCCTATAGGAGGTGAGAGGATACTCTCAAGTATTAGCAGCGGAATGTGTCCGATTCAACAACACCTGAAAGATTAGTATCTGCAAGGAAAGTAGTGACAACAAAGTAGTATGATAACAACGGTGTGAGAAACGATCTGTTGACGGAAGACTATTCCTAACGATTGTATCAATGGAGCCAAGTTGCCTCGTTGACGGAAATTGTCTGTTCCCGTCAACGACCAGCGAATCAAGATTGTAGCAGGTAGCAGCAGTGTAAAGAGTAATAGCAGCGGCAAGGAACAGCAGTAGTGACAGCAGTAGCAAGTAGCAACATTAGCAAGCGACAGTAGTAGCAAAAGTAGCAGCAGAGCAAGACAAGTAACAGCAGCAGAGCAAGACAAGTAACAACAGCAGTAGGACAAACTCGTAGGCAATGGGTCAGTGATTTGTTTGGATGATATTCATCATGCAACAGTTATAACACAGAGAGATATGTGGCTAGCTCCCATTCGTCAATCTGATGTAGGCATGCATTCCATGTGTCATCATACGTGCTTAGGGAAAATAACTTGCATGACATCTATTGTCCATCCCTCCCGTGGCAGCGTGGTCCAAAAGGAAACTACGGGATATTAAGGTTCTCCTTTTAATAAAGAACCGGACCAACGCATTAGCACTTGGTGAACACATGAACTCCTCAAACTATGGTCATCACCGGGAGTGGTTCCGGTTATTGTCACTCCGGGGTTGCCCGATCATAACACATAGTAGGTAACTACAACTTGCAAGATCGGATCTAAGACACACATATATTGGTGACAACATAATAATTTCAGATCTGAAATCATGGCACTCGGGCCCTAGAGACAAGCATTAAGCATGGCAAAGTAGTAGCAACATCAATCTCAGAACATAGTGGCTCCTAGGGTTCAATCCCCGTCAAAACTAACTCGATTACATGATAGATCTCATCCTACTCATCACCGCGCAGCGAGCCTACGAATAGATTACTCACGAACGATGAAGAGCTTCATGGAATTGGAGAGGGAAGAAGGTCGATGATGACAATGGCGACGATTTCCCCTCTCCGGAGCCCAAAACAGACTCCAGATCTGCCCTCCAGATGAAGAACAGGTTGTGGCGGCGCCTCCGTATCGCAAACGCGACGAAATCTTCTCTCTTGATTTTTACTGGGACGAAAGTGAACTTATAGAGCTGAGATTGGGGGCGGCAGAGTCGCGTGGGCCCCACAAGCTTGCCATCCGCCACCAGGGGGTGGTGGTGGCAGGGCTTGTGGCCCACTGGCCCACCCCCTCAGGTGGATCTTTGCGCAGGTATTTTTCATATTTTCCAAAAATATTCCCCGTAAATTTTCACGACGTTCTGAGAACTTTGATTTCTACACAAAAATAATACCAAGGCAATTCTGCTGAAAACAACGTCAGTCCAGGTTAGTCCCATTCAAATCATGCAAATTAGAGTCCAAAACAAGGGCAAAAGAGTTTGGAAAAGTAGATACGATGGAGACTTATCAACTCCCCCAAGCTTAAAACCTTGCTTGTCCTCAAGCAACTCAGTTGACAAACTGAGAGAGAAATAAAAACCTTGACAAACTCTATTTGATCTTGTTGTTGCAACTATGTCTAACTCATAACCAGAATCTCAGCAAGATCACAAGTTAACCACATAAGCAAGTGACACAAAGGTCTCATAGTAAACTAATATCAATGGCATAATTAGCTAACGAGCAAATAATAATGAGTTTCAAATACCAACACTTCAATCAAAACAAGCATGAAGCAGTATGAATAGGTGGTATCTCGCTAGCTCTTTTTGAGACCGCAAAACATAAATGCAGAGCACTTTCAAAGATCAAGGGCTGACTAAACATTGTAATTCATAGCAACGAAGATCCAGTCATAGTCATACTCAATATCAATCAAAAGCAAAGCATAAAAATGACAGAGGTGCTCTCTAATTGGTGCTTGTATAAGAAGAGGACGACTCAACAGGAAAATAAATAGACAGGCCCTTCAAAGAGGGAAGCATTGATTTGCACAGGTGCGAGAGCTCAACCTTTGAAAACAGAGATAATAATTTTGGGTGGCATGCTTTCATTGTCAATGCAATGACCAAGAGTTCTCAATATCTTCCATGCTACTCATGCTATAGGCGGTTCCCAAACAGAAAAGTAAAGTTTTAACTCCCCCACCACCAATCAATCACACTCCATGGCTAGCCGAATCCTCGGGTACCGTCCATACTAACATCAATCCGGGGGGAGTCTTGTTTTACAGTTATGTTTTCGATTTAAGCGTGGAACTGGGCATTCCAATTACCGGCCCCTTTCTCGTGAATGACAGTGAATAAACACATGTCGAGGATAACACTCCTAGCATGGAAGATACCAATAGCCCCCTGTCACCACATGAGCGGTTCGGGCATGCAAAACAGATTATTTCTTGAAGGTTTAGAGAGTGGCACATCCAAATTTACTTGGAACAGCATGTAAATACCGCAAATAGGTAGGTATGGTGGACTCTCATGGAAAAACTTTTGGGTTTATGGAAGTGGATGCACAAGCAGTATTCCGCTTAGTAGAAGTGAAGGCTAGCAAAAGACTGGGAAGCGACCAACTAGAGAGCGACAACAGTCATCAAGATGCAATGAGTTTGACTAACATTGACTGCAAGCATGAACATGATATAAGTCAACATGAACACTAAAATCATAGAGGCTATGTTGATTTTGTTTCAACTACATGCATGAACATGCGCCAAGTCAAGCCACTTGAATCATTCAAAGGAGAATACCATCCTATCATACTACATCATAGTCATCTCAAAATCTATTTTGACATTCAAGACAAACCATTATAAGATCTCAGCTAAATAAGCATGGCATCAGAAACTATGATCTCTAAGTTGTCATTGCAAACATGGTTCTCTCAAAACAAAGCTGAATCTGGGTCGACAAGCTAGTCATATTTACAAAAACAAAATAGATAGAGTTCATACCAGCTTTTCAGTCTCAGTCACTTCATCATATATCATCATTATTGCCTTTCATTTGCACGATCGAACGATGTGAACAATAATAAGAGTGCTCGTGCATTGGACTAAGCTGAATCTGCAGGCAAACACAAAGGAGAAGACAAAGTAATATGGCTCTTTGAAAGCTAAACAGGTATGCATGCAAGAACCACTAAACATTATAACCAATATCTTCTACTTTGACCCAAAGAAAAAGAAAACTATTTACACGGGAAAACTCCCAACAAGGAAAAGAAGAAAGGAAAATCCTTTTGGGTTTTCTCAAGAGGACACAAAACAAGAAAACAAAAATAAACTAGCATGGATAATACAGTGGCAAAGTGTAAACACCGGCTAACAAAGTGAAAGCATAAGCATGAATGTAAAGTCGGTGAGAACACGTACTCCTCCAAGCTTAGGCTTTTGGCCTAGCTTGGTCTACTCCCATGGTGGGAAATAACCAGCTCCGGGATACTCCGGAGCAGACTGTGGATGCCACCACTGTGTGAGCTCCTCTGGCTCCCAACGATAAACTAGCGTCTGGTACTCGACTGGCGGCTCGGGCACAGGCACCTGTGGTTGGGCCGAGCCCCAATATGTGTAGATGTCCGAGGGCATAATAGTGTACCTGTCTACATGAAGATCGAACAAAGAAGGAGCAGGCAAAGTAATAGTCTCTCGAGTACCCTGACTAAATACCAGGTTATAAATCATCCGTCTACTAGCATCTCTATCCAGAAAATCATGGCGAACCATGCTGTCATAATCCAGATATTTCTCAGGGAGAAGCATCTCTCCATCCTCTCCTAGTCTAATGGGTTTCTCTAAGTGTTTGGCAAGACGGGTAGCATAGATACCTCCATAGACGACACCCTTGGAACGGTTGGTGTTCAACCGCTGGGCTGCTATAGCACCTAGGCTATAAGTCTTATCATTATAAAGGCCCTCGCGCAAAATCGCAAGGTCTGGAGAACATAGTGATCTAGCTTCCCCACGACCAATCAAACATTTTCCCACAAATAGTCAGAAGTACCGAAGCACAGGAAAATGTATGCTAGCAATTCTAGCGCGAGACACTCCTCTCTCCTCTCCAACAGCAATAGTACTAATGAAATCCTCCAAGTCCCATGGACGAGGGTCACGGATATCCCCAACATAAGGTAATTTGCATACATTGCAAAAATCCTGTAGTGTCATGCACTGGGGAACATCGTATATCATGAACTCAACCATGGGAGGATTCTTCCTCGGATAAAAGTTGAAGCTTTGAGCGAAAATATTGGTGAGGAGGAGATATTGTGAGCACTTATCTTCAATGAACGCAGGTCTTACTGCGTTCTCCACCAAGTAATAAAAGTCTTCATAAAGCCCAGCGGCGCGCAAAAATTCATCACTTGGCCACTCGCACGCTCGAACTTCTGTGACTCGAGGGACTACGTACTTGGGGTGGTTCTTCTCATCCTCCTTGGGGTTACAGCTTGAAGAGCCTCTCAAGAACCTCCTCATCTTTTCCTTTTTCTAGCTCTGACAAATTCTGAAATTTTTAGAGACTTCAAAAGAAAAGTGAATAAAGATTAACCCAACTTGTAGCAACTACTCCTACTAGTGCCTAGAGACCGTATCACACGCTAAAACTACTTGGGACCAGCTAAAATCAACTTTTCTAGCTCAAGAACAGGGTCACCAAGGTAGCAAGAATACGTGAAGGATAAAGCACTATAGCAAAAACTAATTGGACCAATGGAGGAGTCACTTACCAAGGAGTAATTTCCCCAAAACAGTTCGGAGAATGGTCCTTTGAGCAAGGAGATCGAAAATCACAGCCAAATGACCAAGAACACGGGTTTGAGCTGCGAAAGAATTTTTTCTCGAGGTGGAAGAAGAGGCTGGGAGCTGGAATGAGTGGAGGGGGTCCCTGTGGGCCCCACAAGCTTGCTAGCCGCCACTAGGGGTGGGTGGCGGTGGCAGGGCTTGTGGCCCACTGGTCTGGCCTCCAGGCCAGCTCTCAGGCCCAATATTTTTCAAATATTCTAGAAAAATCATACTAAATTTTCAGGACCATCGGAGAACTTTTATTTTTGAGGTATTTTTTTCGGGACGCTAAAACAGAAAACAGGAAAAACTAAACTAAATCTATCATTTTTATTTTAAGCAACAAAAAATGAAAGCTCAAAACAGAGGTATGTGACTCTTTCATTCATCCATTTCATGGTCATCGAAAGAAATCCGTCAATGGGGTTGATCAAGTCCTCATGACAAAACCTTCTCGAATCGCAAGAGAGAATGGAGAATTTTCGAGTAGCCACTAAGTCACCTCAATGGGGATATGTATCTCCCCAACAAGCAAAACATACTTCATCTTGACACGAGGAATAGGGCATTCAAAGCTCCCAATAAGAATCGATGAAGTCTTTTCGATAGCATTGATGCAATGTAGTTGATATCGTTTCTTCGGAAAGTGCACTGTGTGCACCTTACCGTTGACATGGAAAGTGACATTGCCTTTGTTGCAATCTATAACAGCCCCTGCAGTGTTTAAAAAGGGTCTTCCGAGGATGACAACCATGGCATCGTCCTTGGGAATATCCAGGATAACAAAGTTTGTTAAGATAGTGGTGTTAGCAACCACAACAGGCACATCCTCGCAAATGCTGATAGGGAAAGCAGTTGATTTGTCGGCCATTTGCAGAGAAATTTCAGTGGGTGTCAACTTATCCAATTCAAGTGTACGATAAAGAGAGAGCGGCATAACACTAACACCGGCTCCAAGGTCACATAAGGCAGTTCTTACGTAGTTTCCTTTAATGGAGCAAGGTATAGTGGGCACTCCGGGATCACCAAGTTTCTTAGGAGTTCCACCTTTGAAAGTGTAGTTGGCAAGCATGGTGGAGATCTCAAGATCTGGTATCTTCCGTTTATTAGTCACGATATCTTTCATGTACTTGGCATACGGAGACATATTGAGCATATTAGTTAACCGCATCTACAGAAAGATGGGTCTTATGATCTCAACGAAGCGCTCAAAATCCTCATCATCCTTTTTCTTGGATGGCTTAGGACGAAAGGGCATAGATCTCTGAACCCATGGCTCCCTTTCTTTACCATGCTTCCTAGCAGTGAAGTCATTCTTATCATATCTCTTAGGTTGTGGGTTATCAGGATTAACCGAAGGTTTAATCTCCACATCCTCATCATTGCTAGGTTGAGCATTATTATGAACATCACTGTCCATATTGTCACTAGGTTCATGTTCATCACCAGATTGTATTTCTGCATGAGACGCAGAAATATCATTAGGTTCTTCAGGTGTGACACTATTTGGTGAACTGGCATGTAGGTTTCTATCATCCTTCTTCTTCTCCTTAGGATGACTGGGTGTATCAGCATTGATTCCTTGAGAATCTTTATCAACTCTCTTAGGATGACCTTCAGGATACAAAGGTTCCTGAGTCATTTTGTCTCCTCTAGTGATGACTCTGACAGACTTGTCATTTAATTCATTGAGCAGGTCATTCTAAGCTTGAAGTACTTGTTCTACCTGAGTAGTAATCATAGAGGCATGTTTACTCAGAAGCTTCTGATCATTGACATTTCTGTCTACACAAGCACTTAAATGGCTAAGCATACGAGTGCTTTGTTCCGAATGTCTGCTAACATAACCATTGAAACTCTGTTGTTTGGCTACAAAGTTGTCAAATTCGTCAAAGCATAGGTTAGCAGGTTTGTCGAAGGGAATATCACTCTCATCAAACCTACGCAGAGAATTTACAACTAGTACTTGTATCGGGTTATCGAGACCATGGATCTCTTCGATAGGTGGTAGATTTTTGACATCTTCATATCTAATGCCTTTCTCTTGCATAGATTTCTTGGCTTCTTGCATATCTTCGGGACTGAGGAATAGAATACCTCTTTTCTTCGGAGTTGTCTTAGTAGGTGGTTCCGGAATGGTCCAAGCATTATCGTTGATCAAGATGTTATTCAGTAGGGTCTCAGCTTGTTCTACAGTTCGTTCCCTAAAAACACAACCGACACAACTATCTAGGTGGTCTCTAGAGGAATCGGTAAGTCCGTTATAGAGGATATCAAGTATCTCGTTCTTCTTAAGAGGGTGATCAGGCAAAGAATTCTGTAGCTGGATGAGCCTCCCCCAAGCTTGTGGGAGACTCTCTTCTTGGAGTTGAGCAAAGTTATATATTTCCTGCAAGGCAGATTGCTTCTTATGGGCAGGGAAATATTTCTCACAGAAGTAATAGACCATATCCTGGGGAGTACTCACACATCCAGGAGCAAGAGAGGTGAACCAGGCTTTATCATCATCCTTTAGAGAGAAAGGAAACAGCTTAAGGATATAACAGTGGCGGATCTTCTCCTCATTAGTGAAAAGGGTGGCTATATCGTGTAGTTTGGCAAGATGGGCCATGACCCTCACAGACTCATAACCGTGAAAAGGATCAGATTCGACTAGAGAGGTTATCTCAGGATCGACACAAAATTCATAATCCTTATCGGTGATAAAGATAGGTGAAGTGGCAAACTTTGGGTCGTATTTCATCCTAGCTTTCAGAGATTTTCCCTTCCACTTGAGAAGTAATTTCTCAGCGTCATAGGCATCCTTACACGCAAGAAAATCCTCAGCTATCTCTCCCTCCATAACATACCCCTCAGGTATATCCGGCAATTATATCTAGGAGAGCTAGATCTAGCAGGAGCAAAAGCAGGTTCTATCTCAATAGTATCGGCAGCTTCAGAAGCATCACGAACATTGGCAGTAACTCTAGCAATATGAGCATCAAGGAATACCCCTAGTGGCATATCAGGCAAAGTAGCATCTCTAGCAGTATCAAGCATAACATCATCAGGCAAAATAGCATCTCTAGCATCATCAGGCAAAGGAGTATCAGGCATAGCATCTCTAGCAGTATCAAGCATAGCATCATCAGGCATAGCATCTCTAGCAGTATCAAGCATAGCATCATCAGGCAAAATAGCATCTCTAGCAATATCAAGCATAGCATCATAAGGCATAGCATCTCTAGCAGTATCAGGCATAGCATCATCAGGCATAGTATCAAGCATAGTATCTCTAGCAGTAGCATCATAAGCATCATCAAGCATAAGCGACATATCAAGATTTCTAGCAGGAGGTGATGTCGCAAACTTACTCATAACTGAAGGTGAATTAAGTGCAGAGCTAGATGGCAATTCCTTACCTCCCCTCGTAGTTGAGGGCAAGACTTTGGTTTTTGGATCCTTCAGATACTTCATAGTGATTAGCAGATATAAATCCCAAGTAACTCAGAGAATATAGCAATACCTCCCCGGCAACGGCGCAAGAAAAATGCTGATTCCGTGACAGCAGACCTTTCCCTGCAACGGCGCCAGAAGAATGCTGCTAGCACTCTCCGGCAATCGAAACTAGAAGAATGTTGTTGGCGGCCCACCAGCGCGTGGGATCGCAGCAGTTTTCGAGGGTAGAGTATTCGACCCAAATTTGTTGGTACACCTATATGAGGTGAGAGGATACTCTCAAGTATTAGCAGCTGAATGTGTCAGATTCAACCACACCTGAAAGATTAGTATCTGCAAGCAAAGTAGTGACAACAAAGTAGTATGATAACAACGGTGTCAGAAACAATCTGTTGACGACAGACTATTCCTAACGGTTGTATCAATGGCGCCAAGTTGCCTCGTTGACGGAAATTGTCTGTTCCCGTCAACGACCAGCGAATCAAGATTGTAGCAGGTAGCAGCAGTGTAACGAGTAATAGCAGCGGCAAGGAACAGCAGTAGTGACAGCAGTAGCAAGTAGCAACAGTAGCAAGCGAAAGTAGTAGCAACAGTAGTAGTAGAGCAAGACAAGTAACAGCAGCAGAGCAAGACAAGTAATAGCAGCAGTAGGACAAACTCGTAGGCAATGGGTCGGTGATTTGTTTGGATGATATTCATCATGCAACAGTTATAAAACGGAGAGATATGTGGCTAGCTCCCGTTCGTCAATGTGATGTAGGCATGCATTCCGTGTGTCGTCATACGTGCTTAGGGAAAAGAACTTGCATGGCATCTATTGTCCATCCCTCCCATGGCAGCGGGGTCCAAAAGGAAACTACGGGATATTAAGGTTCTCCTTTTAATAAAGAACCGGACCAACGCATTAACACTTGGTGAACACATGAACTCCTCAAACTATGGTCATCACCGGGAGTGGTTCCGGTTATTGTCACTCCGGGGTTGCCGGATCATAACACATAGTATGTAACTACAACTTGCAAGATCGGATCTAAAACACACATATATTGGTGACAACATAATAATTTCAGATCTGAAATCATGGCACTCGGGCCCTAGTGACAAGCATTAAGCACGGCAAAGTAGTAGCAACATCAATCTCAGAACATAGTGGATACTAGGGATCAATCCCCGTCAAAACTAACTCGATTACATGATAGATCTCATCCTACTCATCACCGCCCAGTGAGCCTACGAATAGATTACTCACGAACGATGAAGAGCTTCATGGAATTGGAGAGGGAAGAAGGTTGATGATGACGATGGAGACGATTTCCCCTCTCGGGAGCCCAAAACAGAAAACAGATCTTCCCTCCAGATGAAGAATAGGTTGTGGCGGCGCCTCCGTATCGCAAACGCGACGAAATCTTCTCTCTTGATTTTTTCTGGGACGAAAGTGAACTTATAGAGCTGAGATTGGGGGCGTCAGAGCCGCGTGGGCCCCACAAGCTTGCCATCCGCCACCAGGGGGGTGGTGGTGGCAGGGCTTGTGGCCCACTGAACCACCCCCTCAGGTGGATCTTTGCGTAGGTATTTTTCATATTTTCCAAAAATATTCCCCGTAAATTTTCAGGACGTTCTGAGAACTTTGATTTCTGCACAAAAATAACACCAAGGCAATTCTGCTGAAAACAACGTCAGTACAGGTTAGTTCCATTCAAATCATGCAAATTAGAGTCCGAAACAAGGGCAAAAGAGTTTGGAAAAGTAGATACGATGGAGACGTAAAACACAGTAGTATCAAGCACAAGCGACATATCATGATTTCTAGCAAGAGGCGATGTCGCAAACTTACTCAAAACTGAAGGTGAATCAAGTGCAGAGCTAGATGGCAGTTCCTTACCTGTCCTCGTAGTTGAGGGCAAGATTTCAGTTCTTGGATCTTTCGGATTCCTCATAGTGACCAGCAGACGTCAATCCCAAGTGACTCAGAGAATATAGTTGTGCTTCCCCGGCAACGGCGCAAGAAAAACGTCTTGAGAACCCACAAGTATAGGGGATCGCAACAGTTTTCGAGGGTAGAGTATTCAACCCAAATTTATTGGTTCGACAGGGGAAGCGAAAGAATATTCTCAAGTATTAGCAACTGAGTTGTCAATTGAACCACACCTGAAAGATTAGTGTATGCAAGCAAAGTATCAGTAGCAAAGTGATATGATAGCAATGGTGTCAGAAAAAGATCTGTTGATGGCAGACTATTCCTAACTGTTGTATCAATGGCGCCAGTAAAGTGTTGCAGCAAGTAACATCCAAGTAGCAAGTAACAACACTAGCAAGTAACAGCAGTAGTGACAGCAGTACCAAGTAACAACAGTAGCAGCAGAGTAACGTAGCAAGGACCAGTAGTAAAAGACTCGTAGGCACTGGATCAGTGATGGATGAGTATGTCGGATGTGATTCATCATGTAACAGCTATAACACGGAGAGATAAGTAACTAGCTCCCGTTCGTCAATCTAATGTAGACATGTATTCTGTATGTAGTCATACATGCTTAGGGAAAAGAACTTGCATGACATCTATTGTCCATCCCTCCCGTGGCAGCGGGGTCCTAATGAAACTACGGGATATTAAGGTTCTCCTTTTAATAAAGAACCGGACCAACGCATTAAGACGTGGTGAATACATGAACTCCTCATACTATGGTCATCTCCGGGAGTGGTTCCGGCTATTGTCACTCCGGGGTTGCCGGGTCATAACACATAGTAGGTGACTACAACTTGCAAGATAGGATCTAAAATACACATATATTGGCGACAACATAATAGGTTCAGATATGAAATCATGGCACTCGGGTCCTAATGACAAGCATTAAGCATAGCTAAGTTGTAGCAACATCAATCTCAGAACATAGTGGATACTACGGATCAATCCCCGTCAAAACTAACTCGATTACATGATAGATCTCATCCAACTCATCACCGTCCAGCAAGCCTATGATGAGATTACTCACGAACGATGAAGAGCATCATGGAATTGTCGATGGAGGAAGGTTGATGATGACGATGGCGACGATTTCCCCTCTCCGGAGCCCGGAACGGACTCCAGATCTGCCCTCCAGATGAAGAACAGGAGGTGGCGGCGCCTCCGTATCGTAAAACGCGATGAATCCTTCTCTCTAATTTTTTTCCGGGCGAGACGGAATAAATAGAGCTGATTTTGGAGGCGGTGGTGCCATGTGGGCCCCACAAGCCCTCACGGCACGGCCTGGGGGGTGGCCACGGCCCAGGGGCTTGTGGCCCACTGGCACACCTCCTCCGGTGGATCTTTGCGCAGGTATTTTTCATTAATTCTAGAAAAATTCTCCGTAAATTTTCAGGTCATTCTGAGAACTTTTATTTCCGCACAAAAACAACACCATGGCAATTCTGCTGAAAACAACGTTAGTCCGGGTTAGTTCCATTCAAATCATGCAAATTAGAGTCCAAAACAATGGCAAAAGAGTTCGGGAAAGTAGATACGACGGAGACGTATCAATCACTATGAGGAATCCGAAAGATCCAAGAACTGAAATCTTTCCATCAACTACGAGGACAGGTAAGGAACTACCATCTAGCTCTACACTTGATTCACCTTCAGTTATGAGTAAGTTTGCGACACCACCTCCTGCTAGAAATCTTGATATGTCGCATGTGCTTGATGGTGCTACTTCTGCTGCCCATGATGCTTATGATGATGCTATGCTTGATACTTCTTTGCGTGATGATGCTATGCTTGATACTACTTTGCCTGATGATGCTATGCTTGATACTGCTTTGCCACTAGGTGCATTCCTTGATGCACAAATTGCTAGAGTTGTTGCTAGATGTGGTGATACTTCTGAAACTGCTGATACTATTGAAGTAGAACCTGCTATTTTGCCTGCTAGAACTAGCTCTCCTATGCTTGAATTGCCTGACACGCTTGAGTGTTATGTTATGGAGGGAGAGATAGCTGAGGACTTTCTTGCGTGTAAGGATAGCTATGATGTTGAGAAACTACTGCTCAAGTGGAAAGAAAAATCTTTGAACGCTAGGATGAAATATGACCCGAAGTTTGCTACTTCGCCTATCTTTGTGACCGATAAGGATTATGAATTCTCTGTCGACCCTGAGTTAATCACTCTGGTCGAATCAGATCCTTTTCACGATTATGAGTCTGAAACGGTTGTATCCCATCTTACTAAACTGCACGATATAGCCACCCTATTCACTAGTGAGGAAAAGATCCGCCACTACTATATCCTCAACCTGTTTCCTTTCTCGCTAAAGGATGATACTAAGAGTTGGTTCACTTATCTTGCTCCTGGTTGTGTGCATAGCCCCCAGGATATGATCTACTACTTCTCTGAAAAATATTTCCCTACACATACGAAGCAAGCCGCCTTGCAGGAAATATACAACTTTGCTCAAGATGAAGAAGAGAATCTCCCACAAGCTTGGGGGAGGCTCATCCAGCTACTGAATGCTTTGCCTGATCACCCTCTTGAGAAGAATGAAATACTTGATATCTTCTATAATGGACTTACCGATGCTTCTAATGACCACCTAGATAGTTGTGTCGGTTGTGTTTTTAGGGAAAGAACTGTAGAACAAGCTAAGATCCTATTGAATAACATCTTGTGCAATGTGAATGCTTGGACTATTCCCGAACCACCTCCTAAGCCAACTCCGAAGAAAAGAGGTATTCTATTCCTCAGTCCCGAAGATATGCAAGAAGCTAAGAAATCTATGAAAGAGAAAGGCATTAAATCTGAAGATGTCAAAAATCTACAACCTATCGAAGAGATCCATGGTCTCGATAACCCGATACACGTAGTAGAAGTAAATTCTCTATGTAGGTTTGATGAGAGTGATATTCCTTTTGATAAACCTGATAGCCTATGCCTCGATGAATTTGATAACTTTGTTGCGAGACAACAGAGTTTCAATGATTATGTTAGCAGACAATTGGAACAGAATGCTCGTATGCTTAGTCATTTAAGTGCTTGTGTGGACTAAAACGTCAATGATCTTAAGCTTCTGAGTAAACATGCCTCCATGGTTACTACTCAAGTAGAACAAGTACTTAAATCTCAGAATGACTTGCTCAATGAGTTGAATGACAATTCTGTCAAAGTCGTCACTAGAGGCGGTAGAATGACCCAGGAATCTTTGTATCCTGAGAGTCATCCAAAGAGAACTGAACAAGATTCTCAAGGAGTTAGAACTGATGCACCTAGTCATCCTAGAAAGAAGAAGAAAGATGATAGGAACCTGCACACTAGCAACCCTGTTGCTGCTACACCTGAGAGTCCAAATGATGCCTCTATTTCTGATGCTGAAACACAATCTGGTGATGAACTTGAGCCTAATGATAATATCAATAGTGATGTTCATGTTGATGCTCAACCTAGCAATGACAAGGATGTGGAGATTGAACCTGTTGATCTTGATAACCCACAGCCTAAGAATAGAAGATACGATAAGAATGACTTCGCTGCTAGGAAGCATGGTAAAGAAAGGGAACCATGGGTTCACAAACTCATGCCCTTTCCTCCCAAACCATCCAAGAAAAAGGATGATGAGGATTTTGAGAGATTTGTTGAAATGATTAGACCTGTCTTTCTGCAAATGCGTTTGACAGATATGCTCAAAATGTCTCCGTATGCTAAGTAGCTGAAGGATATTGTGACTAATAAGAGGAGGATACCTGAGGTTGAGATTTCCACCATGCTTGCTAACTATACCTTCAAGGGTGGAACTCCTAAGAAACTAGGTCATCCCGGTGTGGCCACTATACCTTGCTCCATTAAAGGCAACTACGTTAGAACTGCTTTATGCGACCTTGGAGCCGGTGTTAGTGTTATGCCTCTCTCTCTTTATCGTAGACTTGAACTAGATAAGTTCACACCCACTGAAATCTCTCTGCAAATGGCCGACAAATCAACTGCTTTCCCTATCGGCATTTGCTAGGATGTGCCTGTTGTGGTTGCCAATGTCACTATCTTAACAGACTTTGTTATCTTGGATATTCCCGAGGACGATGACATGGCGGTCATCCTTGGAAGACCCTTTTTAAACACCGCAGGGGCTGTTATAGACTGCAACAAAGGCAATGTCACTTTCCATGTCAACTATAATGAGCATATGGTGCACTTTCCGAAGAAACAATATCGAGTACATTACATCAATGCTATCGAAAAAACTTCATCGATTCTTATTGGGAGCTTTGAATGCCCTATTCCTCCTGTTAAGATGAAGTATGATTTGCTTGTTGGGGAGATACACATCCCTATTGAGGTGACCTAGTGACTATTCGAAAATTCTCCGTTCTCTTTTGTGATTCGAAAAGGTTTGTCGAGGAGACTTGATCAACCTAATTGGCGGATTTCTTTCGGTGACCATGAGATGGATGAATCGAGAAGTCACAAACCTCTGTCCCAAGCTTTCACCTTCGGTTGCTGAGAAGAAAAATGATAGATTTAGTTTACTTTTCCATGTTTTCTGTTTTAGCGTCCCGTAGAAAAATACCCCGAAAATAAAAGTTCTCCGAACGTCCTGAAAATCAAGTATGATTTTTTCCAGAATTTTTGAAAAATACTAAGACGAATAGCTAGTCTGGGAGATGCGCCAGTGGGCCACAAACACAGCAGGCCCGGCCACCCCCCTGGTCGGGGCTGGCATACTTGTGGGGCCCACATGCACCCCCTCCACTCATTCTAGCTCTCATCCACTTCTCCTACCTCTAGAAAAAATAATTTCGCAGCTCAAACCCGTGTTCTTGCTCCTCTTGCTGGGATTTTCGATCTCCTTGCTCAAAGCACCATTCTCTGAACTGTTTTGGGGAGATTACTCCTTGGTAAGTGACTCCTCCATTGGTCCAATTAGTTTTTGCTCTAGTGCCTTATACTTCACGTATTTTTTCTGCCTTGGTGACCATGTTCTTGAGCTTTGCATGCTAATTTTAACTGGTCCCAAGTAGTTTTGATGCGTAATGTGGCCTCTAGGAACTTGTGGGAGTAGTTTCTATGAGTTTAGTTGAGCCTTGTTCACTTTTCCTTTGGGTGACTGAAAATTTCAGAAAAGGAAGATATTCAGGAAAAACTATCATGGTGGTTCCCCAAGCAAGAGAGGTCCCCTTCCTGAGATTCGGGAGCCCGATCCTTACCAACCAAGGAACGCACCGGTACAACCATGTGAATGACCTTCTGATGAATTCACGATTGAGGCGGGTTTCAAAGACGAGTTTCATACACTTGTTCACAACGTCGGACTCGAAGAATTCATCTCCGATAAATGTGAACAGTATGTTACGCTTACTGCCTCTTTTGTTCGTAGATTCAAATTTTCAGTTGGCCGTCTGACATCTGTACTGTCTTATATCTATGACAAATCGTATACCATGGATTTAGAGGATTTCAATAGAATTTGCAAGATACCTATTTGGGGTAGTCTCAATGATCCTCCTAAATCTTCGGTTAGAGATTTTTTTCTCTAGTATAACTGTGGGAGAAACTAGAGATATTTCATAGGTTACCATCGGGAGCATTCATTTTCCTGCCTTGCACTACTTTGCCCTCTTCATAGGTAGATGCATTAATGGCAAGATTGATCATTGTCAGCTCTGCGCATC
Source organism: Hordeum vulgare subsp. vulgare (assembly GCF_904849725.1). Classification (NCBI taxonomy): domain Eukaryota; kingdom Viridiplantae; phylum Streptophyta; class Magnoliopsida; order Poales; family Poaceae; genus Hordeum; species Hordeum vulgare. The sequence goes on along the minus strand of NC_058518.1, from coordinate 442,820,692 downwards.
AGACCTTAGTATTCTTAAGAGCGCGGTAACGAGTAATAAAAGTTTCAAGATGGGAGCTATAATAGCAAGGAGGCTGAATAATAATGCTAATGAAGGGGATTTCTCTGTTGGGATCTATGCCACTCGCATAGCAAATTTCCTTGGAGTGCCCATCCGCAAAGGAGATCCCCCGCTCCATACAGCTTTCCTTGACCACGTCGCTCTGACACGCTACTAGTTCCTTGAGAGGGATGATGAATCCCTCTTATACCGTTTAATATTTAACCGACAGCGTGTTTTCCATATTAACCTTCCTCCTCCTGCCTTCTTTGACTTTCAGGTAAAGCGGAGATATTACATAACCAGAGGAGAGGCACAGGAGAATGAGAGGGAGGCAAAGGCTGCTCGTCTCCGAGAGGCAGCTAATCAGGCAGTGGCTGCAGTGCTCCCGTGCAACCACCATTATGATTTCGGATATCGCCCGGACTATCCATGGGAGTAGACCAACTTAGACCAAAAGCCTAAGCTTGGGGGAGTACGTGTTTCTCACCGACTTTACATTCTTGCTTATGCTTTCTCTTTGTTCGTCGGTGCATGTTCACACTTTGCCACTGTATCATCCATGCTAGTTTATTTTCTTTTTCTCGTTTAGTTTGAGAAAACCCAAAAAGATTTTGTTGTTCTTCTTTTGCTTCTTGGGAGCTTTCCCGTGTAAATATTTTTATTTTTCTTTGGGTCAAGGTAGAAGATCATGGTTACCATGCTTAGTGGCTCTCGCATGCATACCTGTTTATCTATTGAAGAGCCGTATTACTTTGTCTTCTCCTTTGTGTTTGCCTGCAGATTACAGCTTTAGTCCAATGCACGAGCACTCTTATTATTGTTCACATCATTCGGTCGTGCAAGTGAAAGGCAATAATGACGATATATGATGAAGTGATTGAGCCTGGAAAAGCTGGTATGAACTCGATCGATTTTGTTTTTGTGAATATGACTAGCTCATCGTTCCTGATTCAGCTTTGTTGTGAGGGAAACATGTTTGCAATGACAACTTAGAGACCATAGTTGCTTATGCCATTCTTACTTAGCTAGGAGATTATAATGGTTTGTCTTGGATGCCCACATGAATGTTGAGATGACTATGATGTAGTATGATAGGATGATATCCTCCTCTGAATGATTCAAGTGGCTTGACTTGACGCATGTTCACGCATGTAGTTGAAGCAAAATCAACATAGCCTCTATGATATTCATGTTCATGGTGATTTATGTCCTACTCATGCTTGCACTCAATGTTAGATAATCTCAATGCATTTTGATGACTGTTGTCGCTCTCTAGTTGGTCGCTTCCCAGTTTTTTGCTAGCCTTCACTTGTACTAAGCGGGTATACTGCTTGTGCATCCACTTCCATAAACCCAAAGTTGTTCCATATGAGTCCACCATACCTACCTATATGCGGTATCTACCTGCCGTTCCAAGTAAATTTGCATGTGCCACTCTCTAAATCTTCAAGAAATAATCTGTTTTGCATGCCCGAACCGCTCATGTGGTGACAGGCAGCTATCATTATCTTCCATGCTAGGCGTGTTATCCTCAATATGTGTTTATTCACTATCATTCACGAGAAAGGGGCCGGTAATTGGAATGCCCAGTTCCATGCTCAAATCGAAAAGATAATTGCAAACAAAACTCCCCCTGGATTATTGTTGGTATGGACGGCACCCGAGTATTCGGCTACTCGTGGAGTGTGATTGATTGGTGGTGGGGGAGTCAAAACATTACTTCTCTGTTTGCGAACCGCCTATAGCATGTGTAGAGTGGAAGATGGTGAGAACTCTTAGTCATTGCGTTGACAATGAAAGCATGCCACCCAAAATTATTATCTCTGTTTTCAAAGCTTGAACTCTGGCACCTCTGCAAATCAATGCTTCCCTCTGCGAAGGGCCTATCTATTTATTTTCCTGTCGAGTGATCCTCCTCTTATAAAAGCACCAATTAGAGAACACCTCTGTCATTTTTATGCTTTGCTTTTAACTGTGTTGAGTATGACTGTGAATGGATCTTCTTTGCCATGAATTACAATGTTTAGTCAGCCCTTGGTCTTTGAAGGTGCTCTGCATTTATGTTTTGCGGTCTCAGAAAGAGCTAGCGAGATACCATCTATTCGTACTGCTTCATGATTGTTTTGATTGAAGTGTTGACGTTTGAGACTTATTATTATTTGCTCGCTAGCTGATTATGCCATTGATATGAGTTTACCGTGAGACCTAGATGTCATTTGCTTATGTGGTTTACTTGTGAACTTGCTGAAATTCTAGATATGAGTTAGACATAGTTACAACAACAAGATCAAACAGAGTTCGTCAAAGTTTTTCTTTTGTCTCTTTCAGTTTGTCAACTAAATTGCTTGAGGACAAGCAAGGCTTTAAGCTTGGGGGAGTTGATACGTGTCCGTCGTATCTACTTTTCCAAACACTTTTGCCCTTGTTTTGAACTCTAATTTGCATGATTTGAATGGAACTAACCAGGACTGGCGTTGTTTTTAGCAGAATTGCCATGGTGTTGTTTTTGCGCAGAAATAAAATTTCTCGGAATGACGTGGAAATCTACGAGGATTTTTTCTGGAATATATAAAAAATACCGGCGCAAGAATCAACTTGAGGGACGGAGCGAGGAGCCCACAAGCCCACCAGGCCCGGTCACCCCCTGGCTGGGGCTGGCAGGCTTGTGAGCTCCTCACGGCTCCGCCGCCCCCAATTCCAGCTCTATATAACCTCTTTCGTCCGGAAAAAAATCGAGGACAAGAGTTCATCGCGTTTGACGATGTGGAGGCGCCGCCACCTCCTGTTCTTCCTGTGGAGGGCAGATCTGGAGTCCGTTTTGGGCTCCGGAGAGGGGAGATCGTCGCCATCGTCATCATCAACCTTCCTTCATCACCAATTCCATGACGCTCTTCACCGTTCGTGAGTAATCTCATCGTAGGATTGCTAGACGGTGATGAGTTGGATGAGATCTATCATGTAATCGAGTTAGTTTTGACGGGAATTGATCCCTAGTATTGTGACAGCCCGATGCCGACGTTCGAGAAGATTCCCCTTTATTTCCGTTTCCGTCGTCTGGTTATTTTTTTGCTGCGTCATTGCATCATGCATTGCATCATGTCAACTGTGTTTTGTCGGTGTTGCCTGTTGCTCCGTGTTGTTGGGTGTTAGTGCTTCGTGAGTGACACTGTTTTGTTGGAGTGATGAGAGTGGTGCGTGAGAGCCACCTCAAAACCTTGTTGCACCGCGGACCTAAAACCTTCACTCCCCCACTCTCCCCTCTTATTTTGTTTTTGCGGTTTGCCAAAGTTTCCCGTATTAAACCCCTATTTAAAAGGGATTCGTCTTCTTCTTTTCAATAAAAGTCCTTTTATTAAATGTGGGGACAACCCCTTCGGTTTCCTTTATTTTTTTCCTTTGTTTATTTTCTAAAAAACCGACTCTTTTCTTTTCTCCTTTAAAGAGCCTTTATTTTAATCCTTAAATAAAAGGGGTTTTCTTTTATTCTTTTGTAAAAGGCTTTATTTTAATTCTTCAAAAGTTTATTTTTATTCGTCTAAAAATGCCAATCTATTTTTTTAAGTTGGGGTGTATTTTTAAAGGAGTAAAACAAGAGGTATTTTCTTTTTATTTTGTTTAAACCTTTTCTTTTGCGTGTGTTTTCTGTTTAAAAAAAACCAAAAGGAGGGGATGAGGAGGAGCCCAGCCAGCCTGCCGAGCCGGCCCATGCCCAGCTAGCTCCCCCCAGCCCTAGCGACACAACCCCTGATCCCCTCTCGTTCTCCCTCGCGTGCGCCATCTCTCCCCTCGGGACCCTAGCCCCTCGCCCGATCCCCTCTTCCTCGCCCTCTCTCGCCAGGGAGCGGCGCCCGCCACTGAATCCCGCCGTTGGACACCAGGCCCCGCAGCAGCTGGCCGCCATGCCCGTCTGCACCGACTCCCTCGCGTCGCCCGCCGTGCTCCCCTCGGCCTCGGCCCTCGCGAGCTCGCGCGGCCGCCGCCATGGCCGCCCACCGCCTGCGCAAGGAGGGCCCCCCTGCCGGATGTCACCGGAGGTCCCCCTCGCCTCGAGCCGCCATGGCCCCTCCTCCTCCTCGTCGCTCGTCCTGCGCCGTCCCCCATGCCGAGAACGCCGGCGCCGCCCCGGGACCAGCTCGTGCCGCGATGTGTTGTGTGGTCTTCGTGCGTCAGCCCCGTACCATAGTTCATCCAGGCCCCGGCCACCTCTTCCTGCCTGCTGCACTGCCGATAGCTGTTGCTGCCTGATGTAGCCGAGAGTTGCTGCTACTTGCCTGCAGGTGGAATTGTTGCTGTGCCTACTATTGTTGGTGTCGACATGCTGCCGGCTCCTGCTGTTGCCTGCTTGTGCCGTTTTGCGTTGCCTGCTACGTGTCGTTGCTGCTGCCGGTTGTTGATGCTGCTGTAGTCCTGTCGTTGTTGCCTGCTTGTGTAGCTAGGCTTCTCTTGCTGCTGGCTGCTGCTATTGCTTGGTGTTGTTAGTCGCTACAGACTGCTTGCTTGCTTGCGTTTGCTGTTGCTAGCTTGCTAACTGTAGCTGCCAGCTAGATGTCGGTTGCTGATGCTAGTTGCCGTAGCTGCAAGCTGTTGTTGTTAGGTGCCTTGCTGTAGATGGTGTAGTTGTGTTGCCGCTGTCGTTGTATGCCGTCGCCGCGTGCACCATCGCCGCCTGCCGTGAGTCATCGACAAATTCGCCGAGCACCACGACGTCCTCGACGACCCCGGAAACGAGTTCGACTTCCTCGACGTCGCCGAAGACCCGTGTTCGACTACCGAGGTGAAGACCGTAACCGACGCCGAAGACCGTGAACCACGATGCCGAGTGAACGACTACCATCGACGAGACCGGAACCACGACTTCCACGACGTCCAGGATGACCGTTGTTCCCCTTCACCGAACCGAACCGCTCCGATTCGCACGCGTCGAAGGTATACCGATGAGACGTGTCGTGTACCGAACACATATGATGTATGAGATGTATGTATATTTGCACCGTATGTTTCCCGTTGCACGTTGTTCCTCTTATGTTGTGCCCCGACACATGGGAACCCGGTAACCGGGATCGCCCCATCTTTATTTACCGTTCCCGCACGCGTTCGCAGTACGTTGGCACGATATCTCGACGAGTTATCGAGATAGGAATGTTGCCGTGGCATCGTTCCCGTCTTGCCGCCATGGTTCCTTCTCGCTCGCCGTGGCGACACATGTTTCTTTCTTTTCTTGCCGTGTTGTTTGAACTTGCATGCATGTCGCATTCATGGCATGTTATCTTGTGTTGCATGTTCTTGTGCCGTAGCTCGTTCTATGTTCCGCGTGTAAACCGTCTAGGAGGACATGTAGGATCATCGCTACACCCTTGCCATGTTAAAAACAACTAAATATTGCCGTGTAAATAATCGGAAGTGAATTAAATAATTAATCGTGGAGTTTCGTCGATATGCAACCTGTTGCATATCGAGTTTACTTAATGTGTAGAGTTTGCGTGAGGTGAATTGCCATGCCATCCCTTGCATTATGAACTGATCATGCATCATAGTAGGTTGTGCATCATGTTGTGTATCGTGTGGTGAATATCTGTGTTGATGTTGTTTTCGGTTTGCTCCATCTCGATGGAGTTCCGCAAGCGTGTCGGAATGTGAGGACTCGTTCGACTATGTTGGTTCGCCGACTCCACCGAGTTGTTCTTCTTCGAAGCGGGATCTCAGGCAAGATGACCATTTCCCCAGATACCATTACCATCATTGCCATGCTAGTTTTATCGCTTCTGTCGCTTATGTCTCGTTGCCTACCACATGTTAAATTTCAGCCTCTCAACAATGCCATGATATCTTCAACCTGATCGACCTAGCAAACCACTGATTGGCTATGTTACTTCTTGGCTTACGATGTTGTTAGCGTTGCTAGTTGCAGGTGCAGTTGCTTCCATGTGATAACATGGGTCCCTTGTCATATCACCATATTAAATGCTATTTAATTTAATGCACCAATATACTTGGTAAAAGGTGGAAGGCTCGACCTTTCTAGCCTGGTGTTTTGTTCCACCTTTGCCGCCTTAGTTTCGGCTACCGGTGTTATGTTCCATAAATGAGCGCTCCTAACACGATCGGGGTTGTTATGGGGACCCCCTTGATAATTCGTTTTAGATTAAAGCTCGTCTGGCATGGCCCAACATTGGTTCTACATTTGCCCAACATAATAATTTGTTAACACTGAAAAGCATAGGGCGTCATGAACCCGAGGAGTAATTTTACATAAACAGGGGGGCCAGTGTTGATGGTGTTGGTCCCAAACGGTCTTCCTGTGGGGCCACCACGGGGAAACTCGAGGTTTGCCACCTGTAGCTAGTTCCATCCGTCGTGTCTTGAGAACGAGATACGTGGCTCCTATCGGGATCGTCGACACGTCGGGCGGCCTTGCTGGATTAGTTTTACCTTTGACGAGATATCTTGTGCATCGGGATTCCGGTGATGCTTTGGGTAATCTCAGAGTTGAGGTTTTCCACTAAGGAATCCGACGAGATCGGAGTGTCGTGATTGAGGATTTCTATGCGGCTTGTGGTAATTTGTGATGGACTAGTTGGAGCACCCCTGCAGGGTTAAATCTTTCAGAAAGTCGTGCCCGCGGTTATGTGGCAACATGGAAACTTTGTTTAACAGTGGTTCTAGATAACTTGAAGTTAACTTAATTAAAACTTGCCAAGTGTGTGCGTAACCGTGAATATCTCTTTCGTGAGTTCCTTCTCCGATCGAGGACACGGTGGGGTTATGTCTGACGTAGGTAGGTGTTCAGGATCATTCATTTGATCATTAATAGTTCACATCCGCTATGCGTAGATCTTCCCCCTCTTATTTTTGGTACTCGTAAGTTTAGCCACCAAATATATGCTTAGCCGCTGCTGCAACCTCACCACTTAACCATGCCTCACCCATTAAGCTTTGCTAGTCTTGATACCTTTGGAAATGAGATTGCTCAGTCCCCTGTGGCTCACAGATTACTACAACACCAGTTGCAGGTACATGTAAAGATTACTTGACGAGAGCGTGTTGATTGTTCATTTGGAGTTGTTTCTTCTTCTTCTTCTTCTTCGATCTAGGATGGGTTCCAGGCCAGCAGCCTGGGATAGCAAGAATTGACGTCGTTCTTCTTTTATTGTTTGTTTTCGTCCGTAGTCGGACACGGCTCTTACTCTGGATGATTATGTAATGTACTGATGTGACTCTGATGTAGCTTGTTGTGAGTGTAAGCCAATTATCTATATATATATATATATGTCTTCTTTTCAGTACATGTACTTGTAACGATATCCATTCTTGCGAGACGACTAGATGCGCTTCTACCCCTGACGAGGCCCCCGTGCCAAATTGAGGATAGGGTCGCATCTTGGGCGTGACAAGTATCCACTATGTTCTGAGATTGATGTTGCTACTACTTTGCCATGCTTAATGCTTGTCACTAGGGCCCGAGTGCCATGATTTCAGATCTGAACCTATTATGTTGTCGCCAATATATGTGTGTTTTAGATCATATCTTGCAAGTTGTAGTCACCTACTATGTGTTATGACCCGGCAACCCTGGAGTGACAATAGCCGGAACCACTCCCGGAGATGACCATTGTATGAGGAGTTCATGTATTCACCACGTGTTAATGCGTTGGTCCGGTTCTTTAATAAAAGGAGAACCTGAATATCCCTTAGTTTCCATTAGGACCCCACTGCCACGGGAGGGATGGACAATAGATGTCATGCAATTTCTTTTCCCTAAGCACGTATGACTACATACGGAATACATGCCTACATTAGATTGACGAACGAGAGCTAGTTACTTATCTCTTTGTGTTATAGCTGTTACATGATGAATCACATCCGGCATATCATCCATCACTGATCCAATGCCTACGAGTCTTTCCTACTGGTCCTTGCTACGTTACTTTGCCGCTACTGCTGTCGCTGCTGTTGCTACTGTTACTCTGCTGCTACTGCTGTTACTTTGCTGTTACTGGTTACTGTTGCTACTGCTGCTATCATACTACCTTGCTACTGATACTTTGTTGCAGACACTAAATCTTTCAGGTGTGGTTGAATTGACAACTCAACTGCTAATACTTGAGAATATTCTTCTGCTTCCCCTTGAGTCGAATCAATAAATTTGGGTTGAATACTCTACCCTCGAAAACTGTTGCGATCCCCTATACTTGTGGGTTATCAGTTATCTACAAAGTCCGGCCACTCCCTCTCGACTTTCCTCCACTTCAACCCATCTGCGGGGTGTCTCAACTTTTTCCCGTCTTTCTTACGCTCGTCTTTGTGCCATCGCATCAACTTGGCATGCTCATTGTTTCTGAACAGACGTTTCAACTGTGGTATTATAGGAGCATACCACATAACCTTAGCAGGAACGTTCTTCCTCGGGGGCTCGTCATCGCAGTCAACATCACCAGGCTCATCCTGTCTGATCTTGTACCGACATGCAGTGCATACCGGGCATTTATCCATATTCTCGTACTTCTCACCGCGGTACAGGATGCAGTCATTAATGCATGCATGTATCTTCTACACATCTAATCCAAGAGGGTAGATAGCCTCCTTTTCTTCGTACGTAGTCTCGGGCAATTCGTTATCCTTTGGAAGCTTTGGCTTCAATATTTTCAGTAACTTCTCAAATCGCTTGTCAGATAAACCAATTTCTGTTCCATTTCAATTGTTCTAGTGTGGTGCCGAGCTTTGTCCTGCCATCTTCGCAATTTGGGTACAACAACTTTTTATGATCCTTTAGCATGGCCTCCAACTTCATCTTTTCCTTTTCTGTATCGCATTCTCTCTTTGCATCGGAAATGACCCGACCAAGACCATCAGCGGGCTCATCTGATGTCGGTTGTTCTTCACCTCCTTCTTCTTCATTGTCTTCCATTGTAGTATCACCGTATTCTTCAGTGAATATAGGATAGTTGTCATCATCATCTTCTTCTTCATTGTCTTCCATCCTAACCCCTCTTTCTCCATGCATGGTCCAACAATAATATGTGGGCATGAAACCTCTCTGAAGCAAGTGGAGATGAATGATTTTCGAGCTAGAGTACTCCTTCACATTTCGAAAACCAACACATGGACAAGGCATAAAATTATCCACTTTGTTTGCCTCACCCACATCGATAAATTTATGCAGGCCTGCAATAAATCCGGAACCGCGTCGTTCACCATACATCCATCGCTTTCGTGCATCGATCTGGCATCATACATGAATAGTGAAATGACAACCGTACATTAACACATGCAATATTTTTGTATCAATTACAGATGAAAAGGATAAGGTTTCTAACCTCAGTTGAGGATACCATTTTGTGTGAACTTAAGTGTGACTCGGGCATTAGTCACCGTACATCCGTTGGCGATTTATCTGTATTATGAAATTAAGTATATCAAAAACCATTGCAGAACATCATGAATAGAGAAATGATCAAATTAATACAAGTTCATCATCACAATAAAACCAAAGCACAATAGTCATCAAATGTTATTATTGCAAAAATAAATACATAAAGTTCTCTCATAAAACAACATACAACTATGTAAAACATTTAAATGCAACAACAAATGTGATCAAAATCACAACTACGGTAACAATTGACTCAACATCATAATGATACCAAGCCTTTTTATCAATGGCATATTTTCTAATATTCCTAATCTTCAAGCACATTTCATCCATCTTCAAGCGCATTGCATCCATCTTCAACCGCATCGTATCCATCTTCATCCTGCGGTCATCGACGACATCGGCAGCATGCAACTCCAACTCCATATTCTTCTCCTCAATTATTTTCAATTTTTTCTTCAAGTAATTGTTTTATTTTTCAACCAAATTAAACTTCTCGACCATAATTTCTATACGGGTTGGAATTTCCGGTTCACATACCTCCTAGATAAAATATATATGTCATAATTGTCATAAACACTAAATAAAACAAATAGTTATAAAAGATAATATATACCACGTCCGAATCATAGACATGACGAGGGCCGATGGAGGCGGATACCAAAACCATCACACTATATAATAACAAAAAATAATGAAAGTAAGTAATTTATACAAGTATCCATCTAAATCATATAAGTAAGAAAAAAAATTCTTTTAAAAAGAAGACAAGAACAAGAGGCTCACCACGGTGGTGCTCGCGACGAGATCGGCTCGGGCGATCGACAACGGTGAGGACGGGCACAGGACGGTACCCTACACATGCGCAGACTCTAAGAAGTTAATTTGAGCTCAGATTTTGCATCTAAAACAAAATAACTCCCGCATACACTCCTACACTAAAACCCACAAACCACTCTACTTCTAGAGCATTTGAAATGAGCTAAACTAGAAGTGAGAGATGAAAGGATGAAGTAGCTAACTTTTTAGAACACTTGTGTAGTTGGTGCACGGCCAATCCTAGATAAATATTGAGGAAAATGGAGCATGGAGATCGAGCTTGGAGAGGAGAAAGCTTAAGTAGTGTGGCTCGGGCATTTCATCGAACAACTCATGTGCATGAACTAGAAGGGTGGCAAGAGCATGGCGTGCACACATCAAAAGGCAAAAAACAGAGGAGAGGGTGGCACGGGTATATATAGGCAGCACTTTAGTTTCGGTTTTTGTCTAAAACCGGGACTAATTGCCTACCGTTTAGTCCTGGTTCTCGCCACAAACCGGGACTAATAGCCTACCGTTTAGTCCCGGATCTGATCACAAACCGGGACTAATGCTCCGCGGCACGCCACGTGGCAGTCGCTGAATCTTTAGTCCCGGTTTTTGCCCCGGACCGGGACTAATGAGATGAACCGAACCGGAACCAATGCCCTGGCAAACTGAACCGGGACCAATGCCCTGGCAGACTGAACCGGGACCAATGCCTGGCATTGATCTCGGTTTTAATTTGAACCGGGGCGAATGGTCTTTTGTGTTGTGGCCGAAAGACCCATTTTCTACTAATGATGGTTTGCTCCCATTTACGCCAGCCTAGATGATTTGCCTAGTGCATACCAACCTACTCCTTGTGTTTCTAAATATAAGTGTTTTTAGAGATTTGACTAGAGGATTACATACGAATATATATAGACACATTTTAGAGCGTAGATTCATTTATTTATTTTCGTATGTAGTCCTCTGATAAAATCTTTAAAAAGATTTATATTTAGAAACGAAAGAAGTATATAGGTAGTGTAGTTGTGTAATTGACCACGAACCTGACTATGCTCGCCCACCAAAGAGTAAGTAGGATTATAACACATTTCTTAGCTATATATATGCAACGATTAGCATCCTTTGGAACATGATGAATTCCGGGCTTAAATTGCTTGCACTCCTACAAATCTTAAGTACACTCCTCTGAACTGATGCGCTTAGCACAGTACGTATCTCATTTTTTAGGGCCTGTTTAAGACTGCTTCAATTCATTAAAATCAGCTTTACTTCATTAAATTTATTTTAGAGCAGTTTCATACAAAAGTTATAGCACTATTAAGAGAATGTTTGCCTTCCATCTAGCTCCAGCTTCAAAAATAGAAAATTTGGTGAAAAGAATCTATTTAATTGGTTGAGGGGAAAGAAGTGAAGGGGTATCCACTTACTGGTGGCAGTGATGGGTAGTTTCCTCCAACTCCACCTTCTAGAGTTTTTTGAGCACCCTCTCAGGAGCTTCGTAAAAACTTTGAAGTTGTACCCCACATTCTAGTTTTTTGCGGAGCGGCATATCGTGAAGTTACCCCGTTTGGCTTGTCTTTTCTGAAGCAGAGCTGAATTTTATGGAGTAGAGTAGTCCCAAACAGGCTCTTAGTTTACTAAATGCATTACACAACCAAATCGATAAGATACTTTGCAACTAAGTTTCTAAATGTAGGTCGTTTTGAATATTTCACTATAAATTACATACGAATGTATATGAATATATTTTAAAATATAAATTCATTCATTTTGTTTCGTATTTGGTCTCTAGTGAAATTTCTAAAATTACTTATATTTAGGAACAGAGAGAGTAGCTAGTAGTATTCGATTTACCACCGTTATTTGATCAACTTTACAAGAAATAATCCCTCAGAAAGAACTTGACAACATATATAAACGGGATATACTAGTACCCTACTACTCCCTGCTATTACCAGATATCGCTCGTAAAAATTGGATTACATCCAGCGATCCATATACTACTGCTAAACTAGCAGAGACGAAAAATCGATATGTCGCTCGTCTCCCGGACGAGATTAGCTTGTGGAAGTCGCTACTCTCAGAGCCACCATACGAGCGCCGAGGCCGCGAGTGTGGCGGCGCCAGAAACCCTCCAGCCGACGCGCGGTTCAGCCGCTGCGCTGTGTCGGTGCGACCACGGCCACATAGTCCCGCCGCCACCACTCCATCCTCCTCTACTCCCGCTGCCGCCTCTCCCGAAACCTCCTCCACCTCTCCCGCCGCCGCCACCACCTCCGCGGCAGTACGAGCCATGGATATGCCCGGCCAGGCAGAGCAGCACCAGCAGCAGCGCGCAGAGCCACCTCGCCTCGTTGCCTCTCATGGCGGTCTCCTGGTCCTGTATCTACCTACACGTACGTACGGTCGATCCCTGGCTGTCGTTGGGCAGATGTGGGTCGGAGTCCCTCCTCCCGGCCCGCTGTCGATCTCTGCGCTTCCGGCAGGCACGGTGGCTGCGCCGTATATGTACAAGGTGAGACCGTAAGAAGGGGCGGGAAGATGGCGGGAAGCTGCGAGCCTGCGACCCCTACTTCTTCGCGGATTGGAGCTAGGCCTGTTCGTTCTACGTACGCTCCTTACCCGGACTCGATCGACGCGTAACCAGCGATAATAGGCGGTGCTTTGATCTGTACTTGCCAATTTTCCGGTGAATCCCGCGATACGGGTAATTTGGATGACGCCCGCACAATGATCGCAACCGGCCGAGCTGGGCTCGCTCAGTTGGGCAGCACGCAACTCCGTTTTTTTTTTGGGTTCCTTCTGCTTATTTTTTTATTTATTTATCTAATCTTCAATAGACATGAATAAATTTTGCTTCATCACCTAGATACATTATCACTTTCAATTTTATGGAATCATGAAAAATATTCTAAACCCGTGCACATATTTGAGAGCGTGAAAAAATAAATTCGTGAACAGTTATGAATTCATGACCATTTTCCAAAATCAAGTATATTTTTTGAGTTCATGAAAACTTAATGCTATTCAAATATATTTTTTTAAGTTGTGAAAAAATATACAATTTCCTTGAATCAACGCACATATCTAGAATTGACGAACATTATTTTGGAAATTGGTGGCAAAATTATGAACATTCACGAACATTGTTTTATTTATAATTTTTATTACATTTCAGAAACATTTTTTGAAATGCAGTACCATTTTTTATCAATAAAATATTTTGTAAGTCATGAACATTTTTTGAATTATTGGGAAAATTTTCCTTTGAAGAACATTTCTTGAATTGGCGATTTTATTTAATTTCATTGATATATTCTATACACGAAATTTTTTCAAAAAATCATAAAGATTTTATTATTTGCCAAACATTTATTTTTAATGTTGCAAACATTTTTTAAACAAGCAAATAAGTTTTGTACAAAATGCAAATATGTTTTGAATGCACAAACATTGTACGGTTTTTCAAACATTCTATATCAAGTTTATCATTTTTTTCATTTTAGGTACCTTTTTATAGTCCTAATTTCTTAAAAGTAAAAAAAAATGGAGAAGATAAAATAAATATAAGAAAAATTGGCAACAGGAAGCCCGGACATGGGCCAGTCCAAACTGGCGCGTTGTGTCTTCTCTCAGCGCCTGAGGCGCAGTATAGATGGTCCCTACTACATAGCCCGCCCAGACAGGGATTACCTCCCGTGAAACATTTTTATTACTTATGGATGCTATTGATGGGTAATTCTTGTCAACTTCGAGGGTAATTGGGATGACGGACGAGAAAAACAGTCCGTGTTTATTATTATTATTATTAGTAGTAGTAGAGATTTTTTTCTTTCTAGTTCTTTCATGCTTACTTTTCTGTGTTCATTTTCATGCTTTCTTTTCTGGTATTGTTCTTTCCTTTTCTATTCTATCTTTTTCTTTTTTACTTTCATTCTGGAGGCACAGTAAACAAATTTTTAGAATATGATGAGAAGTTTCTTTAATATACAGTGAATGTTTTTGATACACATAATAACAAATTGTAATACACGTTGACCATTTATTTATATATTGTGAACTTTTAATATATGTTAATTTTTTATTATTATAAGGAGGACATATTTAAATATATAGTGACCAGTTTTTCATATACGATGAATATTCTATTAGTATACGTCGAACTTTTTTAAAACACATAGTGAATAATTTTAAAATTTCATCTTTTTAATAGGTTTTTAAATACTCAAGGCGCCTTTGATTACCTACATCGTTTTTGGCCATTGTGCATATTTGTCCGAGATGGGCCGAATTGAGCATATGCACACAAAAAACCAACATATGCATGTTAGTTGGTTTCCGGCATCCCCTATAACCTGCGTGTGCCAAAAAGGAAGGCAAGGTTTTGGTTGTAGCCTAGTTTAAGGAGAAAGACAAGTCGATTATTTGAATACATCTTGGACAATAATGAGATAACCTCCTTCTCGATCTGATGAGGTTACCAGAGGCACACAACTAGAGAGATAAGAACAAAGTTAAGGACACATCGAAACCGCAACACACTGTATGATATGTTTAACCCAGTACGGCTAGTTCGAAACGAAGCCACAACATATAACATAGTTCTAGACCTACATCGAACACGAAACTAGAAACCATAACTCATTTACGCCCTCATGGCGAAGACATCGTCGAGCTTCGTGCACTTGGTGACCACTTTCACACCGTCATCGTTGAAGACAGTTAGCTTCATGGTGTTCGGGGTCAGCAACTTGAGAGTTAGCATGTACCCGATCATGTCCCGGTGAACGGCGGCGAAGGTGGCCCAACCCTAATCAAGGGTGACTATAATGCCCGAGATGTAACCCTTACCTTTTGTGGAACTCTTTCCTATTTTGGATCATATGGCAATGCTATGGAGTTGTCATTTCATGTGGTCACCTTTGCATCATGCCATTCATTGCATTCATGTGTTCTTCTTTGTGTTGTGTTGTTGTTGGATCCATGATGAGTGCATGTGATATGTGTGTGTGATGATGTGGTGATTGCAAAGCTTGGGTTTGAAACTTTGATAGTTTTGAAATTAGGTTTCAAACCCCTTCTTTATTTATTTGAGTTGATGCTTAACTTGCTCAAAACCTGTTTTAAAAATGTTATTCATTTTGTAGTTTTATCATGAGTTTGAAGGGTACTGTTTTGGGGTTTTTAAAGCTTAAATTGTTGGGGAACGTCGCATGGGAAACAAAAATTTTCCTACGCGCACGAAGACCTATCATGGTGATGTCCATCTACGAAAGGGGATGAGTGATCTACGTACCCTTGTAGACCGTACAGCAGAAGCGTTAGTGAACGCGGTTGATGTAGTGGAACGTCCTCACGTCCCTCGATCCGCCCCGCGAACTATCCCGCGATCAGTCCCACGATCTAGTGTCGAACGGACGGCACCTCCGCGTTCAACACACGTACACCTCGACGATGATCTCGGCCTTCTTGATCTAGCAAGAGAGACGGAGAGGTAGAAGAGTTCTCCGGCAGCATGACGGCGCTCCGGAGGTTGGTGATGATCTTGTCTGAGCAAGGCTCCGCCCGAGCTCCGCAGAAATGCGATCTAGAGGTAAAACCGTGGAGATATGTGGTCGGGCTGCCGTGGCAAAGTTGTCTCAAATCAGCCCTAAAACCCCACTATATATAGGCGGAGGAGGGGGGAGACTTGCCTTGGGGTCCAAGGACTCCCAAGGGAGTCGGCCGAGCCAAGGGGGGACGTCTCCCCCTCCCAAACCGAAATCCACTTGGTTTGGAAGGTGGAGTCCTTCTTCCCTTTCCCACCTCCTTCTTTTTTTTCCCTTTCCTCTTTGATTTTCTTTCCTATGCGCATAGGCCTCTCTTGGGCTGTCTCACCAGCCCACTAAGGGCTGGTGCGGCACCCCAAACACCCATGGGCTTCCCCGGGGTGGGTGCCCCCCCCGGTGAACTCCTGGAACCCATTCGTCATTCCCGGTACATTCCCGGTAACTCCGAAAACCTTCCGGTAATCAAATGAGGTCATCCTATATATCAATCTTCGTTTCCGGACCATTCCGGAAACCATCGTGACGTCCGTGATCTCATCCGGGACTCCGAACAACATTCGGTAACCAACCATATAACTCAAATACGCATAAAACAACGTCGAACCTTAAGTGTGCAGACCCTGCGGGTTCGAGAACTATGTAGACATGACCCGAGAGACTCCTCGGTCAATATCCAATAGCGGGACCTGGATGCCCATATTGGATCCTACATATTCTACGAAGGTATTATCGTTTGAACCTCAGTGCCAAGGATTTATATAATCACGTATGTCATTCCCTTTGTCCTTCGGTATGTTACTTGCCCGAGATTCGATCGTCAGTATCCGCATACCTATTTCAATCTCGTTTGCCGGCAAGTCTCTTTACTCGTTCCGTAATACAAGATCCCGTAACTTACACTAAGTCACATTGCTTGCAAGGCTTGTGTGTGATGTTGTATTACCGAGTGGGCCCCGAGATACCTCTACGTCACACGGAGTGACAAATCCCAGTCTCGATCCATACTAACTCAACGAACACTTTCGAAGATACCTGTAGAGCATCTTTATAGTCACCCAATTACGTTGCGACGTTTGATACACACAAAGCATTCCTCCGGTGTCCGTGAGTTATATGATCTCATGGTCACAGGAACAAATACTTGACACGCAGAAAACAGTAGCAACAAAATGACACGATCAACATGCTACGTCTATTAGTTTGGGTCTAGTCCATCACGTGATTCTCCTAATGACGTGATCCAGTTATCAAGCAACAACACCTTGTTCATAATCAAAAGACACTAACTATCTTTGATCAACTGGCTAGCCAACTAGAGGCTTGCTAGGGACGGTGTTTTGTCTATGTATCCACACATGTAAATGAGTCTTCATTCAATACAATTATAGCATGGATAATAAACGATTATCTTGATACAGGAATTATAATAATAACTATATTTATTATTGCCTCTAGGGCTTAATTCCAACAGTCTCCCACTTGCACTAGAGTCAATAATCTAGCCCTCACATCATCACGTCTGTTAGTTTGGGTCTAGTCCATCACATGATTCTCCTAATGATGTGATCCCGTTATCAAGTGATAACACTTGCCTATGGCCAGGAAACCTTGACCATCTTTGATCAACGAGCTAGTCAACTAGAGGCTTACCAGGGACAGTGTTTTGTCTATGTATCCACACAGGTATTGTGTTTCCAATCAATACAATTATAGCATGGATAATATAACGATTATCATGAACTAAGAAATATAATAATAACTAATTTATTATTGCCTCTATGGCATATTTCCAACAGTCTCCCACTTGCACTAGAGTCAATAATCTAGTTCACATCACCATGTGATTCCAATGAATCCAACACCCATATAGTTATGGGGTCTGATCACGTCTTGCTCGTGAGAGACGTTTTAGTCAACGGTTCTGAAACTTTCAGATCCGTGCGTTCTTTACAAATTTTTATGTCATCTTATAGATGCTGCTACTACGTGCTATTCGGAAATGCTCCAAATATCTACTCTACTATACGAATCCGTTTCACTACTCATAGTTATTCGGATTAGTGTCAAAGCTTGCATCGACGTAACCCTTTACGACGAACTCTTTAACCACCTCCATAATCGAGAAAAATTCCTTAGTCCATTAGTTACTAAGGATAAATTTTGACCGCTGCTAGTGATTCAATCATGGATCACTCTTTGTACCTCTCAACATACTTTGAGTCAAGGCACACATCAGGTGCGGTACACAGCATGGCATACTTTAGATTCTACGGCTACGGCATAGAAGACGACCTTTGTCTATTCTCTTTATTATGCCGGGGTCGGGTTTTGAGTCTTACTCAAATTCACACCTCACAACGCAACCAAGAACTCCTTCTTTGCTGATCTATTTTGAACTCCTTCAAAAACATGTCAAGGCATGCATCTTGTTGAAACTTCCATTAAGCGCTTTCGATCTATCTCCATAGATCTTTGATGCTCAACGTTCAAGTAGCTCAATCCAGGTATTCCTTTGAAAACTCCTTTCAAACAACCTTGTATGTTTTATAGAAATTCTACATTACTTCTAATCCACAATATGTCAACCACATATACTTATCAGAAATTCTATAGTGCTCCCACTGACTTCTTTGGAAATACAAGTTTCTCATAAACCTTGTACAAACCCAAAATCTTTGATCATCTCATCAAAGTGTATATTCCAACTCCGAGATGCTTGCACCAGTCCATTGAAGGATCACTGGAGCTTGCATACTTGCTAGTATCTTTAGGATCGACAAAACCTTCTGGTTGTATCACATACAATGTTTGCTCAAGGAAACCGTCAAGAAAACAATGTTTTGACATACTACGTGCAATATTTCATATATAATACATCAACAACTAACATAATTCTAACAGACTTTTAGCATCGCTACGAGTGAGAAAATCTCATCATAGTCAACTGTTTGATCTTGTCGAAAACATCTTTGCGACAAGTCGAGCTTTTCTTAATAGTGACTTATCACCATCATCGCCTGTCTTCTTTTAAAGATCCATTTTTACTCAATAGTCCTATGACCATAAAGTAGTTCTACCAAAGTCTACACTTTGTTTTCACACATGGATCCTCTCTCGGATTTCATGGCTTCCAGCCATTTGTCGGAATCTGGGCCCACCATCGCTTTCTCCATAACTCGTAGGTTCACTATTGCTCAACAACATGACCTCCAAGACAGGGTTACCGTACTACTCTGCAGCAGTACGCGACCTTGTCGACCTACGAGGTTTGTAGTAACTTGATTCGAAGCTCAATGATCATCATCATCAGCTTCCACTTCAATTGGTGTAGGCGCCACATGAACAACTTCCTGCGCCCTGCTACACACTGGTTGAAGTGATGGTTCAATAACCTCATCAAGTTCTACTACCCTCCCACTCAATTCTTTCGAGAGAAACCTTTCCTCGAGAACGGATCCGTTTCTAGAAACAAACACTTTGCTTTCGGATCTGAGATAGGAGATGTACCCAACTGTTTTGGATATCCTATGAAGATGCATCTATCCGCTTTGGGTTCGAGCTTATCAGACTGAAACTTTTTCACATAAGTGTCGAAACCCCAAACTTTCAAGAAACGACAGTTTAGATTTCTCTAAACCTCAGTCTATACTGTGTCATCTCAACGGAAATACGCGACGCCCTATTTAAAGTGAGTGCGGTTGTCTCTAATGCATAACCCATAAACGATAGTGATATTTCGATAAGAGACATCATAGTATGCACCATACCAAATAGTGCGCGGCTATGACGTTCAGACACATCATCACACTATGATGTTCCAGGTGGCATGAACTGCGAAACAATTTCCACATTGTCTTAACTGTGTACCAAAACTCGTAACTCAGATATTCATTTCTATGATCATATCGTAGACAGTTTATCCTCTTGTTACGACGAACTTCACTCCGAGACAGAATTGAACTTTTCAATATTTCAGACTTGTGATTCATTAAGTAAATACTCTAGTATCTACTCAAATCGTCAGTGAAGCAAGAACATAATGATATCCACTGCGTGCCTCAGCACCTATTGGACTGCATACATCAAAATGTATCACTTCCAACAAGTTACTATCTTATTTCATCTCAATGAAAACAAGGCCTTGCTCATGTGGTATGATTTGCATGTCACTAGTGATTCGAAATCAAGTGAGTACAAAGATCCATCAGCATGGAGCCTCTTCATGCAATTTATACTAACATGACTCAAGCGGCAGTGCCACAAGTA
Source organism: Hordeum vulgare subsp. vulgare (assembly GCF_904849725.1). Taxonomy (NCBI): domain Eukaryota; kingdom Viridiplantae; phylum Streptophyta; class Magnoliopsida; order Poales; family Poaceae; genus Hordeum; species Hordeum vulgare. Next base: position 442,800,655 of record NC_058518.1, on the reverse strand, counting down.
AGTGGTACTATCATCATCAACTCGTATCTTTTGGCACCAATATCATGAACATGTGTAACACTACGATCGAGATTCAATAAACCATTGAAGGTGATTATTCAAGAAAATAGAGTAACCATTATTCTCTTTAAATGAATAATCGTATTGCAATAAACACGATCCAATGATGTTCATGCTTAACGCAAGCACCAAATAACAATTATTTAGGTTTAACACCAATCCCGATGGTAGAGGGAGCATGCGACGTTTGATCATGTCAACCTTGGAAACACTTCCAACACGTATCGTCACCTCGCCTTTAGCTAGTCTCCGTTTATGCCGTAGCTTAAATTTCGTGTTACTAATCACATAGCAACCGAACCGGTATCCAATACCCTCATGCTACTAGGAGTACTAGTAAAGTACACATCAACATCATGTATATCAAATACACTTCTTTCGACTTTTGCCAGCCTTCTTATCTACCAAGTATCTAGAGTTGCTCCGCCTCAGTGACTGTTCCCCTGATTACAGAAGCACTTAGTCTCCGGTTTGGGTTTAATCTTGGGTCTCTTCATTAGTGCAGCAACTGTTTT